>NC_069780.1:118869239-119494239 GCF_027406575.1 Nycticebus coucang | reverse complement strand
CTCCCAAATATCCCATCATTGGCCCAAGTTGTTTGTCCCATTGATTTCTCTGTGTGTTTTCTACCTTCCTGGACTGTAAGTGTTGTGATGTCACAGACCACGTCTTTCAAACCTGTGTCTCTCCTAGCGTCACTATGGAGTTCTGTACATTCTAGAAATCTAGTAATTATTGCTTGAATAAAAAACTACCAATAAGGGCGGTGCCTGTGGCTCAAGGAGTAGGGCGCCGGTCCCATATGCTGGAGGTGGTGGGTTCAAACCTAGCCCCGGCCAAAAAACGAAACAAAAAAACAAACAACAACAAAAAAATATTTAACCCATATGCCGGAGGTGGTGGGTTCAAACCCAGCCCCGGCCAAAAACCACACAAAAAAACAAACAAAAAAAAAAAACTACCAATAAAAGTGAAAGTAAATTTTAAAAAATATACATATGCAGAGGCTGCTTTGAGATTTGAAGATTTAGAAGTTTACAATTTTGCCTTCATAAATTAAATAATTCACTAAATAAATCTAAATGCACTGGTTACTGATAATGAAATGGCCATATTAGTGTCTTTGGTCTTCCTTTTAATAGCTCTTAACTGTCATTCTAAGCATTTGATACATAGAATAAGCATATTTTCTCTTGTTTAAAGCAACCCACTTGCATTATTTTGGCTTCTATCACTGATAAATAATACGCTGGATATTTCAAATCCTGAATGATTAAGAGATAGTCAAATCAATATCACCTACATAATACATAAAAGATGGATGCAAATTTTATAGCAAAGAAATTAATAATTAATTTGTATCTGTTTACTGTAACAAAAATTTGCTGTCAGCTTTTTTTGAAGTTTAACAATGCTTGAGCCAACAAGAATAAATTATATATGAAAAATCACTGTTTAAAGGTACAAATGCTATTAAAATAATTCTATTACTTAACATTTATGGTGTTACATAATGTATTGTATGTAGTGTATCAGGCACTATCTTCTGTTTGATAATCTTGCAGAGCTGCTACAGCTCATATTACTCTTATGTACGAAGATATTATATTCTTTATTTCAGCAATTAAAAAAGCCACTATTTTCCACATAACAAAGCTTTTGCTGAAGAATCAGAAATGAATAATATAATATCAAAGGTAATCATTCCCCAAATTGAATTTATTCTGCATAGCGCAAGTGACTCAACAAGGAAAATTTTGTTTAAAAAGTACATATAAAAGGCTTTGTCCCTGGAATCCAGCTCTAAGAGGCTTCACTATGTAGGTTGAAAATGGTTTTGCAGGGTGTATGTCCTATTTTTCCATGCCTGCAGTAAAGATACAATATGGGAATTCAGCTTGGTAATTACTAATACACCACACAGACACAATTACACCCTGTGTGCTGCATAAAGGACTCACTTGTGGTCTGCATCCATTACAAAGAGCAGTAGGGGGCCAACGGCAAGTGACAAAATGCTTTGCAAGACGGAAGGAGAAGAGAGGAGCCGATGTGCACAGATACAAGGACCTTGATTCTTCTAGCCATGATTTAAGCCTCTTTCCACCAATTACCATCCTTTGTCTCAAGAGTCTTATCACCAGCAGCACTACAGGAACTGCACAAAACAATGCGCAAACCCTGTAACCCCATCAACTGTACTGACATTTCCACACCCTGTTGCTACGTCTGACCTGGTTATTCAGATTACTTAAGCAAAACAAAATGGGAGGGGAGGGGGTGTCACCATTGCAAAAGCTGCCTCTCTCTCTCTCTACACACACACACACACACCCTGTATACACACACGCACACATATATATTTAGGGCTTACTCAGAATTCCATTTCTCAAAACCAAAAGCCATCCTACTCTCAAAGTGGTATTTTTCTATGTAGTTTCTACACCATTTTAAAAACAGAAAGCAAAAATCTGCTTGGGTGAAAATGATAACTGTAGGAAAGAGACCAAATACGGGTATACGGAGGGGCAAGATACTAACAGGAGAATTTCACGTCTGCGGGAGCTGAACTCCAGTGAGTCAGATGCCCTCTTGAGTTACAATGAGTCACAGGAATAATTTTCTGGCTGTGAAACTCTTCAAAGTTTTGAGTTTAATTGCAAGCAGTAAGCGGTTTTTATTATAACAGAGTTTCCTCTGTTAATTATTACATGATGTATATTATTTTATATTATTTTCATCGAAGACGCCATTTTAAAATATATCTTACCATTATGAATTTTTGAGACCTTAGGAAAGTTAGTTATTGATGGTGGTTTGTCAGGTTTTGTGAAACAAAGCCCTGTCTTTCAGAAAATGTTTACAATTTACGAGGGAAGAAAAAAGTATCCTGGGGCTAAAATGTTTATTGGCACCTAGAAGTCTGAAGAGAGAGTCAGGCCTGTGGTTTTTGGAGGGCACTTTATCATCGGCTGCATTCTCAAAGGTTTCTCTGAATGAATAGAACTGGATTACTCAGCCTTCTATTCCACGCCTAGTCCTCTCCATTTTCCTTGGCACGACTGAGAGCCAGGCTATTTTTAGTCAAGCAGTTTTCTATTTTTAGACAACTACCAGTTAGAAGACATTTGTTAGGGAAAAAATTAAAACACACACACACACACACACACACACACACACGAGGAGGAAAAGAAGATTCCCTCCACATATTGTGAAGCAGCCTTCAACCTGTAACTCCAGGCATTTCAGCTGCTTTCAATCTTGGAAAAATAAAGAAAAATTCAGAGTTCAGGGTTTTAAAAATAAACCTACCCTCTGGCAAATAGACCAAAACACAACAAGCTGTTACTATGTGAAACAGTGACTACAAAAACAAAGAACATTCTCCAATGATTAAGCTGAGAGAAAAGTTGAAGACCATTAGGTTACGAGAAGGTTGCACAGGCTTGGAACAATTTTCCAGCCTCTCAGCCAGAGGGATGGTGCTTTAGCATTTAGATGCGGGAAAAACTTTCATCTGAAAAGTTTAAGCTAGGATGTGAGATGCAACTTTAAGGGTGAAACTTTTACCAAGCTGAAGGCAATTATATTCACTGCATTTTTCTAACATTATTATATTCTGTGGGGTATCTTTAGAAATTATAACCATCTTTTTACAGAAAAACCATACATTAAAAAATCCAGTGCCAAAAGGAAAGCAAAGGCTGGGACACATGCATGCCACGTGAACAGGCCAGTGTATATACACACTCGCTGTCAATAAGTCATTACATTCACTAATTTCACTTTTGCTTTAAATGGGAATAAATGGGAATGACTGGTTTAGCCTATTAGGTTATTGCACTTGTCACTCAAAGCCTTGCCCTTCATGTAAAAGGCACCATGAGATGTTCCCAAGTGCTCCCAGTTGTAATTTCTCTTTCTCCTGTTAGCCCACTGAGTTTTGTCTGTGTCTTACTATGGTCCAGATCACTGGGCAATCACAGTCACAGATGTATTACAGTAACTTGCACAACGCTTTGACAAATAAGTGGTCTTCCTGTTCACCAGTATCTGTTGAATGAAAGAACAAACTCTGCGTGTGTTTTGTCCACACCAGGCTACTGGCCCTGGTGGGCAGTGAACATGTCATAATCGTTTCAGTTCCCAAGATGCAAAGCACAGTGCCTTTAAACTCCGTAAGTGCTTGTGGGAAAGAAAAAATCTTTGTCAGATCTTCTTAATTTATGCAAAAAGCTGTAGCTGTAACAATGCAGTTTTTATTACATAATATACCTCTTAGTAAGAAATGTTAAATCATCTCAAACTAAGAATTTGTTTCTTTTGGTTAACATTATTTATTCCTAGATCTTTTCCCTTGACTTGGAAAATAAAACCAATTTTTACAACTTGACAGTTTACAATGGGCTTTGCCATCTTTTATAACCTGTAATCCTCACAACAGCCCTGTGAGGAACTCAGGGTAGGCAATACTCAGGGGAGGTTCTGTAACTGCAGCCCCACAAGGTTCTGTAACTTGCCTCAGGTCAGAGAATCGGTGTGTGATGTTGCTGTAACTAGAACTCAATTTTTAATCTCTGTCTTTCCTCCACACTGGTGGGGCTTTCAGAGCCCCATTTCCTAAAAGTAACATTTAAAAGATGAACTGTCATAATAATGCTTCATCAATATTCTTTAGAAACATCACTTTGTAGCTTTCTTTCTACCCACATGAAACTAATTCAGAACAACCATGGTTAAGGAGAACCAACTGTGAAGCCGGGATGAAGATAAAATCCTGCACATACCTAATTAGGAAAAATCAGAAATATCTGTGTGCACACAAGCTCCTTTCTTTCCTGTTGGAGAAGTTGAGAATGGACCTAACTTGTTTCTCCTCCCTCACTACTCACCTGACCAGGCCTCCTCCAGGGTGGTTACAGCCTCCCCGTTCCCTCCACCCTCTCTCTGACTTGCGCCTCAAGATTATATTGACTTTAACAAATATTGGAGTAAAGGCGAACTGAGTGACTCAGCTGTCCTGGGCGGGGTTCTTAACCCTGGCACAGGTCCTGACACACAGTGTGCAGGTCACAAATGCCTGCTGTGGGAATGGAAGGTAGAACAAGCCCTGGCACACTCTCCAGCTTGCACGCCCTGTATTAGGCTGTGCCCAGTATCAAGCCAGTTACCTGGATGAACATGAGCCCCAGAGTCACCAGTGTCACTATCTGCTGTCCAGTAAAGGTTTCTCCCACCATGCACAGTACTGCGTGGGAGTCACTGGTCACAAAAGACTATTGAACACTTGATATGTGACTAGTATTGAAAAACTGAACTTTAATTTTATTGAATTTCAGCTAATTTCTATTGATATAGCGACATGTGGTAAGTGATACCTTACTGATTAGAAATCTGGTTGCCTTACCCAAAGAGAGTTCACATTTATAACTGTTAATACATAGTTGCTAAATACTGGTAAAAAAAAGTGTACATGTTTTAAGAGATCTTGTTGGAAGTAAAATTGATCATTCACAATAAAGGATATGAATTGAGGGTAAAATGGATGTGGTAATGTGTCTAAGTACTCTTGACCAGTAACGGTACCTTCAATTCAACGTACAAAAGTTACACTCAGATAACACCCCTTAAAATGTGTATATATTTTTTTGCACCCTCTGTATATCATTTATTTCCAGATGTGCACAGCAACACTAACCCAGGGTTAGGTTTCTAAAACTAAAAACAAACAAATAAAAAAGAAAAACAGAGTGGAGTTGATTCTAGATTAGTAGCTCATGCTCAGGGTCACTCTGATCTGGCCTGGAGAGGTGAGTAGTTTTCTGTCTAAGAAAAGGTTTCCTTGAAGTCACATCGATGGCATGTGTGTGTGACTAATAAGTAATTTGTACGCTATTTTGACAAATAAAGTATCTAAATCAGAAATTGTGAAACAGGAGTTACTGTTGTTAATTCACATATCCGCTTTTTGTAATAATTTCTTTTAGATGTAGGGAGAACCCCAAACACCCATTGTACAGTTTACTGTTTACAGTGTTTCTTATCTTATAACAGAAGCTCTAAATAGTTACTGAGTTTATTTACTAAAACATAAAGATAAGAGATTTAATTGATATGAAGAGGTTTTTCAGAATCTAATTAACCTCCCAGCTAGTCATTAACTCTATGACCTTTAGAAATAATTGACAGGAATTTCTTTTTCTCTTATTCAGACGTTCTTTCAGGCGGCTAAATTTCAGGGCAACACATCATACACAGGACTATGGAGACATGACTGGATAATATATGCCAAGCAGCTATGGTACAATGGCATTATTTTTCCGAAAATATAATCTCTCCCCCTAATTTGCCGTACGTGTATACAGCATTTACTTCATTACAGTCCTTTTAATGACCGAGTTGTATTAAGTCTTTTCCCAGAACGTCCTAAGGATTATTTTGCCCACTCTGCCCCCGCGGCACAGAGGCACGTACTCTAACCAATCACATCACACGTCCTGACTGAGTGTGGACGTGGACTCTGAATCTTCCTCAGTGTGGGCACCAGGCAGCCGCTGCCACGCAGGTGAGTGGCCACAGAGGAGGAGACTGGGCCAGGACAGGCAGCACTGACGGCGGAGTCCCTCACCTCACTCAGTGATGGTGGGCCAGGAAAACCTAAGTAAGGCATTTGCTTTTAATAATTGGTTTCATTGAGTATCATTTTTAAGAATCTATATTAAGGGGTGATCCTAATAGATTGTATGGCAAAATATATTTTATGATTTGATTCTGACCCTTAGTAACATGACAAAGCAGAAATGGTCAACAGATGTACTTTCAGATTCCACACTGAAGGAAATGAATGTTGGGAAAGGGAACTCCAGATCCTTGCTATTCCAAATTTGCTTCACAGCCCAGTGGCATGAACATTAACTGGGAGCGTCAAAGAAATAAAGAATTCTGAGCCTTGCCCCTTCAAATCAGCATTTCTACAAGAAGCCCCGCTGCCTCAGACCAGGCCCCAAGCATTTTGTTTGAGATCCATTGATCCTTGCTGCCAAATCCTGGCCAAAGTACCCAAAGATTGCTTCTCTCTTCCCCAGGAAGTCAAAGCACTGATGTCGGAACAATATTTATCCGTCTTTTCCAACAAAGAATAACTTCTAAATTTTATTTGTGGTAATCAGCTATCCCAAAGCTCGCCATACACACATACAGGGCAAACGGGAAACTGTACCTACATGTCAATGAAACTTTATTTACGAAATATTCACTACAAAATTTTACAAAATCTTTCTCTACATGTTGATATATAAATATAAAAAATATATAAAATATGACGTGAGTTTGTAAATTTTTCCTATGTAAGGTGAACTCTGGGACAACCTGTATATTAAACATGTACCACGTGCCAGATGTTGAGCTGGCAGCCAGAGTTTCAGGAATGAACAAAATACTATGTCCTTCGGGGAAGGGAAAGACAATTGTAACTAAAATGACAACAACAACAACCATCACCCAACATCAGAGTAAAGAAATTGAAATGAACACTCCTTTGGTTAACCGGAGCCATTATCTTTTATTCTGATTCTAAGCAAGACTCAGAATTATTCCTCAAATGTTACTTTTGAGTATTTCATGACTATAGGTTCAGGAACTAATCCTGAGGAAGTAAGAGTATTCTACTCTTTTATATCTTATTTGAAAGAATCTTGTCTTTAAAAAAAACAACAGTGTTACTTAGGTGCTAGCAGTGGCTAGAATGCAATCTTAGTTCAAATATTCTGCTTACCACCAAGCTCCTCCTGCCAGGAAATCCGTAAAAAGCATTGAACATAGACAATCGTGATGCAGGCTATGTATTTTTTTCTTTCACTTTCAGGCATTGGGAAGGTGGGACCACATGAGGACTTTAGTTTGTTCTAGTTCAAGAAGGTTCATGTGAAACCAGGATGATGATAAAATAGTCACGATTCATACTGATATAGAAGTTGTATCAATCACAAAGCCCGTATTTTGAAACTTGTCTTTTCTTCTACTTCTAAATAACGCTGTTGGATTAGTGCTAATGCCTACAAAGTATTAGAGCCATGTAATACAGCGATGCATTACATTTTACTGCCTTGTGCACGTAACTCAAGTTGTAACTACCACGCACGTTATTATTTGTTCAACAATCATTATTTTCTTAATAAATGAGATGCGAAGCAGCTTTTTATGTTTACAGAACAGTCAAATTAAGCAAGAGAAATATTTTTTAAAAGAAAGTAGCTCTTCAAATTTCACCTATAAAAATCACTGTGGGATAGTTGTGAGAAATACGAATACATTTAATAATTTTAGACAAGTTTCTTCTTTTAGACCTGGGAGAACAAATAGAAATACGATTTACAGGTAGTGGTAAAAGTCTTTTAAAGCTATATAAACAAAAATAAACATTAAAATTAAGGAAAAGATGCAAAAACTTTTTTTAAAACAAAATCGCCCCCCTCCTTTCCCTTGGAAGCATCAACACTGAAGGCTTAAAACTTTATAGAATATACTAACATTTTGCTTATTTTTCAATACTATCTATTATCTTTCCAATCATAAGCCTGTAACAAAACAAAACAAAACAGCACATAAGGCTCACACGCCTAGTGCTCCATGTCAGTTTGGTCAACTTGTAAATGCTTTCTGATCAGGTCGTAAATTTACTGATTGACTCTGTGGTTCTTGGTTTAGGGATAAAACATACTTTTAGTTTTACAGTGAGTATTCGTTTTGCTCTTTAGGATTCATGTTACATGAGAGAATATGAGAAAGAGCAAAACGAGTATAGCCCCTGCCTGTTAGAAGTTTATAATTTAATCTAATGTGGGAGAGGTAACTGGAGAGGTTGCTCTGACAGGGCAAACAGAACAGATTACCAGTGTCATGTATAGGAAAAGCGCCTAACACAAGTTATAGGAGGCTTCAAGGATGACTTTCCGAAAATATAAATTGAGACCTGACTTGAAGGATAAGTAACAGCCAAGGCTAGAAAGAAATCTGAAGACAAAATGAAGGGAGTTTGGAGAGACTGAAGGATAAAAGTACGTTTCATGTGGCTTGAGTACAGGATGGAGGTGGTGGTGGGGAGGTTGACTGGAGAGAAGGAGCTGAAGGGAAAAGAGATACAGGGGTTATATCACACATGGACTTGAGAGCCCAGATCATGTATGCGTCTCTGGGCATCCCATGGCACACAGCAAGAATCCAACAGATCTTTGTTCAGAGAATGACTGAAAGAAGGAAAATGTACAAATGATCAAACTAGTAAGTGAATGTGCCTGTTCTCTTAAGGTAAGCATCTGTCTATAATATACACCTATACACATATGCACAGACATAATTTTATATACCTATGTTTTTGTAAGTATAAAATTGGAAACATCGCTTTAGGTATAATGAAAGTTCAAGTAAGGCAGACACATTTTCCTATTTCCTACCTATTCCCAAATTTTGTCACAATGGGTTGGTAAAGAAGTTCAATTCCATTATTTGCTGCATTTGTTTTTCAACAAAAATCGTACTCACCAATTTTTACCAAACTATATAAAGGGTGTTGGCTTGTTGATAACCTTAAGCAACACTATGACAAAGGCTTTATAAGCTCTTTTAAGGACTTTCTGTTCCCAATTCAGGCCTTATTTGTTAATGTGCACGAAAACATTTTGCTGCAACAACTGCAATAACATTTAACCAAACAGGAGTCAGGATTCAGGTGACAGTGAAATTTTAGGTATAAACAGTTCCTCTCTCTCTCACACACACATACATGTTTGCTCATACACACAGTTCTTGCCTGTTTTTGTCTCTGAAAATAAAAGCCACTGATCCTCTATCAAGACAGTTATGAATCAAAGGTTCCTTTTTCAAGAGTTACATCCATCTTTGAGGACTTTGCACCTTACTTCCCCTCCACCCTTCATCACTGGACTCCTGGCCCACCCTGCATGAGCAGCTCATCAGAATCACTGAGCCACTGAGGGGGTGAGCGGTTCTTTCTGGCCTGGGTGCCTTGTGATATGCCCACATGGATTGTGGTTAGATAACATGGGCAGGGAGGTAACCCTAACGTCAGGGGCCTCCACGGCTCACCTGGAATGACCTGGCAGAACACCTGACTATGTGAATGAGTTCTGTCACCTGGTTCAGCCTATGTCTTCCCATCAGCAGCTTGTACCACATTAACAAGGTTATGGCTCCTTTGCCTTCCAGCTGTTCCCAAGCTGACTTCTGCATGTATATGTCTTACATCCTCAGCAAGAACGCCTGCCTTCTGCTGTTTCGGAGTTCCTTACACAGTGCTGTGTATACACTGGTGCTTGCTAAATCACTGCTAAATGAAACGGTGGCCCGTAAGCTCGTCCTGTGGGACCCGCATCCTTCAGATCATTCTGTAGCTCTCAATGACCATGTCTTCTAGGAACACGGCCCAACATAAGGCAGGAGGGTCTGCTCTCTCAGACAACCAGCTAGTGACAAAGGGATGAAAGGAGCAGTTCCACAATGCTGTGGGAATCCCAACTGAGTTTCCACTGTCTCATAAGCTAGCAAATTTGGGAAAATATCCAGTATGCTTGTCACAGAGTTAAATAAAATGGACTTTATTCAAAGGAAGTGCTTTTAATATAATAACTGTTTTTGTTTTTTTTTTTAACCAATGGATTAAAAATTTAACACATTTACTAAATCTGGCATATTTATATATTGTATCTAAACAGATATTCAGGCTGCATTATAATATAATAATAAAAAAAACTATCTCGGTCTGTCTGTTAAGCCTTTGTGAGTCTTTGTGCCATTGTACCAGTAGTGCTAATTATCAAGCAAAGACATGATAATTATGCAGAGCTTTTTCACTAAAAGAAGGAATCTTTTTCAACACCCACGCACTGCACAATTTCCTATGGCCCTGTAACACTACTCTGGTATGGCCCAGAAATGTGTAGTTCAGTCTAAATTCTAGAAATGATATTATTTCTATCTCCCCCCATCTTATCTTTTTGCGAGTAAACTGTTTTTAGAGGATTAAGGGAGAGGGTTAATGGTCCAAAGGGGAAAGATAAAACTAATGACCCTTTATGAAACATATTATGCTCCTCATTAAACTTACTCCGTTAAATGTATTCTATTAAATGAAAATAAATAGGACTTAAAATTTTACCCAGGAGTAGTAAACTATCTTAACTTTCAACTTTACGTTAGATCCATTCTAAGAATGGACTCCTCACCTCCCTGATGTGTCACTGGTTCTTAGCCTCCAACACAATTCATGTTTCTGTGCTGCAGAGGCCTTCAAATTTAGAGTGTCTAAGGAATACTTGGGAAACTTGTTATAAATGAGGCTTCCAACCCAGAGCCCCTCTTCTCCACCAAGTATCTCAAGCATCATAATTTCAATGATCAACGCTTCCAAAAATACTCCATATAGGGGGTGACATAAAATGTTATCCTGATTATCGTTCTTACCTTCTTTCTCCCTCATCTCTGTTATTACTGAAATGTGGAAAAGCCAGTTATGTAAAGAATGTATTGTTAAGAGAGTGGGCAGGGCCAACTCACAATGTGTTAGACTTACATGTCATGTTCATTCAAAAAATTGAGCTGTTGAGTCTCTAGATTTGGCTTAGGAGATCTAGACTGATTTTTTGAGAAATTCAGAGCTTTTACCAATTGAGATTAAAGACAAGAAAATGGTACTGCTGCTTTATTCTTTTTTTTTTTTTTTTTAAAGCATCACTCTAAAAAAACTATAATGTTGCAAAGGACTTTCAAATTCAGGGCCTTCTTGTTTGACGTGAGGAAACTTCACCCCCAAGGGGCAGCTGACCTGCCACTCAGCACAGTACAAGACAGGATTCAAATGAGGACCTCTGACTCCCACAGAAGGCTGACTTTCAGATATCTGCCTGTCTCAAAATACAGAAGTGTCATGCAGTCTGTGAAGGTTTAAGTAACCTTTAAGTCATGTGTTACTGATCAAAACCATCAGAAGATGAATTTCTAGTTTTAAACTTTTTAAAGAAAGCAAATTAGAAGTCAACATATTTCCCAACTGGTTCAATACGGTTTTCTACTGCACTTCACATTACATTATGGGCTCCAGCAGAACCAGTCTAGTGAAAAATTCTAACACAAATTCTTTTGTTATCCTGATTTTTGTTGTAATGCTTTTAGTAAGGAAATGGATGGAGTTTTGTGCACAGAATTCTTTTTTATTTTTTTATTTGTGTGCGTGTGTGTGTGTGTGTGTTTTTTGAGACAGTCTCATGCTTTGATGCCCTGGTTAGAGTGCAGTGGCGTCATTATAGCTCACTTCAACCTCCAACTCCTGGGCTTACGCAATCCTCCTGCCTTGGCCTCCCAAAGTGCCAGGATTATAGGCATGAGCCACATGCCCAGCCTATTTATTTATTTATGTAAGTTTTAATTTTAACACACACATTCTCAGACTCAAGTTCTATAAGTTCTGTTCACCTTCGTGTTTATGTATCTTCATATTTATATGTGCATGTCAACAAAAAGTTCTATGAAATATACAGCAGGTAAATTTTATGAATAGTAAATTTCAAGATCAAAGCAAACCTATAATTCAAATGATTAGTCAATGAAAAACTAAAATGGCTCATAGTATTTTAAAAGTATGTATCATATTAGGTGTGTTTATCATTCATTTTCCAATTTTATTTTTAATTATTATGGGTACATAATAGTTTGCTTATCATTGTTAGGCAAAATAAAGTAGCTCAATACTTCTGAGAAATTTCCAAATAAAAGCAAAGAAATGAGAATTAGTCTTAGACAATTATAACAGGTACAAGTGAGACAGGTGTGGGAGGCATATTAACTTGATCAGTATTAGTACTACTTTTTCTCATAATATGAAACCAGTCTAAGCAATGGCAGGAATGATGTCTACTCTGGCAAACTGACTCTAAGTAAATACTTCTGAAACATTTATTAATTTTCTTTTAATTCTGGGAAAGCGGGCACAAGTGAGGTAAACAAGAGCAGAAAAAAAGATGAAGAAAATAGGCAGATGGGAACTATTCTCACTTTGCCTATTTTTATTTTTTATTTTTTAAACAATTTTATTTTATTTTTTTTGCAGATTTTGGCCGGGGCTGGGTTTGAACCCACCACCTCCGGCATATGGGGCTGGTGCCCTACTCCTTTGAGCCACAGGCACCACCACTTTGCCTATTTAGTTTGGTAGTTTAGCCTATGAAGGGTACTACAAGGTATTTAAACAGGATATACGTTGAAGGTGTTTAAAAAGTTTCAACCCAAACTGCAGGGCATGTCATTTATGCTAATAAAACATTAGGATTTATGCTAACTTAAAACCTTTCAGGTTTTAACATAATGCTTATTTGGTTTTGGCAGAATAAAATGTTTTAAATCTGACTTCGATTAAATACTGAGCTAACATTTAGCAGTTTATTTTCATCTAATTTTTTTGATTCCATGTATTTCAGCAGTTTTCACTGCTATATATAATATGATAATTTTGGGGAAAGAACATTTCTTGAGAATAATTGTCTTTACTCTTTCGGGAGAATGAATTAGAAAGGTGAGACATAAAGTGAAAAACTGAAAGTGTAAAGTTGGCATTAGTGCATATATATATTTTTTCTTGATGCTGCTGGGAAACTTAAATCACCAGAAGTCATCTAAAATGTGGGTGAGTTATCTGCTGGCCACAGTTCCCCCCCTGGTATCTTGGCCGACATTGGGAGGATGGTCACTCTCGAAGGATGTGGCGCATAATTAGACACTGGCTCATGACTTCCAGCAAGGACCAGATCTTGCACTGTCCCCATACTCATATGACAACGTATCAAGAAGAATCCAATTATAGCTCAAGAAGAAGGGGAAAGGGGAGAGGGAGGGGCGGAGGGAGGATGGGTGGAGGGAGAGTAATTGGTGGGATCACAGCTACGGTGCATCATACAAGGGTATATGTGAAATTTACTAGGTGTAGAATATAAATGTCTTAACACAATAACTAAGAAAATGCCCTGAAGGCTATGTTGATCAGTTTGAAGAAAGTATTTCAAATTGTACGTAAAACCTGCACATTGTACCCCACGATTGCATTAATGTACACAGCTATGATTTAATAATAATACAAAAAGAAGGGTGGAGTCACAGTTGGAAAAATAACCCTGGTTATATCCCCTGGCCCATGAATATCTTAGGAGGAGGAAGATGGTGTGAGCACTGGTGCGGGTGTGCGGCCGCAGAGCCCGGGCGCCCCAAGCATGCACGCTCACCTCCACGATGTCCGAGTTGGTCCGGCTCTCGTGTGGCTCGTTGTACTCCGTGTACTTGAGCAGCACCTTGTCCATGTCGGTGCTGGCGTACTGGAACAGCTTGTTGGTGCTGTTGAAGATGATCAGCGCGATCTCACAGTCACACAGCACGCTCAGCTCATAAGCCTTCTTCATCAACCCAAATTTCCTCTTTGTAAATGTCACCTGTAAAAAAGAAAGCAGGCCAGGTGTTTTCTTTCTTTCTTTTTAATTCATGCATATGAGTTTTTAAAAAAAATAGTTTTGTTTTTTTTTTGCTTCCACAAAACAATGGTGTGCAATTGTTAGAGCCCTTGGGCACTAACACATTTGGAAAGAAAGCAAATAAATCGAAAACTAATTTCTGCTTAGAATTTGAAAATGTGTGACTACTAGCTTGTTGTGGAATGTGAAACTATAAAGGCAAAGATTTAATATACCGCATTGTAATGAAGGCAACCAGGACACGGGTCCTTTTTCTTTGAGCTATATAAAAATTAAAAAAAAAAAATAATTCCAGCATGGTTAACATCTTTCCCACTTCACAGGATTGGAGCTTGATTTTTCACCACTTGAAAACTGGACATGACATTCTGGACGTAGCATTTTAGATTGGTGTCAAAAAAATCTTAAAATTGTTTAGTCTCATGCCATTTAATTAAAAACACTTGAAGGGATATGACTGTGCTCTCGGACAATGTTGCGTTCTGTTTTCTAGAAATCTAGCTTGGCACTGGGAAGTATGTTAGCCCTAATACTGTTAGGGTTTGGGTTATCTAGCTGGGCACTGGGAAGTATGTTAGCCCTGATACTGTTAGGGTTTGGGTTATCTAGCTGGGCACTGGGAAGCATGTTAGCCCTGATACTGTTAGGGTTTGGGTTATCTAGCTCAGCACTGGGAAGTATGTTAGCCCTGATACTGTTAGGGTTTGGGTTATCTAGCTCGGCACTGGGAAGTATGTTAGCCCTGATACTGTTAGGGTTTGGGTTATCTAGCTGGGCACTGGGAAGCATGTTAGCCCTGATACTGTTAGGGTTTGGGTTATCTAGCTCAGCACTGGGAAGTATATTAGCCCTGATACTGTTAGGGTTTGGGTTATCTAGCTCAGCACTGGGAAGCATGTTAGCCCTGATACTGTTAGGGTTTGGGTTATCTAGCTCAGCACTGGGAAGCATGTTAGCCCTGATACTGTTAGGGTTTGGGTTATCTAGCTCAGCACTGGGAAGCATGTTATCCCTGATACTGTTAGGGTTTGGGTTATCTAGCTGGGCACTGGGAAGCATGTTAGCCCTGATACTGTTAGGGTTTGGGTTATCTAGCTCAGCACTGGGAAGCATGTTAGCCCTGATACTGTTAGGGTTTGGGTTATCTAGCTCAGCACTGGGAAGCATGTTAGCCCTGATACTGTTAGGGTTTGGGTTATCTAGCTGGGCACTGGGAAGCATGTTAGCCTTGATACAGTTAGGGTTTGGGTTATCTAGCTCAGCACTGGGAAGCATGTTAGCCCTGATACTGTTAGGGTTTGGGTTATCTAGCTCAGCACTGGGAAGCATGTTAGCCCTGATACTGTTAGGGTTTGGGTTATCTAGCTCAGCACTGGGAAGTATGTTAGCCCTGATACTGTTAGGGTTTGGGTTATCTAGCTCAGCACTGGGAAGCATGTTAGCCCTGATACTGTTAGGGTTTGGGTTATCTAGCTCAGCACTGGGAAGTATGTTAGCCCTGATACTGTTAGGGTTTGGGTTATCTAGCTGGGCACTGGGAAGTATGTTAGCCCTGATACTGTTAGGGTTTGGGTTATCTAGCTCGGCACTGGGAAGTATGTTAGCCCTGATACTGTAAGGGTTTGGGTTATCTAGCTGGGCACTGGGAAATATTTTAGCCCTGATATTGTTAGGGTTTGGGTTATCTAGCTGGGCACTGGGAAGCATGTTAGCCCTGATACTGTTAGGGTTTGGGTTATCTAGCTCAGCGCTGGGAAGTATGTTAGCCCTGATACTGTTAGGGTTTGGGTTATCTAGCTCGGCACTGGGAAGTATGTTAGCCCTGATACTGTTAGGGTTTGGGTTATCTAGCTGGGCACTGGGAAGTATGTTAGCCCTGATACTGTTAGGGTTTGGGTTATCTAGCTGGGCACTGGGAAGTATGTTAGCCCTGATACTGTTAGGGTTTGGGTTATCCAGCTGGGCACTGGGAAGCATGTTAGCCCTGATACTGTTAGGGTTTGGGTTATCTAGCTCAGCACTGGGAAGTATGTTAGCCCTGATACTGTTAGGGTTTGGGTTATCTAGCTCGGCACTGGGAAGTATGTTAGCCCTGATACTGTTAGGGTTTGGGTTATCTAGCTCGGCACTGGGAAGTATGTTAGCCCTGATACTGTTAGGGTTTGGGTTATCTAGCTGGGCACTGGGAAGCATGTTAGCCCTGATACTGTTAGGGTTTGGGTTATCTAGCTCGGCGCTGGGAAGCATGTTAGCCCTGATACTGTTAGGGTTTGGGTTATCTAGCTGGGCACTGGGAAGCATGTTAGCCCTGATACTGTTAGGGTTTGGGTTATCTAGCTGGGCACTGGGAAGTATGTTAGCCCTGATACTGTTAGGGTTTGGGTTATCTAGCTGGGCACTGGGAAGTATGTTAGCCCTGATACTGTTAGGGTTTGGGTTATCTAGCTCAGCACTGGGAAGTATGTTAGCCCTGATACTGTTAGGGTTTGGGTTATCTAGCTCAGCACTGGGAAGCATGTTAGCCCTGATACTGTTATGGTTTGGGTTATCTAGCTGGGCACTGGGAATTATGTTAGCCCTGATACTGTTAGGGTTTGGGTTATCTAGCTCAGCACTGGGAAGCATGTTAGCCCTGATACTGTTAGGGTTTGGGTTATCTAGCTCAACACTGGGAAGTATGTTAGCCTTAATACTGTTAGGGTTTGGGTATGTTAGCTCTAATACTGTTAGAGTTTTGGTTATTTAGCTGGGCACTGGGTAGTATTTTAGCTCTAGTACTGTTAGTATTTGGGTTATCTAGCTCAGCACTGGGACATATGTTAGCTCTAATACTGTTAGGGTTTGGGTTTCATTCTTCTGTGTCTCTCTGTTCCTCTCAGGGCAGAAACTGCACTGTTAACTTGGACTTTTTCATCTTCTAATCTCATCTATAACTGAGTCTCATAATTCCTTCCCTCAAAATCTCTCTCAGGTTCACATTTGTCTACTTCCCTCGTTGAATTCGTTATTCAAGTCCTTACCTCCTCACGTTTGGACAGCCCGGCAGCTTCCTGTTCTAGACGACCTCCTTGCCTGGAATCCTCCCCTCCTCAATTCATCCTAATCTGCAAAACTTCACTCTTCATACTTCCTTTCCCTAGGTCGAATACTTCCTAGCTGCCCTTCTTACCAAATGCAAATACGTATTTCCACTCTTCCCAATTCAACCCTCTCCTGATTTAAACTTGAGCTTGACCCTTCCCACCCAAAAGACATGAACATTCTTTTTTTTGAGACAGAGTCTCACTATGTCACCCTGGGTACAGTGCTGTGGCATCACAGCTCACAGCAACCTCAAAATCTTTGGCTTAAGCGATTCTCTTGCCTCAGCCTCCCAAGTAGCTAGGACTACAGGCACCCGCCACAATGCCCGGCTATTTTTTGGTGGCAGTTGTCATTGTTGCTTAGCCAGGTTTGAACCCGCCACCCTAGGTGTATGTGGCCAGCACCCTACTGACTGAGCTACAGGCACTGCCTGAAATGAACATTCTTAATTACGAACTTTTATCCAGTGTTTTCCAGCAGGCATTCTGTAAAATATCATTCATTCCTAGTATATTTGGGAAATGGGGCACGTTGGTATATTAAAGTCTAGGAAGCCTTGAACTTTGTTTATCCTGCTTTCCAATCCTACCACTGACAGACGTTTGTTTCTTGGCTTACTCATTTATTTTGAGGAGCACGTATTATTCTTTAGAGCTAGGTTTTTGAGGCACATTGTCTGGGTAATGCGACTGACTTAAGTTAGCTATTTTTTTCAGGAGGAACTATTTAAATTTTTTTTTTCCAGTTTTTGGCCGGGGTTGGGTTTGAACCCACCACCTCTGGCCTACAGGGCCAGCACTCTACTCCTTTGAGCCACAGGTGCCACCCGGGAACTATTTAAATTTTTTTCTCACCTTCAAATCCAACCCATCTTGCAGAGGCCGGTTTAGCTATCTCTACTGCCTTTTCGTGTCTAATTCCTCAGTGCACATTCCTACTTTTTTTTTTTTTAAATAGAGTCTCACTGTGTCACCCTGGGTAGAGTGTGGTGGCCTCGTAGCTCACAGATACGAGGGTAGCTCACTCAAATTCCTGGGCTCAAGCTGTCCCCTTGCCTCCGCCTCACAACTAGCTGGGACTATAGGCTCCTGGTGTCTTTCTCTTTGTCTCCACAAACACCATGGACGTCTTCCAGTCCTTTATCTATCGAATGTACCAGGAATCTCAAACCCTCCAAAGCTCAACTCCACTATCTTCCCTCTAGAATCTGCTCTCTCTTCAAGGCACCTCATCTCAGCATAAACACAGTCATCCGAACTAGAAAGCTCAGAGTGAACTCTGAATTCTGCTCCTCACCCCGCCCTCATCCCCCACAACTAAACAAATCTGTGTTGACAGGAACCGTGGACTAGCAGACAGAAAACCTGACCTCCCCGTCTCCTTATTTTTGTCAATATTTATTGTTTTACCTACCTTCCTTAATTTTTCCCTGATAGCATTCTCATATTATATAAGCCAGGTAGTTTTGTGTGGTTCTTCCCCTACAGCACACGTTCCACAAGGGCAAGTACCATTTTAATTTTGCTCACTAGTGGGTCCCTAATGTATAAAGCAGTAAACACACTCAGGAACACAGTTTTGTATCATAAAAATCTGTGATATAAAAAACTTACTAGGACAAACTATTGTGTGAATTCTTTAGAAACACTAAGTGGATGGATGTTATAAGAAAATTATGTGGTAACTTTTCCCAAAAGTTTTTTTGCATCTCATACCCAGAATTTTTACAAACTTATACTTTGCTTAAAAATGATTATTTTATCCACTTTGGCAGTGAAGGTTGCATAGTAGAAAGCAAAAGTTTGGATTCAGAGGACTTTGGATTTGAATGTAGAATCTGCTCTTTGCTAGTCATGAGAAATCACTCAGTCTCTTTCAGTTTAATTTTTTTTCATCCGTAAAATGGAGGTAAACACCTATCCCTAGGGTTGCAGGGAGGACTGCATAGAATCATGTATATAGTATCAAGCACAGTACTTGGGAGTAGATTTGCAGTCAATTTTAGTTCCTATTCACTTCTTAGTTGACTTAACTGGAAAAGAACTAACAGAATGAATTTGTCTTGGTGGCTTGGAGTTCAATGATTATAGCCATTTGCAGATGGTACTATTCTTACAGAAAGATGAAGTTGAATTACAGAAAGATAAAGCTGAATTATCCTCACTGACCGTCCTTGGGAAAATAAAGCATTTAGGTATTTACAAACGCCAGTGAGTATCTACTCAGATATGTCATTTACATGTCAACTGGGACAATTTCTTTGGCAGTAACTGTCAGCGTCTTACCTTCTATCCTATTTTATGTCTTATTGATTGTTTTCTAAAGTGCTTCTGAGAAAATACAGCTAGCGTTTTATTTTCATATCTGATTATCATAC
This sequence comes from Nycticebus coucang, assembly GCF_027406575.1. Taxonomy (NCBI): domain Eukaryota; kingdom Metazoa; phylum Chordata; class Mammalia; order Primates; family Lorisidae; genus Nycticebus; species Nycticebus coucang. Next base: position 119,474,816 of record NC_069780.1, on the reverse strand, counting down.
TACCTTAGAAACTTTTATTCTGGTTCATTCAGAGGAGTCATGATTGATGGTGAGGATGGGCTAAAGACTTATCTTTTTGGAATAGATAAAGAAGCATGATCATTAAGTACACCGACTTATACACAATGTCTTAATATTTCTTTTAGATTCAATTTGGATATGAAACTATAACTGCTTATTCGTATTTTATTTAGTGAAACAGGCTACAGAATACATTCAGTACAGAAGGCAATGGCCCAAAATAACCTTCATACATCTAAAACCACTTTTAATCAGACTTCATGACCACAAACTGTAGGTGGAATGTCTCAATACAGTATGGTTTCTGTTATACTCAAACCTCAGAATTTAGCACGTTACAACACTCACCATCAAAGTACATTTCAGTACAGAAATACCTTTAAAGCCTCTATTTGTGTTTACTTTTAGATGCTCCTCTACTTCTGTGTAACCAAATAGGCTGCTGGATAATGCATACTGATTTAATAATACCTGTCAAAACGTCAGCACATATAGCTTCTTTTCATTAAAACTAAAAGCTGAAATGATGACTATATTAAACTATGTAAGAGAATATTCAAAATCTACTCTTAATTGCTCTAAATTTAATTCTATATTACAGTTCGTATTCTTCATAATATACTCAAAATGTATTTTATAATGCTTTTTCTCATTGTTCATAGTTAGATAAAACTGTTTTTTAAGCATGAAGCTTTCTAAAGAGAGATGAGATATTACTCTCCTTTTAAAATATGCCACTCAATGACAAAGATTTCAACTCAGAGCTTTTATACTTAAATATAATAATGCATTGCAATGATTACATTTTTCATAACTTGATAATACTTTGCAATGGGGACAAGTCCATATTTCTATTTAAATAGCATACTTTGAAACTTAGGTGAGACAGAAAGCTGTCCTTACAGTAGTTGGAAAAAGCTCCTCTTTTGCAGTTTACACCCGTCAACGTGCATTATTAAAGAAACAATAGGATATATATGCATGGAAAAGAAGACTATCCTAGAAACTTGACTATTTCATGTTTTTTCTTTACTTTTTGAATCTTTAAATAGTCCCAAATGTGATGATGATGTTGTTATAAAAAAAAAAAAAAACTTTTGGTATTAAGTTCTTAGTAACGCTTTCTTTTACATCCTGGCATAAAGATAGGCATTACATACTAAAAGTTGACAAGGGCTCTAGAACTTACTTGGTATATGAACCAGAAATTTCAATCAGAATTTGAAATTGAGAAAAGGCACATTCCAGTTCCATGGAATTCAGTTATAAAAATTAAATTTAGTCATGAAAAACATAAAAATTCAGCTGCACTTTATTGATCATTTTCTACATAACAGACATGCTAAGCATACTGAGTGCTCTCCATGTCACACACTTGTGCTGGGGGCTGTGGCTTATAAGCTGTGCAATTTTATGCTACATAAACATATATCTCTTTTGTTCATGTCACTTCCTCGTCACCGCAGAAAAAATTCACTTAATTCTGTAACACGTGAACGATATTTTTTTTATTTGGAACAAAATGCATTACTTGGCCAACAGAGTTCTATTTTCAGTCATGTCTAATGATCTGAATTTGTATTTTTATCTGGAGTTGGGTAAATTCAGTTTTGTTTTCAGATCAACTTTTTCTCTGGACTGAGCTAGAAAAATAATAGTCAGTATTAATACATAGTCCAATCCAGATAAATATGCACTGAAATCTACCGTACTAGTTTTTTCTTATCTTGTGTTTGGTGGAAACTGAGGTTATTTCCCTCCACCTTTCCATCTTGCCACTGGCAGGTTCCCTCCAGGGTATAAGACTTAGTTTCTACGCCAGCTTTCCCTATGACACTTTCATCGTCAGGTTGAGATAAAACTCATTCCTTTTTCATAGCAGACCTCCAGCACTTTTCACACATCCTTATTATCAGACTTCTTCGAATACCACACAGTTGGTTGTTTATGAATCTTTCTCTCCTCCCAGATCTGAATTCCCTGAAAATCCTAACTCAAGCCCAGTGGACAGTCAAAGAAAGTTTTCTGAATGAGTGGATTATGCAATGAAAATACTCTAATGTCGGAGTGTCTCAATATACTGTAATTTTATTATATGTCAGAAGTACTGGTAGATATTTTTTACTTGTCTTTTTTGATAAACTCTCAAAAGAAAGAGATTCTGGATACATACATATGCATATGTTTTACTAAAACGTTAAAACATTTTAGCTTAATCTTAAAAGAAAGTAATTATACTACCTTGACTACCTTGGAATTTGTAAGAGAGAAGCTAAGGAATGTCTGGAGAGAAATTTATGTGTATATGTGCTGCAGACTTCAAGAAAAAAGTATTTTAAAAAGTTCAGAGAAAAGTGGTTTTTAATCCCTTCCCTGGATGATTTATCAAGAAGTACGGAAAAGCTTGACGATAAAAATTTAATTTTATAGTTACAGGGCACAGAGATAAAGGGAAGGATCTAAGGGTTTGGAATGATTGTGTTCATTTAGCAAAAAGTTATTGAACTTTCTCATGAGTTTAGATTTTCAAAGAATATGTATTTGGAAAAGAGGCTGATGAAATTCTCATGTACAATATTATACACTTGAGGTGGCTGGTAGTAATTTAGTTGGTATAAACATGGCTAAAGAACTATACTTAATGAGGTTTAATTGATCAATGTTAAGTTTAATGGAAAAGTCTCTGGTAGAGACACGGAGTTCATTCGGTACCTTCCGGTCCCAGGCAACATTCTTAGATGAAGATATGGAAGGCGTGCTTATCAGATCTGCATGTAACATAAATCTGGGTGGTAGAGCCAACCCAATATATGGTAGAGTCTATATTTATAGCTCCTTCTGCAGACTTTAGAAAGCTGGGTCACAAAAAACAAGGTGAATTAACAGGGATAATTTTAAAGAGTGAGTTCACATTTTTAAAAAACAACTACACAAGCTCAGGTTGGAGGAAAATTAACACGGTGCTGCAATGAGGAAAGGTTCCTGAAGTCACAGTGTTCCACAGCACTATCCCACTGATGCTTTCGTCGGTCAGAACCACTTCTGGTGCTGTATTCACTTCTGAGAGTTATATTTTAGGAAGGCACTGACAATATTAGAACTTCTACAGAATGTTAGATCAATACAGGGTCTGATAACAATTTTTCATGAAGAACCACTGAGGGGATCTGGAAGGTTTAACTCAGAAAAAATAAGAGTTAAAAGTGAAATGCTAAACGCTTTCCAAGGTCTGAAGCATTGTGGCTGTGTGATGAGACACACGAGTTACTGTTCTATTCCATAGAGTGAAATGAGAAAGCCTTGTTGAAAATCATCAAGAGGGTGAAAACAAGGGAAAAATCTAGTGATGAGAACTGTCCAAGAGCAGACTTAGCGCGACCCAAGTAGGAAGCAGCTTGTTCCTGAACATGTCCAGAGGAGGTGTATCTTAGGAAGCTGTAGAGGGTGTTCCTGAATTAAGCAGGAATTGGACTAGACACTTCAAAAATTCTCATTCTGATTTTTAGATGTTCAGATTCTCTGCCAAGGTAGCACAGACTTCTGGGCAAAAGGGAAGTTAAGAGTAGTAATATGATTCAAGCAAGCGTCCACCCTACAGAATGCTTTATGTTTTGGTTACTCAATTCCATCAATGTTATTATCATCTCTAATTTCCAATTCCCATGATATAAAATGGGGTAATTTCTTTTTGTAATTAGAAGGGATACGAAAGACTGTGAAGAATCTGAGTAGACGTTATCACATGGTGTGCTGAAAATGAACATAAAAGTAATTGTCCAGGTTGATAACATAGGAATTCACATTATTAAAATATTTCTACACAATCAGGCCCAGCATGGTGGCTCATGCTTATAATCCTAGCACTCTGGGAGGCCTAGGCAGGTGGTTCACCTGAGCTCGGGAATTTGAGACCAGCCTGAACAAGAGCAAGATCCCTGTCTCTACTAAAAATAGAAAAACTAGGCAGGCTTTCTGGTGGGCAGTTGTATTGCCAGTTACTGGGGAGTCTGAGACAAGATGAACTCTTGAACCCAAGAGTTTGAGGTTCTGTGAACTGTGATGCCAAAGCTCTGCCTCAAAAAACAAAAACAAAGTATTCCTAAAGAATTAGCATAAATGCATCTTTACTGGGGCAGTGTGGTGTAGAAGGAAAATCATGGGAATTGAAAATCAAGTCTGGGCTCTGCCATTTATGCGCTGTGTGCCCTTGAGTAAACTGCTTAACTGACCTGAACCCCAGTTTCCTCACTGGTAAAATGGGAGGCAATGATAGACTTCTCAGTTTTATGAGCTAGACAAAGGGATAAATACAAGTGTTAAGTGACTGTGAAATGCTGCCCAAGACAAGATGTATCTTTTCTCTGATGAACCAGGCTTAGTCACTTCTTGTTACATACTGTGAAAGCCTGCTCTCTTGAGACCTGTCAATTTGTGTTACCATTATTTACTTATGTCTGGATTAGAGGTCTTCTTCAGCTAGATCCTGGACCATCTTCTCTTCATCCTTTTAAACTGACATCCAAGAACAATACTTGACTACTACTCATTGAATGAATGAAATATACAGATGGAGGAATTACGCATTTTTTGCCATCAAAAATGAATAGCTAAAAATAAATTACTATGTGGGGGCACCTGTGGCTCAAAGGAGTAGGGTGCCAGCCTCATATACCGGAGGTGGTGGGTTCAAACCCGGCCCTGACCAAAAACCGCAGTAAAAAATAATATATATATATATAAATTAATAAAATAAATATAATAAAATAATAAATTACTATGGATGCTCAGACTAGCAGGATGTTTGTTACCAAGAGAAGACAATTTCATGGACTTCTTTTAATTGTCATTTCAGCTTATAGTAAAAAACATACATTTTTGTAAAACCGAACAAGAGATAATCTTGTCTGGGTCAAATTTTGTGTATGGGTTTGTTGGTGAAAGTGGAATCTACCATATCTGTTATACTGTTTTTAGATAAGAGTTTATTTGGTGAATTTTTTCTAAGAGGTTCACAGACCACATTTGACAGTATCTCTTTGAAGTTATTATTTGGCACAGATTATCATCCCGTTTCTCAGATGAATACTACAAAGATGTGAATTGCTTTACCCAAGTTCTCCAAACGATCAACTAGAAATAGAACCCTCTTCATAAACAATTCGTCCTTTTATCCATTACTCAGTTTTCCTTCTCTATTTTATTTTATTTACTTACTTATTTTTGAGACAGAGTCTTAACTCTGTTGCCCTGGGTAGAGTGTCACGCATCATCGCAGCGTACAGCAACCTCAAACTCGTGGGCTAAAGAGGTTCTCTTGCCTCAGCCTCCTGAGTAGCTGGGACTATAAAGCACCTGCCATGATGTCCAGCTAGCTTTCTATTCTTAGTAGAAAAGACAGAGCAGAGATAGCATCTTGCTCTTACAAGGCTGGTCTAGAACTCCTGAGCTCAAGCAATCCACCTGCCTTGGCCTTCCAGAAAGCTACGATTACAGGTGTCAGCCCCTGTGCCCAGTCTCCTTCCCTACTTCAGATACCTATGCATTTCAGGAGCTGCAGTTCAGCAAAGCATGGGCCCAGCCAACTGTTTACTGAGCAATGTACAGGTACTCTTCTTTGGAATGTTATATGTGTCAAGAGCCATCAGAAATTCTGAGGAGTCCAAGCGGAGTAGTGCCCAACACATGAATTAATATGAAGATAGCTTTCTAGGTTAAAACAAACAAACAAAAAATAATGCTTAGAACACTGAGAACACATTTGTTTTTAGATTCTGGTGTGGACTCGATAGCCAGCTCTACCCTTAGACACCGGCCATTCCCACTGAAGCCTGTGAGAGCCACATGTGTGCCGTAGGGGGCATACACCAGTTCTATATTTATAGATGTTTATTTAAATTTCACAAAATGGGAAGTATTTTAGTTGGAAGCAAATACAGGTCTGCTTACAGCCAGAATTAAAAGGTAGGCCTCTGACTTACACATAAGCAATGTAAATGACAAGTTCTAAAAACAGAGGAGGAGTCCCGTGTCATTTCCTACCGGGCAGGGAAATTAGCCTGACTCCCGTGCCACGGGAAGGGCATTGCATGGTCTGTCTCCACCCCACGTGCCTGCTCCCTCGGCCCAACGCCTCGTCCTGGCCCCATTCATAAAGTCACCTCAGAAGAACTTCACTGCTGCATTAACTGTGATAATCCTTGTGCTTTACAGAAAAGAGTTCTGAACAAATGAAAGAAAAGGACCTTTGGAAACAGCAGCTACCCACATCTGCAAGAATAATTAAGGCCTAACTCCAAATGACTTCAGACGTATCATAAGGGAAGCAACAATAATCTTATCTGCAGGTCCCAAACACTTCTTCCCATCAATCAGAATATTTTCAGCCTAATCTTATTTGAGCCTCAGGGTTCTCAACGAGTGGAGAAGTTTTTACTCATTTCTTTAACTCATAAAGTGATAGCAGTTTCTTTGTTTTAGGATGTGTTGGGGGCTAAAATACCCAGCTAATTCTCTTTTCAAAGTTTTGAGGTTTTATCTTTTTTTTCCTCTCTCTACATAGACTCACGATAAATATAACTCTCATTCTATGAAAATATTTCAGATCTCCTCCTCCCCCATCCCCTCGCCTAGATCATCTCACAGTTTCCTCCCAGTCAAGGAAATGGAATGACTAATGAGTGACAGACAGACAGTTCCTAGATACAATACGCTCTGTAATCCAGAAGCCACAGGTCTTCCTATGTGTTTAAAGGGGTTAGGGATGGAGTCAAGAGTCTGTAACGACAATCTTTAATTGAAAAAAAGGGAAATGCCTTCCTAAGGCTCCCCTCCCCCCACCTTGTTTCTGAGAGTAAGTAATGGCACAACTGTTCTAAAGTATTCCTCTTCAGTTTTATTTTGTTTAATTCAGTCTGTCATTAGAAAGGCTTGCAAGCTTGAGGCCTGATGATTACTCTCGATGGGAGGGAGTGATTCCACTACAGACTTGTGTTCTAGACAAGCGATCCTTTATACAATGATGGGGCCTGCCATGTTAAATGAAAGGCTCTTTAAAGGAGAGGGGCTCTTTCAAGCAGACTGCTACCACATACTTCTGACCCTCCAGCAAAACTTGCGAGGATGAGCCAGCAGTGTGTTCTTCTGCAAAGAGGACTATTGTCCTCATTAGCCTCAAGCAAATTGAGCCATGCTCTGCTGAAATATAGCAGCTTTTCCAAAGGATTTCCAGGCAGTAGTTCCTAAAATTCTGAACTTGATAGAAAGATTAAAATAAGGGGCTCAGTGTGTATTTAGAGCTATAATGACCCCTCACCCTAAATCAACACCCCAAGTCCCAAAATAAAACTCCCAATCTTGTGCATGGCACACTATTTTGAGGAAAAATAATAAACAGTGACTTAGATCACAGTCAAGTAATGGAATGCGTATTAATGAAATCTGTTAAGTGTTTATTAAAATCCAGAGTCTGGATTTTAAAATCTGTGACAGCTGATTTCTAATACATTTTTGCCTATAAGAGGAACAGGAAGAAGCCTGATCTAAAATTATTGAATTAATAGGGATTTAAGAGACTTTATTGTGGCCCATTTTAAAACCTAGGAATATTTTTGGCTTTTTGAAAGAGAAGACCAGAATGATATACTTTTACGTTTTCATCTGTGCTGCTCAGATCGGCTTGGTCCGGGGTAAAGGATTGATTTATGTTCTTAATCCAACCTGGGATGCAGTTATAAAATAAATACTCCGGTTTCTCTATACCTCATCTACATAAATTGATATTAAGAAGAATCAAATAAACCAGGTTAATATTTTAGGGGCAAAAACATGTTTACGAGTTCAACAAAGCCAAAATGTGCCTAAGGTAAAGGTCAAAGAATACTTCATTCCCTGCAGAGCGAGTGGTCAGGAAGCACATTTGTCTACATCTTCCTGTCATAACAGGAAGAGTGTAACTTCTTCCTCTCCACAATTGCTTCAGGTCCACCTCCTCACTCCAGTATTTTCTCCCTCAGGGCCTTCCAAATCAATCCTTTCAAGACAGAAGGCAGGAGGCTGTCTCGGCTGTAGTTTCCAAATAGTTACATTTGTTGAAATGTTATTTAAATGTTAGTGATTTTCTTAAATTAAACTGTTCCAATTTAAAATTAAAGTTAAATTTCTAAACATTTAGACTGGTTCTCTTATCCGTATTAATGGTCCAACATGTTTCAAGAGAAACACAAATACATATTGCATATTATGGAATTTTAATTTACTTCCATTTCATTCTGTCATTTTTTTTATTTGCCAAAGCCATTATTCTCAGAAGAAATAAAGTTTCCAAATCATCTTCAATAAGAACATATTGAGTTGCAAAACCTTTAAAAATATTTTCACCATAATGATTTTTTTTTTTTTTGTGGTTTTTGGCCGGGGCTGGGTTTGAACCCACCACCTCTGGCATATGGGACCAGCGCCCTACTCACTGAACCACAAGCGCCGCCCACACCATAATGATTTTTGAAGTAGTTCCATTTTAAATGAAACCAAGGGTAATGTTGAAGAAAGTCTAGACTGCAGAGGACATGGCTTTTGAAACAATTAGAAATGTGTCTTTTACTTTATAGTTCGAAACAAACCTCTTGGTTTACATGGTCTATTTATAATGTTAGTATTTTTAGTGTTGGTTTCTCTGTAATACAGTGTCACACGTAGTTTGTGCATTTGCAAAGCTAAAGGCGACTTGTACCAAATAGCGGTTCGAGCATGCATTCACAGAGATGACAGGGACCATTCCACGGCAACTGTCTACACAAAATGCCTGAGATACAATAAATATAAGCATCAGAATTTTAAAAAATTATAATGTTAAATAGAAATTATATGAGATACGCAAACTAGAACTGGAAACAATTAAAAACTCCTCAAGTTCAGAGAAGAGTTTATTTCTGAAATGCAGTGACAGAATTCTAGAGGAGACAGTTATCATGTCCTTGTGAAAATTGTGGTCTCTGTTTGATTTCCTACCAAAGAAAAACTAATGAATGAGTTTGAGGGCAGCCGGGAACATCTTTCTGGCAGGAATGGAACAGATCCAGCTGACATTAATCTAAAATGTCACAGCTTGTATGTGAGTAGGGAGTGTGTGGCACATTATCACTATGATTCAACTAGATACTTGGGAGATTATTTGTGAATTGTTTTCCAATTGCTAGGAATAAAATAGAAATGAATGGCCTGATGTCACAGCTGTTAAACACAGAATACATTTGAGCACTCTGGCTATTTTTTTTTTTTTTTTTCATTTGGAAACTCTTGAAAGTACAATTTACGCCCCTCCCACCTCCCGCCCATTTTCTTTTTCAAACCCTTCAATCACTAGTAATTCACATTCCTTAAATAAAAACTTCTCTCTTGGTGATTTTAAGATTAATAAAAGAATGATTTAACCTATATGCATGGGGCACCTTTACTCAGGCATCCCCAGTATGCATCACCCTAATTCTACCATGAAACACCCCAATTTTATTGATATAAAATGAATTTAGCACTACTTTTAACACAAGCACAGGGCAGGTGGTTAGTTGTTAAGAAATGATACTAAGAAAAACGCACCATAATCATAATTATGGGCTATCTGGTGACTTATTTTGGACTCAGAGATAGAAAAATCAACACTTTTACCCTGATTGAACTTTTTCTTCATTAGATCTGAAAACAGCTTCTAGATATTTCTTGACTAACAAGGATGCTTCTTACGGTCTTTGAAGTAAAATTGACAAATGTGGAAGTTGTCTTTGTGGAGAGGGAAAGGAAATGCATTCACCATTGTGACTGTGTGCGACTGTGTCACTCTGTTTCCAACTCATGGCTCAGAACTCATCGTAGAATCACTTCTTTGAAACAATTAATTTGTATTTCTCAGTTATCCAATTACATTTAAAAAGCGAATCTATCTCTCTTTTAACAAATTTTATATTAGATTATTAGAATGTAGCTCCCAAATTTATAACTCTAATTAATCCTTTTATTTATTGATGTTCTGGCTATCACCTCAAAGGAAAGTTACATTAAAAATCCCTTTGAAATAAGATCCAAACAGGACAAATTAAGGATTTTTTTTTTTCTTTTTGTAAAGTCTCTTGAGGGAATCTACACATCTCTTTTTATTTTTCGGGTTAGTGTAGAATATACCAGACTTAGTTTTAGAATGTCAGGATGTAGAGACTGTCAGAGGCTGTGTCCACACTCAACACATCTTTTTTTTTTTTTGCAGTTTTTGGCTGGGGCTGGGTTTGAACCCGCCACCTCCGGCATACGGGGCTGGTGCCCTACTCCTTTGAGCCACAGGCGCTGCCTAACACACACTCAACACATTTTTCCAGCTTTTTTTCCGAGCTCATTTTATGTAATTTGTAAGTCATGTAAAGAAACTGAACACAAGAAGAGGAAAAGTTAGAAAATTTATCAGCTAGGAGCTCTGCATTCTTTTAGTTGTAAGGAGACTCTCCAATTAACAGCAGACTATTGCTAATGGACTTTAATTTGTGCCCCAGTTATTTCACAAATCGATGTATTGATAATTACATGAGATTTTGTTTGCCGGCAAAAACTGTTAGTGGGCCAGATCTGATGGAAGAAAAGGAAACTGATGATATTTCAATATATTTTTCCCTTAACTTAACTATTTTAAGTCCTAACTGTGTATTTGGCAAATATTTTCCCCTTGCAGTTATTTAAATATTTAAATGCCATTTTATAACAAGTTGCACAAATAAATTTGGGTTTACCTCTCCTATCCTTTTAAAGTAAGAAAGCTGAGAATTTTGAATGCCAACATGCAAGTAAACGGGTCTAGGCCGAGATGTCTGATTTGTATATTTCTTTCTTCTTATTACAACAGATATAACAGATTTCTAAATATATTCTGTTTGTAAAAGAGTCATGCAAGGACAAAACTCATTAAAAAACCTGACTGTTTCTGGAGCATGATTAAAAAGTGGCACCATGTGAAAGAGGGTAAGATTATGATTGCCTAATTGATGGAGGTATTTCAAGGGTGAAAAGGAAAAATGCAGATGGGGAGACTGAGATCGTGGTGTTAGCATAAGCTGGAGGCTGGAAGTGATAAAGATGGTGACAAGTAGTTAAAAAACAATTTGGTCAGTAACATACATTTGCAAATAAGTCCTACATGCAGAGAATTTAGGAAACCATTTTTCTCCACCTCTGCTGGGCAAATGTCCCGTGTAATCTTTCCTTCCTGTCCAAACGCCCTTCCCTCCCATCAGCAGACTCCCGCCCCGGCAGGGTTCTCTAGCTCCCTATTAGCTTCTGGGACAACTTTGCGCTCCTGCTCTTAACTCTGCTCCACTTTCCTCCATCTTCTCAGTACCCTTTTAGGGTGAAATCCTCGTGGAATGAAGGTTTAGGGACCCTTCTTCACTGTGCTTGCCACATGGCACAGGAGTTATTTTGATAGAAATCATGTTGACGGTAATAGCTAATGGTTCAAAGAGCGTGAGGCAGTAAGAAAAAGTAACAGGTAAACTTGCTGAGCACTAACTACCTGCCAGGTGCTTTACAGTTACCACCTCATTTAATTATCTCCTTGACCTGGGAAGGTAGGTACTATATTTTAACCCTCACTCTACTGATGAGAGGACCGATGAGGAGGGTGATACAGCTGGTAAGTGGCAGAACAGGGACAAGGGCCAGGTTTGTGTGTTTCTAGAAACAGTGCTCTTAGCCATTTGATTATACTGGATGAAGTATGTTAGAACCAGGAAAAGCAATGACACAAAACCATGCTTTCAGCTGTTATATTATACTGGACGCATCATGACATATTTAAGAAAAGCAGGCTCTGTTTTGTTTTGTTTTAAACAGGAGAGATTTGGGCTCAGAGCTTGCCCACTTCCCTAGCTTTAACTGCATTATCTTCGGCCAGTTATTTGGAATTTAAGAGGACCTTCAAAGCTTTGCACTTCCCTGCCTAGCATCTGATCTCTCCTTTCTTCCCTCTGAAGTCACACCCTAGGCTCCAACCCCACTGGCCTTCCTCGGCTCCTCAGCCAAGCTCTTTCCTCTCAGAGCGATTCCAAATACTGTTCCGTCATCTGGGATGCTGACGGGGCCTGAAAGACGGATCTTTTAGCACTTCTGAGGGGCCTTTCTCCAAACTTGATATTAATAAAGTATCTCCTGTTTTTCTTGCAGACACTTGATATGTTCATTCATAGCATGTATGAGTAAAGTTTTTGTCATATATCTAGGTATTTCATGACAGACTATTGCATCCACAAACTATGGCTTACCAATCGGCCTCCCACGTTCGCGTCAGTAAAGCTTTACCTAAAAGAACCACATTCATTCATTTACATGTTGGGTGTGGCTTTCACACTCCTAGGGCAGAGCTGAGCAGCTTAGCAGCTGAGACAGAGAATGTATGGCTGTCAAGGCCAAAAATTTCCTATCTGGTCCTTTACAGAAAAATGTGCTGACCTCCAAAGCAGAAGATAAGATGCATGAAAACTTAGTGTCTGGCACACTGCGATCTAGTATTATTTGATTAAATAAATCAGTGAATTATTCAGGCATAAATAAGGATTAATAAGGATTAAATGGGATAATATACATATATGTAGCCAATCCATAATTAGTAGCTACTTTTATTAAGTTGTCTGAAAATTTTTGTAAGAGATTAGCAATTCAAGTTTTTTTTTTTTTTTTTCAGTTTTTGGCAGAGGCTGGGTTTGAACCCTCCACCTCCAGCATATGGAGCCGGCCCCCTACTCCTTTGAGCCACAGGCACCGCCAGCAATTCAAGATTTTATTTTTATATATTAATCCCCCAAATCCATCATGTTCAGGTTAGAAATTAAGAAAGCAGTTTTATGAACTTTTTATGAACTCAGAAAATAATTTTAATACAAAAAGTTGCTCATTTTTTTCCTCCACTAAACTAGTTCATGTATTGGAGTTTCTGAATTTTAGGTATTTCCTACTTCTGACTTTATGAAGGATAAAGTACAGGCAAAATTCAATTTCAACAATTAGTCATTCTGTTTTACAACAGAATGGTTTATTTCTTAATGATATAAACTTAGGACATTCGTTCTGTAATATTTCATGTCACGCTTTAAGTCAGGATTTCTTTTTCTGGTAAAAACATACCTTGTTCTGTGTGTCTAGCCAAATAAACGATGCAGTGGTGGAACAGTCTTGGACAACTTTTAAGAAAAGATGACATTGAGGCATTGTGTGAGGTTATATAGCAGTCTGCAGCGGGGGCAGCTTGTACAAGGGCAAAGCAGCCAACAGCTTTCTTTTCAACATATGAACACACAGTTTACAGGAAGCACAGGTTAGGGGTTCATCCACATTTGGTATGATACACTGCTCCAGGTTTGCTGGTTTTGATTATTAGAAGTGACCTACATATTCCAAGCTTTCTCCCAAATGACTCTTACAATCATTCTCATCACAGGTAAGAAGTGCGCATGACAAACATATGTAAGATGCTGTTTAAAACTGCCAGCAGTCATCTAAAATAACCACTGAAATGTACCTTAAAATATGGCAGTTTTCAGTTTTACTAATTCCATTTAAAAACCCTGAACTAACCCTAAAGACTGGAGGAAAGAATAAATAGATCTTAAATTCTACAGAATAAAATCAAGAAATCTATCTCTAGAATGAAAAAAGTCATATAAAGCAGAATTTGAATAATTTTTCTTCTCCTCAAGTTCTGACTTCTAACACGGGTTAAAATAACAATTGTAGACGCAACTACATTTTAATTAAGGAAAGATGTTCAATATTTAGCTCAAAAATGTGGTGCTACAATTCTTGCATCCCTGGGTGAGATTTGTGTTCCTTTATAAGGCATAATGAAAGCTCATGAATTCAACTTGCAGTATTTTTCTTTTATCTTTGTAAGCAAAATGATTTAATGGAATTTCATGAACCTAAAATTTACCTGGTATTATTAATGAAGTGTAAATGCTAATTCACGTAACTTTTTACTGTCCTCCAAATAAGTTCTAGTCCACATAAGAGCTCTAAACTGTGAGTAGTACCTGACAGTCAATATATCAGACTTAATATCAAACAATAAGCTAGCTGAAAAATAGTAGTTTTATCTTAACAAAATTACTGCTTTTTGGCTTGACTCATGGCAATAAAAAAATGTGTATGGGGGCGACGCCTGTGGCTCAAAGGGGTAGGGCGCTGGCCCCATATGCCAGAGGTGGTGGGTTCAAATCCAGCCCTGGCCAAAAACTGCAAAAAAAAAAAAAAAAAAAAATGTGTATGGGAACAGTGAAATAATTCTTCATAAATCTCCACGTCATTCATATTCATCCCAAAATAGTTGAAGTCATATGTACCTTAAAATATATCTATAATTTACAGGAGTTAGAGGAGTATAAACTTGAAAACCTAAACACTTTTTTGTTACTTAAAGGCATACTGGCATTGATGGCATAAATAATGTTTATTTATTAGAATTTACACATGTAACAAAATTAAATTTAAAAATCAGTTATGGCCTCACTTATAGGCCCAAGAAAATAAAAGGAAGCAATAGGGGAGATGAGTGCCTATTATAGGGGAAATTACAGTCTGTCCCCCAAGGCTGTCCTTCAAAAGTCTTCTGTGCAACTGGGCAAAAGGCAAACACACTGTTGCCTCCCATAGCCAAGAAATGCCCTTCTGCAGATTCCACTATCCATATGCATGGGCTATCATTTCTCCCAGAGACTACTATTTGATTTTTAACATTAGAATGTGTACAAACCACAGCTATCCTTACACAGCTTAATTAAATCCACTCTCCAGAAGTGTGAAGAAAAATAATAGTCAAATGCAGGCATTCATGATATATAAGTCTTTAACGCCGAATCGAGCATTTGGATGTGTAAAGTCTTCAGAATAGATTAATTGTATCACGCAGACATTATCACTGGAATTCCAGACAAAAACTTATACCACCATCTGCCTCTGTGTTTATGAAATTTAGGATTTAAAGAAAATGGTATGAATTAACAGATAGATCTTGCCTATATATTTTAAGTTATTAGTATCTTGTGTGGGTGTTTTCTTTGTTGTTGCCAGCACAACATTAAAATATTTTGAATGTATTTCAAAGTCTTTTTTTACTGTGAATAGAATGAAAGCCATTTTTTATACAGGATTTTTGGCCTACATTATAAACCTTTCAATGAATGACCACAAAAGGTCTAGTTCCCATGAATATAAGAGTATCTTTGTTTGATGATGCGTGCAATGTAGCAATGTTATGCTTATTAACTCCTAATTATCAAGCTATTCATGTCACAAGAGTGCAGCTCCCATTTAAAATTCAAGTTGAAGTAAAAAGTGAATGACCATGAATGTGTGTCAACTATATTTCTAACAGATAAAATGATTCTCCCCAACCCTTTACATATAAGGACTATTAGTATTTACACTGGCCACATTTAATTCACTAATACTTCTTGTAAAGGATATTTACAGGTTCAAATGTTCTCAATGCCCTTAACATACTCGGGGAAAGTGTAATAAATAGTCTATATAATTAATGATATAAAGAAAAGTTTACTCCACTCACCTGTCTGTTACGTTCATCCATAATCCTCGTAATCTGAATCTTTTTTCTCCCCATAGTCCCCGTTTTTCTTCTCTCTCTCGTTCCTGAAATTATGTATTTTTTCCTTCCTTTTCTTTCTCTTTCCTGTTTCCTCCAAACAAATCTCCTTCTTCAGCACTTACACAGCTCAGTTCCCAAATTCCTGCATTCGTTCCTGCTGAACAAAAAAGACAAATTAAATTTCACTCTAACAGCTAGCCAGTTTCATAAGGACTATGACATTCTAATTTTACCAAGAAATATTAGAATATTTTTAATTGAATGAAAGTAATTATTGAATGAAAACAACTATTTATGAAAAGTACATGTTATATCACAGGCAGGTGGATATCAAATAGCAATTATTTGTTTTTATAATTAAAATAATCTTACAAGTAATTTAACAAGCCAAATAAATGATACAAACTATGCTTTAATGCCCAATACTTGAAATGTATTTTTTGTAAAAAGTTTCTTAATATTTTTTAATGAAATTAGGTGACAATTTCATCCTTCTGTTACGAAAAATTACCTAAATCAGAGAGTTAATGAACCTTTATGTACCTGTGTATGCTAAGTAGGGCAGCTAATTCATTTCTGAAGGGAAAACAATCTTCTGTTTTGACAGCAGAGGTGATAACGTCCGGCGTTATGCAAATAGGATGGACGATTATGAAAGTGCTATTTGATATATGTAAATGTCAACTAATTTAAATCTAAGCACTTTAATATTATTTTAAAAAAACTGCTATGAGAACACTGTAAAAATAACATGAGGTATTTAATCTCACATCAGTAGTGATACTGTTTCCTTTTTGAAAGCCCTTAAACTATATCTTGAATGTAATAATCAAAAAAGATAATAGTTGATAGAAAATAAATGGTGCAAAAATTAATATTATTATTTCATTTAAAACTATGTATTTTTTCACAATAAACCACCAGCCCTCTAATTTCAAATATTTAAAAAAGACATATTATTTCTCTTTGGGGAGTAAGATATAAAATTACAGAAGCTCAAAATTATTTACTGGAGAGCTCTAGGTCATGAATTAAAATTAAATAAAGGATCATCAATAACATGAGATAAACCCTAAGAACGCAGAATATTAAAAGCATACAATATGCTTTGTTTAAAATTATATCTGAAAAAATTTGAAATATGAAAGTTAACAAGAAAGCATTCCACAGTAGTTTCTTCATTTGCAAGCAACAGCTTCAATTGTTCTGTCTCAACTTATGTCAATGAAAGTAAGTACTTTATACACTGCTCAGAATTTCCCTGTTTATTTTAGCTGGTGTCTGACAACAAACCTGATAAATTCCCACATGTATTATGTAACGCTAAGCCAATGTCCTGGCTATAATAGATTATTTGGCTCCAATTCAAAGTCCTTGGAACAGGAAGGCCGTTACACACTTGGTCTGATCATTAGCTGTCTTTTGATTTCTTTAATTTAATTTCCAAATTCTTTATCACCTTGGGTAAATTTTTTTTAATTTAAGTTTTCAGTGATTATCTAATTGCAGAAGCTATTATGATATAATTAGTTCTGGTGGATTAAGTGCTGCTTAATACTAGGACTATCCATTCTCTTTGGCCCATCTTTCTACTACACTGCAGTTCAATTCTGCCTCCCAGAATATATATCTTGAGTAAAATCACGACCACACAGTGTTCATCAAAAACCAATACTCCAGCTATACTTTTAAAACATTGGAAGTACTTCAAAAGGTTTAAAGAGTTATAGAAATAACACATTTGACAACCACAGGTGAGACAATCAGCTAGAAAATGTTAAAATCATCCTAAACTCTGAAAGACCCGCAAAGCATAATTGCATCATATATTCAATGTTGCCAAACACTGTCCATCTGTCTATTTTTAGAAATAGTCTTAAGTATCACTCAACTGGGCAAGTCTCCCGTGTTTCCTATAGTCTTACCTTGGAAGCAAGCAGCACGTTAAAATAGTATTTCCAAGCATGTGCCAAGACCCCAAAGAGACCAACAGGCTTTCTTGATGACAGAAAGAACCACCCGTGAATCCACAGCAAGTGCATATGGGAGAGTTTTCTTTCCTTTCGCTTAGCTGAGGGTGGTGGCCCTATCGGCTTACAGGACTGTGCCTGCCTAAGCGCTTATTCACTTTAAGGTGGAAGGTCAGGGTGAACAGATTAGAACATGGTGGCAAGGCAGAGGAGAGGAGAACGTCTACAGATACTGATTTCAAAATACATTATAAATAACCAAACAAGCAGAGAAACATCCCTGGAGAAAAGTCTCCTCAGAACGGCAGAGTTCCTGATGAGTCAAACTTCAACAAGTTCCTCCGTATCACCACCCCACATTTCACAGCTTTGAGATGAGATGACTTTTACAAAGAGCAGAGCAAGGACTTTTAATTCTTAAAACATGATGGAAAACATTTGTTCACAATGAATGTGTGTGCGTGTGTGCGCACGCACATAATGTTTGATAAAAATGCCATTGAATGTATTTTCCTTCTTGAAGCATGCAAAGCAAGTTAGGAAGAAAGCAAGTTTAGGTTTCAGTAGAACCAAACCGGGTTTTTCTGGTATCAATCAATATTTCCTGAGTGCTGCCTTCCAAACATTGCTAAAATGCAAAATTCGATATCAATTTCATATATGCAGAGTGATCCATGGTGGTGATGTGACCAAGTAACTGTTCATGAAGTAAAATGTGTCATGAAACATGTGGCTTAGAACACTGGATTACGGGGCACTACATTTCAAGGTTGTCAGTAGAAATTAGGAAGGTTAACAGGAGCTTACCCGTTGTTTTCTTAGCATAACTGTCTTTCTAAGCTGACTTCCATGCAGGAGCTATAATGTGAGGTTGGTTTCAAGTATTAAATTGCAGGAGGCCTACAGCAGTGGAGAAGGATGATGTAACTTAAGTAATCTATAAAATTGCTTTGTATGGACATGAAAAAAAAGAATGTAACAGCTAAACGACAGGTAGCAGAATTTCAACTTACGCCGAGAACTTTCATTATATACCATCAACCATAAGCTTAAAATAATTCCAGCAGCCTGGCCACGCTACTTTTTTCCACATGAAAGAAGCAATTTTTGGAAAATGACAGAGTTATATATAAACAATCAGTAATTAAAAAAAAAACAAAAAAGAAAAAAGAAATACTCTACTATAGTTAACACTCTACAGAGTTACAGTCTTCTGCTTTTTTTTTCTTTTTGCCAACCTAAATAAAAGAAAAATAAAATGAGGCTGCTTACTAAAAAGGGGAACTTCATTATGGCAGACTTCTGTTCACTGTGAGTTTGGCACACGCAGGCAGATGAAGGCAAAGTAAGGTTTGAGACCCAAGTGGAGAGGAATTTTTCTTCTGGACAGATGCTACAGATCGTCCTATGCCTGCAGTTACAAACAAGTTCCCTTGAGTGGCACCTCCCTCCCCCTCCTTCTCCTCCTCCCTCCCTTCCTCGGACAAATCCCTCCCAGTTAGCACAGAAGAATCTTGACAGAATGGCAGGAAACACGCACACAGACTGGTCAGGGAAGGATGTGATGTCAGCAACCACGAACAATAAAAGGTGTAAAGGTGCTTCCTTCCCTAAACTGTTCCAGAAGTGTAAAATGGGAACCAAAACTCTCCACTTCCTTCTCTGAGCAGAACCGTCGGCGTGTGCTGTGCTGTGCGCCCCACACAGAGGCCTTGGAGAGGTTCAGAGAAGGGACAGTGAGAGAAATCCAGACTGAGGACGTGATTTTTTAATTTCCATTTTTCAGACACCTGAGAAAAACCCACTTCGGCTCTAGGTCAGTTTTTTGTTATGACTGCTTCAATAAATAAAAGCGAGGAACAAACACGGAGTTTACTCTGGGGCAGTAGGCATTCTGTCTCAACCCCGGTTTGCCATGCCTGAAACAAATCATCTCACACAGACAGCGCAGCCCAATGGTCCAGAGCTACCCTTTAAAGCAAATGAAGAATTCTGTACAAGCAAAGACCTGAAATGGACTGATTATTAGTTTTGGTAAAGAACAGAATCATGAAAACTGTCAATCAATCAACGCTTGTTGGTAAAATACATTGATTACTTGGTCCCCCTCATTAAAACAAATATAGATATATATGTATGTGTATAAACTGAAGGGAAAAAGAGTCTTACGTTACTGAGGCTTTCAAGGTTCCTAAAAAAAAAAAAATTAAAACTAGGAACCACGGCAAATAACAAACTTTCAGTCCATACTGAAACTATGTATTTTAATTTCATCACTATTAGGCTCTTTCTAACATGGAAATGTCATTCTACCATAAGGTTTCTGTAGGAAGAAAACCACATACCGAGTGGATCTGAGTCATCATCAGATTTCAATCATCTTCCCACAACACTTTGATTTAGAAGTTAAACATAACCTTCAGTTACGTGTTTTGATCTTAGAGACTGCCATGCCACATTAAAAGATGTGGGAAGAAATTAATCCTCTTCTGCTAAACTTATCTTCACAAGGCATATATTTCGCTACAGTACGTACAATACAGTCACTAAAATAAAACAGCCTATGAATACTGATAAAAACATTCAAATATGTAATATCAATTTACAAAGAAAAATTCTAAAATTTCAAGGCTGAAAAGCGAGCACACTACATACTATAACAAGAAATAACACTGTTAAATAAATACAAGCTGGATAGTTAGGAAGGGGCAAAAATGATCCTAAGCTCAGTTGCTACAAATCTGGTATTAACTATTAATAAGTAAAACAATTAAGCGGTTCGTTATCATTTTAAATGGAAAATTTTGGTCATTGCATTGCATCTACATACATTTAACTTTCTACTTTGTGATTTATTTGAAAGACACAGGAGGCATGTAGTTATATTTTGGTTAAAGGGAACAAGCAGAAAATTGTACTTTTTTTCATTAAAAGATATTCTGAACTTCAAAAGATATAACCAAATTATTGTTTTTGTTGGTACTCGACTGTGTGGTATCTCATGAGTTGAGGAATTTTTCTTTGGTTCCAAAATTCACTCTATTTCTCTTTATTTTACCAAATATCTTATTTAATGTTATATTACCCTAACTATGAGTGCAACCTGAGTTCATTTCAAAGTCACACAGCCAACACTCATCCCTCTAAGGG
Source organism: Nycticebus coucang (assembly GCF_027406575.1). Classification (NCBI taxonomy): domain Eukaryota; kingdom Metazoa; phylum Chordata; class Mammalia; order Primates; family Lorisidae; genus Nycticebus; species Nycticebus coucang. The sequence continues at coordinate 119,454,044 of NC_069780.1, read as the reverse complement.
TAATTAATAAAAGAACAGTCATTTTCTTCCCACTTGATAAATACCATCATGCCAAAAACAAATTTTCGCGCGGTGGCTCAGGCTTGTAATCCTAGCACTTCGGGAGGCCGAGACAGGTGGATTGCTTGAGCTCAGGAGTCCAATGCCAGCCTCAGCAAGAGCAAACATTTCTACTAAAAATAAAAAACTCCTAGGCATTGTGGTAACTGCCTATAGTCCCAGCTACTCGGGAAGGCTGAGGCAAGAGGACTGCTCGAGCCCAGGAGTTTGAGGTTGCTGTGAGCCTGGGACAACAGAGTGAGACTCTGCCTCAAAAATACAAAAAACAATAAACAAAACAAAAAAATCCAAATTTATTTTCCTAATTTATCCCAATTTAGTATCAACATGATACTGAGTTATCTTTAAGTCTCAGTAACATAACATCATGCATACAAATAATAAATAACATAGGCTATCTTTTAGATTCTCACACCTGCCATGTTCCTTCCTACCCCAGGGCCTTTGCATGTGCAATTCCTTGGGCCTGGAATGTTCCTCACTCCTTTCTTTGTCTCCTTAATTTCTCTCTGCTCTGTTTCAGCTTCAGCGCCCCTTCCTCAGGAAGCACTCTGCTCCTTCCTGATCACATCAACCCCTGCCCTTCAGGTCTCCAGGCACAGTGTCCTCCCGAGTGGCACCTGGAGGAGGAGTACTTCTTCCTCTGCATCTATCAGCCATGCTGCTTTTGTTTCACCTTTGTGTTCCCAGCATTTGCCCCGCTGCCAGATGTGCAGTATGGAGTCATAAGTATTAGCTGATTCACTGAATTAATTTATTATGATTTGTATTTCTCAGCTGAGGTATTTTCTTCACTGGCTATTTTTAATAACTACTACTAAAAATATTTTCCTATTTTTGCTTACACAGAAGCAGGCTGATAACTTCACTTCACAGTACTTACATAGCATCTCATATGTGGAATTTGAATAATGTATACTGAGAAGTAGAGGGTAAATGGACTTTGGAGCCAGAAAGGTCAGAATTTGAACTTTAGTTTGGCACTTAGAAGTTGTGCAAGTACAGAATGATTATTTAATCCCTTGGAACTGCTGTTCTCTTGTCCTACACAAAATTAGGGAGACAAACTTTTCATTTGCAGGATGATGAATGCTGGATACCCAGCAGCACTGGCAACATGGCCTAGTATTTGTAAGACTGGTTCAATCTGGAGGCATAAAGTAAAAGCCTTTTCATTTAGTAATGCCACCAAGTCAACAGCCCAGTCCTTGCATATACCACGAAGACCTCACTTTACGAAGCTGATTAGCAAGTTCTAACAGATTATGCTTCATTTATCCTGCAACAATAATCGTCATATGAAGAAAAAATTCACAGTATTGGGAAAATTAATAAGTTTCTCTTAAATATCAGCTATGGAAGAGCTTCAGGCTGCAAAAATAGAAATAACTAGGGAAATATATCAATTTTCCCAATGACCATGGCTGCTGAAAATTCTACATTAATGCTCCTAGTCCTACTTTAATATCTTTCCCCAAGGACAAAGGGAGATGAAATGTATGTCAGAAATATAATAAGGCTAAACAGGCACTCGTTTTGAAAACCCCTGCAATTAATTCAATAAGTGGGCTTAACCTGCTGTTATCAGACATAATCATTTTATTTACATAGTTCAGAATTTAGGAGACACATACCTTTAAACCACTGTATTGCATTGTGAGCAATTTAATAAACATGAGAGAGGCACAGCTTCCCTGCCATGGTTATCCACTGTCTGTTCTGTCCTGGACATTTTTTTCACACTGTAGTGAAAATAGCAATCTGCATTCCCATGCCAGAATAAACTCCAAATGGTCTAAATATGTCAAGAGCTTCATGCTATTCAACCCCACCATGGTTTTCAGTGTTTCCACATCATATTAAGTAATTAATTCAGGGTTCCACCATGTCTTTGTTTTCCTAATTTTTCATAACAGTACAGCCACCACGTTTTCTCTCGGAGACCACACAGTGACAGGTCAGGGTTTACCAGAAGGTAAAGCTTGTACCGTCCTCATTGCAAAGTGAGAGGCACTATTCAGCATCACAGACTGTGTTCTGTTTCCCAGCTGTAACCTCTCAATAAGCACACGCAGCTGGATTTTTGTTCCTGAGTTAAGCACTATTCAACATCCACACCAGTGACACAAAACTGTCACCTCCAGAGCAAGCCGGGCGCGAACTGGGGGAACGTTGCTGTTACACATTTTCATCCTATTACAGAAAAAATCTGCAGTCCCAGGCATCTCAGGATCCTGCTAGAAAAAATGTATGATCACTATGTTCTTAATCCTTAATATGTTATATTTCATTATTAAAATGGAAGTGCTCTAAAAATATTTTTTCTCAGAAGCCTTATGTGTGTTACTGACACGTTTGAGTGTGTGTGCACGTGGGCACAGCGCATGGACAAAACACATTTTCGTCTTTCAAAATGTACAGATAAAACAGTGAGAGTACATTTTAAGAGACCTGAGTAGTCCTAAGTATTACCACCAGTAAATAAACAGTAAAAAAAAGATTGTGATATCAATGCCTACAAGGACATTCTAACTAAGGCATTGTTTTAGTGTGTTCAGATATCGTGTTAAATGACCGAAAATTATGTCTTTGAAAACAATCTGCTTCTGTCATTATTTACTTTCCCAGTTTATTTAACTATTAAAGATGACCTTAAGATGGGAAGAAATACTATTGTCCTTCTGCCAATGTTTTTGTTGTCCATTAAGGAGAAAATGCTTGATAAAGGATCTGCCATTCAAATTGAATGCCATTTATTTTTATCTCTCGTTAAGTTTTACACATTTAGGAAGTTTACATCAAAACATCACAGGCTAATATATGGAGGTTCAGAATGCTATATATCTCTCAAAATATATATGATATTCCTATATGTGGCTGCCATGGAAAAAATATATATGATATTCCTATATGTGATATTCCTATATGTGGCTGCCATGGAACACAGGGATTCATCAATTTTTCTATTTCTCTACGTCTCTTTTTCAGCATCCTAATCAACCTAATTAAGGCTTTGTTCATCTGAAACCTCTGATGACAATTTGTTTAACTCTATCCCACTGTGGTCTTCTTATAAGGAGAATTAAATCTGATCTTCTGACAGCAATCATTAAATGATCCCAACTGGCCCCAATTAAGCCACGTGGCTCCTGGGCTTCCATACAGTCAAGCGCCAAGTTCTCTGTTTCATTTACACATCCTTCTTTACCTTAGTTTATTTTCTTAAAGCCAATTAAGCGTGTGTCTTATCAAGTTGAGCCCAAGTTCTTTGTGTACACCAGCTTAAGACACAATGTGTATCACCTGACTTTCTAATCTCAGCGAGGCATTCCAGGACTCTGGGAGCCCTTCTCTGAGTGGTACCAGGGCAAAAGAACCTTTATTTACTCCTGCTGAAATTGACTCACACATAGGTCTCAAGTTCTACACGTGTTTAAATAGTTCTGGCTAATATACACCAATACTAACTTTCTGTTGGGCTTGTTTATAACGATCTTTTAATCCAGGACCATCTGCGTTCACAAGTTGGGTTTAACATTCCTTTTTCTTCCTACATCTGACGTGGTCTCTCTACCTCCTTTGGAAAAAAAAAAAAAATCAGTACCAAAGTAAGACTTCTTAAGTTAACCTTTCTTACCCTTAATTTCTGCTCTAATTTTTTCCAATATGCTCAATTGTAAGCTCTGTAATGATGTTCCCAGGCCTTCCTACGAGCGCAGGTAGCCTCAGGATTTAGAGCTCAGCGATTGTGTGCTTCTCTGGGGAAATGGCTGATTAAAAACAGCCTCATGAGGAGGACTAGCTTCTATGCACAGCTGGCTCATCTTATTCTAAACTCTAATACCTATATCAAAAATTTGACCCCTTGCTTGGGCTTTGGGACAGCTACAGCTTACCTAGAGTTCTATTCCTTAGATGTCAAGGCAGAAACATAGGTACAGTAATCCCCATATGACTGGTGTTTGACTCAGGTTCTGAAGGCCTCAATCAATTACCCTGACTACTTGTGAATGTAAACAAATGCACTGTATCTTTATATCTTTCTAATTATAGTTACCACTGATCATCTTTTGGTATTTGATGTAGGCTATCTGTCACAACTCTCAGAGCAGATGGATTAGAACATGTCTGTTCCTCCTAATCATACATTAAAAACTGACATTTGGACAGAGAACTGGTGTGGGTGCTGTGCATCTTATGAGACCTTGACCTTGCTGGAATATGTAATTGTTTTTATGACTTGACCAAAAGATGTACTGCAAAGAAAAAGAAAATACAATAACACCACTGATATGTTTGGCAACACCTAGAGAAAACAGTACGTGTTTTCTTTATATAGATATACAGGGTGGACATAAAGTTCGTGTGAAATTTAAAGTAGTTTAAATAGTAAATTGCACACACACTTTATGTCCACCCTGTATATCTGATCGCCTACGCCATCAATAACCATTATTCTCCTCAAAAGAGAAAACTTCCAAATGCTGATAATTGAGAAAACACTAACCTCACAATGGGCTCACTTTAAAAACGTATGTAATAAATGTACTAAAATTCTAGTCCAGCAAAACAGATGCTGGGGTGTTGAATTATGAAATATTTCTCACTGTATTATAGTAATCTCCAATAAGATTTGCTGTTAATTTTAGAGCATGCTTCTGCTAAAAAGGGCAAACCCTGTAACAGATTTAGTACAAAGAAGCTGAAAATATCCTGTGGAAAAAAAAAATCTGTAGAGAAATCAGCCAGCCCAAATCCTGCCATTACTCAGCACGCAGTGACGCGCGGATGTTTGTAGTGGTTTGAGGAGCCAGCAGGGGTGGAAACTCTACGTACTCGACTCCAACATGATTGCAATTGAACCTCATCAAAGTAAGAGCTCATAATTTGTCACAGAAAACAGCCAATTAACATATGTTAGAAAAAGGCTTCATAAAGATAATATATGATTAAAGACCCAGTGCAGCTGTTGAAAATCAAAACTATGCATTTAAAAAAGAAATCTCAGCCTGAGCTTCCGTATGGTTAAACTGATAATGGCTACTATGATTTTTTTTTTTTTAAGTAGAAAAATATAATTATAGTGCTTCTTATAAGTTTGGGGTTATGGCGAGGGAGAACTGAGTCCTGTGGCACTGTTTACTCTGGCTCACTTAGTTCTATAAATAGGTGCAGCCCTTGCCAAAACTCTGTAGTTACTTTGTTATAGTGCTATTTTAAAACACAGACCTTCATTGTGAGCTAAATGGCCTTCAGGATGCACTTTGTAGTTGTAGCATTCCTCTCAAAACTATATCCTCCCTTTATCCCTGCAGAACTCCAGGACAAGGGGCCTCCCCACGACTACCCTCTCACTGTAAAACATGCCAGGGCTGTGTAACACACGCTTTGAACTCTTCAGAACTTTTGTCAGGGTGGCGGGCAGGCAGGGTGACAGTTGACTGTCAGAAAGGAGCTGAAGGCACACACACATGGAGTACAGATCCTCTGGCAGGATGTGGTCCAGGCTACTCGCCACAGCTTTGGAGCAGACAGGCGACATGTCATGTATTTGGTGTGTTAGATAGCAGATTTAAAACTAGACTTTTGGGTTGGAGTACACGGGCAATCAAACCCTGGCTAAGTCGTGATCACGGATACTGTAAACCAAAACATGAAAATGTCAAGTACAATGCCAGGTTCCAGGGGCATTGCTGTGAATAAAACAGAAAGTCCTGGTATTTATGAAGCTTATGTTCTAAAGGGAGAAAGGGGAAACATGTAAGGGCAGCAAAACGATGATTACAGAGAGAGAAAAAGTAAAGAGAAAATACCATAGTGGGATGGGCTGGGAGTGATTAGGCAGGAAAGGACATGCGTGGGCATTTAAGGGGTAGTTTATCAGGTAAGGGTGGTTTGAGATGATGCCATCTGAGGAAAAAAGACCTAAATAAAGCATGCTGGGGTCAGGTATAATTTGGAGGACAAATAACTCCAGCACTCTGGTGTTGAGAACATGGCCGAGGCAGAGCAGCCCAAACTCTGGTTTCCTCCTCTATAGAATGGAAATAACACATACCCTATAATGGGGCTGTGAGGCTCAAATCAAGAACAGAAGCACAGTTGTTTGTGAAAATTCAATTGAATGGAATTCAATTTTATAATTCATTGTGTAAAACTGTTTTCTTCACTTGGATGTTACATAGTTTTCTAAAAATTATAAATATCTGAAGTACTGAGGATATGCAAAATGTTTCCAAACTGCTATCAACTGAATGCAAAGGTGTATCTTCCCTTAAGGTGGGTTATTTCGTGACAGTAATGCTCATGGCTTGAAACAGCTCTTGGGACATGAAGTTCATTTTGCAATGCTAAATATGGAAAGCACCATAAACAAATGCAATGCAAAGTGTCTGCAAGTGTAAAATACAGAATTATATAAAGACCACTTTTTAAGGAACTTTTTTTTATTATTATTAAATCATAGCTGTGTACATTAATGCGATCATGGGGCACCATACACTGGTTTTATAAACAGTTTGACACATTTTCATCACACTGGTTAACATAGCCTTCCTGGCATTTTCTTAGTTATTGCGTTAAGACATTTATATTCTACATTTACTAAGTTTCACATGTACCCTTATAAGATGCACCATAATGAAATTTTAGAAATAAACCACCTTACACTGCAACTTAAGTCACTGGGTTAGGTTGGTTTATTTTCCCTCTCAAAGGACCCAACTCCCAAGCAATCAGCAGAGCTTTGATTAAGATCTCAGCAATATTCGAAAATCCCAGTGACTCCCTGTACTACAAATTTTCACGTATCTTTGGACATTCCCATCTAATGAGAGTAAGCTATCTAGCCTCAAGCCAAACAGATTAATTTCCAACTTGGACTGAATAGAAGAATTGAATTATCTAGTACTTTAAAAATAAAAATACTAGGTAAGTATTCTTTAACAGGAAAATAAACAGAAATTTAAAGATTATAATTTTTAATAAATAGAAAATTAGAGCAAAGGGATAGAGTCACACTTAATTTAAAAAGTGGTCAAATAGAAATGTTCAAGAAAAAATGATAGTATTTTAAGGGAAGGGGCCAAAATTTCCTAAGCAATAAAACTTTAAGAAATTAGGGGTAAACATTTTCACTTCTTCCTCCCTTGCCATTTTCTGGGGGGTGGGAGCATCATATAAACTTGATATTTTATTCTACACCATTTATTTCTATTTCCTGTTTGGTGAGCAGGGTTTATCAGTTTTAAAATAGGGTTAGTCATATCATTTACCATGAAGCTGAAATTAACACTATTTTCATTTACAATTAATCAAATGCCTTGAAAAAGAATCACAAATTTCAAAAACCTTTTAAGATTAATACTGCGTATTTTCCTTCCCTAAATAAGTCATGTACGGATTTTTATTATTAAAAAAATGTATATGGTGTTTGATTTTATTTTCAACACTCACCTATATTTCACACTGCGTTCTCACCTCCTATCTAGTAAAACAACGTCTGGGGCACATTTATTTCACTCTCTAAAACTCAGGCATGACTGCACATAAACCCAGCATGGAAATACGCGTTTCTTTGTAGCATTCCCCACTCCATTTTTTCTTTTCATCACCTTTCTTTATCTCCTTTTCCACATGTTTAGAACAGAGGGGATATGGAAAATGAAACTGTCAAAGAGCTTGGAATAGAGGTGTTCTCAGACAAGCAAAATGTTTCCTTCACAGAATCCAAGCACGGCAAGGACGGCCGGTGGGCCCGAGTTGAGCTGAGACGGTTTCTAGGCCACAGGCCTGGCAGGAGCCCCTTATCTCAGAACGTCTACACATTCCGTCCCGGGCTGTTTTCAAGGATAGCTCAAGGCATCCTTGGCAGATAAAACTAAATGGAAAGTATTACTGTACTTCCCCTATAAAAAGGACCACACTACTATAGATCAGAAGTTACAACATTTAGCCTGATTCTCTCCAACCTAGAATCTGGAAGAAAGCAGTGATGGATGGAGGCCAGCTCATGACTGCTTCAGAATCCCAAAGTGCCCAACTCAGCATTCTCCAAATTGCATTACAAACAGTACTGGTTCCTAAAGATGCTAACAAGTTATTTCTCAAAAAAAAAAAAACCCAAATTAAATAAACTTGAAAAACTGGTTTCTTTACTCCAGGATTTTTCTATATACTGAATGCCAGAATCTGTAATATTTTTCAATTTCTCCAGGATGTCCCCTAGGAAGGGCTACCTTAAAGGAAATAACAAACTTCCTCTCTCTGACTGCTCTGCTGAAATGCCCTAAACCAACACCCGGCTCACTGCTTGGCATGAGCAAAAGGTAACAGGACTGTTGAAGAAATGATACAAGAATGGAAAATTATTCTTTTAGCTTTACAAAAAAAGTACAAACGTGAGATCAAATGCAAAAACCTGCTGTTCATTTAAAGTGAAAATATCAATAAAATATTTAGCAATTGGAGAGTGTGGTTTTTTCCAAAGCCCAAAGCACTCAGCACAAGGCCAGAGAGCACAGTGGAAAGCAAGCCCCCCTGGGAGCAGACTCCTTTGGGTTCTGCTATCTCCTAGGGCGGATCTTTGGGTCTTATTTTCCTCAGACATTTATAGGGAGCTGGGTTCAAATTCTAAGATGTCTTTCAAGTACTTAAATGATATAAATTCAATAAAGGAGTCTAATAAAAAAAAGAAGACAGAATACTTCTCCAAAGGGTATTATCCCAGAGGAAAATATAAGCAGATAACAATGTTTAACTGTCTGGACAAATATAATTTTTTTTCACCTTTTTTTTAATGGTATTGAAAGGTTTGCTCACCTGGGCCTCAAGCGATTTAAGCAGGTTAAATTACTGACTTTGGACCACTAATCATATTTAGAAGCTTAGTAAATAAATAAATAAATAATAAGCTAGGAATTGCAAAATTCAAAGGCATTAAAAGCTTTGCATATATTAATTCTAAGCTCCACAACAGCCTATGAGGAAGGCATTTTTATAATTTGCATTTTATAGAAAACAAAAGGCTGGAGGACAGAGAGGGTAAGTAACCTGCCCGTGGTCACGGAGCTAGAATTAGAGTCATAATTCTGAATCCATATAAATCCTTAGTACTCAAAATACTTACTCTCCATGCCATGTCCTAAACAGCACTTAAAAATTAAGTCTACCTAGAATATGCGGTAATTGGAAGGATTTGGTGGAGTTTATGAAGTATTACATTGTTAAAATGAGTCTTCAATGCCTCTAACATTCGTTTATTCTTGATGGCAAAAAATGAATTTACCCCACTGTGCTGCAGAAGAATAAAACAGAAGTTAGATATTTATCATTAGTATTAGAATTTACTGGCTGATCACCAACAGCTGTTTTTTGTTTATTTGTTTTTTCTACCTTCTACAGATGAGTGTGGCTGCTCACAGGGAAAACCAAGTTAATGTAGAGATTGGCAAATATTCTTCACAACTCCTGGGAAAAGTAAAACAGATGTTTTCCTGATCATAGGTCTGGAGAGTCAACTGCATTTATGATAAAGATGAGAAGGCTGAGGCAAGAGAATCGCTTAAGCCCAGGAGTTGGAGGTTGCTGTGAGCTGTGTGAGGCCACGGCACTCTACCGAGGGCCATAAAGTGAGACTCTGTCTCTACAAAAAAAAAAAAAAAAAAAAAGAGTATTACAGCTATCTTTTCTCCAAGGTCGGGAGCCATCATTGTGCTCCCCTTCAAAGTACCCTGAGTAGGTCTCTAAACAAGACCTAATCCACGCTGGTGTTACTGTGCTGCTCATCATAACCCCCTGATCTTCCTTCTCCCTCTGCTCTTATCTTCTCCTTCACCTCCGCAAACTATGGTCTACCAGAAATACTTCTATTTGCAGGGGAGTTTCCACTTCAGAACTTTATAGGTCTACCCATTTCTTTAGAATTCTTTGTGCTTGAGAGCTCTGAATATAGCTGTGCAATTCAACTCCTTTAAGTACATTTTAGAAGTAATTTAATGCCTATTGGCTTTATAAGACACACACCTAATAAAATACACTAATTAATTGTATAAAAACAGTTGACATAACTGGCAATATATTTATAATTGTTGAAGAAAAACAACACATTTGGTGCATTACAGTTCACATTCCTATTTTTCACAACGTATTGTGTAACTTTGCTCTATCAGGGTCTACAGAGTGAGAGGAAATACCCTATGTACATTTTCGGTATGTGTCAGACCGCTTTTCCTACTTCCATGGGCAGAACGTGTATATCATTAATGTATTTACATTATGTTTTTGTTCTAGTTAACAAGAGCAGCATGTCCGAGCCATGCAGAAACTCCAGGGGCAACAATAGCATATTATATCCGAGCCTGAGTTCAATTTGAGATGCTGGGCAGTTGACACCATGAAGTGAAAGCTCAACACCATCGCTTCTCCAATCTCATGCACTCCACTAGGGCTTTCGGTAAACAGGAAATCCCTGAGATGTCTGATTCAGTGTGAAAGAATCTGTTGGCAAATACTGCCTTTCAAAGCAAAGACACCCGTGGAGTAATTTTTACATCAGTGCCACTCACGTGTGTTGGTGGGTCCAGCAGTAAAGGTATTCTGAGTAGGGGAAGAGAGTACGCATTACTTTTTTTTTTTGCAGTTTTTGGCTAGGGCTGGGTTTGAACCCGCCACCTCTGGCATATAGGGCCGGCGCCCTACTCCTTTGAGCCACAGGCGCTGCTACCCGGCATTACTCTTAAAGCTACAAAAGATGACACTTCCATCAAGCACCTAGTTCACACACCAAACCACTATTTGTCCACATCCCCAAGGTTCTAAAATTCAAAACTATATTAAAAATGTCCACCATTCACATCTTATTAACTAGAGAAACAATGAATAGAAACCTCTATCAAATTCCTTTAAAAAAAAAGTTAATATAAACATTTATAAATGTCATCCTAAATATTTTGTGGAGAATTTCAGGATGGGTTTGGAAATTTCACTTGCTTTAAAATGGATATTTATGGGAAAGATCAATTTTTTTTAGAAAGATCAATTTTGCCATGTTAGGGAAGAGCAGGAAAAAAATGCTTTCTTTTGGTTAGAAGTACGTATTTGTATTTCCACTCAGCCAAGTTAAATGAAGAAATGCCAGACATTAATATTGGCAGACGCTATGAAAGGTCCTATCCATTTTCCCTCCTTCAGATAAAACTGTGCCTGAATTATTTTACAAAGATTCCACATCTCCTATTTTTAAGGCCTTCCGGAAAAGGAGCAACATAACCTTCCTCACTAACCTATTTTGATATTTCACAACTCTTACTCTCAGGAAATTCTTACTTCTAGCTAATCCTTCACGGAATACTTCACGTTCACTCCTCTTTCTGTCGAGAGAACAACATTTGGTGATCGCGCCCTCAGTTTATGCACTCGAAGACTGTGTATTGATTGATACTTTTTCTTTTAATCTTCTCCTTACTTTAGTTTTTATTTTTCCTCCATTTTGCAGCTCATCCTTTCAAATTACTATATTTGCCTGTAGCTCCAGAGTCCAAAAATATACACAGTCCTCAAAGAAAGCTTTTGTTGTACATTCTTATCAAATACATATTTTTAATTATCTACACACTGTATGAATTTTAAAGGAAATGTTTACCTTTTCATTTATTTCAACTTTGTGTATTTTTCCCTTGCCAGGTTTGTTCCTAGCCAACTCTTCCACACTCTGAATTTAGAGAGTTTATTTTTTTTTCCTCCCTGGCTTCAAGATTTCTGACCACTTCTCCAGTTTGCCAAGGTCATGCTGAGTTCTGATCCTATCTTTCAAGGGCCAGACCTCAGACACTCTCTTTATACAGGACTTGTTAGCATTTAAAAATTTTATGACTAAATTACTTACTTTGCTATTCCTTTAGCTACAATTAAAATCCCTGTGTGATTTAGATGGTGTTTTCCCCAATATACGGATAAGAGCATCAGCCAGAAAAAATAAAATAAACTAAAAAGGTTGCCACATTGACATTAGACCTATCTCTTCTTTACAGTTTATCAATGAAGATGAGCATATTCTTAGAGGACCAGTTCTTATATGATGCATGTTGCTTCATGCACCTTGAACTCTTCAGGATAAGCAACATATGGATTTCATTGTGATTTTTGGTTGTATATTTTTAAGCCTACAAACAAAGTTAACGGTGGTTCTCAGGGTCATCCTTTGTTTCCTTTAAAAAATGTTATCACTGCAATAGTTACCTTCTCCTCATAAATTCTTAAGAAAAGCAGCTTGTGGCACAGCAATGGCCATATGTTACGTGTACAATAGTTCCTGCTACTAAAATGACCTCGCGAGCCAGACTGCTCAGGAGGAGTTCGGTGGGATCTGCTTTGCTGCTCAGCATCGCTGGATACAAGTCATACACACATGTGCACCGTTTCACGTGTGGCCACAAGCCTGAGTTCATTTCACTACTTCATGCAACCGTTTTTTTTTTTGTTTGTTTGTTTTTTTTCCGGAGTAATTACCTCTCAGGCACTATTTCAGGTGATATTATCAGAAAATAAAACAGACAAAAATCCATGGAACTTACACATTACTGGTATTATCTATATTTACTTCCCCCTCCACGTTAAACACGGGCTGCACGTTATTTTATTCTTTGCTGTTGTTTTTGGTTAAACTAAATAAATTTATGAAGATTATCTCTTAATTTTGATTCCCCTTTAAGCCTTTACTGTGGCTTAGAACTTTCGTTTCCATGCTATTTTTAATTTCTCCTGTTCGCACAGTGCTTTTTGATATTGGCTTTTTCTTTACTCAACCAGATACTTCCCTCCCTCTCCATTGCTTGTGATTCAAGATAAAGTGTTCTTTGACCTCTGTGCAATCCTCCTCTACATAATTTTCTAATACGTTGTAAAATACTGCTCCATTAAAAAAAATTTTTTTTTTTTTTTTTTTTTGAGACAGAGTCTGACTCTGTTGCCTGGGTAGAGGGCTGTGGTGTCATAGTTCACAGCAACCTCAAACTCTTGGGCTCAAGTGATCCTCTTCCCTCAGCCTCCTGAGTAGCTAAGACTATAAGCTCCTGCCACAAGGCCTGGCTAGTTTTTCTATTTTTAGTAGAGATGGGTTCTCGCTCTTGCTCAGGCTGGTCTCCAACTCCTGAGTTCCAGCAATCCACCTGCCTTCACCTCCCAGAGTGCTAGGATTACAGGCGCTAGCCACTGTGTCTGGTCATTATAATTCATTTTTTCTATTATTGCCTTCTTCAGATCTTTCATTCCTGCCTGTGTCTGGTTTCTAAAATACTGAGCAACTTTTGCAAATCACCAGGGTTTGATGAAAGAAATAGTTAATGAATAATACTGTCTTAGCTGTAAGGAAAGAGGAAAAATTCTGGTAAGTCATATTCTTCGATGTTATATATCTGGGTAATCTGTGACTATGATATTTAGATATTTCCATTATATTAAGGGTGAAAGAGCAAGTAATTAATGGCTTTCTTGTCATATAATAAAAGATACTGGATTAGAAGAAACGGCGTGCAATGACAGACATCAACTCCATGGGAAGAAACATAGTAAAAGATACACGGTGAGAAAATCATTCCCTGAGAATTTATGAATTGGGCATCAGCCACAACATTACAGTAAATAAAGAACTGGGAAATACTGGGATAGTTTCTTTGTCACAATTTTAGTTTTCATTAAGTACGTTAAAAAAATTCCTTGGAGGGCGGCGCCTGTGGCACAGGAAGTAGGGTGCCGGCCCATATACTGGGGGTGGAGGGTTCAAGCCTGGCCCCGGCCCAAACTGCAAAACATTATTAAAAAAAAAATTCCTTGGAGGAAGAAGTAGTGAGATAAAGGAGAAAACACCTCCTACACGTAGCTAGATATTTGCCGGTATGTTAGCTTCCTAGGTGACTTTTTCATGTATTTATGAGAATCCACATTATAATAATAATATTCTTTTAAAAGATTATACTCTTGGTTGAGATCTCCATGATTGTTGTAGAAAAGCAATTTTCCATTTTCAGAAGTTTTGAAATTAAGGACGAGTTCCATCCTGGCACTAAACCATCTGAGCTGGAGAGAGCAGGTGATGGTGCACACCACAGCCTTCTACCCAGACAGCCTGACTGCCAGCCTCAGTCCCACCTGGGAGGGGAGGGAGGGTGTGAGGGGGAGAGCAGGTGATGGTGCACACCACAGCCTTCTACCCAGACAGCCTGACTGCCAGCCTCGGTCCCACCTGGGAGGGGAGGGAGGGTGTGAGGGAGAGAGCAGGTGATGGTGTACACCACAGCCTTCTACCCAGACAGCCTGACTGCCAGCCTCGGTCCCACCTGGGAGGGGAGGGAGGGTGTGAGGGAGAGAGCAGGTGATGGTGTACACCACAGCCTTCTACCCAGACAGCCTGACTGCCAGCCTCAGTCCCACCTGGGAGGGGAGGGAGGGTGTGAGGGAGAGAGTAGGTGATGGTGCACACCACAGCCTTCTACCCAGACAGCCTGACTGCCAGCCTCAGTCCCACCTGGGAGGGGAGGGAGGGTGTGAGGGGGAGAGCAGGTGATGGTGCACACCACAGCCTTCTACCTAGCCTGACTGCCAGCGTGGGTCTGCCTGGGAGGGGAGGGAGGTTGTGAGAGAGCATCAGTGGCAACTGGCTGGGAGATAAAGAAGACTGGGTTATTTTGGAAGATCCCAATAAAATAGGGTGGTAATGCTTGTCTACACTAATGTTTTTTATAATCTATTTTTTTTGGATGTGGTACTTTACAAAACGTTTCTCTAGTTTCATGTTTTTTTTAATTCATGGCACACATAAAAAAAGAATTTCTATTTGAGTCTTTTGTTCCATTCACCAGTTGCCTTCCCTAAAACTTTAACTGTATTTTATGCTTAAACATACAAACATAGGCACATTACATCGCTTAAAATACAGTGTGTGTATTATTTAAATTCAATTACTAAATACCCAAATCTTGAGTGAGCAACAAATTATGGAATTAAGCTGATAAAAATCAAGGTCTATCATTGGAATTCTGTTGAGACACTGCAGAAATTAAACGGACCAGTTGTTAGGCAGGCAGTCCATACTACACAATGACATTGAAACTGCATTTTTTCATGTTTCTGAAATTTAAGTTTTGTATTTCATTCATTTTTTCCCCTAAGCCTCCATTTCTACACTACAAGTGAAAAATATTAGCTGGGTAATCTATTTTTAAATAAAGACTTTATGAACTATGATCTCCACAAATTTCTCTTAATCTAGAAAATTCCCTTGTTAGATTTAACTTCAGACTATAAACATGGGAGAAAAAAAGTTCTAAAGAACAAAATGTGAAAATTTGGCAACCAATTCAATTTGTATTTGAATAGTTTGTTCCTGTGAAATACTTTTTAATCCTCCTATTATGTCAGGAAATATTAAATAAACATGTCCCAGGGAAGTTATTTCTATTATTTCAATTGAACCTCATAGCTGGGTAAGTTCATACTATCATGATTACACTCCATATTACATTACTGTTGAGGAAATCAAGGGTCAGGAAAAATACACAATTTGTCCAACTTCCACTGCAAGTAAGTAACAAAACTGGGTTTTGAGGTAAGAAGGGCTGACTCCAAATCCCAAGTTCTTACCTCTTCAGCTACTCTGCCACATGTCAGGAGGACTTACAAAATTCCTAGGAACTATTTTTGTTCTAAAATTTTGTTTCTAAATTTTGTATGTCATAGTCCTAAATCAGTTGACAGTGACATGCACACTAAATTCAAATGTATCCATGATCTGCACTTTTTATCTAGAAATACACCTTAACATTTCTCATAAGATTAAAAAAGGGTGTTTTCTTTAGTTTCTGCTTGCCACACTTTGAAAATTGAAAAAATATATTGCTATTTGGGGTGGTGCCTGTGGCTCAGAGGAGTGGGGCACCGGCCCTATATGCTGGAGGTGGTGGGTTCAAACTCAGCCCTGGCCAAAAACATAAACAAAAAAAAAATATTGCTATTCGTAGTTTAAACATAGTACAGCAAAATATCAAGGAAATTTAATAATTTCTCTGATTCAAATATTTCTTAATGTATTTCTATTTAAAGTCATTTCAACAGTAACTTTTTCACCCATGATTAAGATTTTAAATAGTGTTATAGGCTACCACCAATCACTTAAAATTTGCAGTCAGCGATAAGATACCTCTAATTTTCCATTTGGCGTATATCTTAGTAATATAAACATAATTGGGAACTCTGACCACATAGATCAAATTGACAATGAATTGGAAACAGATGTTGCTGCTAAAGGTTAAATTTATAGGGGAATTGATGAGAAACGCAGTACTCTGTAATTTATTGAACATGCCTTAACTATAATACATTTCTATGTCTTTCTTATCAAATGATGCTTAAGTGTTCCATGTATGAAAACAATTCACCCGTACACTTAAAATGACCCATTGATTGTAAGTAACTTTTGAATACATACACGAGATACTAAAAAATCTCAATGACCAATGAATTCGCTTTAATTCCATGAAGTAATTTGCACTCCACCCAAAAGTTTAGACTAGAATGAACATTACAAAGAAAGAACACTGACCCAAAACTGTCACGTCCCCGCATTGTCAATGGTGCCTGTAAATGCTGCTGTCAACAGCTGGTTCAAATTGCCAAAAGACCCCAGAAACAATTCAGGAAGGAAAAGTTTTTAAATGAATCCACATTATGGAAAAAAATACTCTTCCTTTATAGTCACTGTTCATTTCCTGTATTGAAATATGACGTGGAGGCAACAGTAAGAAATGAGGACCTGCGTAGAAACTTTTTGCTAAGACCAACTTTCATTATGTTACAGTTCTTTATTGTAGGCATTTCAATACAGATATATTACTCTATTAGAGATCACAACAGCAAAGTTTTCCACGTGATTACATCTTTACCATCTGGGTGGTCTTTTCCACTCATTTACCTGAATCTTCCAGGCATCTCAGTTCCCTGTCTGTATGATAAACTCATCTGAAGTAAAAAACAAGCAAGGATGTATTTGTATCTTATATTGCAAAACCTCAGAAACGGTGATAAAAATACGCGTTTTATCTTACAGGTGGTAATAATAATTTACGATGCTGAGAATTTTTATAAAATATGTCATAAAGAATTTCTTTCCACATTGAGTTTTCGACCTGTATCTTCTCTACATGTGCCTCCTGCTTTTCCGAACTTTGGTTATGAGCAGCCTAACAACGTTTGACTGCAGAGTTATACCTATAATAAAAAGAAAATGGACTTCAACTCTTCATGAAAGTGCCACAGATATATGGCAGGCCATACAATGACAGAAAAATGGCAGCAACAGTGGGTTGGAGTAAACTGTCATTTGAGGGAGCAAAGAGGAAAAGGGAACCATTACAGGAATTACTTTGAAAAATTTTTATTAGGATAAAAAGAAAATTAAGCAACGAAGTTACAAAGAGAACTCTCTTTGTGCTCAACATGGTAGAAACACCTTTTGAATACAGTTTATCCCCACAAGGAGATTACCTGTAACATTACCAACGTCACTGCCAAGTCGTATTAATGGTCATGATCACTCTATGCCAGTCAGTCACAGGAGTCACAGCTGCCACCTTCTTCTCTTTCTACTGCATAATGTCCAGCCTCTTAATGCACAGTAACAAATTGAGGTGAGTGACAATGTTTTTCCAAAATGTAGATGGAAGAGTTCCATTCCACCACTCTTCTATTTTAATTGTACCAAACACTTGGAATGTTTGCAGTCTGGCAGGAAATAGGCTTTAAATGTTCTATTTTGAAAATTGAACCATTCTTGAAAATGGCACTTTAAATCTTAAAGGGCATTATTTGTGGCTGTGCTGTGAATTTTCTTTAAAATGCACATTTGCTTTCATTGCTGCAAAAGCACAAAGTATTTTTTCAATATAGAGATGGCATTTATTTTTTGATCTAGAAAATGCCACTGGAACATGAAGTTAGTAACAGAATGATTCAGTATTCAATAGTTGAACTCTGTTGCAGATTTGTCATTTTCATTTATCAATATTATTCATCAGTTACAGAAGAAATGTGAGAGTATAGGCATATTGGCTTCTGGATATATCTAGCGCCTAGAGTGTAACAGACATATTTATGTACTTACAGTAAAAATAGATTAACACATCTCCTTTACAGGACTTATATTTAAATAGAATAAATCACACCTTCAAAGAACAAATGATATTCTAGTATGTTATAATAAAACGTGCCCGTAAGAGACATCTTTATTAAAAATTTACCACTTCAGCTCTAGAATACTAATTTAGTTCTGGGTTTGAGATTAGCAATCTATATTATAAATATCTGGAGAATCAGCAATTCCAATTCTCAATTGGCTATCAGAGCTCAGCACTGATTTCTCTGTTTCACTTACATACTTTAATTCATCAAAAAAAAAACATTATTGAAATGACCGGGAAAGAAAGAAGACATGAAGAAGCACTTCCCTGCTTCCATCAGCTGACCTGGACAGGATTTTAAAACTATATTTAGAAAAAGATCAGAAGAGCTGAGTGCAGCGACAATTCTCCACCCCAACTTCCTCTATCACCACTTTTCTTTTGTTCATTTAGTAACTTAATTATAAAACAACTATGTTTAAAAAACAGAGAGACTAATCCCAGGACCTCTAGATAGAATTTTAATAGACTGATTAGATACATAAGTAGGCAGGCTACAACACCAGATACCAATCTACACTTTCCATATAAGATCACCAGTTGTATTTTGTTATTAGCTCATTTACAGTTGTACAACTTTTGGTACTGACTTGGTTCCCAAGTGCATTACAAAGAGTTCCTCAAATGTGAATTTGAATACAAACAACTATTATCTAAATTACAAAAAATTAGATTCAAATAAATTCCCTTTGTAAAGTATATGAGTAAAAAGTGGCAATATACAGAGTGCAAATAAACTCCATTATGCAAATGTAACAATTACAGCTGGCAATAGGGCACAGGGTGATGTGGGCAACTAAAATTCACGTAAAATACTTTATCCAGTATTTTTAATGTTTTAGATAATCATAACTTTTACAAAGATGGTGTAGAATAATTTGCCATTAAAAAAAATCCTCAAAGGCAAATAGCTGAAAGAAGTTGTGGAGAAAATCTGCAAGATTTGGGCAGCACCTGTGGCACAAGGAGTAGGGTGCCGGCCCCATATACCAGAGGTGGTGGGTTCAAACCTGGCCCTGGCCAAAAACTGCAAAAAAAAAAAAGAAAATCTGCAAGATTTAATAACTTCATAATGATCTGTATTTGAAAGTCCAGAGTTATACTTCTATTTTAGTAGAAGATAACACCACCAACCAGCTCTATAAGTTGGGTTGAATAGGTACAACTTTATAGATGTCATTTCTCTTTGCAGAATATTGGATAACTTTGTGAAGATAAAAACTGGATCTGTAGGGTAAAAACTAACATTTCCAAACATTTTCCTCTCTCTGCTTAGAAACGGTAACAGGCAATATGCGAAGTGCTTTATATGCACCATTTAATTCTCCTTATGATTATTCTAGTCACAATAACATAGATAAAGTGGAGACATACTTGGAACACTTTAGTGTCACTTCTCACCACATACTGTCTCACTATAAATTAAAAAAAAATGGGGCACACTGATGATAAAAATAAAGTTTAGATTTTGATAAAAAAACAGACATTCTTGGGGATAAAAATTCTGTTTACTAATGTCATTGTTCTCTGTGAAAGAGTCATTTAAAAGATTTTCTACCTCAATGAAGTGGTTATTTAGAATTCTAGGTGGTCCAAATAGGAGTATTACGTTTTCTTGGATGACTCAAAAATTCTTTCAATAACAGAAGATATTTCTACAAAAAAAAAAAAAAAAAGAATATGATTGTGTGAAGTCCTTTAAATTACTTTCAATTTATTTGCTTCTATATCAGTTAATTTGAAAATAAAAGGCATTTGGAAACCCAATCTAATTCTAAAAATTAACATACCTAAGAGTTGGCACATGTGATTTTGGTATTCTGCAGAATTCTATGGGAAATCTCTTGTTTAATCCACAGGGATTCTGAGAGCTGCATGTTAAAAATACATAACTAATAAGGTCATATGCACGAAATAAAATGACTGCAGCATTTGACTAAAACAAAATGCTGTCTAAGACTCAATTCAAAACTGCAATAAAAGTTTAAGTACATTTATCCTATTTAATGTGTCTAAATATTTAACTTTTTATCAATCCAATCAATAGCTGATCACTATGAAAGTTTCATTTTCCTTGTTGTTTCTGGCAGATGAATACTTAAATTTCTTTTTAAAAATTATCTACTGTTTATATTGGAAAGTGCAGAAAATTTCAGAAATTAGCAAATCCTAGTATTCCCAGTTCCCTTTCAAAATCAATCACTTGAATTAAAACTCTTAAAATTCCAGTACAATTTTTTTTTAACTTTGAAAAGATTAAAAAAAGTAAAGTGGTCTTCAATGACCATAATTGGTAGGATAATGTAGGATTATATAGATAGGTATAAAATCTATTTCTTAGATCTTCTCCTCAAAAGGCAAAACCCAAAAAACATTCAAAGCAAAATTTCTTGATTATAAAAATTTAAAAAAGATAACGATGGCTAATTCTTGTTTTGGACCATTCATTCACAATTCCATTTATTTTATATATGTTAATTCATTCATTTAATCTCCACAACAACCTTGGGATAGTAGTATATCCATTTTACAGACGAGGAAACCAAGGCAAAAAGGACTTCTCTTCTTGCTCTGGACAAGCGGTAGGTAGATATGGGGTTGAGAACTATGCAATCTGACTTGAGTTTCTGCCCTTTCACCCTCACACTAAAAGGAATCCAACATCTTAACGGGAAAGGGCGGCTACGTGGATTGCTTTAAGAACGCAGCATCTGATTGGTAGCTGCCAAAGTCAATGAGAATGTGGAGCAGACTTTACTCGACCACTGCTCTCTAACCACTGTGATGGCCAGAACACCTTCAGCTCAACACAGAACAGCCAGCAAAACAGACAGCCTTGCCTATACACTCTGATTTTGGTGATTTTTTTTTTTGTAGAGACAGAGTCTCACTTTATTGCTCTTGGTAGAGTGCTGTGCCATCACAGCTCACAGCAACCTCCAGCTCCTGGGCTTAGGCGATTCTCTTGCCTCAGCCTCCCCAATAGCTGGGACCACAGGCACCTGCCACAACGCCCGCGTATTTTTTGTTGCAGTTTGGCCGGGGCCGGGTTTGAACCCACCACCCTCGGTATATGGGGTCGGCGCCCTACTCACTGAGCCACAGGTGCCGCCCCTGATTTTGGTGATTTTTATGTATGTGTATACATGTATGTATTATTGAGTAGCTTATATATAATGAATTCTTTAAGGAATTACAAATACACACACACAGTTGACCCTTGAACAACATAGGTCTGAACCGCATGGGTCTGCTTATACACAGATCTTCTGCCTCTGTCCCTGAACCAGCAAGATAACCCCTCCTTCTCCTCCTCCCCTCCTCAATCTACTTAATAACAGGATGAGACAAGAATGAAGACCTTTATGAGGATCCACTTCCACTTAATGAATAGTAAATATATTTTATCTTCTTTATAATTTTCTTGGTGACATTTTTTCCCCAGTTTTTCTGATTGTTAGAATACAGTATATAATACACATAACATGCAAAATATTTGTTAATCAACTGTTAACTGTTTAAGCTATGGGTAAGGCTTTTGATCAACAACAGGCTATTATTAGCTAACAGTCTGGGGAGTTAAAATTTACACTTGAATTTTCAGTTGCATCGGAGGTCAGCACCCTACATCCCTGCAAGGGTCAACTGTGTTTTAATGAAGAAGTTTGCTACTTTTGTTTCATTGTTAGAATAATGCCATGACTTCACTTTTGTCTTCCACTTTGATATCCATCAACCTATCTTAACAAGTAGCAGATATAGATAAAATGTGTGAACAATTTATCTGCTAGGATCTGGCTAATTTTTCTACTGACTTTCACCTTCTTTATGACAACAGCCTACAAACCACTATTGTTAATTTCACATTCCAGATGACCATCTGCCTAACTTAAGTTGTAAAAATCCAACATTTAGTAATGTACATGTCTCCATTTTATATTTTAAATTAAAATAATTTCATGCACTTGTATTTGTGTGACAATACTATAATATTTATCATAAGTACTTGAAGTAAAGACTATTTTCAGCATCGCTAAAAGATTCAACATTCTAATTGTACTAAAATGTACTGGGAAGATTATTACTTGAAGCTTTAGGATACAATCAATACAATCAGACTCAATCCCTAAGTGCTTTGGGTATCTGGACTATAAACAAATTATCAAACTATGTTTGTTTCTTAGGTCGCAACATTTCTATAATATGACAAGTGAAAATTTAAATGACCCAAAGTGATCGTATCTGGCAATAATATATACAGAATGCTCTACAATCCTTGGTAGTATAGGGACAAAAAATAACTTACTTGTATCTTCTTAGATACATTAACAGGAGTGAAATAATTTTAGAACTGTACAGATAACTGTGTGTTCAACTTTGGTTAGTCATAGAAAACTCAACATTTGCGATGGTTAAAAAATTATATCCTTTCACTCTGTAGTTTAAATCTCTTCTATAGAATTAAAGTTAAATTTAAAGCTATTTACATTAATATAAAGAAACACACACCTTTGTGGCGGGCACCTGTAGTCTCAGCTACTTGGGAGGCTGAGGCAAGAGAATCACCTAAACTCAGGAGTTGGAGGTTGCTGTGAGCTGTGATGCCACAGCACTCTACCAAGGGTGACAAAGTAAGACTCTGTCTCTACAAAAAAAAAAAAAAAAAAAAAAGAAAGAAACACACACCTAAAAGTACCAGTGGTAGAGATGAAAGTTGAGATGAACAAAGTTCATGAAACATGATGAGCAGGTAGTCAGAACCATATTCTAAACTCCGTTCCTGGAAAAGATCACCTATGGCAATGTTCTATTAATTTGAACACAGGATTCTGGGAGCATTAATCATCATTTGAAATAAATGTACTGTTCAACAAAACAACTGCCATTACTGAAGATTTTTTTCATAATTTTATTTTCCCAGAGATAATTAAGTAGTGTATGTGCTGTTCTTAAGAATGTAGCTCTGACTGAGGTGGCTTACCAAATGAGTAAGGAGGTTTCTAGTCTGGATTTATACGCCCTTGAATGAGAGTCAGTTATCAAACAGCAGTGCACACATGCAAGCCAGGTATCTTCCATTAGAACTAAGAAGAAATGTTCCGTTAGCTACATAATGCCTGAGCCTTCAATAAATTGAAAACGTAATAAGTTACTATCATTAAATAGATACAGGTAATTGGAATCTGCCTGCATAAATGAAATCCATGCAAAATAAAAATGACTATCATTTTACATAACAGTATTATTAAAACAAATGTATTACGAAGACTACTAGTGAAGAGTAAAATTTTAGTAATATGGTTATCATCTAGATTTTCTTATTCCTCTCACTTATTGATGCTATCAATGGAATATATAAAGACATGATTTCTCTTTTGCTAAATGTCTACATAATAGATTTACAGAAGTTATAAACCCTTTCCAATGTATTTTAGTTCTTCATATATTTACCGAAGAGATCAACCTAGTCAGATCCTTACCACAAAACCAATAAAACAACTTACAGGTATGAACTGCATAAAGCTTAAATTCCAAACAGAACCACTGAGTGCACTTTGTCTTCTAATAAATCATACATGTGCCTTTCAACATTATTTTATCAGTGACAATAGTACTGTCACCTCGTGACTTGATACAGATAAAAACCACAATAATTCAGAATTTCTATGTGGGGCAAAATCTGAGAAAGAAATGTAAAATTATAATTTGAGAAAGATATGGGAGCACCATTCATCCGTCATCTGCATACAAAATGAACTAAAGGCTACTGGAATCAGCTTTTTGTAGCTATGGAAGAACCATGTTTTCTTTGGGATCAAAGTTTTAATCTATGTGACTTCTAAACCTCAGTTTCCCTGACTGTGAAATGTGCATTAGGATATAATAAATCGATTATCATTGTCACGGACTTATATGGTAGTCATGATCAACATCCCTCAGCCAGTCAGGGAGTATAACAGATCCAGTGGAAAAGTAATTTGTTAGTTGAAAAGTTATAAATCCATCAGAAGGTATGTATACCCTCAATATAAAGACGATAAAACTTGAATCTCTGCACTTTATCTAAAGAGTTTAAATTTCATCAGACTGGGAACAATACTTTAGTAACTTTAGTACAACATAGAAATTTGTAAGCACCATAGAACTGGCATTTATAAAGTCCTCTAAAAGTCAGATGTGGGAAAGGTAACAACCCCACTGGGAAAATTCTCACAGTGGAAACATTTCATCAACGAGTTTTCCTAGGTCTCTCTCACTTGAACCCCGACAATAATCACCCTTCATTCACTTGCTTCAATTTATGTTTTGTTGGTGTCTTTTTGGTTGTTATTTTTTATTTTTCTTATTGCCTGAGTTCGAGGGAGTGGCATCCTCACAGCTCACTGCAACCTCAAATTCTTGTGCTCCAAGAATCCTCCTGCCTTGGCCTCTCAAAGTGCTCTGCAGTGACCCACTGTACCCTGCCAACTTGCTTCAATTTCATTCAACAAAGATGGGACATCTGTTATGTGCGACAGAGTCATTCAGACCACAGAGAAAGCTAAGATGATTAAGAAACAGTGTCCAAGCTCAAGGTGTTCACGATCGGATATGGATTCAGAATAATTTACCTTTGTACAGTATTTCCATTTTACAATGATATTATACTTATATTTCACGCAGTCCTTGAGAACTGTATTTACAAAAGTTGACATTCTTTCTACTGTGATATGAAAAAAGGACCACAACGACTCACAACCGTCTTCAGTACAGTCTTTTAAGGTTTTACTTTTGTGTTTCTGGGAACTGACATTTATTCTAATTTTAGTATTTCTGTGAATGAACTGACCCATTCTAGAATAGCTTGTGTGTCTGTTACTCCCCATAGTGGTTCTATGCCCAGGAAAGAAGCCGAGCAGGGTGGGAGGCACCCGGAAGGGTGTGAGACTAATGCTGTCCTTGCTGAAGAAACCTGAAGAACAAACACAAATTTAAAAAGCAGCTTTGTAACCTTTTCTCACATTTACAGTTTATTTGTCAACTGCTGTTACTAAATGTGGGAATCTGAAAGACTATTATCAAATGCTGTATAGAATATTAAATGAGCATTTAAAAATGTATCCCATATTCAAGTTTATTTTCTTTAATAATCTGAAGATATTTTTATCTCCAAAACAAATTAATTCATTTTTTAAAAGAAAAACATTATTACAGTTTTTGGACAGTACTACATATTTTACAGCAATAAAATGATATATTCATTTTAATAATTTGGGGTATCTTTTCCTTAACTCTTCAGAGATTCTTTTTCTAACACAAAGAATAAAATACCAGGTTGAGTTGATGAGCAGAGCAATATAAAAGGCAGTGAAGAAAGTAATGCTCTTCATGGCGCACAGATTTCTATTCCCTCCCTTCAGGTTTCCTGCAAAGTGTGCTCAAGTTAGGGTTCAAGTCTAGATGGTGCAGAGAAAAATCTCAAAACAGGGTTTTAAAAATGATGAGGTTAACAAAACACCACTAACAAAATCTCAGTGAGTTTAATGCAGAAAGTATTGTTTCTTTGACTCACAAAAATAGTCAACAAATTATTCTCTTCCTATTAACTTACTATTAACAAATGTTGGCATTTCTTGATAGTGAAGTCCATAGTGGGAATAGCTAATTCAAATCAACTCAATGTAAAAATCTCCACTACTCCAGAAAGTCAGGACCCTGCTCCATCTTCCCTCCACTTTCATCCATATGCACAGCCCCTCGTGACCGACCTGAATGATTTTGTTTTCATTACTTTCACAAAAACTCCATCTGCCTAGTCACGTACAGTGCTTTGGCTAATTACTGGTTAAGGCCAACTTGAACAATAGCATTGTTGCTTGTATTACAACATTTGTAGAGCTTCCCATTATTTTTAAAATTTTTAGTTGAACTGGACTATTCAAATAAGTTTGTAGGCTCATGTGAGAAGCTGACCACCATTTAAAAAACTGTTTCCGTGAACAATAAATTCTGAATTTTCCAACATTTATTTTAAAAGACTTTTGAGATGCAAATTATTTGCAAATTGAAGTTTCTTGGGTATACCCGGTTACATCAAAGTCTGTACTCAAAAAGTAAGACATAAAATAAGACACATTCAAGAGACTTGGTGAAGACTCAACTCAAGCGTCCTCACATAGGACAGAGTGTGCCTTTTATTTTTGTGTTATCAAGAATGTAGAACTAGCATGCTAGAAAAATCAAGGAGAATGCATTTAACACATGAAAGTTCCTGTACCAACTACTGGAAGAATGCAGTGTTCTACAATAGAAGGAAAGCACTTAAAGTTTTCAATATCCCAGTTCAGTTCATAACTGACAGAATATTTCTACACTGCTACCTCATCCTAAGAGAAGCCAATATTTTAGAAACTAGACTGATAAAATTTATTAATTGTGGGTGGCGCCTGTGGCTCAAAGGAGTAGGGTGCCAGCCCCATATGCCGGAGGTGGTGTTCAAACCCAGCCCCGGCCAAAAACTGCAAAAAAAAAAAAAAAAAAATACACATATATATTAATTGTACACATTGGGAAGCTGCTTACAAAGAGAAAAAAACTTCTCTTTGCAGATATCACATATGTAAAAGCTAATGGCACCAAGGGTCTCAGCTGCAAATGTATATGCTCATTTAGGAACAAGTCCAAAAATTTGAGATTTTATTAATTTTCTTTTTTTTTTGCAGAGGCGAATTCAGCAGTGTTCAGAAAAAACATATATTTCAGTCTATTTCAAGAACAGAATAAACATATGAGATACTGTATGAGACATTCCTATTTTCCTTACACAACGTCATAAAATTCTGTAGGGCACTCCATGATAAATTTTCTTAACCCCTACAGGTCTTATCATTTTATTAAATACGTTCTGCAAGTAGGAAAGAGTATAAATTTCCTTTATGTAATGGAAATAAGTTAACATTTTTATGGCCAATTCAGCATTCTCATAATGACTGGAAATACCAATGAAAGGACAAGAGTTTCTTTTATATAATGGAAATATACTGCGTTTTCCAGCAGGTTCAACATTCTAATAACGATGGGAAGTGCCAGAGAAATGAATGAAGCACCTTCTAGTTTTCTTCCACATTTCCTAAGTCTGGAAAAAGAAAAAGCCTGCCACTTCTAATGTGGACAGGCGGATAAAGGAATGGAACTGTTACTTTGTAGGCTTTACTTCCTTTTTTTAAATGGTAAGGTACCTCTTTGCACAACCTGGCCTGAAATAGCAGGAAGCTGTGTCTGCTGGTCATCGTGCTGGATTTCTGCATTCCCTGTTTCCCTTAACATTTCCCCTCCCTAAAATCATAAAACAAAATACGTTTTTGTTATTTCATTAATTCAAATTTGTAAATTTTTTTCACCTTAAAAAATCATGCTATACTCCAGAGCGTACCTCTCAGGCACAATCTCAGGTCACGTCTGTGTCCCTACTGCAGCCCAACCGGGGCAGTCCCACCCAGAGTCAGCCTGCTCTGGCAAGCTGGGCAGCCGTGGTCTGGAAGCGCTGGCCCCACCATGTGAGTAACATTAAGATGATCCACAGCAATCCTGCAAGACTACAGTTTAAGCAGAGCTTCCAATTGGCTGCGGTTGGCATGACCTAATTTTGGCTCGAAAGGTACATTTTCCCCCCTCTGGGTTTCAATGACTACATATTGGAGGAAAAAAAAAATTACGTTCTTCAAGAGATTCTTACTATTCCCTTTCTTAAAGAAATTTAGGGAATTTACCAACTGTTGGCCTCTGGCTAATACCCAAACTAAAGTCTTTTTTCAGCTTCGCCTACATCTTGACCCCTGATGCCAAATATTTCAGGCAGTCTATTTATAAAGTTCATCACTTCCTCTGTTACTTAATCTTTAGAAATGCCAATAATGCAGGAACTGGAATGATGCAGCTGGTCTCATAAATGGAAAAAGGAAGGATTCTATGGAAGACATAATTTTCCCGTTATAACTTAAGAAATCAATTTATTTTTTCTCAATCATATCCTTAGAAGAGAAATGATACTAATGCTCTGTATTTACTCCACCTTAGCGCTCACAGGTTATTCCAAGCTTTAGAGGTTTTGGATGTTCCATTAGCAGTAGTTTTTAACCCTGACTATACATTTGAAACACTTCAGTTTTTTAAAAACACTGATAACTAGACCCATCCCAGATCAATGAAATCAGAATTACTGGACCTAGATGCTGGCATTGTTTTTATAAAGCTCTCCACGAGATTCAAATGTGAAGCCAGATCCAAAATTCACTGGATGACAGTCTTAGAAACGCAAGCCCCTGACTGGGATCCAGTTACGTTTTTGCGTAGTCTATCCATTTATGAGCTGATTGACCTAAAAAGGCTTCTCACCTATTCCATGATGTGAGAGAAAAAACTCACCTGGATAGTCTCACTGACTCTACGTAGATTTATAAATTACAATCATACGAAGCTCTGCCTTTCTGTGATAAGACAGCACTGGAAAATATGCCTCTTTTATGCAGGAACAGTAGTAGGGGGTTTCAAGGGCTTGTTTTTACCTGGATTATACTGAATCTTTGGAGAGTTTCCAGTTGTATTTTAAAAATATAAATCTCACCTTATGATATTTATGGACTTGTAAATCTCTAATAACATGCTAATTGAATTCAATGCTGTATACTTTAATTTACTCAAGGTGATAATTTTCTAATTGCACGTGTGATGTTAATGTATTATCTATTTGAGATCAAATTCACTACATTTTACGACTTTCAAAAAATTCACCTCATTAGACAAAAGTTCTCAGTCTTTCATAACTAATTTATTTCTCTACTCCAGTCACTGGGACATGGTATTACCAAGCAGTGCCATCCTCCCACCTTGCTCCCCAGAAGGAACAGGGCTTATTTTCATGAAGAATCTAGTTTGGAGATGTAACATTATCCAGCAGCTGGAACCAAAGGGTTCTTTACAGAGTTGCAATTTTGTTCCATTATATAACAAGGACCAGCACCATACATCCTCCTTTCCTCCTTACATAAAACCAGGTGTAGTTCATTTTACAGTGGGGGCTTCCTGTGAAATAACAAAATATTTTTCTATGTAACTTGTGGAACTAGCATTTTAATTTTATTGTTATGTCTCGCCATTTTTGTCTTTGCATATACATATGTACACACACACTGATCAATGTGTACGCATTTTGTATGTTTCTTTGGCTTAATACCATTTCTCAAAGTCCTCTTAGAAGACCACATAGTTTGCTAGGTCTTAGAGACCTGTTCCCATCTATGAAGGTACCTTGAACAGAGATCTTTTAAAATAAACGAGATTCTTTCCTAACAGAAAGATACTCCTCAAGTGCTTTTTAAATTTTTGCTTTTTTAAAGAAACAGAAATACCCACCGAAAGCCTTTTTTTAGCAAATTTTTGTAAGAGACCACACCATTAAGTGTTCTCGGGGCAGCTCCCCATCAGCCGTCTCTCCTAGCTCGTTCCATATCCCTTGTCAAAACAGTGGATTGCAGGGGAGGGCCGGGATCAGGCCATGCTTCCTCTCAGCTGTGTCTAGGAAACGGAGTGGGAGTGGGAGGGGAGGGGGTCAAGAGGAGGGGCACGTCCTTGCAGTTAACTCCGACCCACAACAGTGAGGTTTCTGTGGCATGTCAGGGAATGGAAAGGGGATTAGATCGCCTCTTCCTACTTCTGGACCATCTTCACAACTTCACTAGCTGCCCCGAATTTTAAGAGGACCTAAAGGCCTGGGTAAGGACTGGGAAGCTTTTCCAAATTAAAACAAAACAAAACAAAACAAAAAAACCAACTAAGCTGAGAATACAGTAGGCCATATGAAAATCTGTTGTGCTTTCAGAAAGGAGACTAGGTGAAAAAATTCCCTATTCTAGAACGCTGCCAGGATTTGATACATTCAGGACTCACCTTTGGTGTCCTTTCCTCTACTGAAGACTGACTGACCTGACCAGTCATCTCTAGAAGGAGCTGAACCTTCTGACACCTGATTCACCTTCATGTCCCAGCCATCTAGAGCTCATCACGCTGTACTTACAATTGCACTTGGCATATCCCTGTCCCTCAGAAGACTGAATTCCTCAAGAGCACAGTCTATAAAACCCTTGTATTACTAATTAAATACTCCCCACTAAGCACTTAGTGAGAGAAGCAACTGATTGATTGATGAATTCATAGCCCATGTCCAAGGGAATGTGGTACAAAATAGTGGTAGGCAATTACAGGCACATCCTAAGGCGGCTTTCAAGTTGTACACTTAAGCCTCGTGGTTCTCAACCTTCCTAATGCCGTGATGTATTTTCATTGTTACAAGGGGGTCATGACCTCCAGGTTGAGAGCGCTGACTTACTTATTCTTCTAACTTTCAGAACACGTGGAGTTGTGTGCCTAAATTTAAGATTCACTTTTTTGTTTTGTTTTGTTTTTTTTTTGCAGTTTTTGGCCGGAGCTGGGTTTGAACCCATCACCTCCGCATATGGGGCTGGTGCCCTACTCCTTTGAGCCACAAGTGCTGCCTACGATTCACTATTTTGACATATACAACACATTGACTACAGTGCCACAGAAGGTGTCTAACTGTAACTCTGTTCCTGACCTGTGTCTCGCCGTGCCCTGCGCACTCTTCCCTCCCAGCCCCCACTAATCGCCTTTCTACTTTCTCCTTCTATAAGTTCAACTTTTTTAGACTCTTGGTAAGAATGAGATTACAGTGTTTCACCCCGTGCCCAGCTTATTTCTCTTAACATAATGTCCTCTAGGTTCATCTGCATTTTCACAAATGTCACAATTTCCTGGTTTTCTTTTTTTAGGGCTAAATAGTATTCCATTGTGCACCGAATGTTCTCACTACAAAGAAATGATAAATATATGAGGTGAAGGTTATGCTAATCAGCCTGACTGGATCATGCCACAAAGTGTACATGTATTAAAACATCATGCTGTAAACTATTCATCACGTTGTCTTTTTGTTTGTTTTTTTTTGAGACAGAATCTTACCCCTGTTACCCTGAATAAAGTGCCATGGCATCACAGCTCACAGCAACTTCAAACTCTTGGGCTCAAGAGATCCCCTCGTGTCAGCCTCAGGAATTGCTGGGACTACAGGAGCCCACCACAACACTCAGCTAGTTTTTCTGTTTTTAGCAGAGACAGGGTCTCACTCTTGCTCAGGCTGGCCTGGATCTCCTGAGCTCAAACAATCCACCCTCCTCAGCCTCCCAGAGGCTAGGATTACAGGAGTGAGCCACTGCACACAGACTATTATTTATCATTTAAAAATTAAAAAAGAAAAATATTTGTATTTATCTTCTTTTAAAAAGTGGTTTTTAATCATTAAAGGCACCCAGGCTTTGAGAAACTGCAATACTGAGAACCAAATTAATTCTGAATCTGGAGGAGCAACCTGGGCATGCTTGGTATAGCCAGGATTGAGAACCACTGATCTCAACTAACTGCATGAAGGAAAAGGAATGTTTTCTACCTACAACCTTGTCACTTAACATACACACAAGAGCAATTACGGCTCATAGTTTCTGAATGGCTTCTGTTTGCTAGAAATTGTTAGTTGATTTTAGTCCTTGGATGATTAATTTTTTTGAAAAGGCTTTCAAAATATAATATTAGCTATATCAAAATCCTCTACTGGAAACATCACTACTAGCTTTATGTAATTATCTCCCACAGAATCAGCCAGCAGCTATGACTTGCTCCTCAGTCTTGGGGCAATCCAGGCCTTTATAGCGAATCTTTATTGCCCTATAATTAGAACTTAAACCAATACTAAATATAAATCTGGTGCTTTATGGAGTCTTAAGAGTGTGCTTCACGGTCAACAGGTTCCAAAGGGAGGGAATTTAAATAACGCTAGTCAAAAATCGCATTAGAAGGTGATGTAACTGGCCCAGTCCTTGTGTTAGAAGAGATCAGTGGACACCAAGCACTATCAGTGGTGCTTAATATTGCAAAACCGCAAGGAACTCCCCCTGAAAGTGGACACTATGAGTGATGAGAAGGCTGTTGTTCACTGTAGCCAATTAATTCCAAATAACACAGAGTTCCCAAATCTTCAAGTCACAATTCTAATAAAAGCATTTTAAATATAGAGGCCATAGATTATTTGGGTGTTTACATGGTAATCCAAACAAACATTTCATAGCGAAACAAAGCAGAATCAAATGTAGTTATTAATACAAACTATGCAGATTTAGCAAGGAATCCATGACATTAAAGATAGGGTAGCTACTAATTCTGAAGTCCAAAGCCTGTACATTTGGTAATTCAGAAATATCTGAGCCCCATTTGACCTCTGGCCAGCCCATCTGTCCTCACTTATAGTCAAGAATATGGCAATACTTTTATGAAAAAACAAGGAACCTGTTTATTAGAGGAAGAAAGTTCATATTGTTTGTCATGGTAAAAATTCTAAAAATGATCCTTTTCTTTCTTCAAAAGGCCTTTTACTGAACCCAGAAACATTCAGTTAAAAGTTTAAAGTCATGCATTTCATAAATAAACTTGATATATAATATTTCCTAGTTTTCAGATAATCAGTACTTATTTCACATCTATCTCTGACTTTAAGATTTTTTCATTTATTTTATTTTTTCTTCTTTTTTATTTTTTTGCGGTTTTTGGCCGGGGCTGGGCTTGAACCGACTACCCACGGCATATGGGGCCAGCGCCCTACTCCTTGAGCCACAGGCGCCATCCTTATTTTCTTTTTTAAATACGAAAAAAAAGTTAAAGGGTATGCTTGAATTAAAATTCTCCAGAATACCCAACTGCACTAATTAAATTAGCTAAATAATTCTTGAAATCTTCATAATGTTCACGTATCGATTCTGTCATACGGTTCACATTCATAAGTGAAAACTATAAATTACGATGATTCTTGCAAGTGAAGGTTACAAAAGTTAAAACAGCTTAAAGAATGAATAGCAGAGCAGTGCCTTTCGCTCAATGGAGTAGGGCGCCGGCCCCACATGCCGGCGGTGGCGGGTTCAAACCCAGCCCCAGCCAAAAACTGCAAAAAAGAAAAAAAAAAAAAAAGAATGAATAGCAAAGTGGAAGTCACTAGACAAGATGACATAAAAGTAGATCCTCACATTCCACTTCAAGCTAATATTGTAACTGGAAAAAATGTATTTTCACAAAGTAGAAAGAGGGATGAAGGGAGGGGGGTGGGGCCTTGGTGTGTGTCACACTTTGTGGGGGCAAGACATGATTGCAAGAGGGACTTTGCCTAACAATTGCAATCAATGTAACCTGGCTTATTGTACCCTCAATGAATCCCCAACAATAAAAAAAAAAAAAACAAATAGTAATAAGAACTTAAACCAATACTAAATATAAATCTGGTGCTTGTGAAAAGACGATCTAGCAAACAATAAAATATACTGTTTCATTTCACATAACAATGTAGAACTATATCACAAACCAATGATTAGTTCATTTCTCTTTAAAAACCACACAAACACAGTCATAACGTCATTCCAGGATTATTGAATATTTTCCTCAAGATGCCATGCAGAATTAAGGCTGGGTGAGGCAGCTCACACCTGTAATCCCAGCACTCTGGGAGGCTGAGGCAGGTGGACTATTGGAGCTCAGGAGTTCCAGACCAGCCTGAGCATGAGCATGAGGACCCCGTGTGTACTAAAAAAAAAAAAAGAGAGAGAGAGAGAAATTAGTTGGGCGTTGTGGCAGGCATCTATAGTCCCAGCTGTTGGGGAAGCTTAGGAATGAGGACCCCTTGAGCCCAAGAGCTTGAGGTTGCAGTGAGCTATGATGTCACAGAACTCTACCCAGGGAGACAGGGTCAGACTCTCACAGAACTCTACCCAGGGAGACAGGGTGAGACTCTGTCTCAAAAAAAAAAAACAAAACAGATTTAATAGTTGAGTCTTTCTCTTTTCTTATCTAAGTGATGCGATTCTGGCTAAATACATAGAAGGATAGATACTATCTATCCTTGATACCTGGATACTAGTATCAAGATACTATCTCTGGGTTGAGGGTCTAGCTCTGCCATTAACTAAGGGGCAAGTTCCTTTTAAAATTTTATCTCAGTTTCTTCATCTGTAAAATGAAGATAGTAACACTATCTACCTCGTTAACTCATGAGGAATAAGTTAATGCGTGGAAAGCTGCAAGCCCTCTGAACGGTGCCCAAATATGCAGTCAGCCCGCAAAAAAAAAAAAATGTTGGCTGTGATTTTTACTGTCTAAATTTCATTATAATTAGTAATACTTTCAAATTAATAATGCAAGATTGTTTTAAACACATATCATAAATGTTATTAGAGATATCTTGAGTAGTAGTGCTGAAGAAAAGTAAAAGTGGAATTCCTAAGTCATAGTTGAAAGTATCAATTATATTTATAGAAGATCAGACCTCCTTTCAACCACCAACCCTGCAAGAATTGAAAACCAACTGGTCAACATATGTCAATGCAGATGGAAAAAGGATACGACTGTCTTTAAATTCCCTACAAGAAAGCTGAGCGGAGAGCCTTCTGGTCACTGCAGTCCAACCTATCATTACGACTGCAGCGAGACTCTTTGATGGGTTTCTTAGTCTATGAATAATATATATTTTGGGGACAGTGTCACAAAAATACTCTGTCTTTGCTCTAAAAAGACCTATGACTAAGCAAAGGCAAAGAAAGAATTACCTCCCAACCACAAAGGAGGGTGGTACCCCCTGTGCTGGAAATCAAGACAACTGCAGAAACTTTACCAAGTATTTCTGAGACAAAATGGCTCCAAAGTTCAGATCCTGGAGAACCAGGAAAATTTCGTGGTTCAAAATTACTCTTCCTTTAATTTTTAAAAATAAAAACAGGAGGGGAAAAGTCTGAAAAATCTGATTTCTTCCCTACAAGGCATTACTGAATAAAAGAACCTACCTTTTAAGAAGATTTGGCATTTAGAAGTATTTCAAAAGGCTAATAAGCACATTTGTCAACATTCAAGTTCGGTGAATCTGCTACAAAGAAGTCTTTTTCTTTCCCAAGGAAATTTAGAATTGTATTTACACTTTGAGTAATAAATAAAGGATTTTAAGGATTAGTAACTCAGGATAAGTAAATATAAGTTTGCATCTGAAGTTTTGTCTTCAAATATATAAATTTAACTTGTAGCAAAATAAAAGATTCTGGTAGTTCTTCAAGTCCTGTGGTGGTGTTAGCAAGGCTAAGCCTACCCTCTTGTAAAACACTATAATTCTGCCCCAGCCTCACTACTTTGAGGAGAAGACAATGAGGCTACAGCATCACATGGGATTCCTCCCCAACATTCCTATTAGTTTACCACTTGTGGTTCTTGGCCTTTTATGCCAGAAGCAAAATTTCAGGATTACCCAAAACTAAGCAATTTGAACGCCTACAGATTAGTTAAAAGGTAAAGCTACCTGATGTGTAATATCCTAGACAAATGAAAATGGTGGCAGGAAAAGGTGAACTCCAGAACTGTCCTTCATAGCTCATCTTAAGTCTGTGTCTGTCTTCACATCATCAAAAATATGACAAAATCAACTTAACAATAGGCATGTATATATCATGGTATTTGAAGTATAATGAACAAAGATTCCTTTTGCTTTAGGAATTAACAAAATGTACTATAATGATCACATGGCATAACTCCAGAAAAATAACACAAGCAACTCATCTATATGACAACAGTGCCAATGAGTTCCAACTGTAAATTATTTTCTTGCTAAAATGTGGAGTTGTTTAAAACACAATCTTCATTTATACGGCTTGAGTTGTCTATGTGACACTGTATCACTTTCATAATCAGAAAAATTTCGGACATACACTATGCCATAAATGTATTTCATAAATTTTCTCCACATAGAAATCCAGTTTTTTCATATAAAATATATTAAATTAATGCTTAATCTATATACATTGTTACATTAATAAAGTTTATAAATCTGCATTTTTAGCACATGTGAATTGTAACGATTAAAAAATGTTTAATTTTCCCAAATTTTGGCTGCTCCAAGACAAAAATTATTTTAAAAACTAAAATTATAACTTCAGTGCCTTTGAAAGTTTTCAATTCTGAGATATTTAAACACCAAGAACTGTACACAAAATGTCAATGTATCTACCTACATGTAGTGTACAATGATCACACATACCTATGCCTTCACATTCTGCTAACTTATTAAGCGTACTAATTCTGGAACTAATGCAACTTCCAGTGCTCAATTTTTTATTCATGTAAATCCCCTCCCCCTAAAATTGCTTTGTATGAAGAAGGCAAAAAACTAAAATTTTTATTATTAAGAAGAGTTGGTAAGAATAGAGAAAACTTAATGAACAAAAAATTTAATTTCGGAAGCTTTTACATGTTAAGTCTTTAAAACATGAACAGCTAAAAAGTAAAATGTCACATTCTTTTGTCAAAGTATAGTTTATCAAGTATTTCTACTATTTGGGTTTATTTTTAATGGTGACAAAGACTTAAGGAAATCAATGTTATCTATCAGGTGAAATAACTGGTACTTACGATCATACTCGGCATAAATATTCTGTCACAATAGTTTATCCAACAATGCTTTGATCTGAGTAAGAAAATAGGTTTCCTCTCAGATGAGTGCAGATATGTATTTAAAGATTATGCAGTGAATTTTTGTAATAGTAAATTTCATAAATTTATCAAAAATGTTCCTATTAAAATCTACTCTTAGATTTAAATATAACACATTTCATCATTAAAGACATTTGTGAACTTTAACAATTTCCTTTTTAATGGTAAATATCTGATTAAAATGTTTGGAAGAAAGCTTTTGGTCTATGATTATAATAAAAGTTTCTTAGAAATCTCTTAAGGGCTGAGTACAATAAAACTAGGGCAATGCATATATTCTCAGTTACTCTTAAAAAAAAAACCTGTAAAAGTGACTATAGTGGCATGTTCTGACACATTCTTTTCATAAACCAAACCCTGTTAGTGACAGCTGAACAGACTGTGTGCATCTGCTGGGAGCCAGCCAGATGACAGTGGAAAGCGCACATGGATACCTTGGCACAGCAAATAAAAAATGGAGAAAAAAAGACCTGGAAGAGAAAGTGTCCAACTTTAATTGAAACATTCTTTCCAACATGATGAACATCGTCCAACCACCTCTTGTAGCCTGTCAATTTTACATATAAGAATGTGTTTTTAAGAATCCTTTGTAAATTAGAGCTGTTTTGTCCTCTCTCAGCACTAAATACTGACTCAGGTTTTGGATATTTCTTCAAGTTACAGCAAATATAATGAGCATTAGGGCAGATAAAGAGGCCAAACCACTCCACCACAGTCTGCTACAAGAAAACTAAACTTCTAAAAACCCTTTCAGGTTCAAGTCTAATTTTAAAAATCTAGGGTAAGTTCTCAAATTATGTGGGCTTTTTATTACCATGTGCCAAAGATGCCACAATTCAAATAGTCTGCAAATGTGACTACTGTAAATACTGCTTGCACTCAATAGTACTACTATACTTTGTTTTATGCCGATCAACCACAATAAAGTTGTCTCAATAGCAATAGCGGTCCATACAGAAAAACAAACGCGCTTCTATAAATCATATCAGGAAGTTTTTCTCCGATGATCTGAATTACAAAGAAAATTTATTCTATACAGTGTACAATGCAAATTTTAAACTGGAGACGAAGTTATTTAATAGATTAGTAGTCTGACTGAAGCAGCTGCAGTCAAAAAAAAAAATTCTGGTGATTAACAGGCATTTTCCAGTAATCATAACCCTGGAAAGGGCTACTAAGTGGGGGGGGGGTTGCAGATGGGAATAATTCTCTAAGCCCATGTGCCTTAGAGGGCTCCATCGTCTTCATGCAGACTTATTATTATTATTATTTTTTTTTAAATTAAAGCTTTTAGAGGCATCCTTGATTGTAGTGTTGGGAGCTGTCCATGCTGTTTTACCATAGGGAAGTCCACTCTGCAAGTATTCCTTGCGCTGAGCAGTCTTTATCCAGGCATTAAAACAGGGTTAGAAAACAAATCTGAAATGCAAGGTGCAGACTAGAGGGGCGTTATTCAAAAGCACAAGGATAATTTCAAGTAGTTGCAATTCTCTATGATGTACAAACTGGGTAGACATCATTGGTGTTACCTGACATCCAAAACAGAAATTTGGGGGAGGAAACTAAGGCAAACAGAAAAGCTTACGAAAAAAAGGTAAATAGTCTCTGACCCCGGAAATATTCTCATTTTCATCCTCATTTTACCTAAATTTGTTTATGTAATCCAAAGGTGATGTAATCTCAGGTAAAATTCTACATTTTCTGCACTTTACAGATTTCGTCTCACATGAATAATATCCTAATTAAGATATGTTCATTTGTTCATTATCTCAAAGTTGATAAACTGTAATAATAATAAACAACCAAATCTGAGAAAAAAAATGGGATGATAGGAAGTGCCAATTACTTGGCTTATTTTTAAACTATTCCTATAAAAATGCATTCTATTTTTATGAGCAAATACAATTCATTTATTCAAAAATATTTATAGAATATCTATAACACATAAGAGCATTTGTGAAGGACTACAAACATAAGCAAAAACACCAATTCTTCTTAATTTCATCTCCAAATATAATAAGAATTGTACAATAAAAAAACAAAACAAGGAATATGAATTCATACTTCATAAGTGGGTAATGCTAATGCTAAAAAAAATCTTCAGAATTCTTGGAAAACCTATATTCATGATTAAAATCCTTTTTTTTTTTTTTTGCAGTTTTTTTGGCTGGGGCTGGGTTTGAACCCACCACCTCTGGTATATGGGGCCAGCGCCCTACTCCTTTGAGCCCCACGCGCCGCCCCGATTAAAATCACTTAATAGTTTTGTACATCAAATACTTTCTCCAAACTGAACTTTTATTAAAACCAAGCAGTAATCTATCCTCCATTTAGATCTTTCAAAAATGACTTTAAAAACTAATGGATATTATTTTATTTCTTGAGTTTCATTTGATTCTAAAAATGATATTTATTTTATAACACCTGACCTGTAAAAGGTTCTGATTTTCTTGGAGAAGTATATTGTGTTTAGCAATCGTGAGAATTGACCTAACATAGAATCAGAAGTAGAGATCTGCCGTGAAAGGGATCTATTTTAATGGACTAAAAGTGTAATCGAAAAAAAAAAGTTTAAAATAATTACCATACGAGGCATTTCCAAGTATTCATTAACAAGAAGATAAAATTACTAAAATATAGTATAGTGTTATAACAATTTAGTAATTACTGATCTCTGACTATGTTTGCATATGCTTTTACATCTATTATCGTGGCTACTGCTTGAACAACTCTATGGGGTGGGTGCTATTATTATCCCCATTTTACAGATGCTGGAACTGAGGCTTTCTCGTGGTTAACCCTTCTAAGGCCACTTACCAGTAAATGTGAGGCTGGCTTTTGAACACAGTTTGGTTATGGTTCTTCATAGTTACTCGCTATTGCTTATGGGTATATTTATAGCCCACATAGGTATAATTACAGAAATTATACTGCAATGGAAATGGGATCTCCAAACTCTCTATGCTTGCCAAGATGATTTTCCCTTTCTATGGAGTTCATCTTGATCATCTTACGCTTTGTTTCTGTTTCTCTGCTCTCCTCCACCTATACTTTCTGCAAAACACACACACACACACACACACACGCCCTTTGGAGTTTTGGTCCAACACTTCACAGTGCATCATGAAAGCCATAATTTGGCTCACCTTATCCAATAACTGTATCACCTCCCAAGTGTTTATAACGCTGTGCATGATGCTGTGGACATACTGTCCACTGACTCCCAAGCTGTCAGCGGTTCCTTACAAACACACTATCCCATGGCCTTTGTTGTGTCAAAATCAGTGTCTGGAATGCTTCATGACATGGCACTGGGCTGTGATGAACCACATCAATCTGAAAGTTCTCTCCCATGTGTAGTCAAAACAAGTTAAAGAAACAAGAAGGGAGCTCAGACAGGAGAGAATCCGAAAACAATGAAAAATAAAGAACAAATGTGTGAAGTCAAGAACTCTTTGAGTTTTGAAGTTACAAAATGAGAGAAGCAAGAAAAAAATCATCATAGTGCTCACTCTGACTCAAGCAGGGTCTAACGGTCCTAGAAGGAACGATGCCCATTCATTTTAGTCCAAGTGCTATAAGGAAACAAGCAGTGGGTACTTAAGGATTTTTCTCAGGGTTACACAAATCCATCAATGTTTTTGTGGAAATTTCTTTTTAGCTTATGTAAGGGGAGGAAAAATTCACATGTGAAAGAAAAGAGAAAAGTACTCAACATTGTTTTAACCACTAACCTATGCTTCCTCTAAGTGGGCTTCCAGTAACTAGTAGAAATGGAAAAAGATAACTAGGTTTGTTAGCCTTCATTTAGTAGACTGGAGAATGAAGTCTGGATTTATACCATAACAGAAGAAGAGGGAAAGACCTACTTTTAAAATCACATATATCTTTATTAAAAGACCACCCAACAACTTATAGTGTTCCTCCAATATAGGTAGGTACCAGGTAACTGTAAGAAGTAATTGCAATTTATTGGTTAACAGAGTTTAAAATAGCCAAAATTCTTGATCATAGAATTAACTATTAGGCAAACCTCTAAAGGATGTATGTCTTGATTAGGCACATTTTATAAGGCCAAATAGTTTTTCTATTTAAAAATGTCTATCCAGCGCATGTGTTCAACAGTGGAAACTTTACAAGGTGTGTAACAACATTTATCTAGGGGTGATGATTCAAATTATCCTACTGTTCCAGATAATTCCAAGAAAATAAAAAGAAATCTCATACTACAGTCTAAATAAAAGCAGTTTCAAAGATTTAATCTGAATAGTTAAACAAAATGCCTAATTTTGTAACAAATGTCGAAAATTATTGATTCCGCTCTATATTATCATTTCCAAAAAAAGTTAGTATCTTTTCTCCTTTGATAATGGCCCCTGAAAACATGCCAGGGGTGGGAATGTTCCACTGGGATGGCATTCTTATAGCTGCTTACACGTTTTTAAGGTTTATGTTGTGTTAACGTCCTAACACTTTACTAAGGAACATTTGCCTCTGTAGAAAAAAGAGTGACTTGATATTTCAACATAATTCAAATTATCTTTATTATCTATTTTAAAGAGAAGAAAAATTAAATTACATTTAACTGTTGTGATTTGGTGCAGTTTATAGAGGCAATTAGTAATTGGTATAGTGAGTCAATGACTAAATCAACATTTATATACTATTCATAAACTGTCAAATCAATAATTTAGTTTAAAAATAAAATGGGAACAACTATTTATTATGTAGTAACACTTTCTACTGAAGGCGCCCATTTAATACAGTTCTAAAGAGGAAGGCTAGTTTTAGAAAGGTGTGCTGGCAGTAATCTGACTGCGCCTCACACAAATGAGAATTCTGCTACTGAATGAAAAGAGCCATGGCAACTAAAATTATTTTTAATAGGATTTTTAAAAAATCACACTGGTAACAGTTGAGAATGTAACTGGTAATTAAAGGCTGCTTTTAAACACTTTTAAATTTTACTTTTTAAGGAGAAGTACACATTTTCAGACTACGGTTTCAAATGCAAGGAATGTGAATGCAGAGATTTAGACATTAATTTATTGTGTATGGTATTAAACACGTAACTTACACTATGTTTTCAATGAAGAGCATAAATCAAATCAGAAAAGTAAAGCTCACATTTTTTTCTTTGTACTCCATATTTTGACCTAATAATCACTAAAAGTGTGCTTACCAACAGAAATTACTCTAGCACCACGCATTATGGTGAAACATGGCTATTTCCCTGAGATAAGTGCATAAAAACTCCACGTTAATTTCTCTCACAAAATGATCTAACGTATCTGAATTATATTCATTAAAAAGAAACCATTGTATTTTTCTTTGCAAAGCAAAAAAAATACAGATATCTGATTGGGCCTGTGGGTGGTGGAGGTGGGGGGGAGGGGACGTGGTCTCATTTTCTATCTCATACCTATTGTTTTAAGCATTCTCAACTGCTATATGGGAAAAAAAGGAAACATACTGAATGCACTTTGCAGTTCATATCCTAGTGATTTAAGAGGCAGAATTTTTAAGTTAAAGAAGGAACCATTAGGCTTTTCCTTTCCCAAAGCTATTGCCCAGGAAGAGGGCCCTTTGCTCCTCAGCCTGCACAGGGGGAGAAAGGACATTACTTAGGGCTGAAATCACTTGGAGACAGCAGAGGGGAAGTTTATGATGTGGCACTGTGTGCTGGAACTGGGCTGCAGCCAGGAAGTTTACATTTTGTCGCTTGCTGCCAGTACCTGCCCTGCACATTCAGGAGTAAAAATACACCAGAGCTCTAGCTCAGACACTGGGGATGGCACAAAGAATTAAAGAGTTTATTTTTCTCTCTTTATCCTGAGTATAATTACTGTTTTTTAAAAAAGAGCTGAAACTATAGTAACTGGAGTTTTTTTTTCTCCTCCTTTTTAAACTCCTGAAGCTACCTTCCTACAAAGCCATTTAAGTGAAATGGTACATTTATAGACTCACCTATACGAAGGATATAACTTAAAACATCTGCTTAGACACACACATTTGGTTCAGATATTAAAAATGTGGCAAAAATTTAAAAATATAGGGCCATTATATCCTTAAAACACGTGTTATTCTGCGTGTGTGTGTGTGTGTGTGTGTGTGTCCGTCCGTGTGTTCATTCATTAAAGAGATCTTTGACTGCAATTAGGTAGCCGGTCCTATAAAGGCTTCGTTGTGTGACCATGATTTCTAAAAATAAAATGCTCCAGTGAATATTTCTGCTAAATAATCACATCTTCAAAATTACTTTAAAGGAGTTCCAATCCCTCATGTTACATTAAGCAATAATACCAGCCTTCCATAATAAGCCTAGGTTATATACCTCAGTTAGGGTCAACAATTAATTAGAAGATAAAAAATAAAACTCTGTTAACTAGCAGAAACACTTCCTTGCCTGTCCCAATTTATTTATATTAGTGAATCCATTTTCTAATTTTGCAAATACATAAGCACATCTAAGCTGGAGTTGCCTATCCTTAGGCTTCAGGGAAGGATGCATTCTCTTGCTATTATTCTAACTTGCTGAAGGAATCACAGATAAGTTAAAAAAAAAAAAGACAAGAGTAGTTTTGGGCTGTTTTTTTAAAAAACATTCCACTTTCTATCAAAGGACCATCTCCATCTCTTTTTAATATGCTAAGGCTCTGTAGGATCTGAGAACAATTTATATTGATTCTTCCTTCAGGTGTATCTTATCTATGGCAACAAGATACCAGAAGAAAACCAGACCACTCTCAGGATACTATCTGGTAAAAGCAGGTTCTCAAAAGGTAGTGATGAGAAGATCAATTCATTCAGTTTCTAAAACAAGTTTAAGCTACTTTATTTAAATTTTTGCTTGAAGACTTGCACTGTCATTCTACATGAATCCCAACTACTTGCAGAAGGA
Source organism: Nycticebus coucang (assembly GCF_027406575.1). Lineage (NCBI taxonomy): Eukaryota > Metazoa > Chordata > Mammalia > Primates > Lorisidae > Nycticebus > Nycticebus coucang. The sequence continues at coordinate 119,410,244 of NC_069780.1, read as the reverse complement.
ACAACATTGCTCCATTCATTTCAAATTTACAGCATTAAGAATTAATAAAGTCTCTATAATGTCTGAATTATTTAAGAGCAATGATTCCTGAAGAAATCTGCCTGTAATAGGTTTACTGTTTTTATTGCTCATAATGTCACCAATTTCCTTTTTAAAACCCTTAAAATGTTCTCTTCATGTGTACTTTAAACTTCGTTTACACTGGCTATCTTTTAAAATAAATACCAAGATTGAACTTGGTCTATCAGATGATAAAGTATAGAAAATGTTATCATGGTGATGACAAATGTATCATATTTTCACCTAAAACCAAACCATGGATTTATATAACAGGTATCACACAATTGCCATACTCAATGGGAATATGACTTTCTTTTTGCAGTAAATATTAAAATAATACCAACGACATGTAAGATAACAGTATACTGCATAGTCTTTTTCTAGAACCTTATTTTTGCAATGGCATTCTTTGTCATGAAATATACTTTAATTATTTTTCTTGCACAGACAAAACCCCTAAGAACATCAGTGCTGTCTATGTATTCTTAAAAGAGAATCGATGTTTCTTGCATTCTTTATTTTGTACCTCGATACTGCTGTTAAGATAGTTAACTACTGAATTCTTGTTTTGAGCAAAACCAAAATTTCTCATGTACTTCATAGTTATTTCATACATGAATATTAAATTATAAAATTTTCATAGACCTTTTTCAACATTCAGTGTGAGATAGGATATCAGTAATAGTTGCTTTAAAAATAAAAAAACCTGACAGTTTCTTTTGTTCACTAACTATAGTAGATCACTGCAGATAATTTTCTTTCTCATGCTGCTATTCACATATTGCATATTTGGTTCAACTTTCCAAGGGAAGAAATGTGGCTCTTGTGGGAAAGGTCCACCCCTTTCTACATGTTTGCTTCCTTGAACGAAAGGAACACACCCCCTTACATTCTTTGAAATGTGTCCAACATGCACAGAATTGTAATAGCACTGTATTATTGATTACATTAGAAAATCTTAAAGGAGAGTCACATATTATTAACATGCTGTGTATTTTGAGTTGGGAGAATTAAATGACACACACATAGGTAACATAAATGAACTAAGTTCAATCTAGCATCTACACTTGGGTGCTCAGAAAATTTGCCTGTGTTAGTGGAAGAAATCTGTGAATGTTCTTGTGTGAGTGTGTATCGTATGACACCGGACGGAGCCCAAAAATGTCACCAGTGTTTGAGGGCATCCTTTCAATTTAAGACCCCTTGGGAGGATATCTCCTCCCTTCCATAAGTATATTAAAGAAAAAATATTCAGCAACTAAAGTATTCATCTTCCTAAGTAGAACCAGAGAGCTGTTTGAAATCATAAATGTGCAAAATATCACAGGTTTACGCTCATCGTTCTAATGGCAGAAAGCTCACACCAAAGTTGGTGCCCACTAACTTGTACCTCATTAAGCCAAGCTGCTGGTGATGAGAAATTATGTTCTAACAAGCCTTCCTTCCACTGTGTAGAATAATGTACCTTCAAAGCAAGTTTTTCTTTCGTTGTTATTTTCTAATAAGGTAATGTACTCCACATTTGTGGGAATTTGTGCGTTTATCTTCACTTTTATTTTTCTACACTCTCTTTTTCTTCAGTCCATTTTTACAAAGACATTTGCAAGTGAAAAAACACAGCAGGAAAACAATTTATATCTCTTTTAAGATATTTTAGAGTTTAAATTAAATGGTTACCCTTTTCAATTTATCAGTCACTTCAGGTGGGACTCAGCTATATAGTTCCCAGGCCTACAAAATGGAAGCTTTGCTATTTGTATATGTTTTTCACTGGAAGTAACAGTGAATATAAACAGGAAATATATAAACTGGAATTGAAGGTAATAAACTTATTAAAACTTTGTAAGATATTGTTACGGTCAAAGAAAACCTGCAAGTGTGTGCCACAAATCCACTCAGATGAAATGTCTCATTCACTAAAATTTTCTATCTTATTATAATAATGCACAGAAAATTAAACACATAAATATTAATTTTATGTATCACAGAAGATGTAGGCAATGAAAATGCAATGTTTACATTTATGGGTGACTCATTAGTGCTTTATTGTGTGAAACACTAGGAGGCATCAGTTGGGTAAAAAAGGACTTCAATTTTAGAAGAAGCAAGAAATTACTGCAGAGTTGGATATGTAAGAAGTTGGGATTTTCAAAATGTTATTATGTAAACCAAAACTTTGTTCCCCCGAAATAAACTTGCAAAACATATATATTTTGTTATAAAGAATGACCTTTTGTAACAGTCATGAACTATATATGTATACATATAATTTGACCAGTATACATTTATCAAGATATATTTCCAAGATATATGGATTCGCATCTATGTAATTACAGATTTTTATGAAGAATATGTTTGGTAATAGAATAATATAATGGATATCCATGTTTATGCATTTTCTGCTCAATTACTCGATACCATGAGTGTATGTTTTATTTTGAGCAAATTCTGTTTTCTGCTCTTTACAATGCCTCTGAAAACGGCTAATGTATGTAAGCCTCATAACTTAGAAAACTGTTTAACATATGCAGACAACTGATGTCTGTTCACAAAGAAATGACAGAACTTAAAATTTAAGCCATGAAGATACGAAGATGTACATAAAAAGGACATGTTTTTTCTTACTTCACTACAGAAGGCCTGTCATTTGAAAGCTGAGTTTTCTACTGTTTGAATGGCTCTTCATAATGATGAAGCAACAGGGTCGAGGTATACTTATCTGGCAATCTTTTGAAATTGGAGTGTCTTCCATTCGTCAACAATCAGCTTTTATCTCTGACCTATCAAAATAACATGTGAACTGTGTAATCTGCCTTTTGTAAAGTACATAGACTCTGCTGTTGCTCCTTGTTTTTTAAATCACCTCTGTAATCTGGTTTGATTTCCTAAAGATGACAGATCTCAGTGAACAGTCAAGCTTTCCTGAGTGCAGGACAGTCCACACACTTAGTAGATTAAGGTACAGTGCTAAGGACTAAGGACGGGGACCTTAATCGCCTCTCCTTCCACACGCAGAGTATGACTGAACATTAGTAATTAAATCCTTTCATAGTGTCCAGGCAATCAGCACATAAATGTAAAATGAGTATGTGTATCTTTGTAAGTTTTTTTTTCTCAAAGGATATGGATTTTCTTTTTAAAAATAGAACTTTATTAATAATCTCTTTTCAGTCTACTCAATGAGCATTAATTGCACATTAAATTCTCCCATGTTGTTTTGAATCATGTCCCGGAAACCAGTGTTCTCTGTTTAATAACTATTTCTTTGTTGTTACGTAGCAAGTGTTGCTGCACAGCTATATGCCCATTTTTCTCACTTTCTGAGATTTCATAGACTGAAATTATACCGCACTTAAGAGTTGAGAAATAAAACCACAAAATACACTATGATAAACAAAAAGAAAGTTTCAAAAGATAATGTTAACATATGTGAAGGAACTGCTCAGTGCCGTTCTTCATAAAAGAACTGAAATACAATTTATCATTGTTCAGAAAGATAGAGCTGTAGTGTCATGCAGTGTATTGATTCAGTAGAGGGAGGGCCAAGGAAGAAATTAGGAGATATCCAAAAAATATAAAACAGGATACCTTTTTAAGATTCAGTTTTGAATCATTAGATAGTACTTTCCTCTATTGGAATGAGCCATTTCCCCGAATTTTGCAAAATGAACACTTTACAAAGAAGAGAAAAGAGGCAAGGTCGATATTTCAGTTTCATGAAGTTGTTTAGTGTTAATATGATTCTATCTTAAAAAGTTAGTATTGCATTCTTTTAAAATATGAATAGCTCAGAAAAGGTGGAAAACTGGCTTTTTATTATGAAGTGTTCATTTGTTATTTAAACCCCAAATTACTATTTAATAAAATTTACACTTTAACATTATCTTTCAATATGTTCCACATGCAGTGATCCGTATGTAAATAGCACAATTAATCCATGAAGTAAAATGCTGTCTTTAGTAAGAAGTCTAAAAAAATGCCAAACATTCAAAGTCATGGGAATTATATTCACACACACTAAAAATCAGATTTTTATAAGGTTGAAGTAGAGAAAAACTTTAAGTAAGGAAAACTGCGAACTATTGTCTCCTTAACTTGACCGGGGAACTAAGTTTTAAACAAATGTCATGTTAAAAACGTGTTTTGATAAAAACTTTCAGAATTAACAGTCTAATACATAGCTAAGTGTACTTTCCTACAAATAGAATGAGATACTTGATTTAAGAGATTTTTTCCTCTTGAGATAAGATGTTAGGGCCATTTCATTTCACCATTCAAGTTCTTAATCTACTTGCTTTAGAACTATTTCTATTAACTTAACATATATTTTCATGCATATCCGGGAAGACAATAATATGGCTTATTAATTGCATTATCTTAACTGAAAATGAAGGAGAAACAAAAATATTGCTTGTGCCCTACTGGTGGTTACTGAACATTTTTAAGAAGACTAGCTAAAATTGACATCATTTTAAAAATTAAATAAGATATCTAGCTTCAAATTGGAGATTATTGATTTAAAGCTAAAATTGGTATGCAATGTGAGGTTAAATAGAGTTTACAGGTGGTCACATTGCCATGTCTTACCAAGTCTCTAGGGATTGGAGTTATTATACTCCACAGAAACATCTTTACTCTCCAACCACAATTCCATTGCAAGGTGCCAGTGAAAAGTAGGGTGGTCGCTTTTTTTGGGGGGGGGGGATTGTTATAATGAAGTGACTGGAGTTTTCCCTTGTAGCACTTAGAAAATATATGTAGTCACCAAACATATTTCATAAGACAGTTACTATTAGAATTAGTATGAGATTCATAATAGTAAAATGCACTTTGTGTCAAAGCAATTCTCCACTGAGGACCGGTTAAAGAACTGGAAGAGAGCCCAATTCTACTTATTATACTGTCAGTATTTACATATAAAGTATTTTATACGAAAGACATGCATTCCTAAAATGTGATGAAAAAGGTATTTTCCCAAAGAATGATAACTACTGGACCTAGAATAGTCAAAAATGATTCGGATATAAAATTTCTTTTAAAAATCAATAGTCTTGTTTAAGGAAGGAGATAACATTGGTATTGCATTTAATACATCTACAGTATTTAATAAACACAATAAACAATATTCCATGTCTATATATACTGCTTTTGTGCCAAACTTTATCACTGAGTTCAGTAACTTTTATCCAAACTCTAAATAGAAAGCAATTTAAGTGACTTAAACTTGTTTGTTTTTAAACAGCTAAGTATTTGACTTGACCTGAACAGCAATGCCTATGCTGAAATCCCAACACGAATTGTTAAGTATGTGGAGTACCATGGCCAGGGTATTGCTTTTGGTCCACAGCAATTAAGAAGCCCTCTGTCAAGCCAGCACTTGGGTGAGGAAAGGAAATGCACAAAGGTATACTCTGACAGACAGCCATGCTTTAGCTCCAACTAATCCCAAGAATTAGTGTCTCAGAAGCATAACCCAGGGCAAATCAGAGTCTCTGGGGGGGTGGGTGGGGGGTGGAGGGGGGCTCATGGGAGCATCTTTCCACAGTGAACTAACTGCTAAATCTTAAGAAATCTACTTCAAGGTCACAGAACATTCTGTGAAATATTAAAATCCGTCAGGCTCCACACGCTCCACCATATCAAACATGCTAATGACGTGAACTAACTTCATGAAACTTTAAACACACTGGTGTGACAGGAACAAGTCAGAAGTGATTTCAATAGCTGATGGCAAACAGATACGACTATCTGAAAAGTTACTTTTAGCAACAAACAAGGAAATCATGGAATCTAACAAAAAGAATGCACGACAAGAGCCTCAACTTCAGCCTTCAAAAAAGGCACAGGGATAGATCGAGTGCGGTGGAATCTACGGATGCAGATTTCAGAGACAATACCAAGCTATTTCTATTTCCTCGAGAAATGTCAGAGGTACTTACATGAAGGAAGACCCGATCAGATTAGTCCTTCGGATATTTTCCTTTTTTAAGAGAGAGAGAGAAAGAAAAATAACAACAATAATCTTTACTTCGTCCAGCCTTGAAGCGCTTCTCCACCTGATTCAAACATGCAGCCACGGCGACCCACACAGAACCTTCAAAGTCAATCCAATAGCAGCCCGAAGATGTCTGGGTGTACGCGTGTGCTCAAGTGTCTGTGACTGCGAGCAGAGCGAGCAGAGAGCTGGAGACCAAGTGTGCGTGTGCGCGCGCGCGCGCGCGGGGAGCGCGCGGGGGGAGGCGCGCGCGGGCTCGCGCACCGGCGCGCGACGAGGCCGCTCGGGAGACGAGGAGGAGGAAGGAGGAGGAAGAGGAGGAGGAGAAAGTAGCTCTCGGCGGCCGGTCGGATTAAAAGTAACCAGACTCGTCCAGAAAACTGCGTCCAGGAAGGAAGTGACAGAAGACGAATGGGAAAAGGAGAACAGCTCACAGCCTTTGAAACATCGCGTAAAAAAGAGCGGTGGGGGCGGGGGATGGAAGGATACTGGGAGGGGAGGCGGGGGTGGCAGCGAAGACGGAGCACACAGGGTTGGGGTTCTAAGCGGCACGTCCCATCAACTGCCTTTTTCCTCTATTCCCCCCCCATTTTTTTTTTTTTTTTTGTCCTTGCCTTTGCCTCGCGCTGCCTTTTACTCTCCGTCTTTCTCTCCCCCACAATCCCAAACCGTTGACTCTCTCCTCGCGAGCTGGAGAAATCATCAGTTTCACTCTTGCAAAAGGGGGGCGGGACTAGACCTCCGAGCATTTTAATAAAACAAACATACAGCAGCTCCCTCCTCACCCCTCCAGTCTCAACTAGATTGATAAATTACTCCACTACACTACTTTAATTATGTATATGGTATGCAGAATAAATCACTGAACATCAGTACCTCAATCAAGCACTTTTAAATGATAATTGCATCTTGGTGAATCAATCTTTCCATTCCTGACATTTTGCTAATTTTAGTTTTACGGTGGGGTAATGGCACATGCCATACGCAAACCTAATGACAATTCTTTATTGCACGAAATGAAGACAACACGGCGAGCGGCAGCTCCCTGCTTCTCTCCCGGCGCTGCCGCGGAGGACGCTCGGAGAAAACTCGGCCTCCCGCGACCGCGCGCTCGCTCCCCGGGGACGCTGCGAGCCAGCCAGCAGCAAAGTCCTTCTAAAGTCGGGATCTTTCCTCTAACCAATAGAAGCTCGACCCTAATAGCTGCTCCTGTGACTTTCCCCCCTTTGGAACACGCGTTAGCCACTTAATTCTCGCACCAGGTCCGTGCGCTCCTCCGTTACTCACGCGTAAAAGCCACGGGCCAGGATGTCTGCAGCGTTCGATTCCAGCGTGCTTTTCCTGCACGCCCAGAACTCGCGGTTTTCGCCCTGAGCGGCTACAAAACGAGCCGAAAGGTTTCTCTAATATTAGTAATGCACGAAATAATAAAAGAATTACCAGTATTTGAAATCTCGACTTCATCGCGGGGGCCGTGAACTTTCTAACATGTTTGGAAATATTTACCGAGGGCAGCAGCTTCCTTGGAGACGTCTCCCTCCCTCCCCCAACTCTAACTCTTCCACACCTTACTGGACTTTATCCAGGTCATTAACATGTAAACTAAACCAACTTCCCAAATGCATTAGGCTACCCTAGTCGATAGCTAATGACTTCACTTATCCTGAAGAGTTTCAGCTGCACAGGAAGCAGAAATAGAGACTGATAAGGAAGAATACTTATGTTAAGGTTTAAGCATAATAAAAACTTTTCCTTACCAAAAAAATAGGTTTTAATATTCAGTACTTAGGAAAGGCTACTGGGAATTGGGCGCCTCCTGCCCTAGCCAACTACACCACGCCAAGAAAGCCAAAGATAAAATATGTCCACTAATATACAGATCGTAAAAAGCAAGACTGCGTGCCAGTAAAATTGTAGATCATATAAAATGTTTAAACCAAATTAATTTTTTTAAATATTGTGAAAGGAAGAAGAGGACATTCATAGGGGAAATAAAAACATGGAATGTACAAGAGTAGACAATAGTAGTATACTGAAATAGCTAACTAATTAAAGATATTTCCTCACTTAAAAAAATTCTCTTCAGCACTATATGTTTCACCCAATGACTAGTTGCATTTCCTGTTAAATTTTGCAGTATGCCTCCAGATGACTATTTTAATATGAAGACAGTGAGTTTCAAAAAGCCTCCTGCTTCAATGTAGGGGTTATTTGGTGTGAGTAGCTTCTCTCAGAAGAATGGGCTCAACATTTAGGCACTGGTCCCAAGGTTTCACTTGAAAGGGGAAGGTTGATTTTATAGGCAAGTACAGCTAGATCTGAAGAATCCCCAAGCTTTTGGCTCATCACCACAGTGACTACCAACACAGCTAAGATGAATCTCCCTTTTATTGTAGGAAAGCATGGCAAACTGTCACAAAGCAGGAACTATCTGATAACAGTATTATTTCTTGCAGATTAGTATCTACAATATATTTGTTTGCCTTTTTGTTTTTCATTTGATAAATTAGCTATTTCCATGAATTCATTTTAATATATGGCAGAAAGTATCCATATCAGATTTTCATTTAAAGCACAACTTCTCAAAAAATCTAAAAATTTAAAGAGGCAAAGACATTTTGGATACTAAGATATGCCTATACATGGTGATAAAAATAAAATTAAGTTTTTCAGGGTTCACAGAGGTCCTGACAAAGCAAATCATTTGAAGGACTATCTGAGCTTATTGCCATAATTAATGCAACGAATTTTAACTGCCTGTTTTACATGAGCAAACACACATAGCCAATACATGCATTTCAACCATGCTTTTTTAAATGGATTATAGAGGTTATTTCTGTTTATCACAGTACACTTCAGTTTTAGATTTGTTTTCCGAAAAGAAACTATTTTATTTTCCTTTTTACATTTTAAAGATTAATAATAAACATTATAACATACCCATAATTATCAATGATAGTGCAAGCATTCAAAAGTATGTATAACCCCACACTGTGGATAATTTGGATCTGGAAGGGATCACAGTTGGCCTTTTAAGATACAAGATTTTCCCATCAGTAGATTTAGCTTCTTAATTATGTGTGACCTAAGTTAATATTAGCATTAGTTTTCTTCCCATGAGCCTTTATAGTTGAAGTGGAACAGAAGAGGTATGCAGAAATATACATAGAAAATCACCTGAAATTTAAAATTATTCATGAGTAATCCACAAAGTGGTTAATCCAGGGCATGCTTTGTATTCTTCTTTAAATACCTCTGCACTTAAAAGAAAAAGACAAAACAAAACAAAAAAATCCCTAAAAAACTAAAATCATCCTGATCCTTGCCACCTAATGGTACTTGGCTGGGATCAGATTAGTATTTTCTCATGTAGGGAGGAGCTGATACTAGGTGTTAGGAGACCTGGATTCTCTATCTAGTTCAAGATTTGTGCTTTACTAACAGGTTTGTCCTTTCTAGGCTTCAGTTTACTTATGTGTTAAGTGAGTTCTCCAATCTATTCCAGTTCTATAACTGGAAAACAGAAAATGCTTCTACCATTGAAACCAACTGGAAGCTGGAGTCTATCAGGTTAAACAAAAGGTAACACTTCTTTGAAGAGAAAATAGTATCTGGGATTGATGTGCTATTGAACTAGCTTTTTTTCCCTAATCACCAAATATTTTCTTCCTTAAATAATTATCAAAAGTGCTTTATTATGAATGTAAATATATATTAACTTGTTTCCTCCCCAGAAGAATTACATTTAGCAGTATATTTAATTAAAGTGCCACAGAAGGTATAGAGAGCATAATTCTCTGGATTTTAAGTCAAGGGAAAGCTAACATTGCAATTTCTGTTCGGAGTTGCGTGTCATCTTACTCCATCCTCCTCTCTTCTCTACTTCCCTACATTAAAGCAGCATTCTGCTAAAGCCCTGTGCACTGGGTCTGCCTGCTTTTAAGCCTGGCCCACGCTGGGTGTAGCTCTTGAAGTGAGCTTTAAAAAATTATTTTAAAGTGAGCTGGGGCGGTTGCCACAGCAACCCACCCTGAGATGAAGAAAGGCTATAGATTAATCTACCCCTCAAGATTATTCAACTGTATAGTATTTGTTCTTCAGCCACGATACTTTCAACGCAAACATGATAATTGAACAGGGAAGTTCAGAAAAAAAATCTAAAAAGCAGGATACAAATTTCAATAGCTTCAAACATATTTTAATCTTTTTACAGTGATAGTATAGATGATATACATGACTTCCCATGAAATGGATTAATTGGATAAGATACAGTGCTTGCAAAAGTAGGCCCAGAAAGGTGATACAAGATTTAAGCAAAATGGTGTATGCCGCTACTTATAATATAAAGTACATGCTGGTCATCTAACTCTTTATCAGTGTTATACATGTCTATTCTAGCTATAAACATCCTAAGGACAAGGAGTTGGCAGTTTTACCTTTATGATAATTTTGTGGGACATGATAAAACAAATGTAAGTACTCACCACATACACTGTTTTACTGCCACAGTCATTTGCCTTCCATTCTTTATTTCATCTCTTCATAGAAGTTACTTCACAGTTTGCAACTCTTCTTTGGCACCTTAAAATGTGTAAATACAAAAAAGATACGTAGTCTGAGGTTGATGTTAAAGTACATTCAAGTGATTTATTTCTAAAACTTCTAATCAGAAGTAACATTATTATTCATTATGATTTTAAACAAAATCAATGTATATTGAACATAATAGAATTAAAATGATTAGTTGTGATAATACTTATAATCCTTGCTATACATAGTCCTAAATATTACTTGGTGCCGTTTTTTGCCCAAGCAGAGTATACAGCATATGGACCGTTGGTGATTGGGAATCTGCAATATACAAAGGATTTGTTATTTCAAGACAGTTTACTCATCATATCCTTTATCTCATATCTAAGATTCTACATTTATGTTTTAGTTTAGCAACTTAATTTTATATCTATTCGATATAAAAGGAATCACAAGAAAGTCAAATCCATCAGATCACATGCTAACACAATTTGTCACATTGGGAAATAATTGCAATGAAATTGCTGAAGGGGCTTATTTTATGTACTGCCTGAAGGCCAATTTAAAATACATTGAGATTAGTGATGTGTATTTGGTAACCCTTTACACATTCTTTTAGCAGGGATACCTTACCCTTCCAGGCAGTGTTTTTAACTAACTGTACTCAGCCCAATGTTCTTGAGTTCTAATCTCTCTTTTAGCCTAGCTTTCCATTACTTTGTGCACACATATCAACCCCTCCTTGGCTTCAGACTGGATTTAGTCCCAGAAAGAGAAGCAACCTTGGAGACACATCAGATCATGATGGTCAATATCCATTTTCCCTTTTGTATTAATATTAGCTGGAGAACTTTTCATAGTGAAGAGTCATTTATAAAAGCCTCTATATTTGGGTTGACATCCTTGAGATTTATTTTTATTTTGAAGTTGCTTTAGAGTCAAGGAGAAATGAATTTTGGCCAGTTTTATTTCAGGGGTATTAGCTGAGTTCAGTCTTTTAGGGTCAGGCCCACAGTGAGTCCAACTTGGTCTGGTAGTCAGCACTAGGTTACCTGGTGAATTCCCTTTCTTCCAGTTCTGCTTGGTTTTACAGTATTACTAAGTGATACAACACGACTCCCTGGGGCCTATTCACCTTACAGAAGTGTGATCTTCAGGAAATAAGAAAGGTATGTTAAGGATTTTTAAAAAATGCCACTACAAATTATGGTATATTTGTTGTTATCAGTATGTCCAAATAAGGCTTCATCAGTAAACGTGCTTTCGAGTGTGTGGCTGATTCAAAAGTATCCGCACGCATGACTAAATCACATGGGACTTTACTTACTAAACGGTTAAGTGTTGTTCATCGAAATATCGATTCCATCCCATTTCTCAAAATATCACAAAAACCTTCAATTCAAGGAATGGATTTTCACACTTCCCCTTTTCCTGCTTCTTCTAGATACAGTATTATGTGTGTGTCCTTTCATTTTTAAAGATCTTTACAGGGTGGGGGGGCGGTGGTGGTGGAAATGGGTGTTAAAAATCTGCAGTGTTCTGGTGCCCTCTTTGTTTGGGAAGGAGATGGCTAGTTCCCGAGGGCCTGGTTCAGCCCTGTCTGCCCCTAAAAGACCCAGGGGAGGGACGCCTCTGGCTCGGCGGAGTTACTGACTGCAGGCAGCAACAATCCCTCCGGTTGATTTGTGTGGCGAGTGAATCTGCGCTGACTGGGCGTTCGGTAGAGGCGCAACAGCCACAACACCATCCAATTGTTGCAGGTCCTCCCCTGCAACACTGTTCTCATCACCTACATACTCCTTTCTCCGCCGATCTCTTCTCCCCCCACCCACTTTGCTCCGGGCCTGGTCGACAGAGCTGAAGGGGCGGGGGCTCCTTCCCCGGAGTGTTTCTAGAGCTCGGAGGCTGCTCGTAGGGGGTGAGTGCGCCACGTGCGTGCGCCACGGGCGAGCAGGAGGCGGGCTCGGGGCCCTCGTGGGGGACCCGCTGGGCCTGGGTGCGGACCAGGGGGCAGCCACGTTGTCTTGGCGCGGGGCGGGAGGCGGCGTGCTGACTTGTGTTTAGTTAGAGGGGGGTGTCATGGCACAGCGGGAAGCGGCCAGCAGCTTGTTGGTTGGTAAAAGAGCTGGCTGGTTGTTGAAGAGGATGTGTGGTAGGCTCTGGGGATGGAGGAAGGCTTGACGACAGTGGGTGGGCTTTGGAAACAGGCGGTGGCGGCGCGGTCAGGGTAGTTGCCCAGCCGGTCTGCTTTTGGGATCCTAGGAATATTTCCACTATATTGGCGAAGGACGATCCCGAAGAAGTAGGGATGGGCTCCCGACACCTCACGTGAGCAGCAGGGGCCAAGTGAAATGAACCCACCCACGCACGGCGCACAAAGCCCTGGCACGCTTCTGCGACTGGCGGCGCGGGCTGCCCGTGGCGCTCCCAGCGTTCCGGAAGCCTGGAGAGCGGGCGGGGCGCGTGCACGTTCGGTCGCCGTCCTGTCCCATGCCAGCCAGCCTGAGTTTCCCACTTGAGAGCCCAGTAGGAGAAGGACCGGGTCCCAGAATCTAAGGAATTGTTTTTAGAAGCTAAAAGTCAGCCGACAGTTCTAGTAGTTAAGCTGCCTCGGTGCATCTGTGAGATTCTTGGTTAGGGAAAGGCCTCAAAGTAGAACAAGAAGTGAAATGTTAGGGAGAAAAACACACAAAAAAAACTTCCTTTCCCCTTGCACATCCGGAAACAGTACTGGGATCGTTTGCAAAAATGGGGATTCAGATGCTTGTGCTATTCTTTGATGCGTCCGGGGGAGCTGTGGCAAGGGCACCAAGCCTGGTGGAGAGCGCAAGGCTCCAGAGGCCTTGTGGAGACGCGGCTGAATGCGTCACAGGTGTAAAAACGTTCATATTACCATGTTATTGAAACTGTAAGCTGCTACTAGTATATGGTAGCCCTCGCCACATGTGGCTATTTAAGTTAATTAAAATGAAATAAAACCAAAAATTCAGTACCTTAGTTACACTACCAAGATTCCAAGTGCTCAATATGCACGTGCGGCTAGTGGCTACCTTATTGGACATCAAGATGTTGAAAATTTCCATCATTGCATTAAGTTCTATGGAGAGTGCTGCTGTAGAGTTTAAAATGAATGCTGGTTAAAAAAAGAAAAAGAAGCAAATTGCTTTATGATTGATACTAGCCAAATTTTAGGACAGTCTTGGCATTTCTGTTAACTTGGCAGAAGTGTAAAAAGTTTTAAATTCGGAATTTAAGTATCTTCCTTCTAAAAGAGCTCTTGGGGGACACTTCACACAAGAGCCTAATTTTTTACAGGAAAGACAACTCAGGCCCAGAGACAGTGATGCCTCCAAAGACATGCCATGAATTTGGAAAGAAGATAAGGTCCCCTGATAGGGTCCATCCAACACATTTTGCATCAGACCAGAGCACCTTGCCTGGAGTTGCCTTTACAATGAACTCTCTAGCAAGGCAACCTGACAACAGATCTTAGGCAAGAATACCCTTTACAAGAGAAAATACTGTCAACTATTCCTCCAGGAAGAAATTCCATTTAATAAAGAATAAGGAGCATGAGGAATAATACTGTCTCCTAAACTAAAAAGTGTGTTATTGGTAGTGTCACAGATTCATGCTTTTTCTAAGAGACTAATTGGGATAACATTGTGCTTACTTAAAAAAAAAAAAAACTGAGGAAATGGGATTATCCTTATAAAGTAAGATCTGAAAAGATTCTTAAAGTCAGGGAGGAAAGGTGTTACAGAAGGTGAGAACTGTTAGCAATGTATAATCTTCCTCAAGTTGGATAAAGGTATCATCAGATATATTGATTATGATATAACTAGGGCAGAATTCAACCAGAGATGTTAATAACTTTAAACAAAACTTAATCTCAAATTACACTATCTGAGACATATAAAGCAACAATATGTCATAAAAAGTTAGACAAAGCATATGTTTTCTAACTTCAGAAGCTTAATTTTTTGTCATATTTGTCCCCTGTATTTCTTATTGTTAATTGAGAGTGAGGTGTTAAGTATTAATTCTGCCCTTTTGTGGTAATTAGCTTTTAAGTTAACCTTTAGTGAAGGACTCCCAAGTGTCCAGGTAGAGTACTTACAAATGATAATTTTAAATTACTAACAACAATACATTTTTTTAAAAGCTTAGACTTCTCCTGAACTGATCCATATTTGAATTATTGTCTTTATTTCCTTTCTTAATTTACCATTTACACATGGTTCAGGGTTCTCTCTCCATGGCTGACTATAGAAAAGGTCAGTCTGATTGGGAAGAGGCTATTTTGTCAAAGGCCAGTAGGCTCTATCACACGCTAACTGTATGATCATGATGCATTTTCAGTCTCCCTCTACCTTAGCTTCCTCATCTGTAAATAATGCGCCTCCCTCAAAACTTTATTTTGAGGATTAAATGAACATTCAATGTAAAGTACAGGAATGGGAAAGCCATAAACTGCAGTAAAAGTTAGCTGATCCTAATCTCATGCAAAGAATTTCCACTTCTGTACCCGTACTGGGGCTGTCACAGTGCAGAAATAGGTCATCAGACAGGTGGGAATGGTTCAGGATGACAACTATTCTTGAGCTTTACCTTTGAATAAGTAGCCAGAGGTCCTCAAACTTTTTAAACAGGGGGCCAGTTCACTGTCCCTCAGACCATTGGAGGGCCAGACTATAGTTTTAAAAAAACTATGAACAAATTCCTATGCATACTGTACATATCTTATTTTGAAGTAAAAAAAAAAAAAAAAGGTAACAAATACAATCACACCACCTCATGTGGAGTTTGAGGACCCCTGAAGTAGACTTTCCTTCAGTCTTAAAATCCCATAACTTACGGACATGGTTATCTTATTTCCCCTTCACAGGCATTGTACCTCTAGGATACTTTCAGGCTTCCTTTGTCTTATTTTATTTTTTGAGGGATGCTTCCTTACATTTGTCAGCTGCTTGGTTGCTGAAAAGGCACTGGAAACTCCAAGTCTATCTTCTTTTCACCCTGATTGACCTCTGGAATGCTGTAGTCAGCCAAGAAGACATTGATATCTTCAGTCTCCTGCTAGCTTGAATTCTTTAGGGCAGAGCCCCTCAGATTGTCTCCTGATGTCATTCCAAATGTCTGGTGGCCATCTATGGCAACTGGGCTGGGCAGAGGCCTGCTGGGAAGGTGGAGCTGTGGAATGCCAGCTGGGGCATTCTGTTCAGGAGACCCAGAAGAAGTTCTATGTTGGACATATGATCAACATTACAGCTGTGTCTAGGGGACTGTACCGTTTCTTGAAAAACACGGCCGTAGTCATTTTCTCATTTTTGGTTTCAATAAAGAAACCACTTGGGAAGTTTGCCACTGGGAAGTGTATGATTCGTATTGATTTCATGATTGGTGTAAGTATATACATTTCAGAGAAAAACAGTCTTAAAGGACATTAATAAAAATTTATATATAATATTCATGCTAACATTTCTAATTAAAATTAAGGAAGAGTCTGGAAAGGAAGGACTAAAACTACTACACTGCAAAACATACCTTGTTTCCTCTGACTTTCTAGGTAATTATTCAATTGACTATATTTAGAAATAAAATTCTAAATATAATGCTATATTTTAAAATAAAATTATTTCTAAAATATTTTACAAACCAAGCAATGTAAATTTTTTTGTAAGAAAGCAAGATAGTATATGTATTTATATTTCTTTAATACATAACAGTTTCATATAGATTTTAAAACAACCAGATGCCTAATCATATTCTAATTTGCTAGAAGCAGATAACAATAATTTTCATTGTTTGAGATGAGATCTTTTTTATTTATTTATTTTTTTTTTTGTGGTTTTTGGCCAGGGCTGGGTTTGAACCCGCCACCTCTGGCATATGGGACTGGTGCCCTACTCCTTGAGCCACAGGCGCCGCCCTGAGATGAGATCTTTTAAAATTATTTTGGAGCATGGTGAGAGCAAAAAGTAAAATGCAATAAAACTTTTAAATTTAAGTTAGTGATTGAAACCAAGCTGTTTCACTAGCATATTCATTGTGTCAGAGACCTAAGCCAAGAGGCCAGATTTCCTATGGACTATTGTAAAACTTGTAATTAAATCTTTTCAAATAAATAATATTAATATTCATAACATAATAGTAGGAGTGTGTGTGTAAAAATAACACTGTCTTATTAGAAAATGGGTTGATATAAATAAGTTCAAAGTGTCTAACATTTAAAGCCGCACACTATTTACCAGAATGTAAAATTACTTTACTAACTTTCTTTTTATGCAAACGTTTTAGATATCTACTACTATTCTCCCCATTTTATACATTTTACAAACTAAAACTTAGAGCACTGACATTACATGCCCAGGGCCACATAGCTCTTAAGTGGCAAAAGACATGAAACCAAATTTGTTTGTTTCCATCATTCTGCCCTTAGTTTGTACTTCTAACTTTTTCTCACTTATAAGGATGATGAGAGTAGGAGACGTGATAACCGACAGTTTTTTCCCACCAGAAAATATTTTAGGAATACATGTCTAAATGCACATTATTTTTTTTTCACGTAGACACTTTAGGAGGCTGTTCATTTATTGCAGTAGTATCTTTGCTCAGGTCTTAGAAATCTCCTTAGGAATTTGCTACATAGTCTGAAGAATGGTCTGACAGGTGGCAAATAATCGTTATCATTGTTAAGGATAAGTTTTGTTTTTGGTTTTTGTTTTTGTTTTTGCCAAAAGTAAATCCAAATCAAATGTACCTGATAGGATGAAAACTAACATTTGATTATAAAGCATTAGATTATTTGATATTTGGGTTATAAACTGACACTAATTAAGGGGAATTTTAAGAGTATTCTTAATATAAGTATAGTATTTATTTATGATATAAGTATAGTGTTTAAGGAGACAGTTTTGGCAAGTACCACTCATAAAAGGTCTAAGAATTTTTTTAAAAGTCAGTTTTACTAACTAATAGTTACATATTATGTACGAATAGCATGGGAAATGTCCTTTTGAAAGTTTGTATAACAGGCAGGGAAAGGTAAACCAGAGACCCTTGGATTACAATCCATTAACCATCCATCCAAGTGTCCATTTGACCTTAATTTTCAAAATGTTCTTTTTATAAGTGGGGAAGGTGGCCTGACCTACTATTGTGATAATTTTGCAGAGAGAAAGACATGAAATTGTATTTCTATAGCCACTTTGTTCCTTGCATGTAGAAAATGCTCATTAAATGTTATTTCATTTTCAGGGACTAGCCCTTGTTCCTTAAAAGCATCTCAAAGATATAGTTATCTAATGATTTATTGTAGAAGATGTTTTCTTTTCTATCCGTTTCGTGCTTCAAAACAATTTTTATTTCATGATATAGTATTTCATATTTAAAATAGATAAACGCATATTTATGATAGTTTGTTGCTTAAATAAGCACAGGGTCACCATAAAGTTCGTGTGCAATTTAATTTTTTTGGCTACCCTCTATATATTATACCAATAGGTATTATATTTTTGAAATGATAATTTGCGAATTTACATTGCCCCTGTCAGTATTCCAAATATTGTTTTCAGAGAAACTTTTTTGGTGTTCTTAGTGGATTCTGTCAGATTTAGGGAGGATATTTTATTATATTACATTATATTATTATATTTGCCCAGAGTAAGGCTTCAAGATTTTATTTTTAGTTACCTCAGATGTCTTCTACAATGCTTATTGATTACCTAATCTTACACTTAAATTTAAGGAACCATAACATAAATATGTAGAATGGGTGGCTTCCTCCTAAAAGTGAGCTTTTCACTTGTCTGGAAGCAGCGAGCTTCTCTGTGTGGCATCTGCAGGGTTGTAGAGTTGCAGGGTTTCCCTGGCCTCATCCCCTCCCTTCCGCTCACCTTCCCGGCCCTCTTCCCTCTGGTAGGCTTCACCACCCAGCAGCAATTTCTACCATCAACAAGAGCTCCTTTGTGAGTGCTTCTTTCTCCTAAGGGCCTTCCACTGATGTGACCTGCAAGGACCGTCCTTTCATCCCTGAGCTGTCCCTTTGTGTCCCAAAATTCTCTCCAACTCTGTTCTGTCAGAGAAACTGGCCACTCCAGTGCTTAATCCAAGAGCCAGGAGCACCAGTGTTCCTTTACATGAGCCTCTCTTCAAGTTTTCTGAGAGGAATTCCTGCTCCATCGACATAGCCACGATTTCACACATGCCCTGCTGTTGGTCAGGAGGTGTTTTAGGGAGAACCGTCAGCTTGTCAGTGGCTTCATTTGTCCACAGAGAGATAAAAGCCTTGCAAACAAGTAAATAGAAAGCCCGGCTCTCACTTGAAGAACTTGCATTGTGTCTGAAAACATTGGGATGGGAAGATGAACTCTATCTGTAAAATATCCTGCTGCTCCTTGAAAATGTATATCCTTTAAAAATATATAGTACACGTTGGTACCTGTTTGGTCTTTTTCTCTTCCCTCTTTGCAGTATGAAGCGCACAGTTGCTGCGTGTCCCTTGTGCCATAGTGACCTAATTCTCACTCAGACTCACCCTAAGTGCACTCCCTTCCAGCCTCCCAAAGCCACTAGAAGTGTAATTAGTGATTATTTCTCCAGAAATGTCTTGAAGAGAGAATGTAAGGATCCTGTCAAGGGCGTTATGTGCTACTTTTTGGGTGAAGGAAAGGATTTGGAAGAGTTAAGGAGGCGTTTTAGGATTGGAGGGTAAAATTCATTCTGCCTTTTACCTCTGTGAAATCACAGCTAAAGCATCTTCTTAGGTACAAATCTGGGGTTCATAAACAAGTGTAGGCCAACTTTGTATAGCCTTAAACTTGTAACTGTCGGACATCCATAGCCAATATCGGACATCCATAGCATTTTTTAATGAAAAAATCATCACTCTGAAAGATTAAGAAAGGTAAAATAAGACCAGATAAAAGATTTTGACCACTACGAATATAAGAAACATTCTACAACTTTCTTGTTACTTTTGACACCTTTATCAATATGTAAATAGCTAACCAATAGATTTGGTTCCATCTTTTCCATTTCCTTCCTTTGTCTTTTCTGTTGCTTCTCTCATTTTCAGTTGTAAATTATTATCATTTGTAAACTCAGTAAAGCCATACACACACACATACACATACACACACACACACACACAACTAGTATTAATAGGTTTTTTCTTTTGCTTTGAAAAGTTACATTTCCTATTTCAGAACCGTAGGTGGTGGTTATTATTTTTTTATTAAGTCATTTGTACATACCATAGTATTATTATTATTTTTTTTTTCAATTTATCAGAATCACCTTATAACACCCTATCAAAGTAGCTTGTTTCCAAACAACTGATGATGCATGCTACGGTACCAGTAGAGTTGCTATGATTATTTTTGCTGTTAATCATTATATAGTGATTTAAAATAGTTGTCTACTTTAACGTTATGGATACCCTGTATTTACTCTTTAATTACACTGACGGCTAACTCGCAGTGAGGAAGGCCCGTGCTTGTGCTGGGTATGGAGTCTTTGTGAAGGATTTATGTTCATCCATCCACACATTCTCGCCGCATCCTCACGTGACTGTGAGATTCTAGTCTGTGTAATCTATGGCTACAAAATAACTTGCCCACAGGAGAATAAAGCCTGTGGTTTCCCTCACATTACTTCTGAACTTTTCAAACTTCTTAAACTCCCCAAGTCAGGATGATTAGTTGAATATTCTAAACTAGTTAAATGTGCATGCACTCATACCTCTTATAATAAGCACTGTCTGTTTTATTTAAATGGCTCATTTGAGGCATCAGCTGAAGCCATTTTATTTTATTTCAAGCTGTATTATTTATTACTTTAAGCTCAAGTAAAACTTGAGGATGACTTTTGGCTCTTACTGGTATTTGCTAATACTTATCATTTGCTAACCCACATAAAATAATTAAAATAATTAAACTACTTAACCACAGTAGTGCTTAATTATATTAGACAATATTTAAAAAGGAACAGATAAATCTCCAGCCATATCCCTGTTTTCTCTTTGGCCTCCCTGAACCTGGAATCACTGAGTGTTAATTTTCTTCACTTTTAACAAGAGAAGACTTTTTGTAATGGTGTCAATAGTCAAATGAGAACAATTTATCAGAGTGCCTCAAAATCACCCACTGTGCATGTTAAAATGCAGATTCCTGGGCCTCACCTCAGGCTCACTGATCCACAGTCTCAGGAATCCGCATTTTAACAGGCTCCTGAGGTCTGCCTTAGGACTTGTCTGCAAGCCTCTTAGGGTGAGGGGAGCCTAAGACCCATGAAGTCCTTCAAATGCCATCCTTGTTTCTTTCACTCACTCCTGTTCTCGCAACTAATCTTAACAAACTTAGTGGAACTTTTAAAAAGTCACGCACACCTTTCAAAATAGAATGAAAGTTCAGAGTGATATAAATCTTTCCACCGCCTGTCTTGGTTCAAATTGTAAACAATAAAAAAAGACACGTCTACATACTCTGCCTGTTATAATTAAAAAACAGATTAAGCAATCTGGGGCCCTCCTCATCTCAAATTTCTGTACTATTCTTCGTCTTTATCTGAAGGATAGCCCCTATCTTTTCATGGATGGAATCTGTTGTTTGGATCCTGGTACCTCAGCAAAACCTGTAAAATGGGCTTCAGAACCAGGGAACTCTACCATTGGTGGCATCTGACCACAAACCCACAAACTGCTTTGGTGACCGCCTGCTGCTTGTGAGTCTAGAATCCGTCAAAATAGACTAGTGCTGGTCATGGTCCCTTCAGTCATGTGGCTTCTTGGTAAAGGGACTTTCAGTCAATGCAAATGTTCCCTATGATCTCAGTAATTACTTCTGTCTGCGGAGCAGTCATGAAAGGCCTTCACAACATTGCCATCTCTGGCAACAGGGCCATCCATACCAACTCTCAGCCTTTCACTTCCCTCCATGGCCCATCTGCTGTTGTTAACTTCTCTTGGATCTAGATATTTTTAGCACTTCAGAATTGGGGTTCTTTGATGCTCCTGTTTCTTATACCAACATTTTTTTCCTGATAAAAACAAACATATTCTTATGCTGGCTTACAACAGTGTGTGTGTGGAGTATCTTTTTAATGTGAAAATTTTTCTTCCATTTTATAGAGCTAAAAATATTAAATGACCATGAAATTCTGTCAACTCAGCTTCGCAATGCATACTGAAAAGTTCAAAGCTTCGCGTGATAATATAATTTGGAGGCTGAGACTTTTCACATTATGTTACCAGACTACCCGAGTGGAAAAAAAAAAATGTGTCCTGCCGGTTGGTAGTATATTGCAGAGTGATTTTGTTTTGCCCACTCACTTCACGGACTAGATACTGGTGTCAGATTCAAATATTTGGAATGCCTGCACGGTGGGCTACTTATAGCAATGGGCAAAGGCAGAGTACGCCATTGCAGGCAGGAACCCACCAATAATGGTTCAGATTTCTTTTCAGACTTCTTCACATGAAACAGAAAATACCTTCCATTGGATAACTAAAACGTCCTCTTCTATGGTTTGTGCATTAGTGAGCAAAAAGTCCCATCCATTCAGTACCGTCACAGAGGTTAAGTGGCTTAACCTCTGAGCAGTCTGGATCTTCCTACTTCTGCTCTGGTGCTCTTTGGCTAGAACCTTCAGCTCTAATGATCATCTTTCCAAAGCAGACGAGGGGCCTTTCTGAGATACAATGATTGAACTTACTTCAAAATCTTGTGATTTTTTTTTTTTTTGGCACACTTTGCTTTGACACCTCATCTTTCAAGTGTTAGAAATGATACTGTTGACTTATTATTTTGTTTGCAATTGATTCCCATGCTGTTACTGCATATTGTTATATGGTTTTCTGATGAATGACTAATGTTGGTTTGGGCTAAATATAATGCAATAAGCAAATACATTTGTAAATTTTGATATACAATTTAGTTGCTAAATGGTGTTAGTCCTAGGACTATTGATTACTTTGGACCAGTCCCTTGCCATGAAACCTTGGCCACAGTTTCCTTCCGTCTCCTCCATCAATGTTGTGACCTTTACTCCTTCTTTTTTTTTCTGATTAATTTGCACATCTGGGTTTTAAAGCTAACACTTATCACCAGGGAATACTGCTCAGGACTAAGATAAATTCTTTTAAGTTCAGAATGTGAACTTAAAGATTCACATTAGATTTCAATTAAATTATTTCTTTTCTAGAGAGCCAGAAGAAAAGTATTTGTTTTAAATATGTATATTAATATTTTCATGATCTTGACTGATCAGTATGTTGTATAGCATTATTAACAAATCATATAAATATACTATACTAATTAATATAACTAATAGGTATTTAATTAATTTATTTATGTTAACACAGGATTATTGAATGGTAGAATTTCTGAACAGTTAGGAGGGAACACTTACAGAGGTGCCTCTGGGATCCACTGAGATTTGATAACAAGCACACACCACACGTCACATGTGCACACGTGAGCAACCTAGTCAGTTGACAAGTTAGTTATGAGAATTGTTTGATGTATTCTGCACTCAAGTATATGCATGCTTAGGTGTTTTTAATCATTTCCTGATCCTTCAAAAAAATTCTAATCTGTGTTTTTGATTTTCTACATTTATCTTCTAAACATATATATTGCCACTGATTGCTTTTTAATTTCTGCTATTTCATATACATTTATAAATACTTCCAGTTTGGAAATCCATTTATGTGGTAAAGAGAATCTTAAAAAGTGTTTGTACCATAGGTGTTTTAATATTTTTCTATTCTTCATTTTTTCAGAACTACATTTTAATATGCTCTGACAAAAATGTGTATTTCTCTAATAAGATATTAAGTTGAGTGACTAAAAAGTGTTCTGCAAAGGTATGTAACTCACATTAATTTTCCACGTGATCATTTTTACTTATAGTTTGGCAGTCCACATGTTGAAAGTCTAACAGAAAAAAAATCACTGGATATGAAGTTGGGAGACCTACCCCAGCCACCTTCCCACCTTTTTGACTTTGGGACTATTTCATTTTTGGTCTTCAGTTTTATTTTCATTAAAAATTTGAAATTTAAAATTTCAAAGCTTCCTTCCATACTCTTAAACGGTTTATAAGATCAATTGGATATTATTGAAAGCCATATGTGGCATCATGAACTGTCTGCTGAGTATTTTCTTAGACACAGACTTTTTACATACTCTGGAAGTTCCTTAATGGAAACCAGCTCTTTGTAGATGGAAGATATGGACATCAAGGAAAATGAGATTCCTGTAGTCCCAGCCACTCGGGAGGCTGAGGCAAGAGAATCGCCTTAAGCCTAGGAGTTGGAGGTTGCTGTGAGCTGTGTGAGGCCACAGCACTCTACCGAGGGCCATAAAGTGGGACTCTGTCTCTACAAAAAAAAAAAAAGAAAGAAAGAAAATGAGATTAACAAGAAAAGGGAGGGAAAATGACAACAGAGAAATGATGCTTCTCCATTGATACCCCACTTACTTCTTTTTTATCTCCAGTCTAGTTATTCCTATTTGAAAACCTACTGGCACCAGGTATTATCAACAGGGATGAGTAATATGCAATTTTTATCTTTACTGGGTTACATTTGGCCAAGGGACAGTTGACAGCTGTCAGTCAGGTGGTTGGTCAATGAGGAGACGCACATGATGCTGCCAAAGTATTTTGGTTGCTTTAAATACTTACAAGTAAACCATTTTAG
Source organism: Nycticebus coucang (assembly GCF_027406575.1). Taxonomy (NCBI): domain Eukaryota; kingdom Metazoa; phylum Chordata; class Mammalia; order Primates; family Lorisidae; genus Nycticebus; species Nycticebus coucang. The sequence continues at coordinate 119,385,954 of NC_069780.1, read as the reverse complement.
CTTGGAACTTCATTGTACTGAAATCAAATAGGTTGATATTCATAATGCAATTAATTGAAGTTAATGCTGGAAGAATCAAGATATTTCCTATAAATATATAAGGTAAAAAATGAAATGTTTTTCAAGTGTATTTCTGAAACAGAAGAATAATTTTTCTTCACTATAAATAAATTGTCTTTAAGATATGAAGATTTATTGCAAATAATACTTAAAATACTTATGTTTTAAAATTTAAATTGTCTTTAAGATATGAAGATCTATTGCAAATAATACTTAAAATACAATTTAAGTTTTGGGGCAGATATGTGTCAATGCTACAGACTTTTTAAAAGAAACCATTCCCATGTATATTGTGGGATTTTGGTATGGATATGTTTATGACACAATGTTGAAGATTTATTAGAAAGGACAAACATAGCTGCATGTCAAACAAGAATTCACAGATTCTCATAATTAAAATGAAAAATTGTGGAATTTTAGATTAAGTTCCACAATTCAAGACACAGGTAAAATGATACATTTTTATTTGGAAATATTTGGGCTGTATATAACATTGTTTCTGATAGATTCAGTTACACTTAAATAATTAACAAAGCCATAAACAGTAGTTTGGCAGAAGCTTTTCGAGTGCTTATATATAATGTCAATGACAAACAAGATAATAATTATACCCAATAGTAATGCACACAAAAGCTTAACAGCTATGATTCTGAAGTTGATCTAAGTGTGTACATTGTTCAGTTTTGCAGTAAGAAGCCATCATCCTTGAAAGCAAGCGTTCTGATTCTTTAGGAATATACTATTTAACTGACTATAAAAGTAAAGATAAAATTACCAAGTGCATAGAGTACATACTCATTCTTTAAGAGACTCATGAACTCATTTAAAAAATTTAATGAAGCAATACAAAATATATGAAAATAGCAGTTTAAAACCACAATAAATATATATTTCTAAAAAATATGTTTTCAGTATCAAAATATATTCTACATGTAATAATTTATACTAAAATGTAGATTAGGTTTTAATTTTAAAAATAGAGATTCATTAAAATGTTTGTGGATAAGATTATGTTTTAAAAATATTAAATATTTTGATTGGGTAGACCATATCTGATACTTTTTTAAACCACAAATATGTCATACTTTTAAACAGCAATGAAGCCAGTTTAAGAGCTTGATAGTTCTAAATTTGTGGAATATTCATGTTGTCATCAGTATAAAAAATGTTTGAGGTATAGTGGTCATATAAAAAAGTCAGATCTTGTTTTTCTCCTCCCACTGTATAGCCATGTATTAAACATGTAGATTGGAAGTTATTTACGGGATCATCAGAATATAAAACAATTGCCTCATAGAATGAGTGATTTATATTGGTAGGAGACTTCCCCTTCTTAAGCATCAATTCTACCCCCCACAGCCCAGAAAATTGATTTTATGCATAATAATTTATAGCATTCTTGATCAGTGTAGCTGTTGTATCTTTTAAATGCATTAGTTGATGTTGCTTGTGAATATGGAATTTTGTTATTAAAATGGTTTCATGTGTTTACTATGTATAGTCTCTAGCTTTGAGTTAGTTGCTTAAATAAATGTTTCCAATTTGCTATAATATAACAATTTGTAGAGAAATGCTGTGAAGCATAGTTAAAAGAATGAGTCCTTGAAATAGAATCATTTTTTTAAAAATATGTCCTAACATGTGGTCTCATGTTTTGCATTAATTAAAATCCTATTCTGAAAAAAATATTTTTGCCTAAACTTTTGAGTTCACAAAATAAAAATACCAAATATATAAATACTAATTTTGGAAATCAGTGACATAAAAATATGTTTAGTAATGTCTTATTTATTCCAAAGATAATTTTCCTAAAGAAACTCTGTAAAGAATGAGAAAATATTGCCATATTTAATTAGTCAATAACATATAACTATTATCTAATTATTTAATTATTAAACATGCAATACATTTAAAAATGTATTAACATCAAGTTAATTCCATAATTCCATTATGTATTAACATAAAGTTAATTTCCATATCATATTCCTGTAACATGCATACATTAAAAAAATAGCACATGTAATTTTTTAAAAGAGCATGTACAATTGTGCTTTTTTACTTGGAAGATTTATTAGAAAATAACATTTTATTCAGAAAAGATTATGACAGAATAGATGAAAAAAGAGACTAAAATGCTATTCGTTTAAATAGTCTATATATATAATTAATTCTTCATCTTTCAGATATTGAAGTAAGTATTGAAAGAGATCAATATTAAAATATAATTTTTTTCAAAACTTAAAAACAATCTAAAAAACTGCAAAATGATAAAAGCTCGGCTTTCTACATCAGGCAAACCCACGGATCAGTGAGTTGGCTCTGACTCCATTGGTCTCATCAACTTTGTGAACGTAGCTACCACAGTGGTGCCTCCTCCAAGATAACAAAATGAACTTTTAAAGATTAAAAAATATAGTTTGTCAATTGAAACTCACCAGTGCCTTTCTGCTTCTCCAGGAAGTGCTACCCGTCAGCACCTGCTGAGGGCTTTGTTGTCCAAACTCTGACAGGTAAAAAAATTCCTGTAGAATAAAGCCAGACCAGCTGGCTTTGAAGAGAAACCCCCCAGTTTGGGCTGCGTTTGCCTCCTCTCCTTTTCTATGAAGACCAAGGCTTTGCCCCCTTGATCGTCAGGCCGTGAGATGCGTGATCCCTCTGCACAAGTGTCTGGCAGGCCAAGGTGCACCTGCTCCTGTCACTCTGGGGTAAATTTAGCTGTAAAGGTATCACTGACAACCAGACCTTTGTCAGTGCTGGCAAAAGAACACAGAATTACTTCCCTCCCTTCGCCCCTCCCGACCTCCTATGCTGCTAGTTCCAATGGAAAATATCCAATCGGAAGTCTATCCAAAAATCATTCCTAAAAAATGAAATTGCTTTCATATGGTATAAAAAAATTAAGTTTCCCCATTTCAAGCAGATTTTAAAATTACATTTCCAAGAATAATCTTGGAACACTACAAGTTTTCGTTCGATTAATTGTGGCTGGAAACTTTTTAATGGAAACATAGCACACACTTCATTTCAGGTTATTAAATTGGGTTTTAGCATTAAAGCTAGTTGCCATTCTTTGCTGTAGCTCACTTGTGTTTCAATTCAAAGAGATAATAGAAGGGTAAAACTTACCACGTAAGAGCGATTAATCATGTTACCAAAATTAGAAAGGATGTAGTTCTAAGGGACGAAATATCAAAATTGTATGCTCATAACACTGAAACTGTTGGGAATCTGGGATAGCCCTACTGCATTTAACATGGCAGCTCATGTCTGTGGAAACCCTTGGTGTTCAGAGGCTAGCTAAAGCTTGAGTTCTCTTACTTCATTGGTGAAAGTAAGGACATTGGTCATTCATATGAATCTTTTAGACTCATTTCTTTATTGATGGTTTGAGAAAAAATTCTTTCAAAGGAAAACAGAGAGGCAGGCAGTGTTCACTGATAAGCCATTAAATGTAATAGTCGAGTTATATAAAGTAGCCCCAAGAGTAACGTGCTTAGCCAAAGCATTCTGATCTTCTGCCTTAATGAACAGGATTTCTGAAGTGGAGTTAAAGAGAATTGTGCACAGTACCTGTTCTACTATATTATTGCTGTTTACAAGGGATGGGTGAGATGAGAAGAAGAAATCTGGGTCAAAATAAAAAATGCTTTGTAAAATAAACAAAGTTCCTATTTACTTACTATGTATAAACAGCCACTCACTAAGCCTTGGTTCTCTGCAGGGCACCACTTTCAGATAAAAACATAGACCTGAATGGCATCATCCAGTATCCAAGGAAACCGTGTAAGTACCTCTCTCACTGTGTACTTCTCTTATTCAGAATTTAAAAGCTAGCTGAGGACTGAATACGTGAATGTTTTTATTTAATAATTACACAGGAGGTACTTTTTAGGAGCTTGCTAAAAAGAAACAGGTTCTTGATTGTGGGCGTCATAACAAAACCTTTGTGTTTTCATCATATTTCGTAAAATTATGTGTTTAGTCCCACCCTGTCCATCAATTCTCATTTTTAGGTACAAAACAGCTACTCAAAGTCCTAATGAATTGTGAGCTTCAAACTTTTCAAAGACCCATTAATGTCTGACAAACTATGTTTCAGAGACCTGGTGCCAGGAGTGGTTTCCTAATCGTAGCAAAAGCTGTTAAATTGCAAAAATTAAGAAATAAATCCTTGAAAAGTAATATTTTATTGGTAAAAACTAATAGCCATTTATTTGGCTGGAGCCTTGTTTGAAGAGTGAGCAAGTGAGCAAAGAAATGAGGTTACGTATTTAAACACAGTAAAGAATTTTGAAAGTTTTAAGTGTCATTAACAAGATGAAAAATTGGGGGGAAAGGATTAGGAGGTCGACACATTTTCTTCCTTTGTTTTTTTGTTTTGCCTCCAAATGAAGGTACATTTTTGTAGCTAATTTTGAAGTTGTAGTTCATTTTCAGGAACTATAAAATCTACTATGCAAATTTGGTTTCAAAACAACATGCTACTCTTGAGTGAGATACATTCCTAAAATATTTGAAATTCCTACCAAGTATTTCCTTACCTGGATTTTATTATTTTTCATATTTGCACTACTTTTAAAATTAGATTGTTTTCGGTATATGATTCATTCATTCATTCATTCATATACTTTCCATGAAAATACTTTACATTTTCTATATCTTTTATTTTGTCCTTCTAGAGCAGCTGTATGATTTATCTAGTCTTTTAAATACCGACATTACTTTTCATTGAGGCTTTTCAAAGCTCCATTGGAATGCAACTGGTTTAAACTTCTGGTTTGGGAATTTTTGTGTTACTTTCATTTACTTTTGTTCCCTGTGCATTTCTATTTTTCCTCTGTATCATGGTCCTTTGCTAAATATAAATGGTAGCGATGATCTTACTGACAGTTTTTCTGAAGAATTAAGAAGACCCTTCATGTTCAATATCTACCTGGGGGAGAATGTTGCTTTATCCTGTATCTATGTTAAGTTGTGTTGGTTATGTATTTCCTTATTTCTGTCGTTTTATATATGTTACAAAATGCATCTTTCTGAAATGAAAGATGAGAAGTTGTATTCGACTAAGGAATTTGCTGGAACTTTGGAAGGGTGTAAAGTCCTTCTTAGTAAATAGGAGGACCTGGCTAGGGAGTTAATGTTTCATGTTAGAGGCAAACTTCACAAGTGTAGAGTTTGAGGCCTGAGGGTCTACCCTCTCAAATAGGAGTTCTTTGCTAGAAAATAAAGTTTAGGCTATTGCTGTGTGAAGTTGGAAGCAGAGGATGTTTAAATCAGATCTTTACAAAGAAAGAAAACACTAATTAAAAGAAAAGACTGGCTAATGTTATAATTTACTATCACAGAGAAGTGGAATCTTTTGAAACTCATTCTTTCTGTAATAAGAGGACAATGAAAATCTACTCTGCAATGCTTGTGGCACAATTTTTAACTATTTATTGTAGAATATAGGTTTTTCCAGGAAAGCTATTAAAATTTGATAGGTTTAATGAAACCTACTATACCACAAGGAAGAAGACTTTATGGGAATAAGTTGATGCACATATGTATTCAGGACTTTCTATTCATCAGGAGTAGAATCCTTTCTGCTGTAGACCAGTATCGTTCAGTGGAACTTTCTGTGCTGATGGACATGTTCTATGTCTGTGCTGTCCAGTGTGGTACTATGAGCCATATCTGGTTATTTGGGCAAGTGGAACAGAGAAACTGAATTTTGAATTTTATTTAAATTTCATTAATTTAAATTTACATAGGTCACATATGACTAGTGTTAGCCATATCGGACAACATAATTCTAGTGTAGACTTAGAAATGTGGAGAGTTTCTAATATGTATAGAGTTAATATCATGACATATTACTTATCTGGATATCAGCTACCACTGACCCTAATTAAAATCATTAATGCCTGAGGAAGAATGTGCTCCAGTGTTAATTTAACAGACTTGAAAGAAATATTGTCAGGTGACAGGCTTAATTTCAAAGCAGTATTTTGCTTTCATCAGAAATTAAAATACCCTCTTCTAATCCTTTGGTATTCATTCATGCAATATCATTTTTAATATATCCTTTAATATTTGAATGATCATTGCACTGGAATTTCTTTATACCATTTTCTAGAGATTAATGTTTTTAATATTGTTGATAGAAAAACATTATAACATTGTTTTATAAGCCTGGTGTAGCAACTTTTAAAATGGCCCTTATAGACAAGATTGCATCAAAAAGATAAATATTTCGATGAAAGATCTAAGTATGGTGATAAATACTTTGAAAAGTTTGGTTACAATTTCTGCAATATATCTTTGTAAATGATTCCAAAACTGTAACCGGCCTACAAGATGCTCCTGGGCCTTGTTTCTCCCCAGTCGATTCTGCTCCAAAGCATACATCAGAGTTTAAATCTCTTCCCGTGGCCTTTTCAGGCTTTTAGTGAGAATGAACATTAAGATTCATGATGCTATCTTTATAATAATGCTAGATGGTAATGTTATAGACAGAATAATTCTTATAAAATTACATTGAAATTTTTAAATTTACATAAATTTAAAAAATCAGTAAACTCATTTTGTGAATGACGGTTATTTGGAGGACACTGAACTAGAGAAAATGAGAAATATTTTTTAAAATGACATTTATCCTTTTGGGAATTCCATTTATTAGACTTGGGCATTTCCTTTTGGATGGCTAGGACTCAGATAACAAGAGAAAGGAAACTTCTTTAAGCTATTTGGAGTCTCCCCCCAACTGTAGAACAACTAAATCTTGGGGAAACAATACTTTCTGATTAATTATTTGACTTCAAAAAAAATTTTTTTTAAGAGACAGACTCTAGCTGTGTTGCTCAGGCTGGATTCCCCTGGCAGGATTACATACCTCACTGTAACTTCACACAGGCTCATGTGATCCTCTTAAGAACCCGAGTCTCCAGAGTAGCTAGGACTATAGTCTTGCACCACCACACATGGCTAATTTTTTAAAAAATTTGGTAGAGGGTGGCGCCTGTGGCTCAAGGAGTAGGGCACCGGTCCCATATGCCGGAGGTGGTGGGTTCAAACCCAGCCCCGGCCAAAAAATCACAAAAAAAAAAAAAAAAAAAAAAATTTGGTAGAGATAGGGGTCTCACCATATTGCCCAGGCTGGTTTCAAACTCTTGGCCTCAAGATGTCTTTCCAGCTCAGACTTCCCAGTGCTGGAATCACAGGTTGGGGCACTCCACCCAGCTAAAATTTTTAATGCCACCAAAGATCCCTTTTCTTCACCTCAGAATCCAAAACCTGAAAAAATGTGAGGGAAATTGGTGTTGAGAGTAGTAAGTGAACAGGAAAACTGGGAATGGACAACTGATTTCCATGGGCTGTACTCTCAAGGATGCTTTTGGAGGGTAGCAGTTTCTATGCTCTGTTAGACTTCGTATAAACCTGGCTTTATTTAAAACACAGAGAGCTAATAACCACATTTGTGGACCCCATATGACATCTCTTTTTACATCTTTTGGTATCTTCAGCCAGGGAATCAAGCACTTTCACATTGCTGGGTCTATTTTCAGAAAAAGGGCCTTTCCTCGCCAGTGTTCTCTGTATAGAAGCCATGTTCCTCCATTTAGACAGTCCCAGAAACCACGGTTATCAGTGTCCCGGTAAATAGGTCTTTAATATTTATATGCTTGAGGAATTGTTTTCATTTAGAGACATGGACTGTGACCTCAGAGCCTTTAACCACCCCGGTTTATTGTGTATTAATTAATTAATTTTAAAAAATTTTAGATTTTAAAGTTTATCTAACTTTCTTTTCTTTTTCTTTCTTTCTTTTTCTTTTTCTTTTTTTTTTTTTTTTTTTGTGATAAGGTCTTCCTTTGTCACCCTGGCTAGAGTGCAGTGGCATTAATCATAGCTCCCTACAACCTCTAACTCTTTTTTTTTTTTTTTTTTTTGTAGAGACAGAGTCTCACTGTACCGCCCTCGGGTAGAGTGCTGTGGCGTCACACGGCTCACAGCAACCTCTAACTCTTGGGCTTACGCGATTCTCTTGCCTCAGCCTCCCGAGCAGCTGGGACTACAGGCGCCCGCCACAACGCCCGGCTATTTTTTTGTTGCAGTTTGGCCGGGGCTGGGTTTGAACCCGCCACCCTCGGCATATGGGGCTGGCGCCCTACTCACTGAGCCACAGGCGCCGCCCCAACCTCTAACTCTTGAGCTCAAATCATCCTTCTGACTCAGCCTCCTCAGTAGCTGGGACTATAAGCACCTGCCACCATGCCCGGCTAATTTTTTTTTTTTTTTGGAAACAAGGTCTTACTCTGTTGCCCTGGGTAGAGTGCCAGGGCATCATCATAGCTCACAGCAACCTCAAACTCCTGGGCTCAAGCAGTCCTTTTGCCTCAGCCTCCTGAATAGCTGGAATTACAGGCTCCATACACAATGCCTGGCTAGTGTTTAGAGATAGGTTCTCACTCTTGCTCAGGCTGGTCTCGAACTTCTGAGCTCAAACAATTCACTCACCTTGGTTTCCTGGAGTGGTAGAATTATAGGCGTGAGCCAATAAGCCTGGCCTATTGATCTAAGTTTTTACTATGAAAATTTGAATGTATTAAAAAAATAGAAAAGCTTAATGAACTTTCATATTCCTACACCTACCTTAAACATCTGTCATCTCATGGGCAATTGGTTTTGTCATTCTGTTTCCATTTCTCACTTCCACCCCAAATTATTTTGTAGTCAATCCCAGATAGGACATCTTTTCTGTCATTAGGATGTCAGTTGGTATCTGTAAAAGATTAAGATTTTTTTAAACCAAAAAAGAACCACATATAAAACATTAACCACACCTATAAAGTCAGTATTTTCTTAATATTCTTAGATATACAACCAATAATCAAAATTTTTCAGTTGTCTCATAGATTTTTGTATTTTTCACTCTTTGAAACAGAATACACATAGGCCCAGACATCATAATTAGTTGATAGGTGTCTACTCGTTTAATCTAGGAGTGTATTTATTTTGTCTTACTTATTAAAGAAACTGGATTGTTTATGTTGTAGGCTTTCTGTGGTTTGGGGTTGCTGATGCATTCCTGTAGAGTTGTTTAATAAGCTTCTTTGTCCCATGTTTTACCTGTTAATTGGTAATTAAAATTCTAGAAACTCGATCAAATTCATTTAGGGGAGGATCTCTCTTTCTGTGGTGTTAGCAGGTAGGGACGATTGTTGTCTGCATCCTTTTATTGCTTAGAGTTGGGAAAACAGCAAGGTATTTCTGTTATTTCTGCTTCATTTATTGGGTGAAATGCTTCTAGAAAGATAAATTAGTTTGCTAGAGTTTCAATTTATATAAGAAAATCAGGGTAGAGGTTTGACTCTGTTCACTTCTCAACACGATGTGTGGTTAATGGTTTTTAAAATTTCTTTGTGAAGGTTGATGTTCTTCCTCACGATTACCCTGTGTTAACGGGTGCCCAACATTGTCAAATCTTTGGTTACTCCAAGTCTGTTTCAGTTGGTTCCTTTGTGTTTTTGAAAGAACCTCAAGTTTTTGAGAGCTGCCTTGACAGTTTCTATGACAAAAATATGAAAGACTCACCTGGACAGTTTCCTTTCCAAACTTGGAATCAGGAAATTATCTGAGAAATTCCAGTTTTAGTTTTTTTGTTTTGAAAATGATATTTGAAACCCATAATCTTGAAATTAGCAAGCTCATTGCTGACTTGGTTCTTAATCTAGGTCTTTTCAAAGTAAAGTGTAGAAAATATATTTAATTTTTTTTTTTTTTTTGTGGTTTTTGGCCAGGGCTGGGTTTGAATCTGCGACCTCCAGCATATGGGACCGACGCCCTACTCCTTGAGCCACAGGTGCAGCCCTAATTTTTTTTTTTTTTAAGATTAAATACATCAAGAGTTCAAACTAATACTTCCAATTAATGTTCAGGTCAACAGGTTTTAATTTAATTATACCTTATCTGTACATCCTTTCTTCCATATGACAATCCCAATTCTTAATGATACTGGTATATTTACCTGCTTTGTGTTACACTGTATAATACAATACATTTACATCAGGCTTAGAATAATAATACCAAGACCATCACCATCAGTAGGGATGTACACATTTTGTGAACACCTGTGTGGAGCCCCCATCCCCGCAGGGATGCATATCACGGTGGCTTTAAATCACCTGAAATTGTTCCTTTTAGGGTGATTGTGCCACCGCCTAGATATATGGTTATATGCATTTGGCTCTCTTTGCTTTTAATCTTGAGCGATTAGATGTTTCTTAGGCGAGGGTGGAGCAGTGCATGGTCTGGGGCACATTATTTCCCACAGTTGAGGTTCTACCTAACTGCACGTGAGTCCTGAGATTTTTCTATTCTGACTGATGGGTAAAGGCCTGTTCCCAGCCCTGTGAGAGTTCCACTGCTGTCCACTGTCTAATTCTTTCAGATGCTCCTTTCCTCAGGTTTGCGTGGTTTCCTCACACATATTCCCAGGTTAGTACTGCGTTAATGAATTCTTGAGGGGGCCTCTCTGCAGATCTCAAAGGAGGGTCCTCTGTGCTCCGCCATCTCCTGTGTCCTTCTGCGAGTCTAGCCTCTTTAGTCGCATACTTTATCCCCTACTTCCAGTTCCATTTCTCCAAGCCAGGCAGTTTGCCTCCTTGGAGTTTAGTCACCCTTCCTGAGCCACCGCTGAGAAACCCTCACGGCAGCGAGCTGGGGAGATCCCAGGATCCACGATCTCGGCATCTCAGTCCTCAGAATCATTTTCCTGTATGGCCTGATGGCCCATGTCTCGAAATCCATCATTTTGTATATTTTGCCAATTGGTTTGAGGGGATGTTTTAGGGAGCAGGGTACATTCAGTCCCAGGCTGGGCTAGCATTAAAAGTTTCCCCAGTTGTTTCTTAAAAAGTTCAGCTGCAGCTTAATAATCCAAACACAACATTTTAAGATGAAACTCATATTGAAAGCTAATTTTAAAATATTCTGATTGAAGTGCAAGCACATGTGCGCATGTGTGTGCATGCCCACGTGTGTGTCTAGGAAATCCCTGTGGAAAATTGCTGTAGGCGTCAAACTGCCAGTGCAACTTCTCAGACCCCTGGCTGGCATTTCCCTGTCCAGATAACTACACAGATGAATCCTATTTTATTTTTTGCCACTTAGAGACAATTTTTCAGTTCCTTCATTCATTTGTTTAACAGATAGTTTTGATTACCTACTGCATGTTCTAGAAAAAGTGCTACATACCTCCCTGCTAATTATCAGTAGGGTCACCAGATGTCCAAGGGGAGTACTTCAAAGGCGACCAGAGGGCTGTTCAGCATTGAGGTATGTAGCGCTTTTTCTATGATGAGTTCATGAACATAATTGTCTAATCACATATAAAGTGTTGGGAATACTATGATGAGTAAGACACATTATTCTCTTGTCAAAATGTCAATATTGACATTTTGTCCTTACATGGAAATTTGTACATGAATTTTCTCAACAACTTTATTTGTAATAGCCCCAGACTAGAAAGACCCAGATATTCGTCAGTGGGTGAATGGTTAAACAGACCATGATACAGCCCCACTATAGACCAACTATCAACAACAATAAAGAGTAATGAACTGTTGTTATGGGCAAAAACTTGGATGAACCTCAAGGAAATTATGTGGAGTGAAGGAAAAAAACCTATCTTAAAAAGAAATATTATCAAATGATTCCATTTGAAAAGCATTCATAAAAACATAATTGTAGACATGGAGAACAGGTGGTTTTCAGGATTAGGGAGAGGGAAGAAGGGACATGAAGGAATAGCCCTCAAAGTCTTATGGGGATGGTACAGTCAGGTGTCTCGATTGGGTTAGAGGTTGCTGAAAGCTACACATGTGATAAAACTGGATGGAACTATAAACACCTACACAAATAAGCGCTTGTATAACCGGTGAAATTTGAATAGGCTCTATAATGTCCTGCTTTGATTATTGTAGTTTTGTAAGATGTTAACATTGAGAGCAGGGACTAGGTGAAGGGTGCACAAGACTTCCTGGTACATTCCTTTACATGTTTCTTTTTGTGAATTTTTAATTATTTCCAAAGGAAAAGTAAAAATCTTGCAATTTTGTAGAGGGTATGAGAACAAAATAGCCAATTGTGTACTAAATACAGTTATAATAGCCAATGATGTACCCTTTTTCATTTAAAATTTCTCTTGATTTTGATTTTCTGAAATGAAAACTGGTTGTGTGCACGGTCCCTAAAAAACATTAAAAGACAACGTTCAAGTAGATATCAGTGGTGCTGCTGACTGAGACTCTTTCTCTCTCATCTTCTGGGAGTTGGGGTAACTGTGTGGTCCTGATTTTTATATGGCCCTGATCTTTTATTGTATCCTCTCCTATCTCTGTAGCTGAGAAAATTATTAGAGCTCTTGCTCTTTTTTATTTCCTTCAGTTAAGGGGAAGTAGGATATACATGTGGAAGAATGGCTCATTCCTGTTTCTAAGTCAGAAGACAACGTCTTCTACTCATCTCCTAAAATTTCCCAGTCAGGTCATGCTTCTGCTTGGGGGACATGATTGGCAGCAGTGGGTTAGCAGAATGGCTGGGACTGACTCTCCCCCACCTCTACCAGAGCAATATGCCTTTCTCATTATAGACTCGGTAAAATACCTTAACCATACAAGGCAAACATTTTAGAAGAATGAGCATGTATAAAGTGACAGGAGGCTCGTGTTCTCACAACATGTTCAAATGTAAGTACGAAGACCCATTCCAAATTTAAATATCAATGAGTTTTGGATTACACACAGCTTTGGCTCATCTTCGGCCCTGTTCTGCCATCAGCATGGATCAGCCAAAGCTTTTGCTCTGACCCGTTTAGAAATAGCCTTTGTATGTGAAGATGAGCGCATAGTTGCAGTGGGTTTGGTACATATATTGTCACTTATTACTGTAGCTTATTTTAATTCAGTGACAGATTGTCACATATTTTGAGTTGTCTTAAGTTACAAAAGTTTTTTTTTTCTTTCTTGAAACTAAGTAGAAAATATATTATTTCTGATTTATTGGGGGAAATCTATATTTTGGTTTTGCTGGCATTACTAGGAAGCACTACAGAAGTTGCTCAATATGAATTCATGCTCTTGTTATGTTGTGACAACTTAGTTGACTTAGAATCTTTATTAGGCTGTTTCTAATTTTTACAAATCCATGAATAGGTGGGTTTACACCACATAGGCTAGCATATTTTGGGTTTTTTCTTTCCTTTTGTCCCCCCAAAGTTACCCCCTCTTCTCAGAATCAGGAAAACCTACTTGGTGTTACCCTTGGACCAAGAAAGGTCTCCTGAGTTTGTACCTACTGGGCAGAAAACATTCTTAGAATTTTTAATTTGATCTGAGTCTCCTTGAAATACGATCACAGGTTAGTGGGAACCTATTTGGTTTATGTCTTTACCTTGGAAAGCATAGTAGCCAATTTGAAATTCCCTAGACTTACTTTGTGAAATGTATCATTTAGTTCTTTCTTTGGACTCATGCTTTTTAAAAAGAAAATTGATGAATTGGAGGATCCTGACCCATTTTTTGAATTTTGCTAACATAGACTTAGTATGCATTACATTTATTATTGATTAGATCCTGGAACTTCTTTTTCTTTTTGTTGCAGCCAATTGTATGCTATTTTCATTAACATTTTTTTTATTGATTTTGATTTTCTAAAATAAAAGTGGGTAACTTATGTGCTAAGTACTTTAAAATAATTCTAAGCAAACATTGAAGTGTTTGTCAATTGTGTAGTTGACTTAGAGTATTTTTCTCATCTTCTGGTAATTTGAGGTGACTGTGTGGTCTTGATTTTTACATGGCCTGGATGGAAAATCCAGAGATAATCCCTCTTATCTCTGCCTCCATAGTTATTTCTTGCTATTATTTATTTCTTTAAAATTCAGTGTCATAAAGCTTCTCAAGGTTGCAAAACATTCTACACATTCCGTACACTTCCTACAACTATTAAGATTGGACCTGTTTTAGGCTGAATATACACAACTATTAAATAACATTACAAATACTTTTTAGAGAAGCATAGGAGTTAATAGAAGCAGTGGCTTTTGCATAGATATAAGAGAATATTGAAGAAGTCTTTTTTAAAAATTGCTTACACATCCTTGGAACATTAATTTTAGAGTAAGAGTTGTACAGGCATGAGTATGATTCCTTCGGTTTATATAGAGCAGTGGTTGTCAACCTTCCTAATGCTGCAACCCTTCAATACAATTCCTCGTGTTGTGGTGACCCCTAACCATGAAATTATTATTGTTTCTACTTCATAACTGTAATTTTGCTACTGTTATGAATCGTAATGTAAATATCTGATATGCAGAGACCCCCAAAGGGGTCGCCACCCACAGGTTGAGAACCACTGATACAGAGGGAAGCACTGGCCCATCTCTTTTCTTTCCATGGCACTTGCCTGAGCAAAGTTGAGCTGAATTTACTGATGTTTCCACCTGTAGCCAATCCCAGCATCTCTGCATCAAACTCAACAATAAGAAGCGTTAGAGCCTTTGGCTTGTCTTCCTCCTTAGGTCGGTATGGCGGCCCTGCTACAACTGCTGGGCTCCCGTGTAACTGACCCATCCTGCTGAAGTCTGTGTAGCTCATCACCCTGCGAGTCATGACTCTTAAGTCCCAGGGGCCAGTATGATGACTCTTAAGTCCCAGGGGCCAGTATGACTCCATAGACATGGAAATTATCCCCTTCTCCACACAGGAAGGGCTTCTGCTAGGTTTCCATGGTTCCTCATGTACTGTCTCTATGTTCTCATTCTACTCTATGGTGTTCCGTAACATAGAATCAGATCTAATAATGAGTGCCACCTGCATTATGTCTAGGTATTCTTGGAAGTCACTCCTACCTCTGCCTGAGTTGATACCCTGTTGTTAACAGCTGCTTGCATGACTGCAAAGCTCTTTCTGCCCTTTGCCCGTCATGTATGTCTATCTCACGGACCCTTGGTTGACAGCCGAGGTTAGTGCTCTGTATTTGTGTTCAGAAATGTGTGGATTGGTCGGTATTGCTCAATAACCCCTGTGCCTCACCCCTGTAACAGAAGGAAGGGCCTCAGACAGAAAGAGTCTTCCCAAGCTCTGAAGAGGGATTTCTTGCTATTCGCACCAAGAGTACAAGGCTCGCTTTCCCTCTCATTTACTATAGGCATCTTTTTAGTTACAAAAACCTTCTGTTTAAGCTATGGTAATAAAACCACCAAACTGTTAAATTACATAATTGAAAAAAGTTAACTGTTTTTATTTGGAGGAACAAATACAAACAAATCAACTTTCCATCCTGGTTCCTAACTGACTATAAGGAATTAATGAAGAGAGTGCTACTACCTTTAGGTCAATACCAATAAGGTATAATATGTAGATTTTGCCAGAAAAAGCAGGACATACTGCTGCAAGTTCTAAACATTATGATTAAAGAATCTAGTTCATGGATACTTAAATCATTCAATTCATTCAACAAACCGAACACCTATTGTAATTAAGATATTGTGTTGGGTGTAGGGGGTAAAAAAAAAATAAGTTTGACCCTGAAGTTGTTCACATTTTAGTTGGAAGGTCAGATCATGCTGAAGATCCCTGTAAACCATTTATGCCTTTAGAGAAAGCTACTAATGGGAAAAAGGTTCAGTGAAGCCAAATTTTTACTGTGGTTTCCTTCTATGGTGTTAGCTAGTGAGTATTTTTAGACTAAAGTATAGACAAAGTTTGTTTTAAAAGAAGTTATATTATTTGGCATTTATTACATTTTATTTATTTCTTTGATTGATTAATTGGAGTTAAATTACCTTAGCATGCAAGAACAGATTTTACAGATTTTGACATATGATTAAGCAGCATAAAGCATAACTAATGTGGTTTTAGTGGCATGCTGTGTATTAAAGCGTAAAATTTAAACACACACTTCATCAGGAATTTTTTCAGTTAGAGTGAATTATTCGAGTATTGGAACTCCCCCCATCTCCTGTATTAGGGAGTCAGGAATTTTATAATTGAGATTATTATAGAAGGGTTTCCTGACATAACTGATTGACTTCAGTGATGTGCCTTGAAAGTTCAAATTCAAGGTGTGCACTTATTTCAGTCAGCTTATTCTGAATGTTTAAATAAGAAATACTATTTCTGGGTATTCTGAATAACTTGTTGTACATTTATTCCTAATAGTGAGCATTTGGACTAATGATGGATTACTAATGAGCATGTAAATGTACCACCTGATTACATTAATATATGAGCTTCCATGACGAGGGCTGCAAGGAACATTTCTAACACGTATTTCTTTTCCCCAAATGGCACTGTGGTGTATACTGAGCAGGACTGACACAAGGCTGTTTTTTCTAAAGAGCCACTGATTTAGTCAATTATCAGAAATCACATTATAATAAATACTGTTCTAAGAATTTTGATTAACCTTTAAATAAATGTTTCTTTGGAAAAAAATTCTGCCAAATGTGTTAATGATGAATTGTGAAGTGGTAGTAATTGCAAGTATGGCTTTATAGATACTATAGTTAATTGATACTATCCTCTCAAACATGTATAGCACATCAGCTGCAGTGATCCCGGGTGGTGGTAATGGTGTCTACAGCATTTGCAAGGCGTTGAGGATGACCTGAGTAAAACGGAAACGTGGAGTGCTCATCAGGGTCGTCCTCTCATGGACGTCTGATGCCCATGGTCAAGTACATTTTTAATGACACATAGTCACTACCCACCTTTCAGCTTTCTGGGAAGGTGTACATTGATCTGTCCTAATTAGCCTTGCAAAGTACTTCAGACATCCTTGCAGGAACACTATTATTTAACAACTGGGATCTGGCTATTTCTCCCCCAAACTCAGCACTTGCTCCTTGGGTAGTGGTATTTTCTTCCCTCCCTGCCTTCCTTCTTTACTTCCTTCCTCTCTTTCTTCTCTCCCTCCTTCCTTCCTTTTCTTTTTTTCTTTCTCTCTCCTTCTCTCTTTTTTTTTTTCTACTCAGGTCTCATGTTTCACTTTCCTCGTTGTCTTTGTCTGACAATGCAGCTGAACAAAAAGTAAGCAAAATTAAGGAATGGGGCTGATTATGAAGGTTTCTTGCTATTATAAGCAACTTGCCGAGCACTCATCCGTTCCTTCCCTGATGTGCAGGGTGCTGACTGCATGCAATTGCTGGGAGAGACATTAAGGATATACAGGCAATTCTGTTGAGGTGGGCAGTGAGATGCTTTTATGGTTAGTGATCAAGGTGGCTCTGAGATATCTGATTTGCAAAAAAAGAGCTGCAACAGTTTGTAACTCCCTTAGACTAGAATATTTATGCGGGGATATCTACTTTTTTTTTCTGAGAGTTTAGTTTTCACCTGTGTTTCGGATCTACAACAAAGACCCCTGGTTTTTTTCATCTTTGGAGTGAATCAACTATTGTTTGTAATTTGCAGATAGGATTTGAAGGTAGAGCAATTTCTGATATACATGCTTGTTTTAATTGTGATGTTACTCAGTTCAAAATGGCATATGGAACAGATGGCGTTAATTCCTATCCCAGGGATACAGTCTAGAGCCAGACCTTCTTATCACTTGATGGACAGGGTTCAATGGTTATTGGATGTATTTGCTCTTAGGAAAATGGCACAAGTGCTGTGGAGCTGGTGGGCTGGCCATTGATGACA
This sequence comes from Nycticebus coucang, assembly GCF_027406575.1. Lineage (NCBI taxonomy): Eukaryota > Metazoa > Chordata > Mammalia > Primates > Lorisidae > Nycticebus > Nycticebus coucang. The sequence continues at coordinate 119,368,204 of NC_069780.1, read as the reverse complement.
GTGTCTGGAGTTGCCCTGTGCTCAGAGGAGTGAGGTCTCTCTTCCCGCTGCTTCATGGCCACCGAGTTGGCTGTCAGCTCCACAAGTGCCCCTCCACTGGCTTCCTGACGCCTATGGTTGCATAATGAGATATTAAAATCTTTGCATTTAGCAGAAGCCCTAGAAATGAGAGCACTTTGTTTAAATTAGATCACTAGAACTCCGTGTGAGTAAGCTTACCAGCTCTTTCTGGAGAATGGGTTTTCAATGGAGAATGGGTGTGCAGAAAGATATAAGCGCACCCACCGGTCACTAGAGAGTGAGAGAAACTGCCTTGTGGGCAAGAGGGGGCAGTGGGGGCCAGATGGGACGAAAGACACCCGAGGAGGAGGCTGGGAAGGACATGGACAGAACTGACATTCTTTACAATATAGGAAGCCCTCAAGGTCAGGGTCTCTGAAAATAGTGTTAAATCTCCTTTTACAAATGCTCTTGGACAACTGAAATTGTTTTCAATTTTGTTTAGTAATAGCATTTGTAATTTTGTTGCTATTAGGTATTTTCTTTGACTTACTGAGTTCACTTGTTTGTGAAGTATTTATTCAGCCTTACTGTGTGCTAAATAGTGTGCTAAGACATGCTCCCCATCCATCATGTGCTGTCACTTTGCTTTGGTCTGCAGGTGACAGAAAACACAACTACTAGTGGCTTTATTAGCAGGGACATTGGTTGGCTCACTCCACGAAAAGTTCAGAAGTAACAGTGGAATCCGGGATCATTTTAATCCAGTAGTTCTAGCTTCGTTTTCCTTTCCTTGTTTGCCTCTCTGTGACCAGCTTTACTGGGGCTAGTACCAAGATGGCCAGCAAGTGAAAGGGGGTTTTCAGAGGCTTTCTAGAAGAGCTAAAAAAACTTTCCCAGAAGATGCAAAGGTTGCTTATCTTGGATTTTATTCACCCACGAGACCAGGGTTACACAGGGCATCATAGGACCGGTGGAGGCAGCATTGTATGTGGGTACTGGAAGCACCAAGGAGGGTCAGTCTAGACTGGGGGTGGGGTGGGCAGAGTTTAGGGAGAGGTTTCTCAAGGGGGCACTGCAGAACTGAAGGTGTGTAGTCTAAAAGCAGTGGGCCTCGCTTATTCTTCAGGTGTCAGCTTCTCCTTATTTCCCTTAGGAGTTTTCGTAGAGCCTTTCTGTGGCTCCCCGTACTTGCCCTGTCTTATTGTAACTTTCACCACACTTCACAGTCAGTCATTCAGCTCAATACAGTGAAGGTTCATGTCTGTCTAACTCTTCCTTCTATTACTGGTACCTAGTACAGAGCCTGGAATACATTTAGTAGGAGATAGTTAATAAATGTTCATTACACATATGAATGAAGGGGTGACTCTTTATTTTAATAACTTTCAGCATTTGGATCTGCTCATTCCTACATTGGTAAGAATGATGATAACTTCCATAGCCCCGATTAGACTTCCCATAAAATAGTCATAAAATATGGATAGTAAAACTGAATCTTGATGATTCTGAAGTAGTTTTTTACTACTAAATATGACCAATTGGTTTGAATAGAATTTTTGTGAGAATAATTGTTTTCATATGCTGTACAATCCCAGAGGTGGAAGAGATCTTAAAAGTCATGAAAACTGTTATTTTTTGGACAAACGTGTCAGTCTTTGTGTCGTAAGGGACTGAGTCTGTGCACACTATATTTCTTTAAAAGATTAAGCCTATAAGCAGAAAGCTCCAGCTCAGGTGACTTTCTTACATTTCTTCTAGTTTTATGATTTCTGAGATTTTAAATTAAATAACCAATAGGTGATTTTGTTGAGCATTAGTCAGAATGCAGTCCCAGATCGCAGATCATGGGACTTGGAAAAAGATTTTGCTAGGTTCTGTTACCTAGAATCTGGGGAAAAGTTCCGCTTGAAATTTTAATTAACCATCACTGAAGTGAACTAATGAAAAGACATTTTTGGATGGAGTTGTATAATAGTATCTGCTGTTCATTATCATCAGTATTATGATTTGCAAGTGTGAAAAATAACAAATAATGAAAGTCTGAGATTATAACTTGAAAATAGAGACTATCAACATGAAAGAAAGTATAGTGACATCTTATGATAAATTCAGTCCAAAATTCTATCTGTGACTTTAGGGACCTTTCGTGGAGCACTGTGGTTTTTCAGTGGGCTTTGAAAGATCTTTGAGACATGTCTCAATGTTCCCCCATAGTATATCACAAGTCTGCCTTACGTGGCCTTTCTACACTTTTTTTGAATTTATTTACAAGCTTGAAATCTCTTAATATATTTCTTACCATGTCATCTAGAACTGTTTAATTGATTCACTTTATTTTTAGCTTACCTAACTTTCTTCAAGTTATAAAAATTATTTAAATAAGGAAGATCACTTTTTCACTCATTACAAATGTCGTTCATCTCTTTCTTTCTTTCTTTCTTTCTTTCTTTCTTTCTTTCTTTCTTTCTTTCTTTCTTTCTTTCTTTCTTTCTTTCTTTCTTTCTTTCTTTCTTTCTTTGTTTCTTTCTTTCTTTCTTTCTTTTCTTTCTTTCTTATATATATATTTTTGTGTGTGTGTGTGTGTACAGACCAAGAGTCTCACTTTATGGCCCTCAGTAGAGTGCCGTGCCTCACAGCAACCTCCAACTCCTGGGCTTAAGCGATTCTCTTGCCTCAGCCTCCCGAGTAGCTGGGACTACAGGCGCCCGCCACAACGCCCGGCTATTTTTTGGTTGCAGTTTGGCCGGGGCCGGGTTTGAACCTGTCACCCTCGGTATATGGGGCCAGCGCCTTACTGACTGAGCTACCCTTACCGACAGGGGCTGTCCTCTTTCTTATTTTTTTAGAGACAGACTCTCACTATGTCACCCTCAGTAGAGTCTCATGGCATCACAGCTCATAGCAACCTCAAACTCTTGGGCTTAAGCAATTGTCTTGCCTCAGCTTCCCAGGTAATTGGGACTACAGGTGCTGGCCACAGCACCTGGCTATTTTTTTTTGTTGCACTTATCATTGTTGTTTAGCTGGGGCCAGGTTTGAACCCACCAGCCTGAGTGCATTTGGCCAGTGCCCTGCCCACGGAGCTATGGGCGCCACCTGTTCATAATTTTTTTTCAATAATATATGTGGGACACCTTCCATTGGAAGACATTACTGTTCAATTCATGGTGCATCAGACAGATTATAACCCAAGATTTCTGCTTCCTGGAAGAAATTATGGAACAATATGGTCATGGTTGTAATAATAAAAATTGCAAAAATACTGCCACTTCATTTTTTATTTAGTATCAGAATCAAGGACAGCATTTTTATTTACATGAAGAAATGTCATATTTCTATAAGTTCTTTATTGTCATTAGAATTATTTAAAGATAAGTTGTGATTATGTGGTTATATGTAAGAAATGGAAATATCTTTATACTTAACTGATACCTCAAGGAATTTTATGTTTTCCACGTAATTGTCTTCCATGATAGGTAGGAGGCCTATTTCTCTAATTTAAGGGAATAATGGAGATAACTGCCTTGAGCCATTACAAAGTTTGCTTGGTTAGGACATCCTCTGCTTTATGAGCCTGGGAAGGAAAAGGAAATAACTTTTATGGCAAAGCTTTTTTGACCTTCTGCTGTTTGGAGTAGAATTATGGGACTGAAAAAAAATCTTTAGAAAGTGTCTGGTCCATGCTTCTTATACAGAGAAGGGGACTTGGGCTTTGTGAGGTTAAGGAACTCACCCAGCACTGTACATGATTATTGAGCCTCCAGAAGAGGCGGGACGGTGCTCAAGTTTCCTGATTCTCCTGAGTCATGACTGTGCTCTGCACAATGTCTGCTGATCTTTCAGACGCTTCCATCTTGAAGAAGCTTCACCAGATGTGAGAAGCAAAATTCTTTTGCGTGAATTCATCAAGATACTTCACTGGAGTTGCAATTTTACAGGATGCAGATTTATTGACTTCAGAAAATTAAGGAGTTAGTTAAGCCCCTAAACACGAAATTAAATATATTTGTAATTCAAACAAACAAACCAAGTAGTTCAGGAAACTTTATGTGTGTGAAGTTCACCAGAAGCCCAGGCTCCTCTCGTCAGGAAAGCAGGTGGAGGCTGCTCCACCAGGCTGTGCATTGTGCTTCCTCCTGCCGGAGCTCAGGAGATTGGCATTACGCCGCAGTAGCATCACAGCCGCAGTCATTTAATGCCTCTTCTTGTGAGGCCAGGATTCCACGCCCAAGTGCATTTAGTAGGTCAGTACAGTAATTTTAAATGTCTTTCTTTCAATCTTTTGCCATCTTCAATTATACCTTTCCACCCTACTATTTGTGTAATTTTCTTCTGTCTGAAGTCTCTTTACTGTTGTTCTCTATTGCACAGCATGACAAATTACCCATCAAGCCATATCTTTTCAGCCCAGAAATGCGCGGTAACACGGAGTCATGGCATTATCGCATGTTGTGCACTTTATTTCCTCACAGTTCATTCAAGTGTGTCACTTTATTTTCCTGGCTTCCTTTTGTCATCGGGGAGATTAACCATTTCATCCTTCCTAAACTTTAGAAACAATTAGAATTTCATTACAGTGGAAGCTGAGAGTGAATGCTCGCTCAGTCCTAGATGGGGGATACTTTTCATATTATCAGTGGCAAAATTAAAGCCATGAATCCTGAGTCCTTTTCGAAGGAGAGACTGTAGAGGTTATTATACAGCTGAATAACCCTGGCTCTGGACAAGAGAATTATTTGAGACTGTGGCCAACCAAACACATTAGCTGTAAGAAACCATTCAGCCTGACATTGACGACCTGATTCTTATATTCTCCTGGGTATCATAAAACTCTCTGGGACCCATGTGTTCTGTAGGCAAAATCTTTTTTTCCCCCTCTTAGCTGTGGCTAAATATCAGTAGTGTACAGTGCACAACAAGATACAAAAGACATTGCCAGTATGTGTTAGAAAATCAATTGGTATTGATGCTCCAATCAGCAGGGCTACAGCTGGTATGTAGACACACCGCTGGAGATGGTGATTAAGATCTTATTCAAAAGCATTTTTAAAAACCCACAATGTTTAGATCACTGTTCAGAGAAATTGCTGTTTTGCAGGGATAGTGGGTGAGTTAGATAGCCAGTAATACTTCCAGACTCTGCTAGGATAATTGACAAGATTTTTTTAAAGCAATCTGTTTTGTATGTTAAATTTATAATGTACTTTAAATTGCATACTTGTAGGGTGTGGGGCAGTGGATGTTGGTAAACACATGAAAAGTTCAAAGCTCTTTTGCCGTAGCCAACTTATGGCTTGCCAGGTACTGAATCCATGCGGAATACTCAAGAAAGCGTGGAGAAGGAAACGGGAGTGATTATAGTTGAGTTTTACTGTTGAAAACACATTTGACGAAGAGATTGAGAGGGCAGGGGAGACAGAGAAAGACAAAAACAGAGGGAAAGAGGTAGAGGAAAGGGAAGAAGGAGGTAAGAACGCAATTGCAGTGATTTTATAATAATCAAGAGGAGAAAAGCTGGTCAGAATCATCCCACGGCAAGGAAGTGTTGAGAGTTTAAAGAAATGGGACAGTATGGGAGGAGGCAGGGTTTTCTACTCAGGAGCAAGTCATTAGCTAAAACTATTTGCAAAAAAATCCTTTCAGAAAACATTAAGGATGAAAGAGACTTGAGCCAGAAAAGGCAGTTGTGTTCCCAAAACTCTTTGTCTTCCCACCTAGATCCAGGTTTTCTTGAGAACACTTTTAAATTGTACTAAAAATATATCAATCAAGAAGTTCAACCATGTACCGTCCTTCAGTGCTGGCTGACAGGGATATGTTCTGAGAAGTGCTTTGTTAGGTGATTTCGTCATCCAGCAGACAGTGAGTGTACTCACACATGCCGAGAGGGAATGGCCAAGCACGGGCCTGGACGACACGGCCCAGCCACTGTGTCCAGCCCACAGACCTGTACTGCTTGTTACTGTGCTGAATGCTGGAGGCCACTATGTAATGTAATGATAAGTACTTGTGTATTTAAACGTGGAAGAGGTACGGTGGAAGCCCAGTATTAAAGATATCAAATAGTACACCAGAGCACGAATGGAGCTGAGGTACCGAAATTTGCTCTGGGGGGTCAGCGAGTGGTGAGTGCCTATGAAGGCCGAGCCGTTCCGTCACTGGGCGCTGCTGCAGACTGCGCGGACACTGTACACCGAGGTGCCTCTAAATTTATTAAAACAACTTATCTTCCCTCCATAATAAATTAATCTTCCCTTAATACAACTTTTTTGTTTTTAAAAATACTTTTAAAACATATTTTGCTTACATTTTGCTTACATTGTCACCTGTTTCTATTCACATTTTAATAATGGCTTCTAGAAAATTTTGAATTACATAATACATTGCATTATATTTCTGTGGCTACTCTGGGCTCCTTATCCAGTTTTGTTCCAGAAAAATAAAGGGGAGAAAGAAAGGAGGGCCAACTGGGTATTACTGGTTTTGAAGCAAAGCATTTGTCCTTCAGGGATGAGTGTGACAGAGTTTTATCAATCGTTTTCAACTCAATCAATGAAAAACCTTTAAGTACCTAGTATTTGTAAGGATGGTTCTTGGCACTATGCTGAGCATAGTTTTAAGGAGAGTGGAGAAGGATTGTAACAAAGGGAGAGAATATCTTTTCTGGAATTCTTGAACTAGATCTATATGAAAGGAAACATAAAAATGAAAGATTCTCTCATTAGACATTGATGGATCCCTACTAAAGGCACTTGACTAGTGTAGATGTGAGAACCTGAGACTTTCTTGGTGGGGTTAGGATAGTGGTATCAGGCATCCAAGGGCATTTTGGCCTGTGCACGGAGGGGGCCTAGGAGCAAGTCCAGGCTGACTCCAACCCGTGGAAGAGGACTTTGGCTTGGGTGTACGGATGAACCACACTAAGGAATAGCTGCCTGAAAAACGCAGCTCAGAACAGGGATAAGTAGGGATAATGTTGAAAGGTAATGAACCATGCGATCTCTGTAATTGTCTTTTAATAGATACATAGTTGAATAACACTTGTGTGCACTGGCTTAGTTATAACTTATTACAAGTGATTTCATAAGCTTCGTGGCAATGTGCATCTAGTTCTCAAGTTAAGGACTGAACCTACTGTTGTCACTTAGAACACACTCTACTAATTACTGCTGCACGTTTGCGTTTCAGAAAATATTAATATTTTCACTGTAACAGTTTTCCAAACTTAGAGCAACCAAGAAAAATGGAGCGACTATTACAGTTTTTTCAAGGTTCGAGCCCAAGGAGGAAAACACACTTGCATGCTATTTGAAATGAAGTCCCGCTTTGAAAATTCTAGATCTATTTGAAATCTGTCATTTTAAAATTAATAACTGTTTTCCTTGAACACAGTCTGTGTAAAGAAACCGACTCACTTCTGAACACTTCTTCTGCCTTCCCAGATACATGGAAATTCACTACTGTTGCTGACAAACAAAATGCCACAAGATTTGTCATACAAATCACATTATAAGAGGTTCCAAAAACTTGACAACGTTGACAGTTGTTTTCAGCAAATGGCTGCTTTCCTCTGTACTGTCAATGTTGATGTCCTTGTGCACATGTAAAAGAGCAATGTGATTAAGGCAAGCTTGTCCACGCTATATCTGAGCCAAGTTTTCCATCTCCGCGTGGCACTGAAAGATTGCTCAGCTGTTGCAGATAAGGCAGGAATAGCTAGCAGATTTCTGCCATTTAAAAAAAAAATTCTCTGGGCATGCATTTCTGTAGGAATTTACCAACATCTGCTGCTGACCTAAAGTTTTCTATAGAAGTGGCATATTTAATTTATATAAGTAATTCACAATGGTATTGGTCACGACTCATTTCCTTAGGACATAATGAGTTGCCTTCACCAAGAAGAGATGAAGTTGAAGTTTAATAACATTTATAGTCTCTAAGTTGTCATGGGAGCTTGAAGCCTCATACTTGCTTGGCCCATCTTAAATTTATTTTCTGCATGTTCTCTAAATTATATTTCAGCAGAGAAACTTTTTAGAAAAAAGAATAAAGAGCTAAGAGATTTTGGTGATTCCACAGAAGGCCTACACTTCACACTTCTTTTTTTTTTTTTAGGCTCTTTGAAAATGTTTGATTTTTGGAAGCTAATTTATTCTGGAAGAATTTTGTAGTCGAATTCTAGTGTGATTTAAAATTGTCATATGTGCTATCCTCAAAAGAACATACAGGATTTAGGTATTTCCTGTTGTCAAGGTAACAACTCTTGATAACTTCTGATTCCTTTGAATTTAGACATCAGTTTATTTACTATTTTATTTACCACCACTCATTTTTGAAATTTGTTCTCTATATACATCAGTTTTTGAACTGTTTCTTTAGAAATATAATGCTGTTCAGGTAAAAATACAGAACTTAAGTTCTGGCAGTTCAAACCTGACTCATGGTAATACATTTGTTATTTGATTCATCTATTCTTGCTCTTGGTCACCTTCTAGTACAGCTGTGTGCATTAACTCTCTGACTTGTCTTTGAAAATCTTAAGCCACATTCTTTACAACAGTTGCTTCATGTGGGTTGAAATTCTCTGTGGCACTTTTTTCCATTCACAGGAGCCAACGGCCACCATGGCAGACACATAGTTTCCAAGAACTTAGGCATGGTTCATGATTCCTGAATCTCAACAATTTCTTGTAGGAATTGGAATGTCATGTACATAGTCTGAAATCTTTGTACTGTAAATTATAATTTTAAAAGTGTGCATTTGCACTGCAACATTAATTTAGCATATATAATTGTAAAATGTTTTCATTTTCATAGCTAGCAGAGGGATGAGATATGAAAATTCACTAATAAAAGAATTCAATGGCTATGAGCAAATAGCTGAAAATATTAGATGAAAAATTCTTTTAGGAAAAATTAAGGATGAAAAGATATTTGAGCTAGAAAGGGCAGTTGCTTTGATAAAACAGCGTTTTATTGTCTAATTGAGATTCATGTTTTCCTTTGAACACCTTTGGGCTGTACTAAAAATATAGTAATTGAAAGTTCAATTTTTAAGACCCGAATTACTGCCTTTCAGATCCATTGAAGCATCTTAAAAATGGGTCAAGGTAACAGTGTGTAATTTGAAAAGTTAACAAAAAGTCGCAAATGGAAATAAAATGAAAATCAATATAATTGTGATAACCTTTACCTCTTGTCTTATTTCCATTGTCAATATAACATTTTAGGAAGCAAAAATCCTTGTGAAATATTTGCCACAGCTAGCATCTTTATTTTTACATAGCAAAGGGAGAAGAAAGGAGAGATTTCCCATGGAGTGCTCAGATCCTCTGATTAAGCAACTGATTAAAAAAACATGAGCAGTTTATAAAAAGAGAGTCAGAGTAAATACAGAAAAGCAAAATGTGCATCAATAGAGAAGTGCACGCAGGCAGGAAAACACGGAAGTGCTCTCTTTTTTTGCTGCCAGTTTTCATTTTCACCAATTTTTATTGTGTAAACTTTCACTAGAGTGCTATTGATAATGACTTTTCGATCTTGATGACAGCTTATAGCCTGTAAATAAGACAACAGTATAGTATTACTTTTGAGATTTATGGAATTCTAGTTTTATACACAGTTTTTTTTATATACACAGTTTTAATTTTGATTTTGTTGTTAATTCTATAAGTTCATAATATGTCATCCAGAACTCAGATCTTTCACTGCCAGTATCTTCCCAAGGCTTCGGTTCAATCTGTTTATAGATACACCATTGATAGACAAAGGCGTAAGAGTGAGGAAAATAAAACTATTTTTTTGTGTATAGAGTTGAAAAAGAAATTCCTTTCTCTGAGTTATGCTTGTAAGAGTCACGTGTCTCAGTAAATATTTTGAGTTTGCCTCCCTCCTGACAGTGTAGATGTACAGAAGGAAGGATAAGTGATTCCTTATGTATTTCACGAAATATCAGAAATATATCGTGTAACTAGCTCAAACCGTCCAACTTCCCATTATCCTATCACTCTGCAAGGCCATAAAACTCCAATTTGCAAGGTGACTGGATTTACTGGAAGGTGTGAAGGCTTCTCATTTGCTTTTGAACTTTGTCATGATATTGGGAATTTCATGAGACAAAAGTGATGCTATTAATCATGCTATAAATACTTACGTGAAAGTTTTATTATGTTGTTCTGGGATGTGCACAATGAAATCCCTTTTACTGAGTATTTCTGGAGTAGGGAAATATTTTACTGGTTTGTTGGTTTCAGTGTCATTTGCGTATGCTGCAAAATACTAGCCAACATTTGGGAATAAAAATTGGGTTTAAAAAAATGGGTCTTTTGTAGATTGGAGAGTCTTTTTCCCAGTGCTCCAATTCCCTGAGAGGACCGGCTCACTTCACTCTGTATTTGCTGGGATTAGTGCTGTGCAAAGACTTGTAAAGAGAGGGAGATGAGAAAATAACTAGGTACACCAAGCAATTAAAAAATCATATGTTTTATGGTTTAGACAAAATTACCAAGTATGATTAAGAATTACAATGGGGCCGGGTGTGGTAGCTCATGTCTGTAATCCCAGCACTTTGAGAGGCTGAGGCAGGAGATTACTTGAGACCAGGTGTTTGGGGCTGCAGTGTGCTATGATGACACCCCTGAACTCTAGCCCCTGTCCGAAAAGAAAACACAATAAATAGATGAAAGCTACAGCAGCCTGCTCTCCCCCACAGGATCTAGATTCTTCAGTGAGCCACATAAAGACTTCATGCACCTGCTTTTCCGATTCTGCTGTGCTCCTCCTTCGTAGCTACACCAGGCTGTGAACTACCGACTACCCACTGCATTCTGGCTATAGCTGGAATGTCTCCTGCTGGATAAACATCTCTGTTTCATCTACCTTAGGAACATGTATTCACTCTTTCAAGATAGGGTTCCAATGACATTTGCTTGGTGGAGTAGCCCCAGTCACCCCAGAGTCAGCTGGTCCTTTGCTTCCTTCTGTCGTTGCCATTTGCTCATACGACACTGCGGTATGCACAGTGTTGAAAATATGCTTATCTCCCATCTCGACTGTGAGCCATTTGAGTGTGGGGAGTCTATTGTATCCCTTTTCATTTTTTTTTCCTTTGGACCTTGCACAGTGCTTGGCTTATCATCAGGTGCTATATGAATGTTTGTCGAGGGAAGTGGAGTTTTGTACAATATCTGTCCCTCAGGATCTGATGGTTAATGAGGGTCTGCCTATCATTAGAATCTCTCATGCCAGACAAGTTGAGAAATCTGTCTACTAACAAAGCACTCTGTATGAGTATCACTGACTTTCAAGAGCCCACGTAGCACGCATTTTTTCTGTATACGACGTATGTATTTTCGTGTGCAGTTTTGTTTGTGGAGCTAGAATCATTGCTTTTAGCATCACATTTCCACATTCAAGCAAATGCAAGAAACAAGAAATGCCAGCTGATGATAGGATTCTGGACTGTCAGGGAACATAATATAAAAAACAGGAGATAAAAGGCTTAGATCGTCTGCGGGACATTCTGGTATAGTTCTGCCTAGTCCAGCTTTACTTCTGAATTCAGGGCTGAGTTGTGTCAGGCATTTTTTTTGCCTCCTCTAACCAACTAATACATTTCTCCTTTTGTTTGCCTCCAAGATTATACTCCTGGCCTTTGTACCAGCCCTATTTCTCAAACCCTTCGTGTGTGGCCTTTAGAAGTGGTCACAGGTGAAAATTCAAGCACAAGGTTAACATGTGAATCTGGGTGTATCCCTGCCAAATGACGCAGACACTCAGATGCACATGGCATACACGATATAAAAATGCCTGCTTTCGAATCCCTGGAGTCCTCGATGGTTCTCCATGGAACTCCAGATGTGCTTCATCTTCCCTTCTTATTGTGCTTAGCGCTAGATGCCTCCAGTACACACCCTGCCCAACCACCTGGTCTGCCAGACCTCAGGGCAAGGCCATTTCTAGCTGAGACTTTCCACTGCCGACAAATTCTGGAAGACCTGACTAGGAAACTTTGAGGTGATAACTTAACATCTCTGGATTTTGTAGCTGGCTCACTGGAAGTCTCCCGTGAAAATCTCAAAGTGACAACGGCTTTAGAAGCTCAGAGGAGCAGTGAAGATTGCCACAGAAACTATAGAATATTCAAAGAAGTATTGTCTCTTAGGCTATGCACTGCAGTGGAGACAATCTCCCTTACTCTCCCTGGTCATAACCCTCCACAGACAGGCAGCTTCAGCCTGTGGGTGTATAGCTCTGTGCTTCTTTGCCACCCCAGGGAAGCGTTTGCCTGGGGCTTCGGTGCATGGAGCGTTGCTTTCCTGACTGAATTTTGTGCTGCTAGTGTTACTGTCTTCCACTTAGTGATAATTTACTATTCTGTTCCATGCTTGTGTTATAGATCAAGCTCTAATGGTACAATTTAGGCGCTTTTATGTGCATTCTTGCTTGCTTAGATAAAATTACAACATATGGCTTAATCAGGAAGCTGTGTAGGTTCATGAGGGAAGGAGTACTTCCCACCGACTCTTCCCCTCTTCTCAGCGAATGGAGTAATTCTAACCATATTCCACCATTTATCTTGGTTGCAAACATCATCTACAAAATCCAGTAACTTTCAGCGTTGGGGCTGTCACAGGTGTACGGACTAAACTGGTACCATGGAGGACAGTTTCGAAGCTCTTTGGGAACTGCACATTATTCTCATTATTTGTCAATAGTTTGAAATTCGTTTATTCCTTGGGTCTTCCGAGCTCGTAGTCTTCATTGTAAATGCCTATCTCAGAGATTAAACATGCTAAACTGCTACAGTTGATACTATTCTTTAATTGGACTTATTAGTACACATGGTGAGAGGTTGGTCCGTGGAAACAGGATGCAGAGGTTGACCTGGAAGAGCCAGCAAAAGTGGGGGAGAGAGGTTCTGAACCTGAGAGCTGGGAGCAGTAAAGTTCACCTGTTATCCATTGTACCTGAGGCATAAAAGTCACTAAACCCTAGTTATATAATTAATATACTAAGTCGTGCCAGATCCAGATCCGTCACTACTTTTTTTGAAAAAATTATTTCCTTTCTTTTCTTTTCTTTGTCCTTCCTTTCTTTCTTTTTTTTGAAACAAGAGTCTCACCCTGTGTCCTAGGTAGAGTGCTGTGACATCATTGTTCCCAGCATTCTCAAACTCCTAGGCTCAGGCAATCATCTTGCCTCAGCCTCCTGAGTAGCTGGGACCACAGGCACCCACCACAACACTCTGCTAGTTTTTTCCATTTTTAGTAGAGAGAGGAGTCTTGTTCTTACTCAGGCTGGTCTTAAACTACTAATCTCAAGTGATTCACCTGCCTTGGCCTCCCAGAGTGCCTAGATTATAGGCACCCAGTCTTTCTGCACCCAGCCCAAAAGAATATATTTCATTAGTTTTTTTAATTACAAAAATGTTATGATTTTTCCAATTAATTTTATTCCAAAACAACAGGTGTTTTCATCATCAGTGACTGTAAAGTTCCCGTGATTCTTCATTTTAAATTTTTTTCCCAGACAATGTCTCAGGATGCTTGGTTTTGTTTCTCATCTGAATAGTGGTGTGGAGGGGGTGGCTTATCTATTTAAGGTCATCAGTTTGGTTGCCATGTTTATGAGAAAAGCTGATCCCATCAAAATATTTGTTTAGTGAATTTTTTTTGGCATGAGTCTGAGATTTAATGATTTTTGGCTCAGCATATAACATTGTAAATACATTTTCTTGCCTTTCCTTAATCTTTACAGATAATAGTAAACACTGACACCTTTGAGGGGAGGGCTTATACTCACTACTTTCCTAGTCTATTTCTTTCTGTCTGTCTGTCTTTTTTTTTTTTTTTTGAGTCAGAGTCTCAAACTATCACCGTAGGTAGAGTGCAGTGACATCACAGCTCACAGCAACCTCAAACTCTTGGGCTTAAGCGATTCTCTTGCCTTAGCCTTCCAAGTAGCTGGGACTACCGGTGCCTGCCACAATGCCCAGCTATTTTTATGTTGCAGTTGTCATTGTTGTTTAGCAGGCCCAGGCTGGGTTTGAACCTGCCAGTCTCAGTGTATGTGGCTGGAGCCCTACTCACTGAGCTACGGGCACCACCTTTCTTACTGTATTTCTAAAAACCTTTGTCAAAAAATACACTGCCTAGAACTAGGTAGATAGTTTTTCATGTTAGAGTAACTTTGAATTTTTCTAAGACCAGTGCAACTTCTAATGTACATTCAGAAAAATGGAAATTCAATATTTAAAATGAATATTTCAGAAAAAAATTGAAAAAATTCCAGCAAAATTGGATTGACTTTATAAAACAGTTATTTTCATTGCCATGAAGTAAAATATGTCATAAATAGTAGGTACTTTGTTATGCTTTTTTATTGATTTAAATACAAAGAATGTAGTTTAAGAAATCAATCTACCAGATTTGAAGTGTTTCATACCTAGAAATCATGGAAATTTCATCTCCTAAAAATGTAATAGTTAGAGTACAATGGAAAAGAAAAAATGTTAATAAATGAATATATAGTGTATAGAATTATGGGTCAAACAGGTAGATTTTAATCAATAAAATCTTCATAATTATTTTTCAACAAATGAATATTTACTGAATAGCTATAAAGTTGATGTAGTCAGCTTGACTTCTTACATAGTAAAGGTAAATTGTCAAAGATACTAGAAAATGTTGTTATTTTCTGCAGATTTTTTTTTTCCTTTGGCCGGGGCTGGGTTTGAACCCATCAGCTCCGGTATATGGGGCTGGCACCCTACTCCTTTGAGCCACAGGCAGCATCCAGAGAATGTGGATATTTTCTTTTGTATAAGTTATGCTTTGAATAAGTGCATGGAGTCAGCCTGGCTCTTTTTTCAGAATTAATAGTTATGTATGAAAAAACAGTCACAAGAAACGCCTATTGACGCAAACATTAAAACTCTTGAGATTAAAAATGTTTTAGGACAAACTCCTTTTTGTGGGTCTCCAGCTTTAACTCTGTGGTGAAAGTCGGTTATATACGAGTGTTCACTTTAAACAAAACTTGTGCAGCCCGTGTCTGGAGCATGGAGCAAACTGAAGCTGTGAGGTTCCAGGTGCCAGTCACTCAGCTTGCCTAGAAAGAACGTGAGGAGCAAGTTTTCAAAGAAGCCAGCTTTGCCTGCAGTGGCTGAGATGACTCACTCATGTCACAGGGGATAATTTCACTGCAACCATTGAGATTTCTGTAATTTTACTTCTGGGAGAAGGAATAGATGGGTTTATTTTAAGGACTGGGCAAAAGGATCGTTAGTGGGAATTCTGCACAAAACTACCTACGATGTCAGCTGGACAAGAATCATTCATATTCTTAAGATAAGTTACTTCAAAATATGACTATCATTACTGTTGAAATGTTACTGTGAGGTTCTCTCTCTCTGTCTCTCTTGTTTGAAGGTGGAGGAAACACTTAAAAAATAATAACCGGAGTTAATGGTATTTATAGCCAAAGTTGTCTGGCAGTCCCTCTTTACACCTTCAAATAAATTCATGACACTATGTAAAATAATCATCATCTACTCGAGTATTTCAAATCTGGCTTTTATGTTTGGGAAATGCCTGATGTACCTGCAAAGATCAGTGCTGCTATCCTGAAGTTTCTGCTTTGTTTGAAAGTTGGGAGAAGGCACAGAAAACTGGGCTGCACCTATGTGCCTGCCTGTCAAGAAACTCATCTCCAGTGAATGCACGCAGAGAGACAGTCTGTACTGGCCAACCCTGTATGCAAACAGTTCCTGATCGTTTGGGGCCTCCCTGGCAGCTCTGAGTGCATTCCTGGGTTTACAGTCTTCCGAACAGCTCTGACCTGTTGCCGAGAGTCAAGCCACCATGGAGAAAGACTCATCTCGCTTTCACAGGGCTGCTCTGCAGAGTCGGTTGGCCTCTTGCTCTCCTGTCCTATGGCCACAGTGCTGCTTGGGCCTGCTCTCCAGAAAACACATCACTACATTTGCAGCTGGTGGGGGCACTGCTTTATTGCCCGTTGTGGAATGCATGCCAACTAAAAACCATCATGATTTGAAATAGGCAATCTTATATGCTTTTTGGGTTACTCAAATGTTCAAACACACATAACCAACCATCAATATGAGAAATTCTCCACTAAACTGTTAGCGTATTACAGTCTATGACTTTTCAACTCAGAGAATGATACTCATTTCTCTATCTGTTCCATTCAGAACAACTTCTCCTTTATTGCATTTAGAATGGTGTAACTGAAAGGCAATAAGGAAAGACAATATCACAGACGGTTCACATTACGCTGAATTTTATTGTAGTCTGACATTGGGAGTGAACCTTTGGAAACCTTGAAAGCAGAATAAAGGCAGAGCCTCCTTGTAATGGACTGAAGAAAAATATTCCGACATAGTGGTAAGTGGAGTGACTTCTAGAAATCATGGCTTGAAATCATTTTCTAAGCACGTGCTATTTCTGTTGTCCCAATTCACAGAATGACATTAAAACAGTCTGCCATTCACCAGAACCACTACATTTATTTTTCCTTGGGGTAGGGCTTCATTTTTAAACACATAGAGTGATCCATAAGTCCTAAAAACTCAAGCTTAAAAAAAAATACAAACTTTTCATCTGTAGTCCTTCAATCTGTCTCCTGGACAGTTATATCAAAGGTCTTAAAATTTAGGTGCTATTCACTTCAATGTTTATTTTCTAAGTATAAAATGGACACACCATTCTTTTTTATAATAATGAAGTGTATAATTTTTTTTATAAAAAGCAACAGATCTCTTCACTGTCTTCCTTCTCTGCTTTTGAATTATCTGGTGTTGCATGTTCTTTAGGTTTGAGTTATTTTAGAGAACAAGTATAGTCGTATTTTCAATTGGTTTGAGTGTTTCGGGAGGAATAATAAAGGGCTCGCTAACATGGAGCCATCTTCCCAGAAGATTGTGATTTAAATTAGAAGTGAACACTTTTTTAATATGACTGAGAAATTAAACCGCGACGCAGATTTTTACAGGGTGTCAGGAAAAGAATCTCCCCTTTTATTAACACAAACACAAAGTTTTTCTTTTCCTCTTTCTGCCCCCGCATTTTTCCCCAGCTGACCTCTTCTGTTGTTGTACCTGGCACACAGTAGGTACGGAGCAAATATTTGTGCGTGGAATGAATGAAGGAAAGGATTTTCAGGATATAAGAGCTTCTTGGTTCACTTGAGTCAGCTGGCTTCCAGCAGTGTCCAGTGTGTAAACGGGTGTGTTGTTGACAACCTTCCTCGCTCTTTGTGTGCATAAGCTAAGAATAAATGGCACCGAGGGGAAGGGAGTGCTTCATTCATTTGGGGGTTACACCATTATAAACTCACCAGAGTGTACCGCACAG
Organism: Nycticebus coucang; assembly: GCF_027406575.1. Taxonomy (NCBI): domain Eukaryota; kingdom Metazoa; phylum Chordata; class Mammalia; order Primates; family Lorisidae; genus Nycticebus; species Nycticebus coucang. The sequence goes on along the minus strand of NC_069780.1, from coordinate 119,350,826 downwards.
AGCAGTGATCACAGAAGTCAGGCCACCAGGCCCTGTCATTAAATAGAGAAGCCTGTCTTCACTGTTTTTATCCAAACAGACTCTCAGTATTTTGGAAATTTCCACCACACTTCCTTTGGAGCTGCTCAAGATACTGAGACTGGAGTTTTAGTAGACTGGATTGAGACGTTGGTAACACGATGGCTCTCCCTTCCCTCAGCCTCTGAAGAGTCTGTGGTGTTTAGTGCTTCTCACCGACTTTTATGTTTCTGACAAATTTCTCCTCACCCATCTTTCATTCCACTTTTTGGTTGAGATTTTTGGGGGTCTGTCTTCTACGAAAAGTGAAAGCGCAGGATATAAGAAAGCCCTCAGTTTGCAGTCTGGACGGCAAGGAGATGAGAAACGCTGATGTTCCGGGAATGGAGGTCAATAACGCCAAGGAGGTCAATTCCTCCTTCTCTAGCCCACATAAAAGTGATGACGTCTCTTGTCTTTATCTTTAATTGAGCACTAATTGTACAGGGAAACTTAGGTAGAACAGGTGAAGTTATCTGTGGTTTGCTAGAAATGTTCCACACCCAAAGGCTTCATATTTTGCTTTCACCTGTGAATCCGTGTGTGTGTGTGTGTATTGATGTGTGTGAGTGCCAGGTACCAGATTTGTTTTAGGCTATTTAAAGTATGCAAAACTTAATCCTTCAAATAATACTGTAACCATGTATTTATAATAGTTTTGCAGTTTACAATACTTCAGTGTGTAAGTGGCTCGTGCTTGTAATGCCCAGCATTTTGGGAGGCTGAGGTGGGAAGATTGCTCGATGCCAGGAATTTGTGACCAGCCTGGGCAAGAGTGAGACCCCGTCTCTACTAAAAATAGGCAAACTAATCAGGCATAGTGGTGGGTGCTTGTAATTCCAGCTACTCAGGAGGCTGAGGCAAGAGATTTCTTGAGCCCAGAAGTTTGAGGTTGCTGTCAACTATGACACCAGGCCACACTAGCCAGGGAGACAGAGTGAACTATGTCTTAAGGAAAGAAAAAGTATATCAATACTTAATGTACTATTTCAATTAAAATTTTAAAAAATATATTTTAAAACTAAAAATATTTTTAAATATTTAAAATGTGTTTTATCAAATAGCTTTTAATATTACTAAGAATGTACCAAAATAAGAAAATAGGCCCAAATATTGGCAAAGCCACAGCAAAGGCAGACACGTGACTTTGCTGCTGAGGTGACAGCGGGGCCACCAGGTTGTGAGGACCCTAGTGCTCTGAACAATCTTCCCATGCCTGGTGTATCCAGTGTCCATTTGGCCTGTTTTAAAGATGCTGGTATTCCTTAAAGATGCTCGTAATGCCTTACAATACCTTAAGGTGACCAGAATATGTTTCTAGGCCTTGTTACCTGAAAAAGTCAAACATACTTATGTTATAAAGATACAGTGGAGTGTGTAGACGTTATTTATAATCTGTGAAATAGTGTTCAAATAGGAGGTAAGATTTGAGAAGCTTATGATATAAATTAGTCTCAAAACTTAAATACTTTTTTTTTCCAGTTATAATTTAAATACTTTTAAAGGGAAGATTCATTTGATGGTCGCTCACATTTTAGTTGCAGTGTGTATTATTTAACTTTCTGAAATATTCTAGAGGTGGTCAGAACTCATGTTTTGCAGTAGCTTCTTACTTACCTCGAATATCGATCCTTTGGCAGTTTAAACTCCTTGGCAGAGAGTCCTATTGCAAAGCTTCTAGAGAATTTACTTTTTATTATTTTTGAAATTTGTATCACACATTGGTTATGCATGACACGATGTTTTGAAATATATACACACAGTGGAATACTTAGATTTCGCTGATTAACAAGGGCATTACTTCATATGGTTATCATTTTTGTGTTGAAAATACTGAACATCCACTATCTTTGCCTTTTTCAAGCATAGGATGGAATCGTATATTGTCATTAACACAGTCACCATGCTGTGCAATACGTCTCTGGAACTATTCTCCCTATCAGATTAGATACCCGCTCATTCCAAGTCATACTGATTATTATTTAGCATGAAGTGTTGGAAAAGATCTCTTTTTCCATCTTAGAACGTGCTAGGAGACACAGGCACAGCAGTGGGAGACAGAGGAACTGAAGGGAGGACGCAGCCACCTGAAGGGTGAACAGGACGGCAGTTCTGTAACACACGGTGGACATTCACTATTCGACATGAGACAAAAAGGAATGAAATGAAATTAGAATTCTACAGGCTATCCGTATGGGGGCAAGGGCATTTATAAACATTTCAGAAACTATTTCATAAAAAATGGTGAAAATTAAAGAGTTTTATTAGTTCACATACTTCACAAATACTTATTTGTAAAGTGCATGTCTGGGGCACATCTCACTGGTGAGGGTGGCCCTGAGTGTAGAGCTGAAGGCTGTCCTCACCTGCGCTCCAGACGGTGACCTGTTTTTGTGCCTCTTACAGCGCTGAAGTCTTAATTCTCAGAAGTTTTGCTGTAAGTCAAAAACGAAACATTCTTTGGTAGATTGTAATCTATTAAAAATCATCATTAAAAATATCTGGAGTATCTCAAAAAGTGTCCGATGAGCTCATTTTTGCTGCTCTTCCTTTGCTGCTAATGTGTTTATTATTATACAGACGAGGTCAACTTGTGCAGGTAGAATTCTAGTAAAGCCAATCCTACTACAAAAAATGGCACATGAGACAGTGTCAAGCTCCTGTTCATGTGATCCCAAAAATCAGTTTTTAAAATATTATACTGAAAAATAATTCAGTGTCTACCAAATATATATATGTATTTTTTGTAGAGACAGAGTCTCACTTTACCACCCTCGGTAGAGTGCCATGACGTCACAGGACTCACAGCAACCTCCAGCTCTTGGGCTTATGCGATTCTCCTGCCTCAGCCTCCTGAGCAGCTGGGACTACAGGCGCCCGCTACAATGCCCAGCTATTTTTTGGTTGCAGTTTGGCTGGGGCTGGGTTTGAACCCACTACCCTCGGTATATGGGGCCAGAGCCCTACTCACTGAGCCACAGGTGCCACCCTGTACCAAATATTTTATAGTAAATACTTCACTTTATTCTTTCTGTATAACAGCTTCCCTCTGAATGGAAGTATTTACTTGTTGGGTGTCCACAGGTTGAGAAGGGAGCTAGAGTTGGTCTAAGGAGGCCCTTTGCTGCTCATTATGCCATACTGTGACCCCCGAGGACGTATTTGCTTTCAAACACATATGGGAAATCTGCCTTCAACACCAAGTTAACTTCCAGCCTGATCAGCATGTGGGGCCAACAGAGTGGGCAGTCAGAGTGAGGCACGGCAGGCTCTGTCCACCACCCCCTTTTTCAGTCTGGACACAGATTGCCAGTGGCCACTGAGTCCATAAGGAGACTGACTGATTCTCTGGGAGGTTGAGGAGGGTAGATTGCTGAGCAAGAGTGAGACATCATCTCTACTAAAAATAGAAAAACTAGCTGGTTGTTGTGGCAGGCACCTGTAGTCTCCCAGCTACTCAGGAGGCTGAGGCAGGAGGATCTCTTGACCCCAGGAGACTGAGGTTGTTGTGAGCTATGATGACGCTCTGGCACTCTACCCAGGGCGACAGAGTGATAGTTTGTCTCAAAAAAAAAAAAAAAAAAGAGAGAGAGAGAGAGTCTGAGTCTGACTTAAGCCATTTCAAACTGGGAATTATTTAATATGAATGTCATCGTAACAAAACGCAACCGTAGCCTACCAAAAACCTGGCTGATATCTACCTGTGATGGTAAACACTGTGTATTAATACTCGAGCGCCCTACATACTCAGTTCTGTAATTTTGTAATCTTAATAGATTCTTTGTGGTGTCAAGTCTCCAGCCTGCTGGCTACCTGGTGATGGCCATGAGAGGCCTGCCTCCAACTAGCCGAGGCTGTTGCTTCACGTTACTTTGTGCTGAGAGACTGAAGGCCAAAAAGCAGGCGATTTTTATGGTGAAGAAGTGCATCAGGAGGGCAGCTACATACTGAGTTAACCTTCCTGCTTGACCCTGTTCTTAGGTTTTTATTGCCTGAACTGGCACCAAAGAAACTCCTTGAAAATAACACATTCCTTGTCCATTCAGTGGTTAATGATGCTTAAAAAAAATCACAGTTTGTGACTGTGACCTAAATTATGCCAGAAGCTGTAAAACCATGGTTTCTTTAAATTCAAATATGACCCACATGCTTTAAAACCACTACACTGACCCTGTAGTACTGTTGTTGAGAGTGTGTGTCCTCACATAAATACACACACACACACACACACACCCCACTTGGCATTAAATGACTCGATAAAAGAAATGATATTTTTCCGACTTCCATGTTAAAGAAAAGGCTCATGAAAGAGATGCAAGTGAGCTTTAAGCCAAACATTTGTTTGGCTTTGCTGCAGCAGGCTTCAGGAATGTAAACTTTTTTTTTTTTTTTTTTTTTCCCTTCAATGACTTCAGCTCCTAATTTGAAAGCTAGGATTTTTAGGAGTGAGCAAGAGACTATATTTGGCCAAAAAATTCTGCTGGCTTTACTTGGCCAATCTGCACATTCAAAACAATACTTCTTTATCAAAAAAACAATAGTCTGTTTTATTCGCTGCACATGTAGAAGTTGGAACATCGACTAAATTCCACTTTCTTTTCTCGTAGTGTGTCTGTAACCAGCTAATGAGCTGCAACAGAGCCTGGGCTTCATTTTCAGCAAATTAAGTTCATCCCTCATAGGAATTGTGGTCTGGCTGTGGCACCGCTCCTAGGTATGGGTGGGATCCGTTTCTTCTAACCCGTTGTAGGTTAGCCACATGGGTACGTGCTGTCGCGCCACACAACAACATTTTCTCTATAATAACCAGTCTAAGTAGCCTTTTACCCCACAAAAGTAGATCCCGTTTAATTTACTTTGTGTTTATAGCACTCCCTCTCAAACCGCATCATTGGCACAGACTGATATTTATACAACTTTTTATTTTAAACTATTTATTTAGAGCCGAGACTTCAGTAGCACTCCCTGTCAAATTCATTGAGCATGCTTAAATTCAGGATTCTGGAAATGTAAATTGGGAAGAGTGCTGTGTGTTCTTGGGATTCTTTCTCCAGCTCACGGTCACCCACACAACTCTCGCTGAAGTGAAGGGAGGTTAGACGTGTTGATAAAATTTGTAATGCAGACTGCTAGTAGGCAATTGAACGTTGATGGGTGATTATTTAAGGATTGCTTCTGCCTACTGTTCCCGCATTTCTTTCACAATATATTTGATCAAATCAGTTATGTAACATGCATCTGAAATTTTCTGATTCAGAACTCACAGTATTGTTAGGGATCTCTTTTCATAAACAATGAAATCTTCTATTACTCAATTCTAATGGAAGTCTCATAGGCACTTGCTACAAAAAAGAAAGGAAGGTAACATTTTTAATTTTGTATTTGACCTCTGCTTTGGGGCCTTCTCCAAGTTATGTTTTTCTGTTTTTTAACTTTTAAGTGAATGACAGGATATGCATTTCAAATAGGCATTTAGCCACATAAAATACGGTAGCAGGTGGTTCATTTTCTATTCACGGTGGACGTTTCATTCAGTTAATGACACTGAACTGTCATTTTCCACGAGGTTATGCATGTCGTTCTTAAATCCTGTGCTATTTCATGATCTTAAAAGAGTGTTGTGTTAATTTTATTTATTTTTATTTTTTGCAGTTTTTGGCCGGGGCTGGGTTTGAACCCACCACCTCTGGCATATGGGGCTGGCACCCTACTCCTTTGAGCCACAGGCGCTGCCCTGTGTTAATTTTCTTTACAAGTAAAGTCTTGTTCGTACCTTTGATCTTTTTTACTTTCTTTTTTTGGTGAATACCTATCCATTTTCAAGATCTACTTATATGTTGCCTCTTCAAAAACATATTTCCCATCTTCCCATAGAAGAACAAAACTCTATTATAGTGAAATAATCTTTTTTTTTTTTGAGACAGAGCCTCAAGCTGTTGCCCTGGGAAGAGTGCTGTGGCATCACAGCTCACAGCAACCTCCAACTCCTGGGCTCAAGCGATTGTCTTGCCTCAGCCTCCCAAGTAGCTGGGATGATAGGCGCCACAAACACCTGGCTATTTTTTGGTTGCAGCTGTCCTTGTTGTTTGGTGGGCCTGGGCTGGGGATTCAAACCTGCCAGCTCAGGTATATGTGGCTGGCGCCTTAGCTGGTTGAACCACAGGCACTGAGCCATGAAATAATCTTTGGAGATATTAACTGATGCTTCTGTTCTCTTAATATTTCCGAAAGCCTCTACCCTTCCTCCACACTCAGGAAGCCAAGCCACCTCAAGGAAAGGACAGCAAAGGAAAACAAGTGAAGGTGAAGGAGTCAGCCTCTTGGTTTTTGTAGCCCTCTAAGTTAAGGTTCAAAATTAGAAAATAGATTTGAGGCCAGGCACAGCAGCTCATGCCTCTAATCCCATCACTTTGGAGGCCAAGGCATCACTTGAGGCCAGGAGTTTGAGATGAGCCTAGACAACACAGTAAGACCCATGTTACAAAGCATGGTTGTGCCTCCTGTGTCCAGCTACTCAGGAAGCTGAGGCAGAAGGGTCACTCGAGCCCAGGAGTTTGAGGTTGCTGTGAGCTGGGCTGATGCCACTGCACTTTAGCCTAGGCGACAGAGCAAGACTCTGTCTCAAAAAGAAAGACAGAAAGAAAAAGAAAGTAGATTTGAAATCATAAGGGTCAGTTTATGTTGTGCCCTCAGCCCAGGGGATACAAATATTTCATGAGTCCAGGGAAGAGGAGAGAGTTGAGAAAGGAAGAAAGGAAGAGCCAGGTTCAGATGCTGGTGAGGCCCACGGAGGGCCCAGACAGTGCCCAGGGTGGCAAAGAAGCAGAGTGCAATTGCCAGGGAGGAGTGGGACGGTGGCTACGAGAGGCGGGGACGGTGAGTCTTGCTTCTCCTCTGAGGAAGATGAACATCCCAGTGCAGAAGGACGGCAGCTTCCCCATGGAGCAGTGAGGAGGGACGATGGCCGTGGGGGCTGGAAGGGGCTCAGAGGAAAGGGGCTACAGGGAGGCCTTGTTTCTACCTCTGTGTGAATGGAGGCTTCAAATAAAAAGTGAATTATGACTGAAAAAATTACATATTTATTTGTGTGTATATATACACACATACATATACATTATACAACATATATATATATATATATATATATATTGCACAACTGAATTTGGTGGCTCCAGGGCTGTGTGCCTCAAAGGAAGGACTCGTGCCTTCCCACTGTCGTCCTCGTGGGTACACGGTAAACAGCTGTTAACAGAATGAGTCAATATTGCAGAGTGAGAATTCCGTGCCCATGCTCCAGATCTTTGAGCTGGCTTCCCTATTGGATCAGAAACAAACAAACACGAAGTCCTGCTTTATTTTTGCCTGTTGCATGCCAGCTTGGCCTGTTTACTCCTGTGGTTTCCAGAATTCCAAAACAATGCGGCGTTGCTGGAAATTACACTCTGGAGCTTTGCTTCCGCTCACCCTACTCACAGTGACTTCGCTTCAGTTCCTCGTACGCCAGCTGCTGCGATAGCTTGCTGTCACTCAGCCTCAGGGTGCGTCCACCCCAGGAGGTGGGGTGGGACCACATCGATGCGGGGAACTGGCTGTCTTCTGGAACCGCACGTGGGTCTTTCTGCCTGTGCTCTGGTGACCTCTTCTTTCCCTGTTGCCTGTTAGTAGGGAAAGGGGCCTTGGGCTGGGATACAGCCTATAAAGCAGAGACAGAATGCCTGGGGTGTGTATGGGGGGGAAACTGCCCCTTTCTCTCCGGAGTGGAGGAGACCCGTGTCCCACTTACACGTTCCCTTCCAGTCTCATTCCTGTAAAGACACCTGCCATCTCCCTCAAGTGCTATTTATTTATTTATTTATTTATATTTTGAGACAGTCTCACTTTGTTGCCCTTGGTAGAGTGCTGTGATGCTATAGCTCACAGCGACCTCAAACACTTAGGCTCAAGCGATCCTCTTGCTTCAGTTTTCCATTTTTAGTAGACACGGGGTCTTACTCTTGTTCAGGCTGGTCTTGAACTCATGAGCTCAAGCAATCCACCCGCCTTGGCCTCCCAGAGTGCTGGGATTACAGGCGTGAGCCACATTGCCCGGCCCCTTAGAACTCAGTTTCCGTGTCTTGTAAGTCATGTTTGTATCATCCACGCTTAAACTTTAGTGAGTGCCACCATCATGTCAGTGACTTGGCATGTAAGGACGTGGAAACTTGTCTCTCGCACATCAGTTCATATAGTTTTGGTTGGAAGTGGTAGAAAACTCAGTTCAAAGTGAATTCACGGGCATGGAAGGGGCTTCAACTGACAGGTGGTTCTGTGTGGCTGGCTCCATCCTCTTAAGAAAACTTGGTTTTTTTCTGTCTCTGCCTTTCAGACTTCTCTCCCAAGCACAAGACAACTGCCAGCTGCTAACATCCGGATTACCTGGGTTGGTTGGTTTGTTTATGTCCAACAAATACATGGAAACTACCAAGGGACTTTCCTTCCCAGAAGCCCTCAGCAAGTATATGTGCAAATCATATTGGCTCACTTAAAAAAAAATGTTTTTAATAGATTTACGGGGCACATGTTGAATTCCGCTACATGTACCTATTGTGCAGAGGTGGAGTCTGGGCTTTCCGTGAACCCATCACCTGAGTAGTATCCATTGTCCCCAGGTGATTTCACCCCTCACCCCCCTTCCCCCCTGCTTTTTTTAGCCTTCAGTGTCCATTACACCATTTGGTGAGCCTTCCTGCAGCCACAGTTTATCTCCCAGTTACAAGTCACAACATACAATATCACCTGCTCAGTTGTGAAACACACGTTACACACGTGTCCCTCACCTCCTTTGCCATTATTTATCGCTTCTATCATCCATTGGGTTAAAGTAGATGAAACATATCAAAACGGACCTGGGTGAAATTACACCAAAGAATATACCCTCAGTGACACAGGCTCCAGCTGCTCGCAATTAATCACTCGCACTTAATTAATCAATCAATTGAGGCTGATAGGGCTGTGAAAAGAGTGGAGCAAAGCTGTGTTCAAGCTCCGACCTTGCTGTTTACTAGCTGCATAATCCCAGCTATACGTACCTATTGTGCAGAGGTGGAGTCTGGGCTTTCCGTGAACCCCTCACCTGAGTAGTATCCATTGTCCCCAGGTGATTTCAATTTGTTTAACCTCTTGGAAACCCCAGTTTTCTCGTGAAGATCAAATGAGATGCTGGCAGGACCACACTGATAGCGTCCACATTCTCCAATGTGTTGGCATTATTGTTATTATTGGTATTTTAGTTAAAATAGGGAGACTGTCTTCGTTATGAATCACTTCCAGATCTCTGTTAGCAGGTTTTCTAATGTATCCTGCTTAATTCACTCAAAAAAAGGACAATCTGAAATGAGCAAGCCACTGTGCTAGCTGCTAGGACTATGGTCTATATAAATATTAGTTATCTCTGCAGAGAAAATTCATATAGAATGATATAGGAAGTTACCTCTTCCAGGATATACCTAAAAAATTCATTATTTTTCTCCTTAAGTAACCACTTCATATTTATTTGATTTTTTTCTCTTTTATTTCATTTTTCCTCATTTGAATGAAGAAAGGAGAATTCAGTTAACTAAGGATCAACTAACTGGATATCAACTAACTGAAGTTCTGGCCTATATGTATTATGTTAAGACAATTATTTGATCAGTATTTTCTGATGTATAAATAATGTTACAGTATTACTAACACATGAACTTTTAAAAAACAATTGGCATTTTCAGCACTTTCCAAAAAACTTATTCTGTAACTAATTTCCAATTTTTGAAACATGAATGTGAAATACATGTTAATTGTTTGAAATGTTTGAGTCAATGACCACCAAAACCAATACCTCCCTCTTCCCGTGGACTGCCATAAAGCTCAGAGCTAAATTTAGACCTTAGCTGGAAGGTCTATTTCAGGTTCTTCTGAGAGCATTCTCTCTCCTCCTTTTGATTCCTCTTCACCACTACCAAGTTTACTTTTCGTGGATTTCATGCTATGCATTTTAACACTTTGAGTTGTTTCATATTCTTTCTGGAAGTTGCCAAAAAGAAAAAGATATGAAGGGAGAGAGAAGAGAAAGTAGAGAGAAAAGAAAACTAGAAAGGTCTTGGGGAAAGGAATGCCAACCCCGAGCTGAGTGGCAACTACAAGCCAGGAGTCCATTGGGGGTGGGCTGTTGGCTAGAATATTCTTACAGGTGCTGAAGAGAGAAGAAATAAGATCCTGGGCTGAAGGTCATGGCTGTAAGAAAGGGACCGGGGATACGTTTTTTCATGTGAACAACAATGAAAACTTGGAAATGTGGTTTTCAGGGATTTGAAACGCTGGTGGTGGAAAATGGAATGTCAGTGAAGCGGAAGGTTTTAACTTGGCTGATTCCAGAAAAGGTAGGGAGATGGGGTGTGGGAAGCGCGGAGATAAAAGTGCCAGACACGGTGCCAGCCGACTTACAGGAGCCTTTAACTTTGCCTAAGTCATCTCGTTCGAGTCCTTAAATGACCGTGCATGGCGTTAGTATTCCTCTTTGTAGATGAAGACTACGGAAGAAAGAGCAAGTTTTTTATTGTTGTTTTTTAAACTGGGAATTCTGAGTTACAAATGGAATGTACATGTGAATGGAAAACCCTAGCAGCTATTTGGGCCATTTAATTAACAAAGTCCCCCAGTGTGGACAATTCAGGTCTAAAACGGTCACCCCTCTTTCTTCACCCGACAGGATGTTGTGGTTGTGCATGTGTGTATGAATATATGTTTGGAGAGGGGATTATTTTTACTGCAGAAACTTTCTTTTTTGTGTTGGTTATGTAACAGCAACTTCACTCACATAGCAACTTGGATGTGCCTGGAAAATAGCTCCATTATTTTGTCTATAACTATTCTGGTTCTCTTATAAATTTAGAGTCCTATGCATTTTAAAATTCAGTCCAATCCAATAATTAAAACCATCCCTTTAGGTGATGCTGTCTCTTTAGGAAAACATGCTTAGCCTCCCAGATTTCTCAGCCTTCTGTCTACTTCCAGGCACCCCTTCAAGTTGGTGGCTGGGAGCTTTCACAGGCTAGGAGGTGTGGAGTCCTTATCAGTCATCTGGTTTTCAGGGTGCCATTGTCTTGCTGGCACTCATACCTGACAGGGGCGCCGTTCTGTTGGCTTGGTCCCCTCCCCCACCACCTGGCTTTGGTTGGTGCCACAGGACCTCCCTCTCTGCTTTATTCTCATGTGGTAGGAGGCCCAACGTGAACCTCTGCCTTGAAAGCACCTGGCCTGCTAGTTCCCACCTCAACTGCCTGATCATTTCCTCTTGGGCTTAAAGGTGCGGTTCAATAGAAATTCCTGGTTTCTATCCAGGCCATGCTGAAACCAAGGGAAGTCTAGAAAAATATTCATCAAAGCTGACAGATGAGCCCGCAGGAGGGTGCAATGGGGCAGCCCCGGACGTTGAATTCTAGAGTTGGATAAAGAATTTGGAGTTGCTCTTCATTTGGGCTTCCTAGCACCCAACCACTAAAGAAAGTGAAAGCCAGAAAGAGGAATGGAAATGCTGCCCCAGATTGCGTTCTAGCCTCCACCACCCTTACCCAGGGGAGCAGAAGGAATGGGCCTGGTCTTCTGTCCCCCCATGCTGAGCTCTGGTACCAGGAAGCAGCAAGTCTCCTGACCTAGAGCCTTTGTGGGTGGGAGGTATGCTTTCTTTATCTGGAGAATTCTGATTGAGTCCTCCAGGCTTAGTCTTGAAATGCTATGAAATGCTAAGTAGGTACTAAGAGAATTTAGCAAATCCATGTGCTCGCTCGAAGCCTTGCTTTTTGAGCTAAATTTTTATCCTTTCCTGATCTAGGGAAATATGTTTTCTGGCTTGGCCTTGAAGATGAGACCAGAAAGAAATGTGATTTAGGGACTTACCTCAAATACACTGGTTTAATACAAAATTCTATCACCTGATACAGTTACAGAGACCCGGTTAAAAGTCCCGAAATCTGTGTAGCTGAATGTGCAGTTTGTACTTTTTAGCTGCTGGTAAAATTAACAAGAGAATCACTTTCTAATCCATTTTGTCTAGCAAGTGGAAAAGGTGGAGAGCTAGTTTTATTGTGAGGTAAAAGTTGATAAAAACTAGTAGATTATATTTAGTATAGAGCCGATAAAAAATGAGAGAAATAATTACAGCCATAGTGACAAAAAACAGGCAAACACTTATTTTACCAATAAATAACAAATTAACACAAAGGCGACTTTTACTGTGTAATGTTTCTGAGCCATTTTTAAACTGGCAGTTTTAAGGATTGTTTTCCAAGTGTTTTGTCAGGGAAAAAAAAAGAAGCTTTAGTAAATTTTATTTCATGCAAGCTACGATATAGAGTTCCATTTCATATGATAGCAAAGTAAGCTCACTTCTTTTAGATTTTTTTTCTCTATTCGATTTTGCCATTGGTAGCAGGCCTGGTCAAATAGAGGTGAAAATTAAACTTTGGTAACAGGAAAAGTTTACTTAGAAAATTGTGTGAATTTTGTAACAAAAGGAGTATTTCCTTCTTGGCGTCATTGATAATCAGAAGTATTGAAGTAGATATTTGTGAGACAATGGAAAGTTACCTATATCGTTGCATTGTGTTATATCTCTTGGCCTCGGGGTTCTGTTCTTGTTGTGAGCCAAAATTTCTCCCAAATTCCAAATTCACCATGAAAAGAAAAACATACAATGACCACAAGTCCTAAAATAGTCTTTGAAATTATGGGCACATTTATTCGTGTTCATATGAGGTTTACATTTTGCCTTAGAGGATGGCTCTGTGGATTGCTTTTGTGAATAATCTCATTTAAAGACAGTTTGAGTTTGTAAAGACAGATGAAACCAAAGCCAGTTAGAACAGGAGCTTGTCTTGCCCCCGTACACGGAACGGTGTACATAGAAAACTTTTTTCTTTATTGTACTTGTCAAATCTCCATGTTGAAAGTTTTTCATTCAAATATATATTTACATGTATAAAATGACATAACAGATGGAAGGATGATGACTATCCTCTTTGTAACTATATGAATGTCTATTACTCATACAAAATTATACAAATATCTATCACTCACACAAAGGTCTACATCTGTAACTGCTTTAGGCTTGTTTCTTGGGAGACGCCAGTTCCCCTCTTTTTTCTTATGAATCTAGACATGCAGATGTAACGTAATAGTCTCACCCATATAATATTAGTACAGGATTGCTTTCTGGTTTTGGTGGCATAATTATAAAAATAAAATTTTAAAGACGATTTAAAAATTTATTCTTCAAGCAGTCATTTAGACAACACGTCTGGAGTGCAATCTGACTTGAGGAATTTGGTAAGTTATGAATAGTGGGCAGAGCTTATTAAAAATTATATTTACACGTGATACTCAGAACTGTCTAAATTTCAGAGCTATACTTTATCATGATTTCTGGAAGTTTTCATTTTTCTTTTCAGAATAGGCAATTTTGTTGCCTTGTGTACAGGCTAGCAATTATTTTTTTTAATAGGAAATGTGGCTTAAATCCGAGCTTTCTTGTAACCGTAACAGGGTTCTGATGGCAATCTCTATTCTCCCTACCCTCAGTGAGATGACATAGCTAAAACTGCAACTATGTTTCACTATTGAAATTTATTTTTTGCTTTAGCATTAAATATCTTTTCTTAATTTATGGAAAGGAATACATTTTTATTTAGTTAGACTTCCACTTTGTAAAGTTTCTTCTTAAAAAGCAAACTAAAATGAAAAAGTGAAAATGTAGAAGGTCTCCTTTTTTAAAAACTATTTTCCTCTGGGGGGAGGGGCTAACAGGGAATTAGTTAACATGATTTTTAATTTGTCTGAAGGCCTCTGGAAAGAAACTGGCTTTCTAGAATGTACATGGAGGAGTATCGTACAGAAATAAATATCTCCCCCTTGGAATTTAAATTGTATCTAGTAGTACTATTTTTATACCTCTTACTAGGAAATGAAATACCTCTAAATTTAGTGCTTTGGAATTTTATTTCCACTAAAAATTTCTTCAGATATGAGAGCACCATAGTAACAGCTTTGAGCTGATTCTTCATTACAGTTCCCCGATAAGAGCTTCACTCAAGACAGTTCCTTTGGGATGACTGAAACTAAAAATCAATTCTGATAACATTAGAACGAATTTAAAGAAAAAAAAAAATCAGAGAAACCGTGCATGCTGTGGATAAATAGAGCTTCTCTTTAAAAAAATGTGTGGGTTTTTTGTTGTTAAAAATCTAAAACACATTTTCTTAAAACTTTTCATTTCTTATACTAATTTTATATCCAGGTAGGATTTTTCTCCCCTTTAGAAAAAAAATAAATCTGTTACCAGAAATATTTAAAAATTCAGCTGAATTTATTTCTGGCCGAGGTAAAGGTCTTTTGCGTGCTTTACACTGACAATGTTTTTACAAAACCTGCAGGTAAGTCATGAGTGTGGAAAGAAGAAGGCAATGAAATCTATTTTAATAAAAAGTTAATAATCAATTCATTATTTTCAAGAAAATGATTGCATTTTAAAGAATAGTGTAGTACACTAGACTGAGCTCTGATCATCTTTGAAAGAAGTCTGTCAAAATAAATCAGGTTGATAACTGATTAGCAGAACGTGTAGTCTGTCATTTTTAAATATGTGCCCAATTTCTTCACATAAATCTTACCTTTAAAATCTTCAAGGGGAAAATTTATTTTGGGCACATTGGCCATGCCATGAATATCAGTTGACATTTATACAGTGCACAGAATTTATACTGTGGGTTAGGATGTCGGCCATAATTCTGGGCTGATAGTTTGTAAAGGGAAGATTCCATTTTGTACTGTTTATAAAACGTTACTCTGCAGTCCTGTGCTCCAAGACTAACAAAGTCTATCCAAGTATAGTCAGGCACCGCCGTTTAACTTATTGCATTCATTAAACGAGGCTTAGATTGTCCTAATTATATGTTATCAACAATTAAGAAATGGATCTCATGCCACAGACTGGCTAAAACATCCTGCATTCTTGGCCGGATGCCAGTGGAGGTGTCAAGTTCCTTTCTACCTTGTCATCAGCTGCATCTCTGCTTTTGCAGTACAAGCAGCAGCTGTGCTAGACAAAATAATCTAAATTCTCACATGCACTTTTCCTTTAGGAAACAGCTCACACTGAATTGCATTGCTGGTGTGACTGGTGCTACACCTGAGCGAGCTTGTGCTGAAAACATATTTCATGCAAATAGAATTTGTTAGCTGATAAAATCTTTCATGACTTTCAAATGCATTTGTCCTATCAAAATAATGGTCTTACTTTTCACGCTGAAATTATTACCAAATGGATTCTGTGGGCAGCAAAGTACTCTTTGCTCGTTTGGCAATGATTTTCCTGTACCTCAAATTACATAATTTTATAGGTGCTCTGTTTCAAAGGAAAACAATCTTTATTGATCCAAGCAGTCAGAATTAATCATGAATCTCTGATCTCAAAACTCCTGGCAATATCCTTTTATTCAGAACGCCCATATGCCAGACGCTCAACACTTCACGAATCCTGTGGGATGATGGGTTTTTCCAACAGTCTGATTGTTCAATCTAGTGTGGCTTCTGGAAGTGGAGGTTCAGCAAGGCTTTCCCTGAGCAGAGGCAGGCCTGGCCAATTTTATGAGAAGCTATGTTTGACCTAACTTTTGCTTCAAATTGTCAGTTTTTTCTTGGTAATGTAAAAGTGAATTTTAGAAGGCATTCTCCCTTCCCTGTGTCTGATGTAAAGAAAATCCTGGAGCAGCAGGTGTGCGTTGCAGCAGGATAAGGGATAGTGGTGCCAGGGTACCATGCTAAGTAAGTAAATCCCAACAGTTGGAGGGGGAAATCCTTTTCTTCTTGACAGACCCTGTAATAGCAATCGTGGGAAGCTAGTCCCCTCCAGAGCGACTGATTTTGAAGTTCACTGTAGAGCTTACATGTATGTCAACCCCTTATTTTCAGGTAGCCAATTTACTTGGTTATTAAAAGCTTTACTGTGACGTATGCAAATCAAGGTGTCAGGGTCATGCCAAGTCAATATCAAAAGAAGATATTGAAGAGATATAAAAGAAGCATGCAAGGTCCTTAACTTACATACAGCTTTCCATGGGCCACTTTTGTAATGACATCTGCAGAGACTGTGTCTTACTGGGCCATTTAACTTTCCAAATTTTGCTTCACACTAGGAAATCCTTGAGGTCTTGTACAATTCACAGAAATATGCTGATAAATTTCTTTACCAAAACCAGCTTCCTGGAGTAATAATTTTCTTTGATGTCACAGAAGATTTTCTTTTTTTCTTATTTGTCCTTTCAGTGGATTGTCTAGAGATTCTGGCAAGTGCTCTCAGAGTAGAATTTATTCTGTTGGACTCAGGTGCATCAGCCCCTTTCCTCACCAGCCAGCCAGTCAAATACAGTAGCCCCACTATCTGTCTGCATTTTTTCTCTCTCTGCCTCTTCCTTCCTGCTCTCTGCGGTCATTTTTCTGTCCTGAGGTTAATATCATGCACCAGGCTATAAGAAATGAGGTTCCTCTGGCCATTGGGTACCACAGTCGTGGAGTGACAGTGCACTGTGGGTGGGTTTGCCTGTTGGGGGAGTCACTTATCCTGGTACCCGAGGCAGTGTCTACCCCTGGTTGTTGCTTGATAACCTTTTGCTTCCTGAAAACTCTCAATTGCTGTGCTTTCCCCCTGCAACCTGTTCATCCAGGTCCATCTTTCAATCTGCTTGTGATTTTTGACTCTTTGTGGAGTTCTCCACAAGACGTTCAGCATTGTTTAGTTATTTATGTATTAGTAGTTAAAATTCCCTTTCCTCTTCAGATTATTTTTCTTCTGTGGGTTTTTCTTTGTTAGAAAAAACTTATTTCACTATATACTTTTTAATTTTTTGTGCTTATCTTCTCATATCTTTTTCTCTTGCAACAGACTCCTTTGCTTTCTTTTATCAGATTTTTCTTTTCTTTCTTTCTTTTCTTAAACTCTTTTATGTTACCACTTCAGTTCAGGCTAAGTTGCCAGGACAGCTGCTCTCCTTGACCTCCTCTTGATGTAGCTGACCACATCATCAACTGGAAGGGTGTGGAGACCGACAGTCTTCCAAGAGACTTACTTCCAAATGGAAATAATGGAATGACATTATTGAGTTACAATTTGTGATCAAATGTGAGAGATATATTACTGACCTTATTATTCAAATTCTGAATCTTAAAGTCACTCTATTCCATATTGAGAATGCATGTGAATATGTGATTCAGGTAATGGCCATTGGTTAATACCAACACCAGAACAAAACCCTGAAGGAAGCCTTGGGAATCATCCAGGAAACTCTCTTGTCAGAAAGTGATAGACTGAAGGTATCCTTTGTGGAAGACTTGTCTTTTTTTTTTTTTTTTTAAGGTAGAGTCTCACTCTGTGCCCTGGGTAGAGTGCCATGGCATCTTAGCTCACAACAACTTCAAACTCTTGGACTCAAGCAACCCTCTTGCCTCAGCCTCCCAAACAGCTGGGACTACAGACTCCTGCCATAATACCTGGGTCGTTTTTCTATTTTTAGTATAGACAGGGCCTAGCTCTTACTTAGGCTGGTCTCAAGCTCCTGAAGCAATCCACCCACCTTGGCCTCCCAGAGTGCTAAGAATTCTGTTAGCCACCACACCCAGCCTTGTTTTTTCTTAAGAAATTCAAAGGGAAGAATTTTTATTGCATTTCCATCTATTGTCTTATGACTTTTAAAAGCTACTGAGCACAACCCTGTTCTTTAATTAGGTTGCTTTTTTCTTAAACATGTATACAAACAAATGTATACACTTGTTCACAATATAGTGGGAAAAATAGGCTTTTTGGTCCATCTGTATCATTAGCAGGGGAATGATTTTTTTCTGATCCTGGACTAGAGGTTAGTTTGTTTTTGTTTCAAAGAACTTATAACTAAAGTAGAGTTTGTTAGTGCTGAGAAGCGTTTCTGTTTCTTGATTCAAGAGCCCACAAGGTCATTTTGCCATGTCCCCTCTTGTTCATTTCATCAGCAATCTTCTTTTTAGCTGCCATGCAGTAAAAATATTCTGCGAGTAATGTCTGGTACTTCCATGAGGTGTGCCCGGCTACTCAGGGGAATGCACAGGACAGAGGGAGGCCCTTTTATATTTTGTAGCCGGCAGGACCAATCACTGAAATCCTCTTAGATATTAGAGGGGAATATCCTGAGCTATTCTGAAATCTCAGAAGGACTAACAAAGTTCATTCCATTTGTCATTGAAATGTGACAGTGATGTAGAACAAAACCTTTCCGCAGTGGGGGCTGGCTGCACCGAATTCCTTTTGCAACAAGGAAATTAGGTCAGAAGAAATTTAGGTCAACACCTTACAGAGATGTCCCCATGCCTGAAAGGAGCCAAGAGAACTTAAAATGTTACACATAGAAAGGTTATTGTTTTTATATTTAATTTGAAAAATGGTACCTTCCAAAGCTTAGTGTGATATAAATTCAGCTATGATTCAGCAAAGAAAATTACCTCTTACATCACTAGCACTGCTTCTGATAAATCCAGGAGCAGTCCTGAGGTGCTTCTAACCAAGCCCAGTTGACCCAATTTTATCAGGCAGTTCAAGAAATATTTATCAAGCCTTCATTACGTGCAATGAATCTGTCAGATAATGTAAAGGTTTTGGAGGTTAATAAGCATTCTGCTCTCACCAACCCCATCTTTACAATTAGGAAGTTATAAGATGAGGAGGAGAAGGATAGGGAGTGAATTTAAAGTGCATGATAGCCTATAAGTCAATGATTCTGTCATCAAACAGTAAATGAACTCCTACTGTGTGCTAAAGACTATGGCAAGTGATGTGCAAGACTTCGAGCTAAGTGATTCTGGGTGGAGGGGAGAAAGAGATCAGGTCAGTTTGGGGCGGGAAGAAAGGAATGATTTCTTGAAAAAAGGGCAGTTTGAATGCACTTTAAATGAATATAAATTCAACAGATGGTGGTATGTAGGAGGCCCCTGAGTGGAAGTGATAGGAAGAGCAGCACAGTGAGTGAGGGTGCCTGGAGAAGGGGGGCCAGGGGAGGCTGCAGCTGAGAACTTTAGGAGGATAGAGCAGCCTGTGCCAAAGAGAAGGGGTGAAAAGAATGTGCTGTGTTTGGAGGACAACCAGTGATTCACTGTGACTATACTGAACGTAAAAGACAGAAGTTGAAATAGTTAGAAGAGGTAAATTGGAATCCTCTTTCGACACATCTTGAATGTCAGACTGAGGAGTGTAATGAGTAGGGTGAGCCATTCTGTGGCCCTGTGGAAAGTATTTTGGCCGCTTAGATGGCTCTTATGACCAATTAGGATGGCTGGCTAAAGTCTCACCATGTTAAACCATGAATCCTGAGCCATTGTTCTAGAACATCTCCAGATATAAGGTTATTTGATCAACATCTGTATTGTTAATGTAGGATATATGTTTCCTGAAAGAAACAAGTGGAATTTTACCAAATTTTCTTTTTAAAATATTCTAACTGAAGTCTAATCTGGTGTTTGTCCAGTTTAAACAAACAAAAAAAAAATGAATGAGGAATATAAAAAATGAACTTAGCTTTTATTTTCATTCGTTATGTGACCACCTTCTCACTACATACATCAGTTGGCAAAGTCTGCTTTCAGCAGTGGAAATTTCATTATCACATCTAATTCTGGTTTGGTAGCGCATTAAACTTTCAAATAGTTAATGACTCTGGTTTTCTTTCTGTTCAGCTTTACGTTTCATAAAAGCACCGGCAAGAGGAAAGACATGACAGTAAGACTGAATTATGAACTTTAAAAAGTTGAGAACAAGTAGCTGCTTGTACCGTGAAGGCTGCTCTCTCTGCTCTTGATTAACTGTCTGCAGTAGGTCAGCGGTGAGCGCTGTGTACTGCAGCGATGATTGTTGCAGCAGACAGGCCGAGTAAATCACGGGGGCACGTGGGGGACCCGAAGGAAAGAATTTCTTTTAGGCTTCTATTTAAGACATAGAGATTCCCGAAACTCTGCTTTCATGAAATGGCTAATTCCATAGACTTACTTCCAATACCCTCTGTAGATCATGATTTTAACAAAAAACAAAACAGCATTTGTGGGGGAGGATAGATTAGTTTCCTAACTATTTACTTTGAAGTTATTTTTTTTTTTTTGAGACAGTCTCACTATGTTGCCCTTGGTAGAGTGCCGTGGCATCACAGCTCACAACAACCTCAAACTCTTGGGCTTAAGCAATTCTCTTCTGTCAGCCTCCCAAGTAGCTGGGACTACAAGCGCCCGCCACAATGCCCAGCTATTTTTTTTTTTTTTTTTGTAGAGACAGAGTCTCACTTTATGGCCCTTGGTAGAGTGCCATGGCCTCACACAGCTCACAGCAACCTCCAGCTCCTGGGCTTAAGCGATTCTCTTGCCTCAGCCTCCCGAGTAGCTGGGACTACAGGTGCCTGCCACAGCACCCGGCTATTTTTTTGTTGCAGTTTGGCCGGGGCTGGGTTTGAACCCGCCGCCCTCGGCATATGGGGCCGGCGCCCTACTCACTGAGCCACAGGTGCCGCCCGCCCAGCTATTTTTTGATTGCAGTTGTCTTTGTTGCTTAACAGGCCGAGGCCGGGCTTGAACCTGCCAGTTTTGGTGTATGTGGCTGGCACCCTACACACTGAGCTGCAGGTGCTGAGCCTATTTTGAAGTTCCTTGGGACTTTCTGAATAGGATCATGATCCCAGAAATCAGATTTTGTGTGTGTATGTGACAGGAACAGGTTGCGTGTATGTATATATGTAAATGCGTATGTACATGTATCATATATGTGATATGGGTCTCTACATATGTGGTTTCATGTATAAAACACATATTTACACATACACAATTTATATGTTGATGGGAATATTAGAAAGGAAGAAACTAACTTTAATTGATCTCTTACTGTATTTTCTCCTTTCTCCTGTACTAACATCCCTCCACTTTTAGATGAATTCAAGACTCAGGACAGTTAAGTAAATTACAGTTTAGTCAACATGCGCAAAGTCAGAAGCTGGAAAGCAATAGCATGGCAATCTTGGCCTCATGGGACTTGAAGATATGAATGTGGGGTCTCTCTCTCTTTCCCCTCACCCCCTTCCTTCCTGTCTTTCTTCTTCTTTTGTGTTATATCAAAAAGCGTCAAGGGTGGTGCCTGTGGCTCAAAGGAGTGGGGCGCCCAACCCATATACCAGAGGTGGCGGGTTCAAACCCAGCCCTAGCCAAAAACGGCCCCAGCCAAAAAAAAAAAAGTCAAAATGGGTCACCAAGGAAGTACAATAAAGTAAACAAAAATGACTTTAATCTGTTAAAAAAGACCAAGGTAAGGAAGAAAACACCATGAAGCTGGGTGTGAATTTAGTGACAACAATGACTCTACGTTTCTTAGTAACAAGCAAACAAGAAAAACATGGACATTCAATCACAAGTGAGTTCCTCAAAAGTACCCCCAAATAACGTTACAGCTTCATGCAGTTTGCTTCTTTATATTTTTTATTTTTTAATTTTTTTAAATTTTTTAATTTTTTTTTTTGGTCTTTGGCCAGGGCTAGGTTTGAACCTGCCACCTACGGCATATGGGACCGGCACCCTACTCCTTGAGCCACAGGCTCCGCCCCAGTTTGCTTCTTATGCTGCCCTTTGGTTGTGGTGTTTGGTATGGGCCTCGGATGGTCCAACTGGTCCATCCAGTTGGTCCAATTGGTCCTCGGATGGTCCAATTTCTCGCTTTCTCATTGAAATCTCTTGTATGTTTATGCATGGGGCACACACAGACACCTGGGTCCAGCGAAACAAAGCACTGGGAGCTGTGTCTTCACCTAAGACTGAATATTCACCTTACTGGGAAAATAAGTTGTGATCTCTAAGAAACAATGTCCAGGAAGAGGCCTATCTAATGGACAACAGAGAGTTTTTATACCGTGGACAAGCCATAGGCACGTGTGTGCGTGCAGTGTGCCTGCTCACGTCTGCGTGTCTCACAACAACAGCTCGGTACCTTCCTCTTACTCTGACTGCCACCATCTGTGTATTATTACTCTCACTGTTGTTCTGAAAAAGCTTTTCTGCATACCTGCAAATAGAAATTACTCCACAATTCTATTTAGCTTTTGTCTCTGCTTTCTGGGAATGGAGGCTATGCCTTTGGGAACATTTGTAATCACTAATGAATGTCATTTTGTGCAGTGTATAGATGGGATAACTCAGAGATGATCATTTTCAGGAGGAGTTTACAGTCTACAGACGTGCTGTAGGGAACAGAAAGCAAAGCTGTAGGCCCTGCTGCTGGCTCCTGAAGTTCTCAGAGTTGATTTCAATTTGTAGAGCAAAGAATAGACTTGGGGTTCATTTTATGACTGTGTGCACTGATGTTCCAAGAGAATATAAGATTACTTTCTGTTTTGTCTGCCTCAATATATATACTCTATAGAGAATAATAATTACAGAAAAAAGTGCATTTCTTCTTCATTAAATCTAATTTAATGTAAGCTTGCTGTTTAGAAAAATACTAAAAATGGGTTTTACCATCCTGATTTGTTTTAATAGAAATCTTGTTGACCCAACAGAACTGAAAGAGAAATGAAAACATTCTTATATCCATTCTGAATCTAGCATTCTTCAGTAAATCAGAGAATCAGGCTTCATGAAAGCCACTAGGCAAACTAGGTCACAGATAACAAGGTAGCAATTAAAATGACTATGTCAATTATTTGGTTATTTCCTAGTACTTCAGTCTATAAGATCTTTTATATAGGACCCCCATTAAATACTCTATTATAAAAAATTTTTTAACTTAAAAGTTATTTATAGATGTATTTACAATATGATGAAAAAAGCATTCATTGAAAGGGAAATCAGAGAGCTCTCATTTAGAAATACTTTCCACTAGAATCACTAAGTTATGGTTGACACAGTAAAGAAGAAATTTACCATGTTACCAAAAGAATATCATTTGGACCGTTTTCGTTCCCCACTTTCTGCTCTAGGAAATAAGCTTTCTCCAGTAGTCGATTTCCTGCTGCACTTTACGTTAGAGGTTTTTCCACTGTCGTATCCTCCTTTGTTAAGCCTAGATTAACCTATTAATTTAACAACCCAGACCTTTCATGGTGTGCTGGGAAACCGAGCCTGAGCAACCGGAGGCCTGCACAGATGATGCTATCCAGGGCGTTCTGGTTATTTGGCTGCTCTTATTTGCTGCTTACAATCAAATCCTGATGCCCATCCGAAATACAAAACCACGGACCTGGAACCACATACTACCGCATGGTAAAATGGGTCGTTTACAACCTTCTAGTAGTACGAAACCTATTTGTGGCTTTTTGGAGCCAGTTCCCGAGTTTGTGTTTGGCTGCAGGATGGGAGTCAGAAGGAGAAAGGGTTTCAAACTGCACCCAAGAGCTGAGTGACAGTCCCTGAGGGAGTGGATGTTCCCACTGCTCTGGGGTTCACTGGAGTGTGTTTTCTAAAATCTCAGTATTGGGAAAATAGATTTGGCCAGATCATACGCTGTACCCTGGAGTATACAGATATGTCCTTGCCCTTGGGGAGTTCACTTTCTTTGAACTACCCAGATCACTGGGATCTGAAGTGCGCCCAGGATGGTGGCTGGCAGCCAGCCGAGAGGAGCAGCTTTTCTCCTGGCCAGCGGATGGGCACATTGGGCAGCTGGCAAAGTCAGGAACAGCTTTCTGGGTGAGGCCCTGGACGATACCTGGGTCTTTTGTTGCATTGTTTTTTTTAAGAGTTGGGGGTCTTATTATGTTTCCCAGGCTGGACTTGAACACCTGGGCTCAAGGCATCCTCCCACCTTAGCCTCTCAGGTAGCTGGGACTGTAGGCAGGTGCTACCAGGCCCGGCCAAGCCAGGATCTCAAAAGGATGAGGTGCATTTAGCCAGGTTAAAGGAGGGAGGAATTCAAAGTGGGGGAGAACGGGTGGTGTCTGTGGCTCAGTGGGTAAGGCGCTGGTCCCATATACCAAGGGTGGTGGGTTCAAACCCAGCCCTGGCCAACTGCAACAACAACAACAAAAAAGGAATGACAAAAAAAATAATAAAGTGGGGGAGGAAGGGCATCCTAGTTGGGGGGGAGGTCCAGATAAAAGGCAAAAAGGGAGAACTCCAAGTAAGGACTTGAAGTACTTTTTTCCTCCGCTACTTAATAAAGTCCCTTCGTTAGAGAAAGAATTCAGTGTAGAGTGAACAGTTGAGAAATACCAGCTTAGCGCCTCTTGTTTTTTTTTTTTTTTTTGGTGGTCTTTTCTACTGAAAAATGAGAGGAGGGCTACGACATCATCAGAGTTTCTTCAGGGCTCTGATATTATGTGATTTATATATTTAATTAACCTGAAAGAACAAACCCTTAAACTGTTTGCTATTAATAAGTGGATGTTATCTTCAGGAAAACAATAAAACTGTTTCTTTCTAGACATAATTTACAAATCAGAGTATCGGACTAGTGTAGGCCTTTCCTTGCACGCACTCAGATTAAAATCAGTTTTACTGCACAGAGATTTGCTTTCACAGGAATTTCCCCGGAAGGCGTTTTTCCACGTATCAAGCTGTGGTCCCACAGTCACATTCAGAATTCGAGATTCTTTTTAAAATGGGAATAGAAGATCCAAACTTATGTTACTACCAGTGAATGATAAATTTCCTTTGAAAAGGCTTTACACATTTGGGCTATTGTTACTCTGCTACTTATAAACTGTGTGAGAAGTTGAAGAATTTTTACCATATGGTTTTTGTACCCAAGTATATCAGGCAGGAATTTCATTAACAGTCACAAACCAAGCAAAGTCCAAACTCCAAAGTTCCAAGGTGTTATTTTCATGTCTTCAAAGTGACTAGGATCTTTCTTGATTTCTGATCCACAGTTGTGACAAAGGAAGTTCTATGCAAAATGTGACCATTTTAGGCAGAAATGAAAAAGGAAAATACTTTTACCAGCCCAGTGACCTTTACCCTCTTCTTGTTCTTTTTTTTTTTTTTTTGTAGAGATGTGGGTCTTGTTTATTGCTCAGTCTTGTCTCAAACTCCTAGCCTTAAGTGATCCTCCCACCTCAGCCTCCCAAAGCGCTGGGATTATAGGCACGAGCAACCATGCCCAGCTCTCTGCTTATATTTTACTGGTAGAACTTAGTCCTAGGGCCACGCACTTTCAAAGGCAGCTGAGAAATACACCGTTTAGCTAATGATATTGCAACTCTCAATGGTTGGGTTCTCTTAGTAAGGAAGAAAGTAAATGAATGTCATGTAGGCAACTAAACCATCTCTGATATAAATCTCAAAAAGACAGAAATCTGGCTTGGAGCTTTTAAATAAAACAAACATCTAAGTGGACGAAAGAATGGAGTGTGTAAGAGGAAAGTTAGGCTTATTCTTTAACTGCGCTGTGCAGATATGGTGACAATCACTTCCATAATTGTGGGCTGAATTCATTTGAACGGCTATGAGGTAAGTAAGTAAAACCTGGTCCACAGAAAAAGAGAAAGGGGTTCTACTTTGAAATCTGTTATTTTATTATACTTGCGGTAAATTTAGATTTCTGCGTGTCCTACTAGTTAACAATTTTCAATTTTTTTCTTAAAGTTATGAAACACCCTGTTCAAACAGATGCTACTTATAAAATACCCAGCAGAATTCAGGTTGAAGTTGAACGTGGAGGCGGAAGATCAGGAATCCTACTCGGCCCTTCTCACAAAGCCTGTACTGGAAGACACAGTTTCTTAGCTTCTTCCTGATTTTAGCATTCCCTGTGCCGTCAGTAAGGCTGAGACCAATCACTGGTTACCCTGGGAAGCCATGTAGTAAGTACCACGTGGAATACATCTCGGCCTTGTTCCATGGCCTTTTCAAGACATCATTTTATATTGTTTTCAACAAAGGACTTACACCCCCCACCCCCTTTTTCCTATTAGTTACTTGCATCCGTTTCTGTTTTGTAAAACTTCTTACTACATTCTTTTAAAAATGTAGAAATGGTGTGTGGCTCTTGGGAAATTCTCAGAAGTTTACAATTTAAATTTTTGCATTTTCCTTCAAATTTCTTGGGCCTCCTACGTGGAGTTTTAGCTTTTTTAAAAAACCGATTTGCCCAATACTTAAATCACATTCACAACATCACATGTAGTCCATGGGGGGGAATAGTAATGTTTTTTGCTTCAAAGGTCATCCTAGCAGGAGGCCAGTGAAAAATCAAACATGACTTTAAAAACATAAGAGCAGAAAGACTCCCACAAAATTGGGCATGTGGATTGAGTGCTAGATGGGTGGTCAACCCAACCCAGACACTCCAGCAACAGTCCAACCACAAAGCAGACCGGAAAACTCCAAAGTTGCTAACTAAGAAGCTAGTTTTATTTAATTTTTTTAAGAAGTCTATTTTCAGTCACTGCTATCAAGAGGTAGAAAATGTGCTGATTTCTTGTGTTACTTCATACTGGCCTTCTATATAAGGTGATTTTATAAAGATATAAAATGCATTTACACTTTGGGGTTTTACAAACAGAAAGCAATAGTTAAGAACTCAGCATTTTCTCAGTATCACAATTGAAATCACCAAAAAATAATCTTTAATTTTCGCATACTACGTGTTTAGGAATTAAAATAAAAAAATAACACATCCTTAGGTCATTAAAGTAAGAATTTTAATGCGCTTATGGTTCATAATGGTTTCATTAGTTTAATTTTTAATGTTCTGAACAGAATCTTAGACTTACAAAGTCTTGTCTCTTTAAATTTGCCTACTACATCAAGATTCAATAAAGTATTTCCTTTTTGTTAGAAATCAAAGTTTTAAAGTTAATCATAGTTTAAACATATCTTAAACATTTTAAAATTTATAAAGTGCACGAGTTGCTGAACTTTTTACATCCATTCACATAAGAAAATGTTGCATGGTGGCAGTTGGGCTTTTGATGATTAAATAAAAACCTCAATATATTTGTGACTATAATCTGTCATTTGGAATATCTGACCCTCACACCGTTTTATTTCTTTCGGTTATTGACTTTTAAGATTGAATTAGAGATGATACTTCTTTTACATGTAAAAGTTTGAATAGAGGATAAAAAATCATTTACTGTTTTTACTTTTAAATTGAATTATATACTTGATTATCTCAAGCTTTTCCCTTAATTCCAGACACATATATAGTAACTCCTTGACATATGAGATGGAAGTATTATTGGAGAAACATGGGTAATCCAAAAATGCACTTATCAAAATAATTCTCTCATATGAAAGCATGGGGAGGACTTGGTAACATAATTTACGGAATAGCATAGCCACCTGTTAATTTTGTGTATATTGACAGACGGAACCAAAACACCAGGGACCACAGTCTCCCACCTCTAGGTACTCCCAGCAGAGATTAGCCCCCCACTCTGTCTGCCACTGCTTCTTGGTGGGCTTTACTGAGTACTGGCCAATAGACACAGCCCTAGGGAAAGATTCCATTCCCATGGCCTTTTTTTCTCTTCTCCCACTGGATTTTTCACTAAGCAAGACAATTAGGACACAGTTGGGTTTTGTTTGTTTGTGTTTGAGTTTTTGTTTGTTTTCCTGTGATTCAAGGCTAAATCAAAGTGATTTAAGATTCCAGAAGCAAAGTTTGTGATGTGGACAATTCAAGTAAGGCAAATGCCAGGAGCCAGGTTTATCACTTCAGAGGGACAGAACAGCAACTCTGGCGTCAGGAGCAGCTTGCGGTGTTGCCGTCCAACTTGCTACTGCGTAGACAGGCCATGTGCACAGGCAGCTCAGACCCAAGATGAGTGGGCTTCCAAGGGCTGGAGGGTAAACCACAGATCCGCATCTAGTGATTTTCAACCCATGAGCCACAGCACACTGGTGTACCATGAGAGGATCTTAGTCATGAAAATTTCAAATACTGACTCAGCATCTGTAGCACAGTGGTTATGGTGCCGGCCACATGTACTGAGACTGGTGGGTTCGAACCCTGTTCAGGCAGGTTAAACAAAGACAACTGCAACAAAAAAATAGGCATTGTGGTGGGGCCTGTAGTCCCAGCTACTTGAGAGGCCAAGGCAAGAGAATTGCTTAAGCCCAAGAGTTGGAGGTTGCTGTGAGCTGAAGAAGAGTTTCAAATATCATTAATTAAATTATTTTCAAAAGACATTCAAAGCTCAGTAAGCATATTCTTTATTTTCGTTTTTTTTTGATCAACATAATTTAAGGGTGCCATGGAAGTTTAACTAGAGGTTCAAGTGTACCATGAGATTTAAAAAAAGTATTTGTGTGTGTGTGTGTGTGTGTGTTTTAACTGATACAAAGCAAGAAGTGTTCTCCAGTTAGCTTTCCAGAAACTATCTCAGGTTGCCCTATCTCAGACTCACTTTTCAGATTCCCCATGTTCCCTGGATTACTGCAGTAGCCACTAACTAATAGTTTCTGACCATTCACCCATTCAACAAATATTTAGTGAGCTTCTATTGAGGGTCAGGCCCTGGGCTGCACATCAGAACTAGTTAAGATGCAAAAAAATCCATTAATGACTGACTCTTTTACGTTTCCACCAGAATGGTTTTTCTAAAACACTAATCTGATCGACCCACCCATTGCTAAAATTTCTGAAGTGACTGCTCATTAACTGTAGGGTAAAAACCTAAACCTGGCTTCAGAGGCCATTGGCCACCAAGGTCTGTCAGTCCAGCTTGATCTCTTTTTTACCCCCATACACACCCTGCCTCCAGCTACTTCAAACGCTGAACGTTTTCTAAAAGTCCCACTAGACTCATGTTTTCCTGCTCCAACATCTATGGTTCTTGCTGCTTGGAATTCTCTTCCCCATTGTTTGGCCTCTTACTCATCCTTCAAAATTTACTGAAGCATGACTTTTTCTGGGAATCTCCTGGGAGTCTTCCCCAGGGCCTGCTGTTAGTCTTCTGGCATCTTCTAACACAGCGCTGACTTCAGAGATTTGTAATTGAAAGTAATGGATTTTTTTTGCATCTTAACTAGTTCTGATGTGCAGTCCAGCGCTTGATCCTCAGTAGAAGCTCACTAAATATTTGTTGAATGGGTGAATGGTCAGAAACTATGCAACTAAGATTCACTCTCTCTCTTAGCTTAGAATAGGTTATTCAGTAGGTTAACCCTCTCGGGGCATGTAGGGTCAAGGTCACAAACTATATCCAGATGGGGCTATTTATGTAGATGAGCCTTAAAAATTGAGGAGAGTGTATATAAAACACCTTAGATTGATCTCTGGCTTGAGCAAATCGTAAGATGTTCAACTACTAACGGGAATGGTGGAGATGGGCACCATTAATTACTGTGATGAAGTGTAACAATAAAGTTGTGATTGTGGGGCTAAGGAAAAATTAAATTTTAATATTTCCCATTCACTTATATTCAGGAATGATAAAAATTCTGAAAAATTCCTAAGTCTTTATTTTCTTTTAAAAATGATCAAGCAAGAAAGTAATTTGGGGGAGAAAGAGAGGGAGGTGGTTAATGATTCTTTCTGAACGTATATAACTTCATACATTTATATAAATTGTGTGAATTTCCAGTTGGTGAAAGCCCGTCATTGTTATTGTTTATCCAATATTTTTATCACAGGTTCTCTAAACATGGGTATATGCCTTTGGGGGAAGATAGAGGAGCATGGAAACCATATGAAAAAACAAACAGAATCTAAACTGTAGGACCAAGTTTAGATAAACATTGTGCCAGGCACAGAGATTTTTTTGTTTGATAGTTCAGCATGTTAGCTAATTGTTACTGCTAGGCCTCAATTTCTTATAGGGCCTGGGCACTCTGAACCTCTCGGGATTCCAGAGTTTCTATCGCATAAACTCTGGGCCTGATTTGCAGCCAAGTGTCCTTCAAACTGCCTCATTTATGTTTCCTCCAGAGTCAAATAGAAGGACTCAAACAACTTTCTGTTTCTGTAATTGAGTCGAGAAAAGCCCAGTTCCTTAAGCCTCTAAAACTGCCGTACTGGCCTCTAATCATGACCAGAAAACACTGTCCTATGACCAAACCTAATTCGGCTTGGTTCAGTTATTTCATTTACTCATTGTCTGGAATGTTCCAGTCACTGTATCAGGTGCCTAATAGTGTGGTGGTAGAGACAAGCTTAAAAGTACCAATGTCCTATGTGTCCTTACAGAAGTATGGCTAAACCTGGAGTTTATATGAATAAGGATGTAAAATGCTCAGGAAACGGGATGGGCAAGAGAGACCTTATAGAAAAGGTGAATGTCTCAGCAAGGTTTCGGAACATGAACTAATGGGAGTTTTGCAGGCAGTGGAGATGGTGGAAGGAGAAGGCAAGCATGGACAAAAGCTTAGAGGTAGGGAACGATGTGAGATAGTTTGAGGTGCTGGAGTAGGAGGTTAATTAGAGGGGAGTTTTTAAAAAGGAGGATGGAGAAGTCAGCACAGGGGCAGCTTATAAAGATTATCTCAGATTAAGGTACTTGAACTTAACATTGACGTTTACAAGAAGCCAGTAGAGTAAGTCAGTGCAAGTGTGTGGCATGGCCATATTTGTTTTAGTTAGAAATCAGTGTAGAAAGAAGCTGGGCATGAGGGCTGTTGGGCAGGAAGCTTAGTCGGGTGCTATAGAAGTCCAGATCTGATCTACTTGTATGTTGCAAACTTCTCAATAACAAAGGTGTGGTCTTTTTCATGCTAGCTTCCCCAGTGCCTACTATTATACTTCACAAGCGGTGAATTAGTATAGCAGGAAAAAATTCGCCACCAACAAAATCTCTCTTAATTATTCTGTTGGACTATGATGAGAGCATTTTATTGTATAGCTATTTAAGACTTTTTATGAAGATAATATTTTTTGTGTTGGAATTGCTGCAATAATTTAATTGTGAGTTTCAATCAAGAAATTAAGGACATGTTGTCCACAAAAAAAAAGACCTATTGCTCATATTCGTTTATGTTTTCATATATGTGATGAAATAGACAATTTACGCTAGCATTGCCTTCAATATAAAAATGAGCCAGTGTTTGGGTGGCGCCTGTGGCTCAAGGAGTAGGGCGCCGGTCCCATGTGCCGGAGGTGGTGGGTTCAAACCCAGCCCCGGCCAAAAACCAAAAAAAAAAAAAATGAGCCAGTTTTTTCCCCAAGTACTAGAAATAGATATATACAAATTAATAGTCCTATGGCATAATATATCACACACAACAAGTTTTTTTTTTGAACAACTAGAACACAAACTCAAGCCCTGTGCATGGATTACATCTTTCCCCACCTCCAGTTAAAATCTTAGATGCATTCCATAGCTTTTTCTTTTCCTTTTCAATAATAAAAAAAGCAGGGTAGTCACTTTCACTCCATCAGTAATAAGCATGAATAGTCCATGGAGTAATTCAGTAATCTCAGTTTCTTGTGAAGTTAAACACTCTCATTCTCCCATCTTGGTTCTGTTGCTGATAAGGACATGTCTTACTGCCCCTGAACCACTGGCTCTGGGGTTTCTATTCTTTCTTGGCAAAGGAGGAGGAAGGTGAGGCAAGGGCAGGAACATTGGCAGTGGACACCAACCTCTGCCCATCGTCAGGGAGAGTGGGGCCGCTCCAGATACACCTGTGTCTCTTTGTGTTGCTCTGAAAGGCAGCCGCAGATAGAGACTCTTCTGCCTGAAATTTCTCAAAGGTAGACTAAACACTTGTCCCCTCTCATCCTCCAAACTTTAGGGAATCAACATGAAACTTTACATGAGTCGTTCTTGAAGCCTCTCTCATAGGTGTGGGAGGCAGAAATTTTATAACTTTTTGTCTTCCAACAGCTTTTCCCAGTGAAAATCTTATGTCTTTCAGTTTTCTTAGTTTTCCTTCTTCTAGACCCTTGAGGAAGACATTGAGTCACCAAGCAGTTCCGTCTACCTATCAGGCCTCGTTTTAGGATGAGAGTGAATTTGCCACCTACAGTTTTGTTCTTGAACTTTTGGGGCCTCCCTGGAAACTTAAAAAAGAATCTTTCCTTAATAACTGTTACAGTGATAGGTATAACATGTGTATAAATCCATGGCCATTAAACAGAATAAAATGAATTGATTTACCGGGAAAATAAACCCTTAACCTTGATGTACAAGAAGCACCACCCTGATAGACAACAGTAACTGATCATCATTTTAATAATGGAAAACCAAACAGAAGTTGACTAATTCAACCAAAATTGCTCTCCTGTTGTCTCCTAAATGTGTTATCCCAGGTGCTTGATGTGCAAAAATTAAACACATGATTTCTTTTTTCATGGAACTAGCCGTCTAGTGAGAAGCTCATATGCAGAAATGTGCTGAAGAGTAAGCAATTTAGCATCACAAAGAAGGCCTGCAAAGACTTAAGGACACAGGGGAGGATACAGTTCCCTGAATTTAAGAAAGCCTTCACAAAGGACATTTGAACTGGAACTTGAATGAAGATAGGACTTCTTTAGGGAGGAAGAAGGAAAGAGAATTCCAGATGCACAGTGGGTTGTGTAAGGGTAAGGGAGGGAGGGCCGGGATGTGTGGTGTGGGAACTGTGAAGGAGGCGCAGCTGGTACACAAGGCTGGTGCAATTGTGGGAGAATTTGGAAATTGCAAAGACTCTGTTTCATGCCAAAGGGTTTAAACTTCTTCCTACAGGCGATAGGAAGTTGAAATTAATATTTTTTATTTTCAAGTTTATTTAAACATATTACATACTGTCTATCAACATGTATAACATAAAGGTGATATCGATCATAGCAGATACACTTTTTTCCCTTTTAGCTTTTTAATCAGCTTTTCTTCCTGGTCTTCTCTTTCCCATTTTCGCCCGCTTCTATTTACATCGTTGCCTCCTGACTCATGTTCCCACTTATTTTGTATCCTTTCTTTGTTTTCTCCTTGGCTGTATAATCATATTTGAGTGTACAGTACAGGGACATATTCAGTATGCACACACATAGCTTTGGAGGCCATTGTTGGCTTCACAAAAGAATACTTTGCATATTTTTCTGCATCTTGCTTATTTTACTTGACTATTCTTAGAGAAAATGTCTCCAAGTTAAAAAGGCTAGCTCTTCCAGGTTCTTAAATAGGGCCCTGAAATGATCAGAATTTTATATCTGAGATATGCAGGAGTGGACAGTGAGCTTGGGAGGGTATAGAAACTGGAGGGGGAGGCTGCCCAGAGAGATGACTCAGGGAACACATGATGGGGGCCTGAGCCAGTGCTGTCATGGTTTTGGCAAGGACATATCCTTAGCACCTATGAGCTTCCAATAAAAAATCATTTACTATATAACACATTTCAATAACATGCCAATGCCCACCATCATTTAATTCTGAAATTGTGACCTTAGAGGCTGCAAGTGTGTGGCTTAGAGTAGCATAGGTTCAAAGTATTTGCCACCAGCTTAGCTGGACTTTTTAGAAAAGGTGTCTCATTCCTGCATATACACCCACATTTCCTAACTGTCTTCTCCATTCTCCACGTGTTCCTACAAAATATCCCTAATCTCAAACCATTAATTGTTTTGAAACTCAAATGGCTAAATCCATTGGTGGTTTAGCTGGGAATTCATGCCTGCATAGTCTTTGAATAACAGCGACATCTCCTACTTACGGTAACACCGTGCTCTCTCCTTCCGTGGCTCAGTACCGCACGTGATTACACTGCTTTATACCCGTACTGCAGTTAATGCAGCCGTAGGACACATGAATAATGCCAACCAGGGGTCTTGGCATCTGTAGTATAAACTTTCACAAGTTTTCTATGTTTGCAAATGTCTTTCCAACATCCAAGCTGGGGAAATACTGCATTGGAACACCCAATGTATACCATCATCAGTCCTCTTAAGCAATTCTGGTTATTCTGCAAATAAAACCGTGATTAGCATAATCGTGACGAAGACAACTTCTTGGTTATTGATCTCCCAGTTTGGATGACCTCTTCCAATCTTCTGCTCCCCCATCCCCCCTGAGACGTATTTAACCCTAGTCCAGATAGTAATTTGTTACTAATTATAAAACACATGGGATTCTAAGAATTTGTTTTAGAAAAGCTAAAATGTAAATACTTCAGAGAAATACATAGAGTAATAAAACATCTATTGCCAGAGCTATCAATTGTTAACATTTGTCATGTTTATTTCCCATTTATCACCAGTTTCATTCCACCGTTCTTGTCCCTAATGATGCTTTATTACAAATTCAGTGTGCATCGTTATTGTTAACATTTATTTTTTATACATCTTGTATATATCAAATACTATGTAGCATTTTTGTTGTAAACTATTTCTATTAGTTGCATCACTACCTTTATTATTTTCCCCTTTTTCACTCAATATTGTATTTTTGAGAACTAACCTCATGTAACTAAATCTATTTCAGTAGGACCAGCAGTACTCAAGGGACTGTGTGTCTTTATGGGCATAGATTCAAAAGCCGTCCTCCGCCGTCAGTGTTGGGGGCTGAATGTTTATATCCCACCTCAAATTCACATGTTTGAAGCTTTAACCCTCAAGGTGATGATGTTAGGAGGTGGGGCCTTCGGGAAATAATTAGGTTTAGATTATGTTATGAGGGTGAGACCCTTATAATGGGATTCATGCCCTTTTAAGAACAGAAACATCTGTGAGAACACTTCACTGTGAGCTCTCCCCAGCCCCTGCATGATGAGGTGACAGCCGTCTGCAAGCTAGAAGTGGATTCTCACCAAGAACCAAATCTTCTAGCACTTTGATCTTGGAATTCTCAGCCCCCAGAACTATAAGAAATAATAATACCAGTCGGCAGAATTTTCTTACAGAAATTCAAGCTAAGGTCAATGGCCATAACACCCTGAATGTGCCCGATCTGGTCTGGTCTTGGAAGCTGAGCAGAGTCGGGTCTGGTTAGTACTTGGATGGGAGAAATTCAAGCTAAGACAACCAGGAAATTGGAATTGTCCGATCTTAGCATCTGTCTGACCATTTTCCATTTGAAATTTAACTGTGTGCTATTGGGTTGCTTCTTAAAATGTCTTTTTTACACTCTTGCTTTTTAGGGTCCTATTATTTAACATTGTTTTTCTTTAATGAAATGGATAAAAATGGCATCTCATGATTTAAATTTCTGTTTTTTATGATTACTGATGTATATTAATATGGATGTATGTGTCTTATCTATGTTTAAAATTCCAGCAAACACAATGTAACCTAATTGTATGTATCCTTATATTAATCCAACATAAAAAATAAATAAATACATAAACAGTCCATTAGAAACTTTGATCTGAAGTAATGGCTATATGATGAAGTGAGAAATAGAATTTACCAGAGAATGAATCCACAAAGTTGGTATTCCACCATTTATCCCCTTAATATTTAAGTCTCCCACTCTTCTAGATAGATGAACTCTGTGGTCAGGATTTATTACAGTATGTCAGAGCTGAACTTGGAGGAGAGGACCCGTGTTTAAGGCAGAAGATTATTTAGTTATGGAATAGCAAAATGATAATCAATTTTAAAGGCAAAAGTAGAGAATAATTTATTTTTTCTTTTGAGTCGTTTGTTTGAATTTATATGTTAGGTTCTTTGATATCATCCAAATTTGAGTAACTCTTTCTGTGGTTATAAAGGAGAAATAAGAATGCAAAATACTGGTCTTAAATGGTAACTAAGTAGATCTGCACAAAATCGTTGCTTTCCTTCTTACCACACAACTGACTGGAACATGGACCACAAAAAAAAAAAAAAAGAATTTAAAAATAGTAAGTCTCCCACTGAATCGGTTCACATTCTATGTAGAGTGCTGTGGATGAAAGGAAATAGGGTATGATGTGAAATGGCATTTGACTGCCCTTTAAATAATAATTAATTTTTCTCTTAAATGAAACTTTTGTTTTAAGAGAAAAAAATTTTTTTCTTTTGCTCCTGGGAAATAAAAAGAGGCTGGGGGGAATATAGGAAGTGCAGGGTGGTCTATATAAAATAATGTATCACTATAACTGCAAATAGGACCTTTTTTTCAGTGGACCTGCGAAATTGTTACTGATTTCCAAATTGGAGTATTTCTCCCATAACAGAAAACTAAACCTTGGTGGAGAGATGGCAGATTTGTGACTCATTTTTGGATTTTAGGGAAGCATAATGAGTGAGAAAGAAAGAAAGAAAGAGAGGGAGGGAGGGAGGGAGGGAGGAAGGAAGGAAGGAAGGAAACCTGTATTTTTTGCACGGGATAAACTCTGGTCCTATCATTAATTTTTTGAGTAAGTAACTTAAACAGATTGAGTTTTTGTTTCCTTCATATGAAAAGTAGGGATAACAATACATATCTTACAGAGTTCTTATGAAAATCAAATGAGGGACTCTATAAATTGAATAACTTATGGCTGCCACATGTAGTAGCTCATTCCCTTCCAAATTTCTCATCTTTAGGAGTTTAAATATATTTTCTTCCACAGCTATAGAATTAAAGTGAAATATTTTCCATCGAATAAATTATTTTGTATGAATTCTGGTGCCATATCTAACTGGCTGAAAACACTAGTGTTCAATTAAAAGATTAATAAAATTGCCTTGCAAAATACATTATATTCTAGACAGTTTAGTCCTGACAGCATTCCTCAGGTATGCTCCCCCAAAATGTTAGGCTCACAAAGTCTCCCTTATAAACAACCTTTCCCTCATGTCACAAATGTGGGAAATGCTACACCCTATCCTCATTACCCCTTTGAAAAGCCCTGCAGTCAAGAAAGCTGTTTAAATTTATTTAAACTTGCATTTTTCTACTTTATTTGTACATGAATATTTTTTTCAGATGACTTCTATTTATAGTTCATGGAGTACATTTTGTGAAATGTTCATATAATTGATCTGATTTGCTCCACCAACCTTTCATGTAAATATAGTCACATTTCTTTTGATTTAAAACAAAATGTGAATGTTTGATTTGACGTTATTAGCAGGAACTTTCTTGGGCTTGGCTGCCACCTCCGTCACTCTTCATCTCCATTCTCTTGAGTTGTACTCAATGCAAAAGGAAGTACATGCTTGTACTGCTTCCAAGTACAAAGCAGAGAGTAAACTGAAGGGCTGATTTTCCAATGCTGAATGCTAGTGTTGCATAGCCCAACAGGGCTGGTCCACATGCCTCTCTTTGCTACCCAGGACATTGACCATGGTGCCCCGCACTGGGGCACTGATGTGTGAGTGCCCTTCCATAGTCATTACTCATTCACTCATTTGCTCCCCAAACCACAACACAGTTTGGGGGGTGAGGATTGGCTTCAGAGTCAGCTTTGCTGGCTAAGCACATAGCCTCTCATATTGAGTCTGGGTTGCCAAATCAGACTCCCCTTGCCCCCCTAGTGAGTTCGCCCTTGGGGTCTTGCTGTTCTTTTGGACCAAAAGACTAAGTACAGAGTCAGCTTAGTCTATTTGAACAGTTTCTCTGGCCTTAAACCTTGGGGAATAGAGGATGGACTCTTTGTAGCTTTCCTCACTGATGGGTCCTCCTGATTCAAATTGTTTGAAACCCTCGCTAGAGTTCTAAATGCTAAAGGAAAGTTAGTGAGAAGACTCATTAAGTCAGACCTAGAGCCTAGGATAGCTCTCCCTGGGACCCTGGTTTATTCTTACCCTCCATTTTCATAATTTAGAGGGGTATTTCAACTGATTTGATAGATATTACTGTCATCTGTGTGCCAGCAACTGTCCCAGAACTGTCATGGAGCTATGAGCAGGATAAGGTTTCTCTTCTCTTGGAACTTTTGTTCTAAGGTAGGGAAGAAGACAACAAATAGTAGTCGTAAGTTGGTTAGCGATAAATGCCCTGAAGGCAGGATCAGGGGATATGAACGGAATGATCAGTGAAGGCTTCTCAATCAGCTGGAGCAGCGGTTCTCAACCTGTGGGTTCACGACCCCTTTGTAACAATGAAAATACATCCTGTGTATCAGATATTTACATTATGATTCATAACAGTAGCAAAATTACAGTTCTGAACTAGCAACGAAAATAATTTTATGGCTGGGGGGGGTCACCACAACATGAGGAACTGTATTAAAGGGTTGCAGCATTAGGAAGGTTGAGAACCACTGAGCTGGAGGCTCATTGAGCATAGGGCTTAGAGGAGTGAGGGAGGAAGCCATGCAGACATTGGGGGGGGCTCCCTTCTAGGCAAGGGAAAATATGACTGGAAAAACGCTATAGAGTTCTTAGAATATCTGAAGCATATCCAGGAGTCCAATGTTACTCAGCCAGAATTTGTAGGAGAATACTAGGAGATGACTCAGAGAATTTGATTTGAGTGGGTCAAGGGAGATGATTTGGGGTCTTAGATCATGTGATAAGACTGCACGTTTCATTCTGAGTGATGAAATTTTGACATGTTTTATTTTGTTTTATAAGGATTACTAGATGCTGTGTGGAGGATAAACTGTAAGAGGGCAGGGTTAGGAACAGGGAGACTGTTTTAGGAGCCCATTGCACTAGTTTAGGTGACAGGTAATCTTTTTGAGTCATTTTTATTTTTAAATATTTTTATTTTTTTTTTATTTTCTTTTTAGAGATGATTGTCTCGCTAAGTTGTACAGGCTGAACTCAAACTCCTAGGCTCAAGTGATCTTTGTGCCTCAGCTTCCCAAGTAGCTGGTACACACCACCATGCCCAGCTGATAATGCTTTCAGTCAGGGTATTAGAGGTGTTAAGAAATGGTTTGTTTAAAGATAGAGCTGATGCGATTTATCAGTGAATGAAATGTGAGTTGTGAGAGTCTCTTAGTGCTGCTATAACAATAAACACCCAAGACTGGGTAAGTTTTTTATTTTTTCTTTCTTTCCCCGCCCTGCTTTTGAAGGTTTTTTTTTTTTTTAATACTTTCAAAATATTATGGGGTACACATGGTTTTGGTTACATTGATCACTTTTATAGAATGGAGACTAGGTAACTTGTAAACAACAGAAATTTACTTCTTACAGTTCTAGAGGCTGGGAAATTCAAGATAGATAGGGTGCCAGCATCCGGGTCTGCTGGGAGCCGTTTTCCTGCATCCTCACATGGTGAACAGGTGAATCCTGTGTTTTTACATGCAGAAGACAGAAGTTCAAAAGGGATCGAGCTGGTTCCCTCCAGCCCTTTAAAAGGTCACTAATTCCTTTCAGAGGGCAGAGCCATCTAAAGACCCCACCTTTTAATATGATAGCATTGGAATTTAAGTTTCAACATGAATTTTGAAGGGGACACAAACATTCAAACCATGGCAGAGAGAAAAATAGGAATTTATGATGATTCTGAAAAGTGTAAACGATGGCGCCCAGAGATGAGGCCACTGAGAAGTTCAGGCCAGTTTTATTGAAAGAGGAGGGTGACGTGCTTGGGCAGTGCAAAGGTGGCACAATAAGAAATCCCTTTTATATGGGGCCATCGGGTGGGCAAATTCCACAGTTTGGCATGAATTTCTCAGGGGGTGGTCTAGCCAGACCCTTTATGTCTTTGTCCTAGGAAAAGAAGA
Organism: Nycticebus coucang; assembly: GCF_027406575.1. Taxonomy (NCBI): domain Eukaryota; kingdom Metazoa; phylum Chordata; class Mammalia; order Primates; family Lorisidae; genus Nycticebus; species Nycticebus coucang. The sequence continues at coordinate 119,311,271 of NC_069780.1, read as the reverse complement.
GGAGGATGAGGAGAGGAGAGGAAAGGGCTGTGTGTGGCTGTGCTGGGCTCCCCCAACAGACACTTAACATTTTATGGCATAAACAACTGAATCATGGAGATGCCATTTATTCAAACCAAGATTAGAGGAAGTACAGGTTTAGGGGGATGAAAGAGAAATCAGGAGTTTGGATTTGTGCATACTAAATTTGAGATGCTTTTCAGATATCCAAGTGAACATGTAAAGTAAGCATTGAATGAATGAGTCTGGAGTTAAGGAGAGAGATGAGTGGTAATGATTCAATTTGAGCATATAAATGTATTTAAAGCCATAGCATTGGGAGCAGTTACCTAGACAGTGAGTGTCAATAGAGAGTGGAAGCAAAGGACACTGAAGACTGAGCCCAGGACATTCCGATGATTCAAGTTTAGAAGATGAGTCAGGTAAAGGACATATTTCAGAATCACGTTGACCATCGGCTTTGACAACGTAGGCACCACTGATCCCATTAACAAGAACAGTTATAGGGTAGTTTCAGAGGTGTGTGTAAGTAACAATGGAAAGGGAGGAAGTGGGTTCAGCAAGTAGAGAAAATTTTCAACCCATGTAAAGGAAGCAGACAAATGAGGACCTAGTTGGAGGAAGCTTTGAGTTCAGGCCCTTTGTTATTAAGTTGATAGATATTAATGCATATTGTATGGGGCTGGGAGAGATTTACAGGTTAGTATAATAAGTTGGTGATACAAGAAAAGAAGGAATATACAAAGGAAATCTATTTGAGAGGATGGATATGAAAATTTTCTAGACTATAGTAACTCTTTCCTTATGTATATCAAAACATCATGCTGTATACCTTAAGTATATCCAATAAAATTTTTTTCAATTGTAAAAAAAAAAAAAATGAAAGGAAAACTGGATCTTATATAGGTGAGAAAGGATGATACAATGCAAAGATGGTTGGGTTGGCGTTAGATGGAAGTTCAGATTCCCATCTAGAATAGGAATAAAAGTCAGAATGTAAGAGTACAAGAAGGTGGGGGATGTATTTGTTCAAAGAAAACATTCGTTCGTTTATTTATCTAACAAATATTTATTAAGTGCCTATATCTTAGACACTTCTTATTTAGGTATTAGGGACATATTAGGGACCATAATAGTTACAAATTTCTGTGTTCTATTTCTCATGAGGGGTGACAGATAATAACCAAAATTAAATGCATAAATTATATAATACAGTCTATTGTGCTGGGTGACATGGATAAATTCTAACTTAAAATACTTGAATGTGTGAATAAATTAATCTGTAGACATTTACTTTGCTGTTACTATTATTATAATCTAATTTTAAGGATGATGACGTTGGTTAAACAGAGAAAAGGTAAAGGTGGGCCTATGGTAACTAAAGCAGTGCCCAATCAACATTCAGTGCATGAATGACTTAAATTTACAAATGGTTCCTTCACCCTTTATTTTCGAGCATCCCAGGACACAGGAGTCTCAAAGAGAAGTGAAGCCTTATCATATTTTTCGAGTTCAGAAGTGAAATAAAAAAAGTCTACCAAAAGTAGACTTAGGAGAACCAAGGACAGACTTTCAAAATGACAAACGTGAGATGTTTTAACCTGACGAGTTGTTTGACCTTTTTTTTCCCTTCTCTTTACTTTTTAACATACCAGGATCAAATAAAAATTTGTTTGGGTTAAAAATGAAAATAACACATGCATATATGTTAATGGAGTGAGAACTCCCAGCAAAATAGAGGCAAATTGAGAATCCTGCATATTAGGATAGGCAGGAGCCAGAAATCTTGGAATCTATACCCAACTCTGCTATAGTCTATATCTAGGATTTTGTAAAAATAATCTTAAATCTGGGCGGCGCCTGTGGCTCAAAGGGTTAGGGTGCCAGCCTCCTCTGCCGGGGGTGGTGGGTTCAAATCCAGCTCCCGCCAAAAACTGAAAAAAATAAAAAAATCTTAAATTTATTGACCCTTAATATCCCTATGCTAATAATTAGGGTAAAAGTATTTGCTTTGTCTACTTGAAAAGGCTATTAACTTCTTTTAACCAGCAAGATCAGTATGCTATGCACGTTTTAAAACTATGAGAAATTTGAGTCTCACATCAAACAACTTGTTTGAGATCACACTGCACATAATATTGAGACAAAGGTTGGATCCAGGCTTCTCTAATTCTAAAGCCTCAGCTATTGACATGTTTTGCTGTATCCAGCAAGCAAGGACACTCAACTAGGATCAAGAGGAGAGGAAAACGCTTGGTAAATAGCTCTCATTCTCTTGTCAGCTTTAGTGTTCACTGTTGCTTGGTTTCAAAGGAGGGGTGAAAAAAATCTCTTCAAATAATCCACCCATGTAGCCACTGTTTCATTCTTCTGTGGAAACTGCTTTGCTTTGAACTGTTTCATTCACCTGCCTTGCAGGCCACATACAGCAGGCGACAAACATCCAGGGCTTGATTACTAGTTTTCTATTAGTTAAATGGAAAAACTGAGCAATTAAAAGTACTTTTTTGTCTCTTTCTATGGTGCAAACATCTATGAGTTATGCAGGGAACAAGTGAGGACACAGCAATGCACTTAGTTTGCAAATACGCATTTACAAATTAGCTTGCTGCCAAAGTGGCCTGTATTTGTAACTATCTAATGCTGTTACTGCCAGGCAGCACTGTTACGGATGAACGTGAAAGACGGAGGTAGTGTTTTTATGCTAAGATGCCATAAAACGTCTTTGCTAAATAAGCAATCCTTCCACAGCAAAGTTTATTTGCAGTGACATAATTTAGATGTGTCCCGGATGACAACCTTTTGAGCCCTATTAGTTAAATGATAGAACATCCACAGTGTTAAATCTCCAGCAATATATTATAATGGGGAAAAATGCCTGAGCAGCAGGGAGCCTTTAATACAGAACTCCATAGGCCCCTTAAATAGTGTAATCTGGCTTTCAAGTGGAGCATTCTAAAGAATCCCTATGAACCTTGCTTTGGGGTTTCAGAGAATCGGAATGATATTGAGGACAAAGCTGTGTTCTGGATCTACCTGTCATGCTGCTCTTCTACAAAGCCAGGTGGGATCATTTTTCTAGGAAACATCAATTACTTCTGCTTTTGCTCAGAAATGGCACAGTTATTTTTAGATATATTTTCCACTGGTCTACAAAGTATTACAATTGCCACAACATATTGGGTGGTATCAAGATGGTACAAGGATCCCTGAGCTAAATACACCTCCCTGTGATCTGCCATATGCATCTTTGAAAACCAGCAGGGTTATAGATCTTAGAACTCCTCATACAACCAGCAAGGTGTCAATATGGATGGCAAATGAATGAACTGGAATTGTATAGATTTCCAACATAATTAAATTCATGGTTATTTCTTCTCTGAGGCTCAGCTTGTAGAGGTTATGACTTGAAATAATCTTATTTGAGTCAAATGAAGCAGGTCCTTCCAGGGGCTGATCAAATGCCAGGTAGTAAGTGAGCCACCTTTAGAAGTTGCATTAACACGGTGGTACCTTAATAAATTATACTCTGTTGGTTTGAATTCCCTGGTACTTAATTTATGACTGGAGATGATTCTGGTGTTTGAAGAATCTAGCTTATGATCTAGTTATTGGTTCTTATGTAATGCACATGTGCAGTCAAGAAGTTTGAAACTATTAGTTTTCTAAAAACATGTAAGTGCATAGTGTCCTGTGAAGATAAATTTTTCTTGCCCAAAGAATTAAAACCTAGAATCCTGACGTCTTTTTCTTAGAAGCTCTTCAATTTGTCTTCTTTATTAATATCTATGATATGCAGAAAATGAATTGTTGTGTCATTAGTCTCTTAAGGAAAAATTTCTCCAATTGCTCTTCAGCTGTCTTCAACCTACTGGGTGCATTTTCAAACCAGCTGCTCTAAGAAGAAGGTTCACTACTTCAGTCTTTTGTTCAAAAGCTATATTGTAAATTGTGGTCTTTGAAAGATTCGTTCATCCATCCACTGTACGTTCAGTCATCTATCTACTCATCAGTTTGTTTTTTTATGTGTTCAAATCAATAGAGAACTCTCACTTTAATCATTTGTAGTTTTCTGGACCTTAAAAAGTTCAAATCAAAAGAGACACAAACCACAAAAATTATAGCAGAAATGTTTGCTAACAATAACTTGCTTCGGATAGCCAGACTGAGTTGCCTATCTCTGTTGCTTACTGTCTAGTGAGGGAGGACGCTGATTTACTATTTTACTCTAATGATTGTCACTGGAAAGCTCATGAAGCAGCTCTACTCTCATATTGTGGCTGGACACCTTGTCCCTAACCTTTGAATAAACAAGATTTTGGAATAATAAAATGTGGTATATGTATACTGTGGAATACTATTCAGACATAAAAAGGTGGTGATTTAGTATCTTTCATAACAACCTGGATGGAATTGGAGACCATTCTCCTAAGTGAATTATCTCAAGAATGGAAAAACAAACACTACGAATATTGAATGCAAAATTGGAACTAGTTGATAAACAGCTTCCTCTATGCTTAGATAGAAGCAAAACTCAACAAAATTCGAGTAGGAGGGAAGGGGAGAGAGGGAAGTATAAATTCCCACCTGATGAGCTCATTGTACAGGTACGTTGCAGACTTTTGGGGTGAAGGTCACACAACTTAGAGTTAAAATATACAGAAGCAAACTACATAACCAAAACACGTGTATCCCCATAATATTCTGAAATTTAAGAAGAAGATAGAGCAAAATGAAAAAGAATAAAGTTAAATGCATGCATATTTTGCTGATATATAAAAGATTTTGGTTTCCCATTCTTTCAGGGTTTAGCTGATAAACACGTATCATCTCTTTCAGAAAACAGTAGAGTTTATGTTCAGAATTTTAAAAAATGGAGATTTTACATCTTTTGTATTAACCTGGATGGAAGTGGAACACATTATTCTTAGTAAAGCTTCACAAGAATGGAGAAGCATGAATCCTATGTACTCAATTTTGATATGAGGACAATTAAGGACACAGTGGGGGTGGGGGAAGGAGAGAGCAGAGAGAGAAAGAAGGAGGGAGGGGTGGGGAAAGGAAGAGCAGAGAGAGGGAAGGAGAGGGAGGGGTGGGGCCTTGGTGTGTGCCACACCTTTTGGGGGCAAGACACCATTGTACCTAACAAATGCCATCAGTGTAACATGGTTTCTTGTACCCTCAATGAGACCCCAACAATAAAAAAAAAAAAAAGAATTCAGCACCAATAAACCAGGATGAAATTGTCAAGTCAAACTGAAAATGGTACACACTTTGGTAGAGATATAGTGACATTTAAATCACTTTTTTTTTTTTATTAAATCATAGCTGCGTACATTGATATGATCATGGGGCATCATTCACTAGCTTCACAGACCGTTTGACACACTTTCATCACACTGGTTAACATAACCTTCCTGGCATTCTCTCAGTTACTGTGCCAAGACACTTACATTCCACATTTACCAAGTTTCACATATATCCTTGTAAGATGCACTGCTGGTGTAATCCCACCAATCACCCTCCCTCTGACCACCTCCCCCCTCCCTCCCCTCCCTTTCCCCCTTTCCCCTATTCTTAGGTTGTAACTGGGTTACTAATTTAGGGCTTTCACATGAAAGCTTAAATCACTTTCTATTGATCTTTTTAGTAGAACCTCTACTCCTGACTCTCCATTTATGTTGGTGTCCCAATTTTAGTATGAAAATCCATTGTGATAAATGCAAAGTTAATTCTGATTTTCCAAATTAAATTGTGAAATGTATTTAATTACATGTGTAGATGCAATTTACTAAATCAGTTCGCTTAATTTACTTCAATTCACTCAGTAGGGGGATTGTAAAGTCTTAGTTTTATTGAAGTGCATCAGGATACATGAATCCAAGATCCCAAGAGTCTAAGGAAGGTGCCAGGAGAAAGTGGATGTGGATACCAATTGCTCTTTAATTTCAGGAGACAGTTTTCCTTTCTTTCAGTTGTTGTGAGACAACTCATGTTCACTAATAGGTCTGGCATAGACCCTTCCGGAAATGTGTATTATTATTGTCTGGACTTGGGAAATGAGTTGAGATATTTTATTTCAGAGCTCCATCGAGTCCCATGCTACAGAGTAACATCTAACCATTTGATGTGGTCATCTCAGGCAAAGGACACATAAAGTGAAAAGGGAAGATTTTATCTCATACACCCATCTGATGTGTGAACTTCAACTTATTTTATTCTACATGCTAACTTACTGAATTGCATTCCTTCTGCGAGTCTTGTATACTTTACGATAGCTTTTTAATTCCAGCGATGTGAGGGGGACAGATTCCTTAATTTGCACATTGGTTAAACAGACACTGAAGAAGACTCATGGAAGTGCTTTGGATATTTTATGTGTTTTTAATTAAGGGCAATTACACAGAGATGTGGACATTATAAGCCAGCTGGTGTAGTGTGCAATAGTGGTATTCTGTGTTCAGTGTGCAACTTTATGTGTCAGTTTGTGGCAAAACTCCAGAGCATCCACCAAAGATATTTAACAATTCACTGCTCCTGGAGGCTAAATAATTTTCCAGAGGATTAATACCTCAAACATATTAAACTGAGGACTTGAACTATTTAAAGATGCATATCTTATTTCTTTTAGCTGTTGACTTTCAAAGGCATGCTCTTTCTGGCTTTGGATAATTCTTCAATAACAAAAAAGGACTTACATGTATGGAAGGCTTATAGAAGACTTATATATAATCTTTAAAGAATTGGGCATTTAGAAACATGATCATTTGGATTTTTCTTCTCTGAAAGTTTAACCCTTAAATTATCACTCTTCAGAGAGAAGAACCTTGAGATTTCTCATTTTTCCCTCTTTTCTCTGAAAAGTGGAAGGAACACACTCTTGTTTTTAGCATGTAGCATCTAATGTAATGAGAAACACACCAGTACATTAAAGCAAATGTGTGTCACACCCCCAGGGAAAGCAGATGTCATGCACGCAGCATTTCCTGTAGACATCTGAAATCCAGCATCATTGCTTTTTCAATCTGTTTTCTAAGCAGATGAAACAATGGGAAGTGTATGTAAATCTTCCTGTATTGGAATTGAAGAAATATTTCAACAGAAGAGTTTAAAGTTTGCATTTGGTAAATCAAACTATAAAGAGCCTACCATTATATGTTTTTAATTAAGGGCAATTACACAGGAAAATCACAATTGGGAATGTACATATTTCCTCTGGTTATTCCACAATTCTACATTTTTTCCCGCTAATTTTCACAGTCTGTGATAAAGTAGAAGCTGGAAACTCTCTAAACGAGGGCCACAATTTTAAACAATATGCTGAATGTGAAAGATCATAAACTTAATGTAGTTTTCCTCATTTTAAGTATGATTTATTAGTTCTCATATTTTAAGACGACGTGGAAGTTAGCAATACATTTGGACCATTGAAAAGTCCAAACTCAAGAAAACCTTTCGTACTGTATTTACAAAAGCCTGTCAGTGTGTGTGAGGATGTGTGTATGTATTTGTGTGTGTACTTGGGTGCACAGAACTTAGCATTGGTTGAACAGAAAAAAACTAACACAGGAAGATAAGAGTCACATTTTCTCCAGCCTTATCTCACTTTAGGTATTGAATACCTTTGACTCATTTTTGTCCACTTTTGAACCAGTGAGAAGAGAGACAGAAAGAGAAATCTGAGTTACACCCCCACCCCCACCCCCGGGCAGAGCCTCGGCAGTAGTTCTGTTGTCTTGTGCCTGCCTCAGGCTTCCATTTTTTTGGTGCCTGAACAATCTGAAGCTGTAGCCACATCGCTTGATCTGGCTGTGCCCTTTGATGACTGTGCTTGCTTTCCCAAGTGTCATCCAGTTCTATTTGCTAGAACTAAGGTCTTGGTAAAAACCCCAGGCCACATGGCTGTGTGCTTCTCTCTAAGCTTCAGCTATCCCGTGCTTCCCAGTTGCATGACTTCCCATATGTGAATACCAGTCAATGTTAAATTTGAGATTGTGATGCTCCCTTAGACATAGCATATTAGCTCCTTGAAGGCTGGATCTACAGCTAAGTTAATTTTCTTAGTCTTGGCTTAACACAATTCCAGTTGACTTCCCTTTTCATGTCAGCCCACCAATGAGATTCCAGCATGCCTGGTGACATGGCTACACAGGTGTACCAACCACCAATGAGATTCCAGCATGCCTGGTGACATGGCTACACAGGTGTACCAACCACCAATGAGATTCCAGCATGCCTGGTGACACGGCTACTCAGATGTACCAACGAGAACATTAAATAGGAAAGCTTACAAATATTTTGACTTCTGAAGCAAAATTATTACTAGGATAATTTAAATCATTATTTCTTTATCAAGAGATCATTCTTCATGTAGAGTTTAGTTGCGATGTACCATTTAGAAGCCATTTGTTATCAAATGTTTGCTCTTCACTATTTGGGCGCTGATAATATCAGATTATGGGCAAGGAGCAGGTGTTTTCCACCAGCAGGAAAAAAGCAAATAATAAGTATTTCATGATGCCACGTCCCTAATTAAAAAGCAGAGATTTTAACAACTTTTTGCTATTTTTCTTTCTTAAGGTAAGTCAGATGTTATCTAATCTAAAATGCCTAAACCTGAACATCTTCTTCGACTCTTATCTGGCTACGGACCAATTAAGCAGCTAACTATTTTTATGATTAACATGCTTATACTGTAGCAGAATCACTTGTAATTTAAGGTGCTAATAATATTTAGTACTTATAAATGATCCATTTTTGTTTGGAATATATGTACATATACATAGAAAAGAATGAATCATCCGAATGCTATAAAATTATTTCTTTTTAGTGTAAGTTGCTATTAATGAGAACATTTATTTAAATAGAGACACTTTGCTTTCATTGTAGGGTTTTATGAAGTTTCATTTCATATGTAAAAGTGAAAACCCAGCAAAAAATGAAAAAGCATACCCTACAATGTTATAGCTGAAAGATACTTCTTGAAATCTATTTATATGTGTTCTTTACAAAAAATAAACATGCAAATGTTAATTTGAGGAATATTTGTATTTCAGTGAAACTCTGATCACTTTTAAATAGACATAAAACTATGAGATAATCCCTTTAATGGAGAGTCATGCATTTAACATCTCTAATAAAGCCTGCAAATATGATTCAATAAGCATCAAAAATCAGTAGTTTGAACTTTTTTCCTGTGGGCATTTTAGAAATGTTATCACTATCCTTGGAAAGTAGGAGTATATGGTCTTTTAAAGTAATATGCTCTTTTTATGTGGACAATATTGGCTCAGGTAAAATGAGAGCCAAAGAGCAATCCCCTCTCATTCAAATGTTGACCTTCACTGTAGAAGTCCTCTGGGATTTAAGTTTTCTGCTGCTTCTTATGAGTTCAGTGTTGAAATTTTGTCATAACCGTGTGTATATTCTCTCGGTGAATGACTCTGATGTGGGAGATATGACGTCTTCACAGAATCACTTGGTATTCTGATGGTTTTCAGATCATTTATGAGTTTCATATTTCTTCATCTTATCTTCAAACTCTGTTCTCTAAGAGAGAGATTAGAAAGGCAAGTTTATGTGATCAAAGCAGGAGACTTCTGTTTTCTAAAGTGTCCACCCCTGCTAGGTCCCCATCCCCCTTAAGTTGAATGAACTTAAGTAAAGTGGAGAGGGAGATGGGAAGAGTGCCTTCCCTCGACCCAGTTATTTCTCTGTTTTGTGTGGTCACTACAGGGTGTCCCAAAAGTCGTCATACATGGGTAAATGGGACATGATAGCTAAATGCACTTTTATTTACAAAACACAAGATCTGGCAATTAAGTTCTGAAACGTGCCACCACGCACTTACATTGGCAACACTACCAACAGCTCGGTGAGGGTCATAACCTCCGTCTATCATTGTCTCCCTCTCACACTGAGTGGTGTTCATTATTGTTATTGTGGTTTGTGTACTGTCATGAGAATGTTGGAGCTTGAATTAAGGCAACAAACAAACATTTGTAAATTCTTTGTTAAACTTGGCAAGAGTGGAGGTGAAATCAAGGCCACGTTAATGCAAGTTTAAGGAGAGATTGCCATGAGGAAAAGGCAATGTACAAATGGATTACACCTTTTTCCGAGGGGAGAGAAAGTGTTACTGATGAAGAGAGGTCAGGGTGGCCAGTAAGGAGCAGAAATGATGGAAACATTGCAAATATTCCTCTAATTATGTGTCAAAATGGTTGGCTATGAGAAATCATAGATGACCAAGTAAACATTGATAGAGAAACAATTAGGAAATCTTGACTGAAAATCTTGTCCAACAGCTCAGAGCTCTTGCATCGTGACAGTGCACCCATTTGCATGGCACTGTCTGTGAGGGGGTTTTATCGAGTGAACAAATGAGTGCATTGGAGCATTCTTCCTACTCACCTGATCTGGCCACCAGTGACTTTTTACCCAAAGATAAAGAAAGTATTGAAAGAAAGACATTTTGATGACATTCAGGACATCAGGGGTAATATGATGACAGCTTTGATGGCCAGTCCAGAAAGAGAGTTAAAAAATTGATTTTCTTTTTTTCTTTTTTTTTAACAGAGTCTCACTTTATCACCCTGGGTAGAGTGCTATGGTGTCACAGCTCACGGCAACCTCAAACTCTTGGGCTCAAGTGATTCTTTTGCCTCAGTCTCCTGAGCAGCTGGGACTACAGGCGCCTGCCACAATACCTCGCTACTTTTTTAGAGAAGTCTCACTCTTGCTCAGGCTGCTCTTGAACTCGGGAGCTCAGAAAAATCCACCCACCTCGGCCTCCCAGAGTGCTAGAATTACAGGTGTGAGCCATTGCGCCTGGGTAAAAATTGCTTTACACTGGTGTTGGTGCATAGCTTCCTCAGGGGAGTATTTCAAAGGTGACCACAGTGATACTAAGCAATGAGGTATGTAGCACTTTTTTTAGGATGAGTTCACAAAATTAATTGTCAGACCTCATGTTCATTACAATTTTCAAAGAGGTGGCCAACATGTACAGAACGTTTTGTAAAGTTTTGTAATGAATATTTTGTACATAAAGGTACGTTTAGCTATAATCTCCCATCTCCCCAGGCAACCTTTTAGATGTGCTGTATGTAGTTCTCAGATTTCTATAGTTCTTTATATAGAACTAATGGTCAGCTTTATTTCATTTCATTTTATTCTGTTTTTCATTTTATTTTTATTGTCAATATTGCTTATCTTTTTTGAAATTTAGTTTTTTTTAAAATCACTACTGTATACATTTATGGGGTAGAATGTGATGATTTGATATACAACGTAGAATGCTTAAATCAAACTGATTAACATAATCATCGCCTCGCTTACTTATTTTTCATGGTAAGACATTTATAATCTACTCTTAGTTGTTTTGAAATGTACCCTTGCATTGTGCACGTTAGGTTGAGATCCCACCAAATACCCTCCCTGCACTCACCCTCCTCTTTCCTCTGCTCTCTCTCCCTTCTCCCACCTCTCCCCTCCTTCTTTCTGGACTATATTTGTGTTTTACCATTCGCATTAATGTGTGAGTGATTATATATTGGTTTCATAATAGTATTGAGTATATCAGATAATTTTTTCCATTCTTGAGATACTTTACTAAGAATATATTCCAGCTCCATCCAGGTAAACATAGAAGTTGTAAAGTTTCCCTCTTTTTATGGCTGCATAGTATTCCATGGTATACGTATACCACAATTTGTTAATCCATTCATAGGCTGATGGACTGCATTTGGACTGCTTCCATGACTTGGCTTGCCTTATTATTCCCTATAGGACACGCTAGATAAACCAGATAATGGAATGTTCCTTAATTTTCTTTGATGTGGACACTGTGACCTTAGTGTATGTTCTGGCTCACCTGACTGAGGAGAGGTTTTTGTTTTGGTTTTTGTTTTAAGGCAGGATCTTTCCCTTTATTGGGATAGAGTGCAGCGGTGTTAGCATAGCTCACTGCAACCTCGAACTTCTGGGCTCAAGTGATCAGCATTCTTTTAGCTGAGACTACAGGTACACACCAGCATGCCCAGCCAATTTTTCTAATTGTTATAGAGACGGGGGTCTCACTGTGTTGCTTAGGCTGATCTCAAACTTCTGATCTCAAGCAATCCTTTGGCCTTGAACTCCAAAGTGTTAAGATTACAGGAGATAACAGGCATAGGCCACCATGCTCAGACTTGAGAAGCTTTTGTATAGAGAGAGGCAGTGCCAATTTTTGCGTTTATGTTTGGGGCTCGGGTAGGGGAGACAGGAGTATATAAAATGTGAGGAAGTGAGTTAAAGAAAGAGTTATTTATATGGAAGTGGATGGAATACTATTGTGCCAGCCTTCCTTACATGGCTGTACTGAATCTGCCAGTCAGCAGGTATACCAAGGGAAACAGTTTAACAATTTAATCTGCAGAAATAAACAAACAAACAAAAAAAATATATATATATCTCACACTTTTTTTTGTTTGTCACTGCCTCTAGATTGAGTAAGCTACCCTATGGTGCAGAGATAAGACCATAAAGATATTCTGTTGAGGGCTGGAGATAGCCTCATGGTCTCTTCTTAACTCAGGATATGACCCATAAAGCCAGTGAATTCATGTTATAATTCAGTCGCCTTTCTTTGCTATTTGTTGTTTAAACGTAGTGTGAAAAGCATCCTGGGTAATTGTGTGTCTAAGCTATATATATGCTTAGTTTATTTAAAGGACATATAGATATTTCAATCCAGACAAACTTATCCTCAAATGTATTGCTGTCTTCTAAAATAAACCAAAAGATTACCCCAATATCAGGTTGCGTAGCGCATACTATTCCTCTCAGACTTAGTCAATTAGATTTCAATGGGGAATCATTAAAGGAAACAGCACAATTAAGTAGAATATGACACAGCATTGCAGACAGAACAAGTTTTTAGAATTTCATGGGACTTCAAAACCAAGAAATCTGGAACGTTTGATTATTGATTATTGTACATACCATCACTTTGATGTGATATGCAAAAGCTTTATATTACTTTCATTGAGTAGTACATGTTCTGATATAATTTAATAAGTACATCCATTACAAACTCTCATTCTCAGTGCAGAATTAAGTCTTTTCCATTAGCACAGTCGTGTTTTTGTAGAAGGGTCTCATGATGCACCCATTATTTTGGAAAGATTGTGTTTCAGACTACTGGCTGCTTACCTAAGAACTATCCAGTCTTGTTGGTATTCTCACAAAACACACCCTGTTGGGTCTTATTGCTTAAATATTCCCATTTCTAAAATTACCTCTACACCATTGGGGGTGAATGAATACACAATTACGATTTCAATTTGACAGTTTTAAAGGAAATGGCATAGGGATTTAATTAGACCCTCTCCATGTGCTTCATTGATTCTCAGATGAGTTTTCATTCTAGCTGAAGCAGATGTAGATTCTAACGTAGAAGTCAGATCTCCTTGTACCTTGGCTGGGTTATTTAAACCAATAAAATAGCCAATGGTTAGTCCCCTGAATGTGCAAAATCCATAAGCAAACTGATTTGGGAATGCTGAGAAGTAGTTCTCCCTTTCTTCTTCTTTCCTCTGTTAAATAGGAGGATTGAAGCCATCAAGAAAATAATGATTTTTGTTGGCTCTTGGTTGTTATGCTGTTTATCAAAAAGGGAAATCAGGCTAAAGTGAAATATTTTTATTTGGGGTAGTAACAGAAACTTCCTGAATTTATTGGAAAAGAAATATTATTGTAATTTCTCTTTTGAGTTAAACAAAATGTCCAACTTAGAAAGATAGGAAAGCCAATGTTGCAATAAGTTACTATTTCAAATGGAAATTTATTATAACTGGGCGGTCTCCCACATCATATTTCTCAACCTATACCCTATGGAGTCTATGATAGCTGTAACCCTTTGAAGATTTTCTTTGAAATATATTTACTCTGAAAATGCAGATAGTATGCACACTCAGTGTAGAATTCTAGAAAGCCCATTCTGAAAATGCAGATAGTATGCACACTCAGTGTAGAATTCTAGAGAGCCCAGTGTTTTCTCTCAACAAATAAATGCTTAAATTTTCTAAGAATTTAGTTTGGATACAGATTAGTAGTAGTAGCAAGAAATACTTGAAGTTGACTGCAGATGTCTGAGATGGGCACGCGACCACCAATTGTCTCACTAGCTGAAGAACAGAATATGCTATCATGGGCTCCATAGAATGTTCATTGAGAAAGGTGATGTGGGTAAATGCAGTTTCTTTACATGATCAGGTACTTTGCACTAGGGCCTGTGGAAAAGCACAGGTAGGACTCTTTTGTGTGGTGTTGAACCCATTTGCACCAATCCTTCCAGTGACTGGCCTTAGGTCCTGTCTCCTCACATGGACTCCATTAGCATTTTGTCTGCCTGTTAGAACCATCCACCAGCATCAACTTTTTCTCTGTGTTTTCTGGCCTTCCTCTGTTAGGTAACCTTGGGTCTTGTTAGGCTGTAGGCTATTAACAACTGGGCATCATTTATCAGCCCTGATGCCCTACAGAGTTTGTCCATTAGTTTCATCCCCCGAGGGGAATCTAATGTCATTTGTTTTTCTGTAGAAAATATTGTGTAGCATTGTGCTGAGATGGAAAGACTCAGAGATGAGGTAGCAGATTATCAGTGGGAATGATGTATACCTACTAACAAGTTACATGTGTACATATATGTTGCATTTAGTTACATCTTTATGACTTTTATTTATTTATTTTTACTTCAAAATATTAAGGGGTACACATATTTTTGGTTATATGGATCACATTGGGTACCGGAGTCCTGGCTGTAAGCGTGCTCATCATCCAAATAGTGTTCAGGGTACCCGGTAGGTAGGTTTTGTTCTCTTCCCTGTTCGCCCTTCCCCCAGTTGGGGGGAACTGATTTCCACTGAGTTTTACTTTCCTCTGTGCACATGTGTGCTCAATGGTTAGTTCCAATTTTAGTCCATGTGGTGTTTCTTTTTCCATTCTTGAAATACTTTGCTTAGAAGAATAGTCTCCAGTTCCATCCAGATTGTTGCAAAAGGTATTAATTCATCTCTTTTGCAACTGAGAAGTATACCATGGTATACATACACTACATTTTAATAAACCACTCATGAACTGATGAGCACTTGGGTTGATTCCACATCTTTGAAATTGTGAATTGGTGCTGGTGTCTTTATGATGAAGCACCTTCTTTTCTTTTGGTGGATCAAATCTTAGATCTACTTTTAGTTCTTTGAGATATCTCCATAATGTTTTCCAGAGAAGCTATACTAATCTGCAGTCCCACCAACAGTGTATAAGGTTTTCTTTCTCTCTGTATTCATGCCAGCATCTATTGTTTCTAGACTTTTTAATATAGTCATTCTGATTGGGGTAAAGTGTAGTTTTAATTTGCATTTCGCTGATCATTAGTGACAATGAGAATTTTTTTCATGTTTATCATCCATTTGTCTACCTTCTTGTGAGAAGCTTCTGTTCATGTCTTTTGCCCACTTTTTAATGGGCTTGTTGTTTTCTTACAGATTTTCTTGAGTTACTTGTAAACTCTGATCCTCAGTCCTTTATCAGATGTGTGGCAGATATTTTTTGCCATTCTGTAGGTTGTCTGCTTTCTCTGTTGACAATTTCCTTAGCTGTTAATTAATTTATGTTGTTGCCATTAATTTATGTTGTTGCCATTGGGGTCTTATTCTTCTTTGCATAGGCTGATATCTAGGCTAGTTTTTCTTACATTTTCCTCTAGAATTCTTATGGTTTTGTGCCTTAGATCCAAGTCTTTTATCCATCTTGAATTAATTTTTGTGAGTGGTGAGAGATTAGGGTCTTGTTTTATTCTTCTGCATGTTGCTATCCAATTTTCTTAGTAACAATTACCAAATAGGACTTATTTTCCCCAGTATATGTTGTTGCTGTCTGCTTTGTCAAAGACCAGTTGGCTTTAGGTAGATGGTTTTATATCTGGGTTTTCTGTTTTGTTCCATTGGTCTATGATTCTATTTTTGTACCAATACCATGCTGTTTGCTAACTACAGCTTTGTAGTATAGTTTGAAGTCCAGTTAATGTAATCCCTCCAGATTTGTTATTTTTGCTTAAGATTAGTTTGGCTGTTTGGATTCTTTTCTGTTTACAAACAAATTGTAGAATTACTTTTTTCTGGAGCTGTGAAGTATGCTTTTGGTAATTTGGTGGTGATTGAATTTAATTTGTGAAACATTTGGGCAGTATGGCATTTTATTATGCCTATCCATGAGCATGATATGTTTTTCCATTTGTTTATATCCTCTGTAAATTTTTTCCTGGGTTTCATAATTCTCTTTGTAGAGACCTCTTTGTAGCTATTGTGAATGGGATTGAGCCTTTGACTCTCAGATTTACTGTTATTTCTACATGGAAATATTATTGATTTATGAACATCAATTTTTGTATACTGAGACTTTGATGAATTTATGTATCAATTTCAGTTGACTCTTGGTAGAATTTCTGGAGTTTTGTAGATGTGATATTAGGTTGTTAATTTGTGATCTTTTTGTCTTTTTGATGTAAACATTTAATGATACAGATTTTCCCCTGAGTAATGCTTTTGCTGTGTCTCATAGATTTTGATAGCTGTGTCTTCTCTGTCATTCACTTTAAAGAATTTTTTGATACATCTTAATTTTATGCTTGACTCAATAATTGTTCAGCAGTAGGTTGTTTGATTTCCATGACTTTTTTAGGTTTGACTATTTCTTTTGTGATTTACTTCTAGTTTTCTTCCACTGTGATCTGAGAAGGTTCGTTGTATGACTTCACTTTTTTTTTTTTTTAATTTGTTGAGACTTGTTTTCTGGCCTAAGATATGATCTATATTGGAGAATATGTCATATGATTCTGAGAAGAATGTGTATTCTGTAATTTTGGGGTGGAATGTTCTGTAAGTATCTGTCAGGTCCATTTGATGTAGAGTTTAATTTAAGTCTATTGTTTCCTTATTTCTGCTTTGATGATTTATTAAGCTCTGACAGTGAGGTGTTGAAGCCCCTGGCAATTACAATGACACTTTTTCTTTAGTTAGCTCTAGTATTTGGTTTATGTGTCTGGGAGCTACTGTGTTGGATGCATCTATTAATGTATTTAACATTATTATGTCTTCTTGTTGAATTACTCCTGTTAGCATTCTATGATGAACCTCTTTGTCTTCTTTATCTTTTTTAGCTTAAAATTAATTTTACCTGATATGAGAATGGCTACACCTGCCCTCTTTTGATTTCTATTCATGTTGGAATACTTTTTTTTCCATCCTTCCACATTGAGTCTGCATGCATCCTTGTGGTTTAGATGTGTTTACTGTAGACAATAGATATTTGGGTAGCGTTTCTCTTCCACTCAGCCAACCTATGTCTTTTGAGAGAACATTCAGTCCATTAACATTAATTAATACCATTGAAATGTAGGATATTGGTTCATCCTGTTCATCCTGCTGGGTAATCCCTTATTTTGTTTTACTTCTTGTTCTATTGCCTTTTATAGGAGTTGTGAGTTGGTATTTTTAGTTTGCTTCTTTTGTTTTGTTTTGTGGTGAATGTACAGTGGTGGGTATCTGTTGTGCTGATTTGTGTGTAGTGCTGTTCTGTTCTGATTATTTTATGCAGGGCAGGTGTGGTCAGAAGACTAAATTACTCCATTAATTGTTAAATTTAGTTTTGCTGGATACAAAATTCTAGACTGGTGGTTGTTCTGGTAATGTTGATTGAAGATGGGGCCCCAATCCCTTCTGGCTTATAAGATTTCTGCTGAGAAGTCTGCAGTTAACCTAATGGGTTTTCCTTTATAGGTAATTTAATGCTTTCATCTTCCTGGAGACAATCTATCCACTATGAATCTTCTCAGTGTTCAATGTTCATCTTATGTCTCTATCTGAATTTCTGGCAATATTAAGGAAATTTTCCTCAAATGATTTACTCAAATACCTTTTTTAATACTCTTGCCTGCCTCTTTGAATGACTGGGTTATCTAAAGAGCCTTGTGTTCAAACTTTGTGATTTTGTCTTCTTGGGTTAGCCTGTTATTAAAGCTTTCTGCTGTGTTTTGAGATTCTCTAGATAACTCAATTTGTTCAGTTCTTTTATATCCTTTCTTATGTTGTCTAGCTCTCTAGTGGCTTTTTTCATATTTTTCAGTAATTTCTTGAGTATTTTTTTGGCTTCTTTTAAATGTTTTTTAACTTTCTTTTCAATTCCATTTATTTTGCTTGCCATCCATATTTTGAATTCCATTTCTGTCATTTCAGCAATTTCCTTATTGGTGGAGTCTAATACTGTAATGTCATTGTGCTCTCTTGGGAGTACTGAACTATTTTGTTTTGTTTTGTTTTTATTTATTTATTTATTTATTGCAGTTTTTTTTTTTTTTTTGGCAGGGGCCGAGTTTGAACCCTCCACCTCCAGTATATGGGGCTAGTGCCCTACCCCTTGAGCCACAGGCACCACCCTGTTTTGGTTTTTCATGTTGTCATGGTGTGTTTGTTGGCGTTTTCTCATCTGTCTCCTCTTCTGTCAGCTCTGGGTTAATAGGATTATGGGGAACCTATTGTCCTTTGCTGGATACATTCTCATACCAAGGCCAAGAGTGATTGCTGCTCATAGATTGTGGGTCCTGAGTGAAATGGTGGACATTGGGAGGTTTTCTAGGACCTGTAGTAGAGGTGAGGACTCAGTAGTGGGCTCTTGGGGTCCCGGAACAACACTGGAGTTTCAGGAATAGAGTTTCAGCCTTGAGCTACAGGGGCAGAGCCCTCTGACTTGGGCACAGTGAGAGGATTTCAGGGGCAGAATTGCCCATCTAGGGGGCTGTTTCACCAGCATGAGGACTGCTGATGCAGGCAGGTGTTTGTCCCTGTGGCCCAGGGCCTGTGTAGAGTGACCAGAACTGTTGAATAGCCAACATTCTCTACCCCCACCTAGGACCCACTGAGGCTATCGTCCCAGGCTTCCCAAGTGGTGCCTGGGGCTCCTCCTCTGTTTGTTTCCCACATTGGGAAAGAGGCATGCTCAGCCTCAAGTCACAGGGCGTGACACGGGAGAGCATCCGTTCCCTTCTCATACATCTGTTACGACATTTATTTATTGATTAATTTGAGACAGAGGCTTACTCTGTTGCCCAGGCTAGAGTGCTGTGGTGTCAGCCTAGCTCACACCAGCCTCAAACTATTGGTCTCAAGCCATCCTTCTCCCTCAGCCTCTCAAGTAGATGAGACTACCCACCACAACTGCTGGGTAATTTTTCTATTTTTAGTAAAAACTGGATCTCACTCTTGCTCAGTCTGATCTTGAACTCCTGAGATCAAGCAATCAGCCTGCTTCAGCCTCCCAGAGTGCTAGGTCTACAAGTGTGCACTACCATGCCCAGCTACAACATTTAAATGTTTCAACTTTTCTCTTTCTCTTTTTAAAATTCACTGGCATATTGCAATTGACTTTTACATAAAAAGATTAAAACAATAATATTTATGAGGATATTTCCAATTTTTAACTATTTACCTTGTAATCTGTCCACTATAGCTATAATATGCTTTCTGGAATATTAAAATAATTTTGTTTTTTTCCTTTTTATTCTGTTTTGTAAGAAGTTGGATTATAACAGTTAAAAGAGAACTTCTTCTTTGTTCCTTGCAATCTATATAATTTTATTATCTTTAATTAAATACATTAGTGTAAATATGATATGTCATACATGTACATATATAAATTATATTCATGTGTTATCGAGATGTTCTTTTTACTTAATCTTTGCTCCATCTGGTATGTGATTATTAGGTAGATCTTGCTTACATTACATTTTCTACTGTTTTAACTTTTTTCTCTAGAGATCCTCTCTCTCTCCTTTCCTTCCTCCCTTCAAATTCTCTTTCTTTTCTCCTTTATTTTCATGAAGGACCATATCTATTTTGCACACACTATTTTCTAGATGAAGTAATGAATTAGCAGTGTTTAAAGAAAGAAACTTGAATCCTGGCAGTTGTGAGCTTGAATCCTTGCTGTGGAGAAGTAACCCAATTCTAAGGTCCCCTCATGTCTCTAAATTGATTATACTAAGGCCTACCAAATGACATTGCTATGAAGAACAAATAAGATGACCCCTGACGTGTGGTTTTTCATGTTTATGATGGCACAAAACAATGTGCATTTAATAGAAACTGTACTTTCAATTCTGAATTTCGATCTTTTCCCCAGCCAGTGAGGTATATAGTAATATTAGCTATTAGACACTAGCAGCAAATACTTTTACATGAGATACTTAGCACTTCATTATAAAATGAACTTTGAGTCAGATGATTTTGTCCAGCTGTAGGATAATGCGAGTGTTCTGAACGAGGTTATAATAGGCGAGGCTAAGCTATGGTGTTCAGTAGGTTAAGTATGTGCAATGCAGTTTTGACTTAACGACATTTTTAGCTTACCCTGGATTTATGGGACATAACCCCTTCCTAAGTAAAGGAGCATCTCCATTATGATAGTGCAGGAAAGGCAGGCTCATGAGGGATGACGTCAATTACCAAGAGGGGTGAGGAGAGAGACTGAGATGGTACTAGGGACACTGTCATGGTGTGGCTTGAGAAATCTCTCACAGGGAGGCTGTCTCTTCTGGTTTTGTAATCTTTGCATCTTTCCATTTCCTGGACATCGTTCATGACGAAGCTCTGCAGGGACATGAAAACGCAGCAGATAGAAGTTATAAATTTGTCTCTCATTCCCCAGCTGGCACTGACTGACTGGCATGTGATAGGCCATTTTACTTTCTCAGACGTTATCTTCCTTTCTCAATTTAGAGAACAAAAGGAAATTATTGAATAGGGCTCTTAACATTTCTTAAAATGATATATGATTATAACTTATGAGGACTTCCTTGACTGCTTAAAATACTGTTTTGTTTTGTTTTTTTAATGCCACTATTCTCAGATCTGCTACAAAGACCAAAAGGACATTGTATATCTGCACAGTGGCCAGGGGAGTACAGAGGATGACTTGAAATACCGAGGTAGAATAGAACTCCGATTTCACAAAACACTTCTAAGACCTGGGCTCAATTTGTAGGTTCTGGAGAAACTGCCCAGAACCACAGTATTCTGTTCATGGTGTGGGAGGGAGGTCTTCCCTTTTCTACTGAAAAGAGCACCACATTGGAAAACAGGAGTATTGGGTTCTGCCTGTGGCTCTGTCCCTAATTAATTAGGCAACATTAGGCAAATCAAATGACTCTCTTCTTTGGACCTCATTTATCTTGTCTTGCAAATTAATCCAGATGCTCTAAAGAATCTGTAAGTCTCCTTCTCTTGCCCAAATACTCAATTACAGACCTAGTGAGAACCAGCTGATTGATTCATAAGTTTAAAAAGTTTAGGTTGGAGTCCTCCCCTTAGTGGTGTCAAAGCAGGTCAAATTACAACTTTTCAGCAAGAAAAAAATTCCTTTTGCTATCACCACACTTAACCATGTGCAATCTTTTATCTTTCATGAAAATCGTGATTGTTACATTGAAGATATGCTCCTAAGTTTCTAATATGCTTTGAATTACTTGGAAACCACACGCACACACAAATACACAGAGTGTTCTTATAAATAACAAGTGAATTCTCTCCCCTACAAAGATACTAAATTTAGTCTGGAGAAGCATTCCACATGCTTTTAAACATAGATCTAGTGTCTAATAGCTAATATTACTGTATCATGATAAATGTTTTTTTTTATTTTTCTGTTTTTCCTTATTTGATAAGATTTTACAATATCAAGGAAGATACTGTTTCTCAAGGACTAATATTAAGGGCTTAAAAAAGGGAAGGTTTTACTCTTTTTATGTTTGGCCTTAATGTTTTATTGAAATATCTTAATACATTTTTAATTCTAAAATACCACTCTGTGTTCAAGATTCACCATTGATTAAATCATAGTAAGTTTTCAAAAAAGAAGAAATATAAACCTATTAAAATTATACTTTTGAAATAAGAGCTTTAGCTCAAGTGCTGTATCCCACGCCTGTAATCCTCTCACCTGTGAGAGGCTTAGGAGGGGGGGATTACTTGAGTTCAGGAGTTTGAGCCCAACCTGAGCAAGAGCAAGACCCTATCTCTACTGAAAATAGGAAAACTGAGGTAAGAGGATTGCTTGAGCCTGAGAGTCTGTGGTTGCTGTGAGCTATGATGATGCCAGGGCACTCTACCCAGGGCGACAGAGTGAGACGCTGTAAAAAAAAAAGGACAAAGGAAAGGAAAGGAAGGAGGGAGGGAGGGAGGGAGGGAGGAAGAGAGCTTTAGATACAAAGGGAAAAAAGTATACTTTGAAGTTGCTTCCTAATTTTGGAATTTATAATTGTAAAAAGTGGGTGTGTTCAATCAAGGGAATATTATTAATTGCTTGAGTGGGGAATGAGGATGTTTTAAAAATTGTCCAGAAGTCCTCAGTACTCCTGGAAGCTCAGCCAGTGGAGCCGCCCTGTGAACTCTGGGATGCTCTGCACTCTGGCCAGGGGGGCGGCTTTCCATGCTGTGTGTCAGCTTTTACATCCTGAGTTGCTTTGATAAATTCCTTGGATTAACCCTTCCACATGGTCCTACCCTCTGAAAGTTTCTGGTAGAAATATGTTGCTCAGTTTCCCATGCTCCAGATCACTAGGTCTTACTGCATAGTGCAAAAAACCTTCTTTCACACAAGAAGTAAGAGACAGAGCTGGTAGAAACAGCTGGGTTGAAACATTACTGAGAGGCAGAAACGCTTTTGAAAAATTATAAAAATCATGATTTCATCAATTCATTAACAGAAACTTCTTGCTACATTGTTGGAGGTAATTAAAGAATAATAGTTGTAAGTATAAAAGTATATATTTAAACTTTGGGATCCACACAATCTTGGAGAAAATGACTAGAAAGTGAAATTAAAGGTACATTGCACCACAAGGCCCCTATTTCAGATTTGAATTCAGACTCTGAATTGGAAGTTGTATTGTAAATCTGAAAAGTGCAAAATTGAGTTAATATTATACTTGGTATTGATCGATCAAGTTGCTAACCAATAGCTGTATTTTTCTATCACAGCTAAATTGTACTCTAGGTTCAAGATACAAACTAAGAAAGTCCTGTGTTTCTCTTCTACTTAAATGACATGAATATTATACTTACAAGCTAACTAGATATATGAGAAGCTTCCCTAATCTTTTGTCTGAATTCCAGATGTCAGTTTAACCTTTAAGGGTTTCTAAAATGAATTATTAGCCAAATAGGAAAGATTAGATTTTGTACTGTGGGAAGAGTGGAATATATCTGGGTAATATTCACAGATCTCCTATTTCTGCATACCTACTTAATTTTAAATATTCAGACATAGGTGTGGATGCTCTCCTTACCCCCTTTTACATTTTCTTTCCTCTAACAGTTCATCTCCTTTCCCCTGGGTCTGAAACTTTCCCTTGAGATCCAGCTGCAAAACTGTTCTCTGATGGTATCCCAGAGGTAAAGTCTGGTGGTCTTTGTTCAAGTTGGTTCATTTCAATGGATAGTCACTGGGTGGTTATTATGGCTGGAGTGTTTTAGGAGATGAATTTTCTTTTCCCTACTCACTAAACTCAGCTGCACTGGGTCCTGTTCTGCTAAGGACCCATTAGAAGGCCACACTGATCTTTCAGAACTAATCTTACGTGATAATGACTTTATGCACTACTCTTGCCTGATATCTTCTGTCCTTAAGTGGTGGTTTTCAATGTCTTTACACTAAAGTCTTGAAGTCTTTGTCACCAAGAAACAAGGCAAGACTAGAAGGTGCTTGACGCTTCTTCCTTTAAATCCTGTCGGAATCTCTGTTCATCCACAGTGGATAAAGAGGTAGATCAGGAATTTTTTGAAATTATTATTTTTATCAGATGACCACAATAAAATTATCACTTTTGTTTTTGTTGTTGTTGTTATTTGCTTGGTGTTTTAGAAATCACCCCTAGCACACCAGACGGTATCCTGAAATGCTTACTTAAACTTACAAGTTAGGATTAAATTTGTATACCTTTATCAATCTCCCCAAACTTCAAATAATTTCTATAAGAATTTTTTTCTATAAATCTTCAGCAACACGCTGTGTTGAAAATAGGATGGGGTGAAATACTGGCATTTGATTTAATAGATCTAATCAATCCATATACTGTAAAAAGTATAAGTAAATCTATTTCTAGCCATGTAGCTGGCACAACAAATTTTTAAAATTGTGAGTGAGAGATTCATCAATAAGAATTGGGAAAGTACACTTATCTTTTAAACAAACTTGTCATTTATCTGATAGAAGATTTGTTTAAGAACAGTTTGGAGAATTTTCTTCCATGCATGAAGTGAACTGATTATTTGTTTCAACTGCTACTCTTAAAAGAGAATTGCTACATAGTTCTTTTCTAAACCATGGATTACCATTACTATGATTTATAAAATTGAAAATATAATACAACAGCTCTATAAAACTCCAATGCATTGCTTTTCAGTGCTAGTATTCAAGCAACAAGTGAGACAACTAGAGCTGATTTGTTTTTATTTTCAGAAAGTACCGTGAGAAATCACTGATTTTGTTTATAGGATTGTTTACCTCAATTTAAAATTAAATTTGAGTTCTTATAGATGGATTCATTTTCTACACATAAATACTTCTTATAGTTTGCTTTTAACAATAGCATAAAATTTTTTTTATAGTCAAAGAAACAAATAGAATAAGGACAAACTCTTTAAAGAATTTTTCTTTCATTGTGGGAACTGAGTTTACCTTACAGTTGCTTGAGTAAATGCTTGTAGATTTTCCTAAATAAACAAGGTTATAAGGTGTCCTACTTAGAATAATTGTGGTTTTTTTGGTTGTTTTACATTTTGTAAAAAATTTAACTTCTTGGTAAGAGATATTTTCATTGGAATAAAAATGGGACTTTCAGATGTCTGTCATTTTCTAAAATGCTTTGAAGTTTGAATTTTCTACGTACATCAAGAAGTAAGTCCCTGTGAATAGAGTATACTAATGATAAATTTGAGATTTCAAGACTCAAATCTACATTACTGTTACAAAAACTATACCTGTTATTGACATCACACAGTCAGCTTTTGTGCAAATTTCATCTGTGACAACTATTTATTATACTTATCAGATGGCAAGAAAAAGGCTCCAACATTGAAGTTTTTAAAATAGTGACAGGCACTGAATGTCGATGGCACTAGACCAATCTGATGATGTGGTAAGACAGCGTCAAGAGGTCAAAGCAGTCGTGGAAAGATGAAGAGTTAAGAGAGTGTTCCTGGCTCGCCAGTAACGCTTGTTTCCTTTATTTCTTTGTGACAAGAGCACAGAGCTTCCATGGCAAGCCTGAGTAAAGGTCAGAACTCTAAGACGGCCTGTAAGATTCCCTCCTTCTGGGAAGATTCCCAGTGAATATGATGGGCTATCACTCTGACGACTATGTCCTGTTACGTGGCAGAAGGGGTTTTGCAGATCTATTTAGGATCCCTAATCATCTCACTTTGATTTTATTTTCTTTTGCCTCCTAATTGTTTTTTTTTTTTTGTTGTTGTTTTTTTAATTTGGTTAGTATGAGGGCACAGACAATTAGGTTACATTGTTTGTGTTTGTAAGGTAAAGTCCCTGTCGTAGGAGGTGTGCCATTACATTGTGCAGGTTAGGTGAGAGGACACTAATCTCCCTCCCTCCTCCTCCCCTCTCCTCCCTCTCTCCTCTTCCCTGCCCTCAACTTGAGTTTAATTGAATTTTTCTCTTGTGTGGGCGTGTATTTGTTTGCCTGCTGGTTTTATATTAGTACTGACTACATTGGACACTTGCTTTTCCATTCTCGTGATACTTTACCAAGTGGAATGTTCTCCAACTCTATCCAAGTTAATAAAAGAGATGAAAAGTCTCCATATTTTTATGGCTGAATAGTACTCGGTGGTGTACATATACCACAGTTTTTTATCCATTCATGAGGTGATGGGCACTTCCATTGATTCTGTATCTTAGTGATTGTGAATTGAGCTGTGATGAACATTCTAGTGCAAATGTCCTTATTGTAAAAAACATTTTTTAAAAAATCTTACTTTGATTTAATCAAGAGGGATATAAACCTGAGTGAACCTGATCTTATCAGATGAGCTCTTAATGGAGATCAGAGAGACTTAAAGCAGTTTCCCTGCTGCCTAGAAGAAATAAGGTTCTGTGTGGTCAGAGGGTCTATGGAGGAGACTGCAGGGCAAGCATCTGAGGGCAGGCTCTAGAAGCTGGCTAGTAGGCGGCCTGCAAGAAAATAAGGTTATTATCATATAAGCTATGAGGAAATGAACTCTATGGTTCTCCAGTGAGCTGTGAAGAGGAACCTAGAGTTAAAGATGTGGTTGTGTCCCCTGCCTGTTGATACCTTCAGGTTACCCTAGTGACATCCTGATCAGAGGACCTGGCTAACTCATGTCTATTCATTTACACAATAGAAAATACACATAGGTGAGAATGAAGCTTCAATGTGGACGGTCTAGTTGTAAAATTACCGACCATGTTGTTAGGTTATTGAGTATGAAATGTCCAATTTCCTTAAGTACTAAGTCTGACAGTTGGTACCTGTGACATTTCACTTTGACACTTCTTGTTTTATTTTTATCATGAAGAAACATCCTCAGTTTTTCAAATGCATATGTTGGCTTGTGCTATCTTTCAAAAACTTTTTAGAGCAATTGAAACCATGGATAAGTAAAAAATTCGTGTTATTTTTGAATACGTTCCATTGTGGAATCCATATAGCACAGACAACTAAAGAGGATGTTTGGCAAGGATGTGGCTGACGAATGCACAGTATTTCAATCGTTTGAGAAGTTCCATTCTGGTGATTTTAATCCTGAAACTGAGCCACATGGGTGACCTGAGACCAAGGTGGATAATGATGAGCTGAAAGCTGTACTGGAAGTCAACCCTTCTCAGCCTATGCATGCATTAGCAGCAAGGCTTGATGTTGCAGCAACATTGGATCATTTGGAATAAATCTGCAAGGTAAAGAAGTTGGATAGATGGGTTATGCATGGAGGACATGAGCATCAGAGGAGAAATTATCTCAAAGCTTGCCTCACTTTGCTATCACGACATAAAGGTGAACATTTGTATACCATATTGTTCTGTGTGATGAAAGATGGGTTCTTTTAGGCAATCATAAGCATTCAGCACAGTGTTTAGGTAAGATCCAGTGCTGAAACATAGTCCAAGACTGAATAGGTCTCCAAAAAAGTGAATGGTTTGTGTTTGGTGGTCTCAAGCAGGTATTGTCCACTGTAGCTTCATCAAATTTGGTCAGGCGATGACAGCACACGTCTACTGCAGCCAGTTGGCTGAAATGACGAGGATGCTTGGGATTAAGTAGCTGAGATTGGTCAATAGGGACAGGCCAATCCTCTTGCAAGACAACACTCAACCACATGTCACACAAACACTGCTCAAACTACAGAAGCTGGACTTGGAAACTCTCTGTCATTCACTGCATTCACCAGTCCTTGCACCAGCTGACTACCACATCTTCCGGGCTTAGGACCACATCTTGCAAGGAAAAATATTCCATATTCAACAAGCTGTGGAAAATGTCTTTTTCCATTTTGTCACCGCCCACTCTCAGGCCTCTTCACTGCTGGATAAACAAGCTACTGTTAAGATAGAACAGCGCTGACAGTGCAGGTGCGCGCTTTGGTTCATCAGACCGCTCCTTGTCTCAGATATAATGAACTAAACTGCTGCTTCACTGTGATGGCCGAAGTGACACTGGACTGCAGAGGCTTCAGCCTGCGGGAATCCAGAGTGAGAGTCTACTTCTCTTCTGCGTGCGTCTTTCTCCCTCTCATCAAATGTATGTGTGTGTGCAATCTTTCTCATGTGTATTATCTTTGTGAGTATCAAACTCTCATCTACAACTCCTTATCTTTATCCGCACGTTCATCCATATCTACTTCATAGATTAAGAGGTAAGTGACATGACTTTTTATTTTTTTTACAATTTCTTAATAAATTTTATTTTTTTTATTATTTTTTATTAAGTCTTTTGTACATAGATCATAAATACATTTATGCCATTTTCAATGTGTTGATTATTTGTACAAATTGGAGTTCTTACATCATACTAATCAACATAGCTTTCACCTCATTTATCCAATTATAGCATTAGGACATTTGTGCTCTACACATGATAGATCCAACTTGTACTTGCAATGTGCTCCATAGTTGTGGTCCCCCTACTATCTCCTACTACCCCTCCCACCTCCTGCCCTCCCCTCTCCCTCCCTTTCCCTCCTTCATCCTAGGCTAAAGTTGTGTTTCATTTTTCATATGCAAGTGTGAGTGATTATAAATTGGTTTCACAGTAGTACTGAGTACATTGGATACTTTTTTTCCCCATTCCTGAGATACTTTACTAAGAAGAATATTTTCCAGCTCCATCCATGTAAACATAAAAGAGGTAAAGTCTCCACATGACTTTTTTAGTAAATTAAATCACTGAGAAAAAAATAACAGTTTGATTATTAAAGATAAGAAACAATTAAATTGGTAGTAATTGTTTACAGTTACCATTGGGGAAAAAGAGATTTGGCTCTTTACATACCTATGATATGAACTCCGTTATTGAAATTCATTTGATTTTTAAGACCTTACAAGTTGATAAGGATATAAGAACACCTTTAAATATAAATTGGAAATACTTTTTGAAAGAAATGATTTGACATCGTAGTTAATAGCTTTAGAAATGTGCATAACAGCACATTATACTTTTTTGAATCTATACTAATGATTTAATATATGAGAAATATTTTATGCAAAGAAGTGTTCTGTGTAGTATTTTATGCAATATTTAGATTTTCCCCCAAATGAAAATCTAAATGAGGTTGATTTAGCAAACTCACGTAAAACTCTTCAATGATACGTTATGTAGCCATTTAGCAAATGTTAAATGAGACAGTAAATCATGTGTAGGAATTCTTAGTAAAAGAAATTAAGGGGAAAAACTATGCAGAATTACATCTACTATATGATTACACTGATTTAAAAATTACCAAATACAAGCATAATTCAAAATCCTGTATGGAACTATGTCACGCCTTTACAGTAATTGTGTTTGAATGGTGCAACTATGGTAATTTTATTTTTTTTTTGTTATCCATTTTTAGTATTTTAAAAATATCTTTAATGACTATATATGGCTTTTAAAATAATTAAAACAAAACATAAACCATACCCAGAAATATTTTTCCTGACAAAATAACTTCCAAGAGCCTTTGCCTTCTACGGATAAATGCAAGGTGATTATTAGCGTGGTCTTAGCAGAAGCTGGGGGACGCTGACGTGCTGTGAAATAGAGGGCCACGTTCTGCTCCTTAGCTACAGGGATGTCAGACTAATGGCCTATGGGCCGTGCCCATCTGTAGATAGCCCAACAGGGAAATCCAGCTACTTCATCTTTGTGTAAAAAATTATTTATTGGTGGGGGGAATGAGGGACAGTGGAGAGAAGAGGAGAGGGGAAGTGGGGGCATCACAGTGTAGGGCACACCTCTTGAGGGCAGGACACAGTTATGAGAGGGACTTTACCTAACAAACGCAAATAGTGAAACCTAATTCTTTGTACCCTCAATGAATCTGAAACAATAAATAACAATATTTATTGTTTCAGATTCAATAACAATAACAATGCTGTTAAAAAAATTGTTATTAAATTAAATTATTATTATTATTTTTTGAGATAGAGTCTCACTCTGTGTACTGGCTCTGGGTAGAGTGCTGTGGCATCCTACCTCACAACAACCTCAAACTGTTGGATTTAAGAGATCCCCTTGCCTCAGCCTCTTGAGTAGCTGGGACTACAGGCGCCCATCACTACTGCCTGCTAGTTTTTTTTTTTTTTTTTTGTAGTTTTTTGCTGGGGCCAGGTTTGAACCCACCACCTCTAGTATATGGGGCTAGCGCCCTACTCCTCTGAGCCACAAGCGCTGCCCTGTCTGCTAGTATTTTGAATTTAGAAGGTCAGTGGGTGTGGTGGTTCCCTCACGCCTGAAATCTTAGCATTCTGGGAGGCCAAGGTGGGTAGATTGCTTAAACTTGGGAGTTTGAGGCCAGCTGGAGTTAGAACAAGACCTCTGTCTCTACTAAAATTAGAAAAACAAAAAAACAAAACCAAGATTCCCCAAACTAGCTGGGCATAGTGGTGCACACCTGTAGTCCCATCTACTGGGGAGGCTGAAGCAAAAGGATTGCTCATGCCCAACAGTTTGAGGTTGCTGTGACCTATGACAGCAGGGCCCCAACCCAGAGTGACAGTCAGACTCTGTCTCAAAAAAAAAAAAAAAAAAAGTCGAAGGTCTATCGATATAAAGCCCATATTGTCACATGACCACCATGGGCTGGAGTTGAGAACCCCACTTTCGTAGGGTGTAGCCTTGCACTGAGCCCGGCGGTCCCTCCCAGCACCCAGCTGACCCTGAGATCCAGTATCAATCGCAGTTCAGCATCGCACCTGCTCTCTTGTAATCCCTTACATGGAAAACATTTTTTTTTCTGTGCTCATTTTTCTATCAAAAGTGGCAAATGAAAGATGGCATTCGAAAGCCTCCTTGCTTCTCAAGCCCGCTGTGCTTTCTTCATTCATGCCCTCGTTGGCAATTGTGACTGTGACCTCTGGAGATTAAAGAAATAATTGATTGGAAGCACCTAGTATCACCTGGGCCAGATGCTCAGCAATTGTTAGTTCCCTTCCATCTGTCCTTTCTTCGAGTTGTTTTGAAACATTTGGACACAGGATTAAGTGGTTTTAACATTCCCATTGACTGTAAGTGGAGCAAGCGTCACAACAAAATGTTAAAATCAAGCAGGATAGACTAAGATTTCATTTCTAGTAAAGCAGAGACTATGAAGAGGGAAGATAGTCTGATAACCATGTAGGTGACCCCAATTTCCTCTTTCTATCTCTACTGAAATCAATGGCATTTCTCCCCAGGGACAGAAGGGGAGAAAACATTCCCCGCTGCAGTGAGGTTTCACTTGGCTTGTGTCTCCCTGGCCTCTGGGTGAGGCCGACTGTGCAACGGAAAGGCACATTTCAGAAAAGTTCGATGTATTTATCCTTAAAACACATTCAAGACATTAATTCCATTTCTTTCCTGGCTGCATATAGGTGAATTAGCAAACAAACAAATAAATAAATAAATAAAATAAAACAACAACAACAAAAAAAAACCCTAAAACCTAAACCACTCCTGCGTTGTTTTCCAGTCTTCAAATGAAGCCTAATTAAAGAAATATATAGTTTTTATTGAGCTGCAAGAAAAAGGGACATGGGGCACAATTAACTTCACATCAATAATTAAAGCCATAAAATTATTAATGTAGCAAATATTACGCATTAATAAGAAATATATTGTGTCACCAAATGCTGCATAAAATCCCTCTTTCATAATCTATAATCCAAAAGGAGAAATAGAAAAGGGATGTGCAAAATACATTATGTTTGAGGCTTAAGTTTATTGCTGCTAGAAGTAAGATGTTTGCGGTATTTTAACACCACCATTTATAAGATGCAATTGTTCTAAATCAGTTGCAAAATAAAGTAGGAGAGAAGGTATAATTGTGCTAATAATTGCTTATGTGTAACATGAACTTTTACTAGGGGGCTAAGAATGTTAATCAGTCTGCCCACTATTTTCCTTTGACAGAAGATTCAAAGTTCAATATACAAAGAGGAGAGAGTCTTCCTCCATCCACATTTCCTCCTCTTTTCTGGCTAAGCTTGCATTATCCTACTCCTGCTCATTTTTTGGAGACTTCCAAGCTAGCTTTGTGATTCATGGATCACCTACTCAGAAAATTCTTCTCTTAGTCATTAAATGTCCTTTGGAAAATGTTAAGAAATGAATATTTGGCCACACTCTCCCCACCCCACCCTGGGTCCTATTCTATACTTGTTTTATTAAAATCCTAAAACCTGCTACTGCAATCGGCTATTTACTTCCATGTGCTTACATAGTACACAAGGCATCACAAGTGTCAATGACTAAGGAATAAGTAAATGAGGCAGCAAGAGAGTTGTTTTTTTTTTTTCAAATAGAGATTAAGATTGCATGATTTTCTTGAACAGAAGACTCTCTGAAGATAGCAGACGAATGGCCAACAAACACATGAAAAAACGCTCATTGTCCCTAATCATCAGAGAAATGCAAATCAAAACCACTCTGAAATATCACGTAACTCCAGTTAGATTAGCCAATGTCACAAAAAAATCCTGAATCTTCAGTTGCTGGCATGGATTTGGAGAGAAGGGAACCGTTTTGCACTGCTGGTAGGACTGCAAACTAATACAACCTCTATGGAAAGAAGTATGGAGAATTCTCAAAGAACTAGAAGTTGACCTTCCATTTGATTCTGCAATCCCATTAGTAGGTATCTGCCCAGAAGGAAAAATAAATCATTTTACCACAAGCACATTTGCACTAGAATGTATTTTGCAGCTCAATTCACAATTGACAAAATGTGGAATCAACCCAAGTGCCCATCAACACGTGAATGGATTAACATACTGTGGTTCACATGTACCCCCTGGAGTATTATTCACCCATAAGAAAAGATGGAGACTTGGTATCTTTTGTGTTTACCTGGATGGAGGTGAATCACATTCTTCTTAGTAGAGTATCTCAAGGATGGAAAAAAAAATCCCATGTACTCAATACTAATATGAAACCAATATCAAGACAATTACAAACCCACACAAAAGAAAAACACAAGTATAGTCTAGAGAGGGGGAGGAGAGAGGAGGGAGAAGTGAGGAGGCAGGAGGAAGGGTGATTGGCAGGCTCTCACCTAATGTGTGAAGTGGGAGGGTGTTCAGCAGGGCCCCTGGGTGAAGAACTCAACTATAACTTGAACTTTACCTTAGACATGAAAATGATGTAACATAAATATTTGTACCTTCATTATCAATCTGAAGTTAAAAGACTGAATGATTTATGAACATCTTGATGAGGTTCTTGATGGTGAATTCGGTTTTTGAAAACTCTAGCAAATATCTACTGTGACCAAGTTGTTGGGGGGTGACTCAGGTGAGAGAGGTTAAGTCTTTTGCTTTAAAATTCAGGTACACCAGCGGTGCATCTTACAAGAGTATATGTGAAACTTGGTAAACGGTCTGTGAAGCTATTATATGTAAGTGAGATCATATGTATTTCCCCATAATAAGTGAGATCTTATTATATCTTATATGTAAGATCCTATATATTTCCACATAGTACGTGAGATCACACAATATTTTTCTTTCTGTGTTTGGCTTATATCCTGTAGCACAATGCCCTCCAGATCCATCCATGGGACTGGTAAGATCTCCTTTTTCGAAGGCTGGGTAATATTGCATTGTACATACCCCATCTTCTCCATCCATTGGTGTGGCAGTTATTTGAAAATTCTTGGCTATTGTGAACAATGCTGCAGTGAGCAGGAGCATGCAGGTATCTTCCTGAAGTCACGAGGTGGTGACTTCATCTCTTTTGGGTATGAACTGAGAGGAAGTATCGCTACATCGTAGGGTAGCTTTATTTTTAATTGAATGGCTGTACCAGTCTTCACTCTCACCGGCAGTGCACTAGGGCTTCTTTTTCTCCAACACTCACCAACATTTGGTATCCCTTGTCTTTTTGATAAGAGCCATCCTTGCAGGTGTGAGCTGATGCTCATTGTTGTTTTAATTTGCATTTCTCTTATGATTAGTGATGTGGAGGACCTTTTAATTACCTGTTGGACATTTTTTATGCCTTCTTAGAAGAAATGTCTGTTCTTTTATCAGTGCTTTGTAGTTTTAAGTGTGCACTTCTTTTGTTAATTTGTTTCTAGATTTTTTGGCTAGGTTGTTATTTGTATGTGGAAATGTTGAATTTGTTGCAAATTCACTGAATTAACTTATTAGTTCTAAACAGTTGTTTTGTGAACTTTTTGAGATTTTCTAAATATAGGATCATGTCATCTGTAGATAGAGGTAATTTTAATTCTTCCTTTCTGAT
Organism: Nycticebus coucang; assembly: GCF_027406575.1. Taxonomy (NCBI): domain Eukaryota; kingdom Metazoa; phylum Chordata; class Mammalia; order Primates; family Lorisidae; genus Nycticebus; species Nycticebus coucang. The sequence continues at coordinate 119,277,226 of NC_069780.1, read as the reverse complement.
TTGGGTGCTTCCTTGTTCTTTCCTATATTCATGCTAGCACCTCTAGTGCTGTGTTGAATAGACGAGATGGGAGCAGGCGTCCCTGCCTTGTGCCAGATCTTAGTGAAAAAGCTTTCAATTGTTTTTTGTTGACTATGATGTCAGCTGTGGATATTTTATAAATGGCCTTTATATAACTTTCCTTCCATATCTAAAATGTTGAGTTTTTATCAAGAAAGGATGCTACTGAACTTTGTCAAATGCTTTTTCTGCCTTAGTTGAGAGGACCCACATTTTTTAAAATTTTTCATTCTGTTAACGTGATATATCATATCCATTGATTTGCATATGCTAAAACAGAACTACATACCAGGGGTAAATTTCGCTTGGTCATGATGTATAATCTTTTTAATGTGTTGTTGAATTTGGTTTGTAATTTTTATTTATTTTTTTTGAGACAGGGTCTTCCTCTGTCTCCCAGGCTAGAGTGCAGTAGCCTCATTATAGGTCACTGCAGCCTCAAACTCTTAGGCTCAAGTCATTGTCCTGCCCTAGCCTCCCAAATAGCTGGGACTAGAGATCTGCACCACCATGCCCAGATAATTATTGTACTTTTTTTAAAGACAGGGTCTCCTTCTTACTTAGGCTAGTCTTGAACTCCAGGCCTCAAGCAATCTTCCTGTCATGGCCTCCCAAAGTGCTAGAACTACAGGCATCAGCCACTATGCCTGGCTGGTTTGCTAATATTTTATTGAGGATTTTTTACAACAGTGTTTATTAGAGATATTGGCCTATAGTTTGTTTTTTCTTGTGGTGTCTTAGTCTGGTTTAGGTGTCAAGATGGCTCAAGTTTCTTTTGTATCGTTCATGGCTCTTTGTTTATAGTAAGTGGTAAGTTTGGCTCGTCTCAACTATCAGGTATTGCTAAGTATTACAAATCACATCAATTTTCTTAAAAGCATCATGGAGTAGCTATGCTTATTTTATTACTGATCAAAATAAGAGTTGCAGAGATTAAGATATTTGCTCAATTTCTGGCAATGAGACCAGAATCCACATATTCTGATTTCAAATTCTGGACTTTTCCTTTGTAGTACACTGTTATGGTTTTTAGAACACAAAGGATTTAATGCTTTGTAGAATCAACTAAAAAGAAAGAGAAAAAAACAATTTTTGTAATAAGAGAGAAGCCCCAACGAAGTCCTCTTCCCACACAAATCAAAATTTCGCTTGAATCCAAGCATTCAGTGTGATTCAATCTTTCTCATAAATTTTCTTTTCCCTATATACTTTCAAATATTTTGTCTCATCCTGGATTTCCAGATAAAGATATGGGAAATTCCTTTTTAAATAAAAGTATTGGATCATTACAGTAACAGCTATTATTTACCAAGGCCAGCCTCCACGCTGGCCACTGCGTAGCTGCTTCACACACATCACGCCTTACACATCAGGTCCTCTTGCAATTCTGCAAAGGATTGTTACAAAGAAGTAACTGAACCCTTTTTTCTCCCTGCTTTAGAGAGGAATAATTGACACATAAAAATCGTATGTATTTGCAGGATACAATGCGATGTGTTGATCTATATGTGTACACTGTGAAATCATGACCATAATCAAACTGATTAACATACCCATCACCTCACATATTGACCTCCTTTGTGCATGTGGTGAGAACATTGAAGACCTCTCTCTTAGCACATTTCAAGTATACGGTGTCCTGCTGCTAACGTAATCACCGTGCGATACTTCAGCTCTCTACAGCTTGTTCATCCTACGTGACTGAACTTTGTGCTGTGGTTGTCCATCTCCCCATTTCTCCTACCCACACAACCCCTGGTGACCACCTGGTGTCTGCCGCAATGAATTTTACCTTTTTGCATTTTACATACAAGTGAGATCATGTAGTGTTTGTCCACCTGTGTCCGGCATTTCCAACCTAGTTCTGCCTTCAGATTCTGAGATCTTTCTTCCTGTCTCCAAAGCTACTGCTTTCTAGCCAGCAACATGCTTACTTGGTCGGTCTTTTCTGCTGCTTCCTTCTGAGTACGTAATTTAGATCAAGCCCTGATCCTGTAGTGACTATTCCAAAATGGGTTCCGTCTGTCTTCCAAGTTCCCCTTGTGTGACTGATCTAGTCTAATGTCAGAGAAGCTGTTGAAGGACATCCATGCAAGATACACTATTTTTGTTTTATCTCACAGCCACTTACATTTTAGTTAAATCAAATGTAAGAACAATTGGGGAAGAGAAGTCAGTGGTTATATACACGTATGGGACCAAATTTTGCATTTTCTTAGGGTGTTAGAGGGTAAAAGGAGATGACCTTAAAACTGGACCTTAAAAATTGGGAGGAATTGGGATGTGTGGGGAGAAGTGGACATTTGGTGGGGCTGAGAGAAAGCACTATAAGAAAAGGTTTTGGAGGCCAGGCACAGTGGCTCATGCCTGTAATCCCAGCACTCTGGGAGGCCGAGGCAGGTGGATCACCTGAGCTCATGGGTTCAAGACCTGCCTGAGCCGGAGCCAGACCCTGGTCTCTAAAAATAGCCGGGCATTGTGGTGGGTACCTGTCGTCCCCCCAGCTACTCAGGAGGCTGAGGCAAAGGGATGGCTTGAGCCCAAGAGTTTGAGGTTGCTGTGAGCTGTGAGGCGACAAAATGAGGGCAATAAAATGAGACTATGTCTCAAAAAAATACATAAACAAATAAAAAAAGAAAAAGGTTTTGTCCGTGAATGTTTTTGTTTGTTAAAATGCTTCTAATTCATCTCTAAATTTGCTCTTGGTTCTTCCTAATGACCAGTTCAAAATAAACAAGCAACTATTTCTGAGCCACCCATGTGGTCATAGGGTGGAAGAGTGTATTTGTAGTTCAGAACAAGACTTAGAGCAGCTTAAATGTACTGTCCAAAAGCAGGCAGAGCACTGACAGGCCTAAAGGTACAAGCTGTAGTGACGGGGGACGCGAGGAAAGACTCGGGTGAGACAGTCCTTCTAAGCTAAACTGCTGACCTCCATCTGGTTGGACTAAATTAACACGTGGGTGGAGGTGTGAGATTTAAAATCATTTGAAGAGACCGGAAAAGCAAGCATTTAACCTCAAGAGAGTGTGATTTCTGTTGCATAACTTAAAAAGAAAAGTGGCAATACCACAAAACACACATCACCTCTAATCTGAATCTGGTGTGATGATATTATCACAATTTTTCTTGGCCTCCAACACAGATAGCTTGTGCCAAATCACCTGGGGTGAATCTGCTCTGAACATGTTGAATTGGCTCAGTTTTGTTTTTCACTTCTCTCACACAGCTTTCTGGAAGACAGGGGAGAATTGAGAGAAGTGGACTCACTCTTCCTGAAAGACCCCCACCCCATCCATTTTTCTTTTTGCAGATTTTGCCTGCTAGTCTTGCCTCATAATTAATTAATCTTACGTTATTTACTTCAACATTGAGAGCAAGGCCACAGGGTTAGGATTCAAATAACTTGGGGGCCTGTTAGAAATACCAATGTCCAGCCTTTCTCTCGGGGTCAGATTCCATTGGCAGGAGTAGGGCATAGTCAGGGTGCTTTTTTGAAGAGCCTCTAGGTAAATGTAATGTGCATATATGGGGGAAAACCACTGATTTAGAGTCTTCATATTTAGAAAGGTGGGTGGGCTTTAATTATGACATACATATCATGATCTTCTAGTCATGAAGTTGAACCCATTTTATGAGAAATATGCCAATGGCTACCAGTTCTCTGCTGACAGGTAGAAGGCTTTTAGGAATTTGCCTAAAGACTGTTTAAAAAAAAATAGAACCCGTGTTTTCAACCTCCAAATCCTATGTTCTTTCTACCACATTATTTCATATCTATAATTATGTATGGTTTGCTCAACTATCACAGCCCTGGGAGAGATTTTCCTCGGCTATCCAACCCCAAATAGTCTTTCTCTGTCACATCACCCTGTTTTACTTTATTTTTTCATAGTAATATACTATTCCAAATCATGGTGTTTATTGTTTATTTATTACCATCTCATACTAGAAAGTAGTTGGGTGAGAGTAGGGACCTTTGTTTTCCTGTTTGCATCTATATTCCTCAGCATCTAGAACAGCAATCTGTGTGTGATTGCTGAATAAATAAATGAGTCGGTGAGGATTTTGCATTCTTACAGATATGTCAGTTCCATCATGCAGTCTCTGTCTAGATGGAGAAGGAACAGGGACACTTTTATTAGGAGAGGAGGTTTCTCAGAGCAGCAGCTGCGTTTGAGGCAGAAAATCAATTTTTACCCTGGGTGACATTTTCAAAAGAAGTGTATCTGGGATCATGGAATCTTCTATGTGACAGGGCTGGTGTCAAAATACTAGGATGTCTAGATGAGCGGCCCAGTTTCTGCAGAGTAGGTGTGCCGTTCAAGGATGCCCAGAACTGTCCATGCAATTTAGTCCTTGTTCTAACAGACTTTCTTGCCTGCACAAATAAGAGAGTGACTGTGGCTTTGTGAGTACACTTATGTTCAGCAAGGCATTTGCATGTGAATGCATATAGGCACCACATTTTATAAGCGTGGTGAGGACAGACATGTGGGAAGTAGATCGCCCAAGTTAGCTAGTGTTTATAATATTTTTGGTAATTGGGTGGAGGATGCCTGTCTGGTATGTTCTCAAATATTTTAAATACAACCATTGTTTAAGACCTAAAACTCACAATAAGATGGAGACGGTATCAGGAAAAAATGTAGAGTATTAATCACAACTTATGCAAAACATGTTAAATGAACGAACCCAACCATTTGTCATGTACACACCATTGTGTTAAGGAATGTCTTTCCTCATGCTGCTCGTTATTGAGGAAAATCACTGCCAGAGCAGTTTAGCTAATTCATTTCCATGTTTGGAATTAAACATTTGTAACAGTTATCTACTTCCTATTATCTGCCTGGGACAAGCCTTGTCTTGTCAGTACTTAGCTGGCAGCTACCAGAATCGAGATAAGGACAGGGGGATCCCTCTGCAAACTCGGGAAGATACAGAGAAGCTGGCCTCTGCTGGGAGTCGGACCGGAGGAGCAAAGGGGCAAAGGGGCGAGGTTGGTTCGCAGTGGGCGGGCCTCGGGGCTGCTTCTTTGGTCCTGTTTCAGCAGCCCAGGAGGTATCCGTGCTTCTTTTACTTCTCTCCCACTCCCAATCAAAACACATATCCACAATCATACACTCAGCATCTTTAATAGGGAGACAGGAGTTTTCTTTTGTAGCTAGAGAAGAGGTAATTCTGCAGGTAGAAGAAGAAAATTATTGATTGGTATTCTCATAGTTTGAAAATAACTGATGATAGATCCTTTCTGGAGCTGGGGAAAAAAATAAGGGAGCTAATAAATTTTGAGTTTCTACTATTTTTTGTGCTCAGTTATGACTTATAAGAATTAATGCACTTTAAGTATTTCATTATGTAAAATGTAGATAAGAGTGTGTTAGGAGAGTGATCTTAGGTGCTTGAAATCAGGTGGGCAATAGACAGGCTCTCTTAACGAGAGGAGTTTTTTGGTATGGCAAAATTTGCTCACTTTGGAATTGTCCTTGGAGCTGGGTTTTTTTCAAAATGGGAACACAGGACTAAAAAAATGTATAGGCTCCTACCTTGAATCCCAAGAGAGTTCACAGTTTGAAAACATTAATAAAATTAAAACTAAAACTCTGAAAAAAAGTTAAAGTAGTGATGGTATACCGTCAATAAGTTAATGACTATTGCAATTATAAATTAATAGAGGTGGCTTCTTTTGACCTGCCCCAGATGTCATGTCAATTGATCAAATATTCCGAGACAATGAAATGGAAAAAGACAACTTTATTATAATGCTTCAGGCAGGGATTATTTTTATTTTGCTATTAGGAGCACATCCACATGTCAATGACCAATTCCATTTGGAAAAAAGACACTTTGGGGGGATATGTACAATTAGGATAAATCTCCAAGGTGACCCTTGGGTCTGAGCTAACCACCTCTGTTATTTTTAATTGACATTAGGACTCATAAAAGATAGCATTTATAGGCTTTATTTTGATTCAGAACAAAGGAGTTGTTTATAGCCCTTGGTGTCCTTCTGCTCCTAGGTGTCAGGGGCTGGCACGGCCTCCCTGGGCTAGGGTCTCTGCACCTCCATGAAAGGCAAGGAAATTGAAAAGGTGTCAGGGAACTAGCAGGTTTTCTGCCACCTTCTGCCGCTAGTCACGCCACGTGTTCTGGGGTTGCTGTCTTTTTTTTTTTTTGTAGAGACAGAGTCTCACCTTATCGCCCTCGGTAGGGTGCCGTGGCGTCACACAGCTCACAGCAACCTCCAAATCCTGGGGCTCAGGCGATTCTCTTAACTCAGCCTCCCAAGTAGCGGGGACTACAGGCACCCGCCACAACACCTGGCTATTTTTTTGTTGCAGTTTGGCCAGGGCTGGGTTTGAACCCGCCACCCTCGGCATATGGGGCCGGCGCCCTACCCGCTGAGCCACAGGCGCCGCCCGGGATGCTGTCTTTTTGAGATTGATTCAGTAGCCCTAGACCTGCCTCCTGAGACAGCTGTTTGAACCTCAGTTTCTCCAGGGTGTTTGGGTAAGGGACTGTTTTCCTTTCACTTGAAAAATAGATTTCTATATATATATAAAAAATGGAACCAATCTTCATAACCGTCATAGAGGAGATGAGAAACTCTGGATGAAAGATAGGTGTATTTGGAATATTGGAATAGTTGATGATAAAATGAAATTGACCGCATGCCCATAATTTGATCAGCTATACAAAACTGGTTGTCTGACAGGCAGAACTAAATCCCTAATCGCTTGAGAAATGGTCTGTTGAGTGGACCCATAGAGTGTCAGTTTAGGAGGCTGTTACTTTTGGGCCTAAATAGCTTTGCAAAGGCCCATGGCTCTGTTCTTTTGAAGAATGGGACCACTTTCTGTGTATCTCTAGAGACCATGATTAATGTGATATTTAGCACATCGGTTTCAGGTTCAACAATCATATTACCTGATTTTTTTCTTCTGGATTTTTATTCCAGTTAGTCTTTATTTTTCTTTTTTTTTTTTCTTACTGTATCATGTCCCTTTCACAATGTGGAAGCTCTAGACAGAATATAATGTTTACAAGTACTTACAATACTAGGCAGAGCAAAGGCATAGACTAAGTTATGCCTTTCGAGGGTTCTACATTTTAAAATACAGACTAATTCATGGTCAATTCCAGTAATTAAATTTATGGCTGCATCACACTTACACAACTAGGATGATGTATTCACATGTATACTCACAGCTTTTTGAAACCAGAACATCATTCACTGACACATAAGTTATATGTAAAACATGATGCTAGACTTGGGACTGGAAATACAGTGGACTTTGCTGTTCTAGTGCTCCTGGTCATTGTGAAATGTGAACAACAATCATGCAATTACAACCCAACTGTATTTGTTTTGTGGTGGTCAGAAGGCATCTAGGAAGGATACCAGTGGTCAGGGGAGACTTCCTGGAGGAGGCGTTGTCTGATTAGAGACTTCAAAAACTCCCTGTAGAGGGCAATGGGTAAATGAGAGGTGGCTAAGGAGACACCAGTCACCCAATTCTTCCTACACCATGTGTTTTGGATTCTGTTACAACTTTAAACCAGAACAATGGAAGGACACCGTATACTAACAGACAATGTGGGTGATTCTCATAGGCCCCGCCAGCTTTAAATTCTATCCTTTTAAGTATTACTTTTGGACATTTGCTATTTAATCTTAGAATTTTAAGAAATATTTACCCTTCCCGTAACAACACATTATAACAGCTCATTTTATAAGGAAAAAATCAGTTTCTTTTCAGCAAATACTTAGGATGTTAATCAACAATTTGCTGCTGTTTTTATCATTACTTATGCTAGGATGAAGGATCATTACAAGATCATTTAAAATTATTTTTATCTAAAGGCAACAATGTAGAAGAGTATATTGTTTGGCAAAGAATTCAAAACATATGGGCCGAGATAGAAGTATTTACTGCATTTGTAAGTTTCATTGTGAGTGTATAAAACGCGGCATCACTTGCCAGTAAATCAAAGCTTTTAAAAGTGGCAATTGTGAATGCAGTTGGTTGCAATATCAAGAGAACAGGGATTAGGAGTGTAACTGAGATTCCTTTTATGATAAATTATCTAGCTCCTGGCTACCGTGTATGAGCTCTATTAACTGCCTATAAATTGTTCATCAGAAAATCTAGTTCATTCTTGTTAATTAGGCCAAGGCTTTTATAAAGACTTTTTTCTCCTCTCTATGAAAGCCTGGGCTGGCAGGAGAGAATACCGAGGAAAAAAAGAACCCTCTGAAAATCATGATTAGTTCCTTTAAAAACTAATAATTAAAAAAAGAAATTTCTGAATTAAAACTACATTGGCTTTTTATGAGTAAAAATGGAATCGTTCTGTTGTAGTCACAGAAGAAGGTTGAAAATACAGCCCAAATGATTATAGCTTCTAACTTCAAATTCTCCCAATCAATAATACACAAGAAAGAAAGGATATATGTGTGTAAGAACTGGGTACACCCACTAGAAACAGTTACTACCAAGCAAGCTCCAGAAAGACAAATAGACATATCAAATTCTGTGGGCACATAATTCCATGTCACTTTGTCATGCATTTTACCCATGAAATCGAACTTTTATGCAAAATTATCTTTGAGGAAATCTCGTATTTGTTGCTGATCGCCAATTTTTTTTTTTTTCTGTTGTATTTTGCTCTATGTGGGCCTTACATAAGTGCTCCACTGGCAGGCAGTGAATGTTATGTTTATATTATCTCATATTTTGCATTGCTAACTGGTTCCCTTGATACCATTTAAGGTGCATCACTAATCAGCTCTCACGTTTCACACTTCCCTGGCAATCTTTGGATTTTATGAAGAGGAGACATGCCGTGCCCCAGTTCTGGACACCAAAGTGGTTGTGACTTCAGGAAGTCCCAATAGTCAGAGCCACAGGCTGAGTCAAGCTGTGTGATTGCTCCCCTGAGATGTAGTTAGCAAGCCTCCCTGACAGAGGCCAGAGGCAAGGAACCGTCAAAGGCTGGAAAACTCTGTATGGTTTGCACACACTCCATGCTTACCACCCATTAAGGTGCAATTAAGAAACGCTATTATATTTGGAAGCACCAAATTATAGCACAAGTTGGGGAAAAGGGGGAAAATCAGTTCAAACCAGGAAAAAGTGGTTCTTACATATACGTATTTAAAATAATGAGATTTTAAGCTTATGCAAACTTTTATTTTTCTTAGCAAATGCTAATATTAGCTAACAGTGAAAGAGGTTGTAGAACAATTAGGTAAAGCGTTTTTCATTTCCAAGGTCTTTTGGAAACATTTGTTTTGACTCATGGTTCTCCAATTCCCAGGACCCTAATTCTATATACTCTCCTCTGGTCCAGATTCTGGGTGATTTTGCTGCTTCCACAAGACCGTGGCATATGAGAGCTCATATAAATTCATTCTAAATTTGATGCGTAGAGCAACGATGTATTTCTTTGCACTGTGTAGCAGCAAGGGCACCACAGAGGGCTTACTTGGCTGGACTACGGTTTGAATCAGTAACTTTAAAGCCAGGCTCCAGTAATGCCCTAGAGATCTTACCAATGAATGCCTCAGGGAGAATCAATTGCAATGGGCTTAAACAGTCTTTCCTTTCTGATGTTAGAGAGAGATGGTTTAAATTCTGTTTAGCTCGGTTTTAATTGAAATAATTGTGTTTTTTTTTTCTTTTTGAAACACTAAACGAAAAGCCTTTATAACATGGTGTTTAAACAAGATTTTTACAAAACGAATCTCTTTTCTAAAAACAAACAAAAAACCCTTCACTTTTCATTATCATCATCCCCATCATGTGTATTGTTATTATAATCAAATGTTAAATTATGACGCATGGTTAGCGGTCCCAGTGTTCACCAGATAATTGGATTCTTTTCTAGGCCTCCCTATACGCTTTGAATAGGCTAACAGACATGAATAAATACCAGGTTTGGGGAAAGAAATCTTACCTGATGACAAAATCTCTTCCAACCACAGTGACCAGAATGTAGCAGTAATGAAAGCTGGGGAGGAAGAGAGCCCAGGCAGACAGAAAAGGTGGGATCTCAGAGATGGCACAGGTGCTTTTTAACCATGTCATCCCCCACACAGCCTTCACATAGGCTCACTTTTCTTTGGAACTAGACATATGGCATCACCTAATTGCAAGTGGGGCTTAGAAATGGAGTCCCTCGCTGGAAGTCACCTTCCAGTAAGAACTCTGCATTGTGGCGGGGGTGACAGGAACACCGCCTTTGTTGAACAGTTGGTCATCTGTGGCACATCATTTGGTATGTTACTTTAAGTACAGAAAATGCCTTTTACAGCTATAAGGTCTTTGGCTTCTAATCTACTTTAATTTATCAGCAGAGGTTTTTTAAATGCCTAATCGTTCAGTCAGTTCAATCAACCTGCCAATTAATGGAGTCAAGTTCAGCCACCTGGGTGGTTGACTGAGCTAACAGTTGTTTGGCTGAACAGAATGGTTACTTTGGCATAAAATGTGTGTGTGGTAGTTCTATATAGACATAATCACATCGAAGCTGGTGTAAAATTCATCATCGTAACTACATTTATTTTTTTATACACTGTCACCTTCCCTAATTTACTCTCCTGACTTCCACCTAGAAGGCTCTACTGTCAAGAAGCGCAGCAGAATAACGTTTCTTAGCTGAGAGCGTGCAGACCAGGTTTGTCGCAGCATCTTTTCGACACAATCTCATTTGCATGCTTTATTTTTGCTGTCAATACATGATGGGATAAATCCTACAGATTAATATCTAACTCTCTTTCAAAAAACTGCAAACCAAAAATAATTCTTATAATATGTATGGCCAGACTATTAGCTATATTGAAAAGATGTCTTACAAGTCTATAATTTCTGACGATTTTTAAAGGGAATTTGTCTTTTATCTATCTTTATTTCTTAGGCTTTCTATCTATATTTTAATAAATTAGATTTTAGGGTGTTATCTCAGGCTTACATCAATGCCTAGTAATATGCTTTCGTAAAGCTTGCCTCGATTTGGCAAACATCTCTACAGTTAGAGACATTTGAAGCTGAACATTTAACTTTGATTATGCACTTAAATTTAAAATGCAGGAATTCAATAAATTGATCCATTGACAAATATAGCGAATGCCTTTTCTAAGTCCTGTAAAGCATGTAGAGCTGAGTGATTGCCTCCAAGTAACTTATACTCTGAGACTTGGCATAGCTGAATATGTTGAAGACAGAATGTATGTAGAAAATGTTACATAATAAGAGGTTGGTGGGCAGCATGGAAGATCAAAGCTGTACATGATCAGACCGGAGGGGTCATCATGACCTGGAATGTCTGGGAAGGGATGACAGACAGCATGAGTCTTCCAGATAGATCCAAAGGAGGTGGACGTCTCAAAAAGACGTACATGAACCTGAATCCGTAGGATGTTTTAAAGTTACAGTGAATAGAATTTTTCTACAGGGAAGTGAGGGTTATTGAATGAAAGTAGCAGTTGAAATACTGGAAAGATAGGTCACTCTCTGATCGTGGTGAGTGTTAAATGTCATTTTGGTAAGTGTGGCCTTTATTCTGGATTCAGTTGGGGGAACCATTGGAAGTTTTGAGATGATTTAGTTATTGATAGCAATTCAGAATCTGTCGCTAGTTTCACATTTATTCCCTGAGCCAAAAGTTCAGAGGTTCTTATAATTTAAAGTACATTGAATTGATGTTTTTCACTGCCTGGATTTTACTTCTCTGTTCAACTTCAATGTGGAGGGTGGAGAAGAATGAGCTGCCCCTGGGGAGACTCCCATCTCCTTCTTTATCAAGATAGAGGGACAGGCATTCACTTTTTTGGGAGGGACGTTTGGTCCAAGAAGTAAAGTCCCATTTCAAGACTGAATCTGAGGGGTATAAGAACTGTACAGATACGTCTTCTTGAAACTTTAAAAGAAATTTTTTACTGTCAACATAAGACTCCTCACAAATTATTAATTTTTCAAAAGAATGACCCTTGTGAGGTGCTCCTAGACAAATATGAAAGATTCGATTGTGGCGTAACACTTGACTAAAGAGAGTCAGTGAACGTCTGCCTACAAAGTTTGTTATTCTTCTGAGTTGGACGTGTGGTTTATAGTCAGCCATGTGGCCAACGCAGTGGGCTGACCATACCAGTCCCGAGCTCATCTACACCATCTGCTGTTACGCTGACATCTTAGTCCAACATAGCACCCTGTTCACTATAGGCATGTTCTGTAATTTCTTCTTTTCATTTCAAGTCATTACCATGGATGTCTGTACCATTCCCTTATATCAAGAAAAGAGGCTTTTAGTAAAAGAGTGGTGGATAGCAGGGACAAGTGGTCAAAGCACTCAGTAGAAAAAAAGTCACAATTCATAGAAGCATGAGAGAGAAGTGAAGGTTTAATTTAGGATTAGTGGAAGGGTCAAGGGTAATGACCAACAGCAGAGGGGAGAAAGAAGGCCGTGTGTGTAGATTAATGGCAGTGGAGTTCATAGAGATTAAGATGTCATTACTCTCAATGTTATAAAGATACTTTAATTTGGGGGACAACATATCCCAAAGGCAGTAATTGGAGAAGTAGCCTTCTGAAAATCAGGGGCCAATTGGTGAGGGCTTCCTTTCACTTTATTCTTGAATGCAGTCAAGATTAAGTTGGATGAGCCCTGCTTTATGTGTGTTTTAGTTTATTGCCAGAGCACCGTTCCAGTTAATGTTTTCACTTATCCTCACAAGGTAACTGCAAGTTAGTTTCTTAGTTTCATCAGACAAATCTCCTGGCTCCCTACTCTAAGGCAATTCCATTAGAAAATAGTGACATTAATTGTGTGTGAAAGGTGAAAAAAATTTCTATTCATCAGTTGCCAGATTTTTAGAACAATAGCTAAATTTCAGGAAGGACTTGAGTTTCCAAAGAATAAAGAGGGATGAAAAAATATCAAAAGTATATATTCTGTTTAATCTGAGTCAACAGAATTAAGCTGGGCATTACTTGAATCTTTGGTCCTTGTAGCTGTGGGCCAATGATCCTGAAATAAACACCTCTGAAAAAGAGAGAGCATGGTTACCAGCATGGGAGGACATTATTCTTTTCTTTCAGTCCCAGATCAAATTTAAACCTGAGATTTTGGAGCTTACTCATCAGAGGAGAAATATCATGAGCTATTTGCTCTCTCCGTTGTAACACAGCTCTGGCAAGCCTGAAAGTTATGTTGAGATCGTCAAATCCATACTCAAGGACCATCTTTGTGAATCATGAAACCATATGCCACTGGTTGTCTGAATTGAAAAAAAAAAAAATCACAAAACACAAAAACCCAACAACTCTACATCAATGAAGCCAGTGATAGGATCAGACAGTGCCAAGGGACATTTGACCATCTTACACCTTCTTGATCTATGCATTTTAAAACATCTTTGCTACTGCTTGAACCATGTAAAATACCAGAACTCCTATAGTGCTAACAAGGAAGAAAGATCTTGCACCAGATGGTGCCTCTTGTCTCCATCTATCTCTAGCCCAAACAATCTGCCAGAGAGTTTTGAAGAAAAATGCGATGTGATCGTGTTGCAAAGTATATGAAGAAACAGTATGAAAAGTAATCTGGCTCAAGCAGTGGAACCCAGAAGGAAGAGGATTATTATCCCTCTTTGAGCCTAGGGGCGAGGGTAATGCTCTCCTCATTGCAATCCACAAAATAAATGGTTTACCAAAGTGCAGCTGTAAGGTGAGTGCCTCACCAAAATGTCTCTCTGTACCTCTGCCATGTGTTAATATCAGTCACTATGGTTGAAATTTCAGAAATTCATTTGGACATATTGTTTACACAACACAAAATAAATAATTTGATGACTTTTTTTTAAAAAAATTACTGTTTATCAAGGAATAGTGCACAGAACTTTTTTATTTATTTATTTTTATTTATATTGCCTTTCAGGACTGAATTTGGCCATCTCAGGGATGAGAACTAAGATATAGTTCATACATCCCTTTTGCAGAATATTCTTCAGAGTTTCTTTAATATGGTTGGATGACTCAGTTCGTGCACACGCACGTTTGTGTGTGTGGGTGTGAGAGAGAAAGAAAGAGATATTTCTCTCCTGTCTTAGACTTCACTGGCCACTGTGTTTTCAATATTCTCCTGCCCTCCATACTTTTATCAAGGTGTTGGTAATTCTTTGCCATAGGATTTTTGACAGTTTTATCTGTTAATAACACCCACAGGATTTTAAAGTGCTTTAAGGTCAGAGGATATTTAATGGGAGGGGAGAAGCCTTCTGCAGGTTCTTTTCTGAGATGCAGCCCCTCTGACCAACAATTTAGTTCTATGTTTACTTTTTGGTACTTGGAGTGGAATGATACAAATGTCAAGCCGAAAAAAGTAGAGAGGAGGAGATAGAAAGTCACTCACTGGTGGTAACGAGAGCGTGGTCTGCGGAGCTATACTGATCAGCAAACTGGTAGAGGCCTAGGATGAGAAAAATACAGAACAGGAGTCAGGAGTTAGAAACTTTTATAGCAACTTGACGCAGCTGCAACATCAAAGAAATCACCTTCTAGTAGCTCACTGTGTTTTCACATGCAAAAGCATCAGTCCACGATGGACTGGGAGAAATAAAAAACAAAATTTGTCCACCACTGCAGTTGAGAAACACAGCTGATAGTCCACAGTTTCATCACTTCCCTGGAGATGGATAGAATATAGACAATGGATCCACCCAGGAAGAGGAAATGATAGTGATATAGTTGTGCAATAACCCCAAATTGGGAGTTTTCATGGTAGTTGTGGAAAGAAAGGAATACATCTTGGAAATGCCACAAAGGAGAATGGGCAGGGACAGTCCTGAACTGAGCGGGCTGTATGACAAGGGACCCATGCCACCCACGCCCATGAACAGCTCGAGGGTATTGTCATCAAAAGACATAGAAAAGTTTCCCTGGAAAAAAAGGATTTGAAAACAGTGGCCCAGAAAAAGAATTCTGGCTTTTTAGTTTGGAGTTAGTGATGGCAAAACATCTATTTAGAAATTCACTGTGAACCATGAAAGACTCTGGACCTCAGTGGATGAGTTCAATATTAGAAATTTAGAACAGATGGGAAATTCTTCCTGAGAGTTTTACTGAGAAAGAAAAATTCTCCTCTTCACATTTTCTGATGCTTAGGATCATGTTATTTGCAACTTTTCTTTTTTTCTTTACTAGGTAGATGTAACACACGCGAGCGAATGGGGGATATGGGCCCAGACCCCCCCTCCATCTGCAAGTTGTATCATCAGAGTCCAAGCACTGACAAATGCCATTGCTAGTGAGGGTTTGCCTATAAGAAAAGTAGCAAATTCCTTCTTGATGATGCTTCCAAATGAGGCTTTAAGTAAAATGTTTTTGGTACCTCAGATTTGAATTTTCCCAGAGTTACAATACTAAAACTGAGAAGCGGTTAAGTTTCCAGGTTATTCCCATTAAACCCTTTTATTCTCCAGGAGATGCTGTGGTTCACCCCAAATGTAGTGCGTACTATTTGTTTTTAAGGTACGCAGCAGAGATGTCTTGGTTTCACGGTTAGAAAGAAGTCCTTGTCATTTTATCTTCTTTTATCAAAAACCTAACCCCTTCACAGTTTAGCCCTGCTGCTCAAGAAAGAGGCCCAATTCTAATTGCTGCTGCACTCACGGTGTGGGGAACAGAACGCTCTCTCTCCCTGGGCTTTGAGACGTGTGTTGCTTGCAGACATTTAACAAATGGCAGAGGCCAGGACAATGTCTGCTAAATAATTCCTTCTTTTAGCTCATTAATACATACAGGTAAAATTATAGGTAAAATTAGGTAAAATTATAGGTAAAATATTAATTATAGGTAATTTTACTTATAGGTAAAATTATAATTCATATTGTTTTTTTCCCTTCTTTTTCTTTCTTGACCATGCTCTGAAACTTCACATAGCCCTTCATTCCACGTCCTTGTGTTCTCCGCTCTGTATGGGTAGTTTCCTGGGCAGAGGTGCCTACTCGGGCACCACTCAGCCTGACTAATGTGCTGCTTATTTCATTGTGACTTCATCTCTGTTCATCTGCTGTCAGAGGGGGCAATGTTGTAGACAGGGATGTTTGTTATTGCAACAAACAAAACGTGGTGTTATAGATGTGTATGCAAAACCTTCACAACAAAACTAAGTAACTATTTACTTTAAATATGCCAATTAACTGTTACTAATGTACAGAGCACTTCTAGGTTAAGGATGATTGATAGTGACACGCAGTGAAATGTTCTTAAACTACAGGCAGGAAATGTAAATGTACAAAATGGAAAGACCCAGCCACTGACAGCACTAGTTACATGTTTCAAAACAATACTTGCAAATCATTCCTTTATTGTTCTTTCATCCTTTCTCTCTTCTGCACTTGGATAGCCTGGTAGCCAACAGAATCACGGTATACTGAAAAAGTTTCAGAGAAGAGAAAACGTATGAAGTAAACATCAGGGCTCTAATCTCATTTGTTTCGCTCAGGCAGAACCCTGATGGACCACAGTGGGAGTTTTGCTTGAGTGAAGAGAATAGGCTTGTCTCTTTTAAATGTCTGACACCGAATGTTGCAATTACAAAACTAATTGAAAGGAGAAATGACTTCTCCTGTAGCTTCTCTGCCCTATCTCAGCAGACAGTCCCTTCTTCATTTGTTCTAGACCAGCACTGCCCAACAGAAAGACGAAGAATGCCGTAGATGCTAGCCAGACACTTTTTTCCAGGAACCAAATTTGGAACGTCAAAAGAAATAGGAAATTAATTTTAATGACCTTTTATTTAACCTAATATCTCCAACTATTATCATTTTAGCATGTAGTCAATATAAAAATACTAATAAGGTATTTTGGCTTTTTTCCTTATAGTCTTTGAACGTTCCTGTGTATTTTGTGTGGACAGCGTGTGGCTGTACAGAGGGGCCACATCTCAGGTGCTCACTGGCCCTTCACCGTTAGCCGCGGGACAGCAAGCTCCACATGTCTCCATCTGAGGGTCACTCTGATGTCTGTGATTAAAATATTTACTTTGAACAGGCAGGAAAAACTAGATATGTTCCATATGTATCCCGAATTAACCCAATGATCTGATTGCTCTGTACTTTTCCCGGTTATGGTTAAAACCAGCCATTTTTTGGGGGGGGGCTGGGGGGAGATTAGTTAAATTCATGAATGCAGACAGCTGACAGATTATTTTATAAAGGTACTAGCTGTTAAATATAAAAATGTTTGTGCCAGGGTAACTACATAAACATTCTTTTAGTAAAATCTCATAAGAGAAAACACAGGCACTTAAAAAATACAAATATAATATTGAAGGCCTTTGGCCATCCGAGCTTTGGTGTGGGCAGAACACTTCCTGCTGCGTTCCATGCTCATCACAGCAGGTGGAAGCCGGGCTGCAGCATCAGGAGGGCAGGCGTGAGTGGGGTGCTGTCAAGTTAAGCCTCTGGGAAGGAAGACCGGATCTGCTGGACTCCGGTTAACTATCCCTTAACATCAACGATAAAATTAAAAATGGAATGCAAGCATGACTAAGCAGAAATTAAATAGCAAACAAAAGAAGAGATTCAAAAATAACTGGATAGTTTTGGTAAATAATCGATCTTTTCAGAATCAGCCAAACTGTATTAAATTAGGGCCTCTTGTGTGCAATGCCAGCAAATACTGTGAAGGTAAACAGCAGCAGCCAACAACATGCTCGTTCAGATTTGGG
The DNA here is from genome assembly GCF_027406575.1 of Nycticebus coucang. Lineage (NCBI taxonomy): Eukaryota > Metazoa > Chordata > Mammalia > Primates > Lorisidae > Nycticebus > Nycticebus coucang. The sequence goes on along the minus strand of NC_069780.1, from coordinate 119,259,433 downwards.
GGAGGGGTTTATATACGGAGCAACTTCAAGAACAGTGATTTTCAACCTGTGTGCTGGGGCCCACTGGTATGCCCTGAGAAGATCTTAGGTGTGCTGTGAAAATTTGTAAAGATGATTAATTAAATTATTTTCTAAAGAAATTCAGGTTAGGCCTGGTGGCTCCTACCTGTAATCCTAGCAGTCTGGGAGGCTGAGGGAGGTGGATTGCTTGAGCTCAAAGAGTTTGAGACCAGCCTGAGCAAGAGCGAGACCCTATCTGTATTAAAAAAGGAAATATATAGAAAAAATAGCCAGGCATTGTGGAGGGCACCTATAGAAACAGCCACTTGGGAAACTGAAGCAAGAGAATTGCTTAAGCCCAAGAGATTGAGGTTGCATTATGCCATGGCACTTTACCCAGAGTGATAGCATGAGACCCTGTATCAAAAAAAAAAAAGGAAAAAGAAAAAAAAGAAAGAAAGAAAAGAAAAGAAAAATATTATTTCCAAAAGAGATTCAAAGCACAGGAAGTATGTTCTTATTTTTACTCTTTTTATTTATTTATTTTTTTAATCAACGTAATTTAAGGGTGCCAAGGAAGTTGAACTATAGGTTCAAGTGTGCCATGAGATTAAAAAAGTTTGAAAAACAATACTCTAAAACAAACCATAATAATGGAAGTGATATAATAAGTTACCTTCAAAAGTCCTGAAATGTTCTATAGGTGTGAGGCCTTTGATGAATCCTGGTGACTGTGCAGAGGCGGCAGTATCTGCCTCTCCCCTCTCTGCTGTGGCCCCTTCCCTGGCTGCACTTCCAGATTTCAATGTCACCTGGCTTTCCAGGAGGTTCAGCCAATGGGAAAGCAAGGGGCTGGAGAAAGAGGAAAGCCAGGACATTTTCCCTGTCTCTCTGTGCCTAGGGTGAAAGCTCTGGAAATGTCTCTATAGCTGTCACTCCTGGTCTGCTCCACTGTCACAGTTCCAGCTTCCTCTGGGCCACCCTGACTCCTGGTGCTGGTACCACCACCTCTAGCTCCCTTTGCTCCTCTAGCCCAAGAAGTTCTAGTGGCTTCTTACTATTTTATAGTTTCTGGGTTGCCCAAGTATCCCTTGTTACAGTGAGTCTTCTGCCTCTGTGTAATCAATTCCCTGTATTAAATCTCCTCTCGTGTTTTAAATATTTAGAGTGGAATTTTTCCCCCACTGGCTGAACTGTAACGGATGCAGAGAGAAAGATGAATTCTGGAAATAAAAATGAGCGTGGTTCCAAATGAATTATTAAACAGATTGCTGTGTGCACCCAGAACCAGGCAGTGATCACTAAGAGCCAATACGAGTTTCTTAGGAGCAATCACGACCAATTCACTTGGCTTATTTAATTGGTAGTTGAAGAAATGCTGGCATTAGTACATAAGCCAGGCCTTTGAAGCGATCGCTTACGATGTCCTTGTGGTTAATACACACATGTGGGCTGGATGATACAGATTTAGTCAGGTTTATAGGCTGCACTGGAAAATACCTAGAGGGGACCATGGCTGCCTTTCAATATTTGAAGAGGGATTAGATTAAATCTTTGAAACACTAGAGGCAAGAGCCAGGATCAATGTTTGAAGTTCAGGGAATCTGATTTTGGCTCAATACATGGAAGTGCATTCTAAGAATGACACTTCTTTCAAAATAGAATAGGCTCTCTGTGAGGAAGATGATTTCTGCCCCTGGTTGTATCCGAGCAGATTTTACCTGTGAGGAATGTGGGGAAAGGAATTCTTGCTCTGGTAGAAACTTAAAGGAGATAATTCCTGAAGTTCCTTCTACCCCTGGAAGCTTAAGTATGTGTAAATATATGGGCGGCGCCTGTGGCTCAAGGAGTAGGGCGCCAGTCCCATATGCCGGAGGGACATAAAAACCAAAAACCAAAAAAAACCCCAAAAGAATGTGTAAATATGTTCATGCATGCATGATACTAGCGTGATGCCAAATGTAACTTGGCCATTCGATAATGTATCTGAAGGAGCACAGGACTTGCCCTATGTCGGGTGATTGATCGTGTTCATACAAATGATCACGGTCCCAGCAAAGAACTAATTAATCAAAACTTTTGCTGTGCAGAAGTGCAAATACTATATGGACTAGCTTTTAGTTTAAAGAGAAAATATTTTTCTCTCCTTTCATGAAAATCAGCATATAAAGAAAAGGGGCATAAAGCATGAGTGCATTTTACACAAATGTAGGTATCGATGGATATAAATACATGTTAGAAAGTAAAGATATGTAAGAAAATTTGAAGGTTTTAGTGAGGAATGACATCAGTCTTGTGTGGGTTAGTTATTTGCCAAGACGAAACTTGAATTTATGGGAAAGTTTGTGTAGAAGGTAAAATTTGCAGCAGATATTTTTATCACCTGCTTTAACACAAAACAGTTGAACTTCAGCTATAATCAATCAATCATTCAAAATGTTTCACCAAACATGTTATACATATAGCATCAGAGATAGCTGTAGGTAAAATTTTTTTCTTTTCCTTTTTTTTTTTACTAAATCACAGCTGTGTACATTGATATGAACATGGGGCATCATTCACTAGCTTCACAGACCGTTTGACACACTTTCATCACACTGGTTAACATAAACTTCCTGGCATTCTCTCAGTTACTGTGCCAAGACACTTACATTCCACATTTACCAAGTTTCACACATACCCTTGTAAGATGCACCGCTGGTGTAATCCCACCAATCCCCCTCCCTCTACCCCCCTCCCCCTCCCTCCCCTCCCTTTCCCCCTTCCCCCTATTCTTAGGTTGTAACTGGGTTATAGCTTTCATGTGAAAGCCCTAGTTTCATAGTAGGGCTGAGTACATTGGGTACTTTTTCTTCCATTCTTGAGATACTTTACTAAGAAGAATATGTTCCAGCTCCATCCATGTAAACATGAAAGAGGTGAAGTCTCCATCTTTCTTTAAGGCTGCATAATATTCCATGGTGTACATATACCACAATTTATTAATCCATTCGTGGATCGATGGGCACTTGGGATTTTTCCATGACTTAGCAAAAAGAAAACCATTTCACTTACTTAAAAATTTTACCTATTTGTGTAAGTGAGTGAAATGGTTTTCTTTTTTTTCCTCTACCTTGTTCACTTCCTGCTCAATTTCAATTGGCCTTACAGCTAGTTCTCAGGAATGGACTTAAGAAACTATTTTGTGGGCAGCGCCTGTGGCTCAGTGAGTAGGGCGCCGGCCCCATATGCCAAGGGTGGCAGGTTCAAACCCAGCCCCGGCCAAACTGCAACAAAAAAATAGCTGGGCGTTGTGGTGGGCGCCTGTAGTCCCAGCTGCTCGGGAGGCTGAGGCAAGAATCGCTGAAGCCCAGGAGTTGGAGGTTGCTGTGAGCTATGTGATGCCACGGCACTCTACCGAGGGCCATAAAGTGAGACTCTGTCTCTACAAAAAAAAAATAAATAAATAAAGAAACTATTTTGTAATAAGACACAAAGTATCCTGTGTGGCTTCATTATGGGGACATGCTCTGAGAACTGCATCACTAGACTATTTTGTCCATATGTGAACATCGTAGAGTGTCCTGTCACAAACCTAGGCAGTGTTGTTTACTACATACACATATGGTGTAGGGCTGCTCCTAGACCACAAACTTAATACAGCCTGTTACTGCACTGAATATTGTGGACAATTGTAACCCAATGGTAAGTATTAGAGTATATAAACCCATCTAAACATAGAGAAGATACAGTAAAAATATGGCATTATAATCTCATGTGACCACTCTGGTATATGCAGTCCCTTGGTTACTAAAATGTCATTATTCAGTGTGTGACTTATGTTTACTAACTAACTGCGTGTTGAATTGAAGCAGAAATGAGTGACTGAGTTATGAATGAGAAAATACATGGACATACTTCTCATAAGAGGATTTTACTCATTTATTTCTGATGACAGTTTTTTTGAGTACCTGTTAGAAACAAAACAATAAATTACACATTGTGCCCACTTTCCCAGGTCTCTGGGGTCCTCAGGGTTCAACATGCTGAGTGCTGTGGTATGCCTGTGACACAGTGCTGCTGTGGTAACACAGACAAGCCTGTGGTCAATGTCTTAATTCTATGGCAGTGGCGGTTGGACAAAAAGAAGGAGGTGATGGGGGGGAAAGCTTCAGAGAAGATTAACATGTAACCTAAGACAAAAAGAAGTTCTTCCCTCAGAAAGGAGTAAGGGTAAGAAGCCTATAAGCAGAAGAGTTTGTGTGGAGGCTCCTGGGTGTGCTTTTAAGAGCTACAAGTTTCCCCTAGCATTAAGCATCATTTGTGGGAATTTAGAGCGACATGTAGACTGTGTAGAAAATTGCTAATAGGATCAGCCTGATACATTACTCTGCTATATATTAATATACTATATTACCAATGTCTAACAATTACACTTAGTGGCCTGATAAATTCAATAAGTAATGCACATTTTAAATCAGAAATATTTGTTTTAAACCATATGCATTAATTCTTCCTTTAAAAAAGGACTTTTGCTGCATCATTTTTTAGCAAGGTGTTGCAGGACTTTTTTTTTCTTTAACCTGTATTATAACTTCAACTCTGGCCTCCTGACATTTAGATCTCTTGGCACCTGACAACTTCTGTGGTCATGCGCAAACCCGAGGCTTCTCCTGCGTGTGTAGATGCAGTGAATATTGTGGACAATTTTCTCTTAGGCAGAATCATTGAAAAGAACTACTTTCTGGTCAAAAGAATGAAGGTTGAGAGCCTGAATATGCATGTCTACGTGAATCTGCCACCCAGCATCTACTAGAGGATCAAACTGCATGTTTCAATAGCCATAGCCTGGAGAATTTCTGTAATAAACTAAAAACAATCAGTAAGAGAAAATACTAGGAGAATTGGTATAATAAACTAAAAACAATCAGTAAGGGAAAATAGTCGGGAAAGATCCCTTTCGGCTAAGAAGGCATGCTAGTCAGAATTTTCCTAAGATTACCAAATTTGCAAATAATTTACACCAAATTTTAATTTAGCTTTCAATTTTATTAGTGTCGAAATATTGTTCTCCTTTGGATCTACTGATTTTTCCAATACAAAGTCTGTGCCATTTATGCAGGGTGTTTTAAAAACCAGTAATGTAATCCACATTCTGCTAATATAAGTGCTTTACCCAGTTTTATTTTTTTCTTATTTAAAAAAATCTGATTTTAATTGCTAGACTCATTTTTTAAACATCAGTTCGGCGAAACAAATGCTATGGTTTTCTATTTTTTTCTTTCTTAAACTCAAGGGAAACCATGGAAGAACAACAACAAAAACGTACTCTGTGTGGAGTTTTCTTTCATGCCTCACTTTGGTGACGTATGGAATCAAAACCAACTTGTTTGAACCAGCTAAAAGTCTTAGGTTTGAATTATCCAGAGTGCTTGTGTTTTGTTGTCATTTCTTGTGATGATTTTATTTTGTTCCTCTGGTATGTACCATCATATTAACACATGCTAAGTAAGGGGCAGTTTTTAAATATACATGCTTTTCTTGCTAAATCTGCCTCTAGCTTTGTCTGGGCCAAAATTTATTCTGGGGTTTCTAGTAAGAATGGTTAAGACATGATATGTGGAAGAAGCAACTCAAAGGAAGTTACATGTTAAATGGGTGTTTATTAGATAAACAAAGGCCATCTTTTGTGACTCTGCTCTTTTAGAGAGTATGTAATATTTTCTCATTTGAATGTCTTTGTGATACAAAAGTACAGCACATAAAAACAGGCAATAACAATAAGGAATGCCACTTATCGAGACACTGCCACATGTTGACACAAACACACCTGTGAGACACTGACATACCAAGGTTATGAAGCCTTACCAAGTTGTCTGTACAGTGCTGCCGATGTACATGCATGGTGGCAAGTTCAACTGATGCCTCTGATAGTTATTACAGAAAAAGAATGCCAACATTTCTTTGAGGACTGACTAGGCACTAGTACTTAACTTCCCAAGTGAGGTCTCTCATAAGTGACCCTAGTGATATTCAGCAATGATGTGCAGCACCTTTTTCTAGGATGAGCTTGCCACCTTAATTGTCAGATCTTGTAGTTATGTAATTTAATCAAACACATTAAAGAACCATAGTCATTTACCTGTGTATTAAGTGTACATACTACAGTGCAGTGAAGTGGCCTTCATTTGACTTCTAGAGCTAACGGAAATAATCTGTCATGTAGGCACCAACAGTAAATAATCAGATAAAGTTGAGAGGTTCAAGGTCACTCATTGAAACGTGTTTATAAGGAAAAAATTCCCCCCATATTATGTCCTTGTTACCTAACACTTTTTGTTATAAAAAAGTTTATCTGAGATACATGTCAGATAAACTAATTAAAACGTAAGACTTCATTGTAATACTGTAAAGATACCTCACAGAGCACCCGGGTAGGAGACGGAACAACCGGGCCTCTGGTGGGCTATAAGCAGAAATCCAGACTGGATCTCCCTCTCTCATCTCAAGGTCTGATTCCCTGGTCATCTCAGAGCACTCATTGTTCAGTCCCCTCTTTCTGCTTCTTCATATCCTCTACTTTCTCACAGTGCCCAAATTTACAGGTCATTCCTTTAGAAAAATAGACCTTGAGCTACATTTCCAAGAAAGAAAATCAGATGGTGGCTTAGGGTAGGCGTCGACCCTTGGTTGCCAGGGATTAGATGGGTCTCCTGTATAAATATAGTTCCAGGTTTTCATTTCCATGAAAAGAAGGAAGATATTGGCTTCAGAGGAAAGGAGAGATGGGGGGCAGCAGATCCCTAAAAAGAGACCCATTTAAAAACAGACCTAACAGAATGAATTTACACACATATGTACACACATAGTCCCTAGTTCCTACAACTATAGTACACTCTCTGACACTGTACTATAAAGCCATTTACAAATACTTTGGTAATATGTTTTGGGATATTTATTATAGTACAGAGAGGTGAGAGGTTACCTGTCCTGATAGCCAACTATTTTAGATTGCACATGAACTTTATGAACACCCTACAAGGGCTTTAAGGGAATGATGGATTTGGAAATTAACAGTAGCAAGAGTAAAGTGACTCGAATAGTATATAATTCGTGCAAATAATCGACAAATAAAGCTATTGTTACTGTCTTTACATTTACTGTGATTTATATCACAAAATCAGCATTTTAAAATCAAATAAAGTCACATATATTGTGGGCTCACAGGGGCTACTTTGAAACACCCTCTGAAGTACTTAATCTCAGGCTCCCCAGCCTTCAGGAGTGAGAAATAAATTTTGGTTGATTAAGCCACTCAGTCTGTGGTGCTTTTGTTATAGCAGCCCAAACTGATTAGGACTGTCCCAAGCTAAAAACATTTTAATTAAAACAAATACAGAAAAAAAGCACCCTCTTTAATCCCTTATGGGTAGGTCAACACGACTTCTTAGGCCATCTGAGTTTTTTTTCTTCTGACAAATTTCATAAATTGGCAGTGTTCACCTAATAAGCATTATTAGACGGTCAACAACAGCTTCATTATGTGTAAGCAATTCTGATACCCTGTTTTCCCCAAAATAAGACATCCTCTGAAAATAAGACCTACTTACAGGAAAGATAAGATGTCCCCTGAAGATAAGACTTAGCGCATCTTTGGGAGCACACCTTAAAATAAGACACTGTCTTATTTTCGGGGAAACAGGGTAGTTGAAAAACTGCAAGTCACCAGGAAAAGCCTGGCCACTGATAAATTCACCACGATAAATCCAACACTGGTCTGTACTCCTGGTGGGTAGCTGAATTTCACCAGGTGTCACGGTGCAAAGGCTTCCACTTCTTGTTACTGGATAGTGTATCATTCAACTGTTTACTAAAATCTATGTGACTTTACCAGTAGGAAAATACAATGAAAAGATGCCAAGGTCTGAGTTTATCATCTAACTAGGGAATTCACAAGGGCATAATTTTTCTTATATGTATAAGTACCTCTTCATTTACCACCTCACAATAATCCTATGTTGAAAAACACTGAGTGGCGGAAATTTAAAAAATTGGCCGAAAGTTACAATGAATATTCAACGGTGGAACTATGGCTAAAGTTCAAAGCCCAGCACTCTTTACGTAGTGCATCTGAACCCTGGGGTCCTTGCCTTTTAACAGTGGAGATTTCCCATTTCCCTTCCAAAGATGCTCCTGTAATTGGGGGATTATAGGCGTGGACTCATCTACATTTTAATAAAACCCCAGGTGATTCTGATTAGATTACCTGCTTTGATAAACATGGCATTCCATTATGCAATGTTCTCATGCGGTAACTTGAGAGCAGTTTCACAGCAACACACAAACAGGTTTAAGTGGAATTGTGTTGAGGTACCGGGGATGAGGATGCGAGTTGGGGAAGGGATGAGAGCTTTTGTGCTAGCTGGTGCTGATGGGGCACACGGAGGGGGCTTTCAGGTTGGCTGATCTGCTCCAGTGACTGGGGCGATGTCTGCTCATCACTGCATTCAGCTCACACAAGAAATCCCCGGAGGATTTTGCCTTGAAATTCTTTTTATTCCTTTTTTTTTTTTTTAAATAAAAACTGGACTCAAAATGTCTTAAATTAGGAAAGAATTCAGCATCAAATGTTTCTTTTGGCCCTTATATGGATTTTTCCGAAAGCTCTGTCTAAAATACCAAGCTCTTTCTATGTGATCTTCGTTGTGCACACAGGCAACAGGGTTCTGCCCTTGGGTGGCTTTCCGGGGAAGAGCCAGAACAAAACAACAAAACACTTTATGTTTCTTTTCAACGGCACAGATTTTTATCATGTGAGGGTCAGGGTTAAGTTCAAAATGTGGCTCATTTGGGAGCAAAGAATTTCTGGTTTTCAGATGATATGAAAAATCATAGAGTAAATGAAGTATAGGAAAACCCGGCCGGCTGCTTTGCGATGATGTGAATTGAGAAACTGTACTGATTGCATTCTGTGTGAGTGGACATTCAAGCATAGACACTTATCTGTGATTCATCATTCACCCCAAAGTCGAGGCCTGTGACTCTAAGAGGCAGGCATTTATTGGGCACCCTGGCTTTCAAAATAGCCTTCACTGTGAATTAAGTATAGGATTCCCCCCGAGGGGATGGAAAGTGGCAGGAAGCAACCTCTCAATTGGGCCATTGTCTGAGGAAAGTTCTAGCCATCTTTCCTCAGCCTGCTTAGAGACACATAATCAACACATTTGTGCAGTGAAGGGGGAGACCATGGCAGAGCCAGGCCTCTCCAAACTGCTCCTCCTCATCCAGGCTTCCCTTTTGTCTAGCTGTGGAAAATCTCTACGACTCAGCGCTTACACGGGTGGTTATTCCTGCCCCACAAATTGTACTTTGCTTCACCCACCTTGTGAGTTTTCCTGTGATATCTGGACTTCATTCCAGAAAACGGCTTATCCAAGACTATTCCTGGCCAGACACAAGGCGGGGACATTTACCACATGTGCCATCTCTTACTGTATTCCTTAATTTCAATATACGTCGGTATTTTCTCCCAGGCCCAGTGTATGGTTTTGGAAGGTATACATCAATCACACTTACAATTTTGAAATGACTTTTAGTTCAGAGCTTCTTACGTAGTGGCCCCTCCATAAATTAATAAATAAATACATTGTGTAGTGTTGATGATTACAGACACACACTCCCTTTTCCCTCTGCTCTCACTCCAGGAGGCCATTTGAATTACCTGTCCTTGACACCAGGTTTGGCTTCAGCCCTGTGTCTTTACTTCTGGCTGAGCAGCCATGGTGCCACCTTGTATACGTTGTAACTTTATCACGAGACGGAAAGAAGAGTGGACGAGATAAGTCAGGGCCAGAACTGCTGGTCAGAATCACAAAGAAGGCAAGATTCATGTTTGCTATGTTCCGCCACCTCCACCTGAGAGCAGCGACTCCCTTTAGTCCCCTTAGTCCCTTCATGCTTTACCATGAAGTTCTTTGTTGGGTTGGCCGGCCGGCCTGCCTGCCTGCCTTCCTTCCTTCCTTCCTTCCTTCCTTCCTTCCTTCCTTCCTTCCTTCCTCCCTTCCAACCTTCCTCCCTTCCTCCCTCCCTCCCTCCCTTCCTTTCTTTCTTTTCTTTCCTTTTTGACAGAGTCTTACTCTGTGGCCCAGGCTAGAGTGCCTTGGCATCATAGCTTCCAGCAACCACAAACTCTGAGGCTCAAGAGATCCTACTGCCTCAGCCTCCTGACTAACTGGGACTATAGGCTCCCACCACAACGCCTGGCTGGTTTTCCTATTTTTCGTGGAGACAGCGTCTCACTCTTGCTCAGGCTGGTCTCAACCCCCTGAACTCAGGCGATTTGCCTGTCTCTGCTTCCCAGAGTGCGAGGATTATAGGTGTGAGCCACTGTGCCAGGTCTTTACTGTGTTTACCAAAATACTCGCTAAGGTTAGAGGTATCTCATCCAAATTATGTTTTATCTATCATCCGTCGGAGCTTACCTGCACTCTATTTCAGATGACCTTCCCCTCTGCTCGGTGACAATGCTTGGCGAGGGAGGAATGAAATAAACAAATTTTTGCTGATGTAACAACTAGCTAATATGGCACCTTCTCCAGAATCAAAATGCTTTCACTCCGTTCAAAGACCCTTCAGAAGACATGCTAAGTATGATGATTTGTTCCTACAATCCCTTAAATGGATTCCTTCCTTTACCTTTGCATGGTTGCTGTCCTGGTTTTGGAAAAAGCCTCCAAAGTGGTTTTCTTGCCTCTTCTCTCTCAGCAACAAATCCCATGATCTGTTGCCAAATTGATCTTTTGAAAACATCTCTTTTTTCAGGTTACTCCTTGGCCTCTACTGCGCCTCTTGACCTCTGTTGTTTATCATTCCTGAATGCAGACGTAAAACACGCAGGCTACCGCACCCTCCGTCCTCCTTGCAGACGTAGATAATCAGTCAGGCTTTGTTTCCCTAAGAGCCAGTGGTCTCAGTATTCCTGACACAGATTTCTAATCATCCACCACCAGCTTCCAGGAGCTAGTTTTCCAGATGAAACTTCTTTCTCACACCTGGACCACAACAGGAAATTCAAAGTCACAGCTCACACCTAGTGAACTCAACACACGCTGATCCCAATATGTATTTTACCAAAGGCAGGTGCAAAATCTCCCTGCTCTGCTCTGGCGACATTCTGAGGCTAGGCACTCAGAATGGGGAGGGACTATATTTCTATGCTGAATATGCTCCATTTTGCCCAGACTCTGGGCCACCGTTTTTGAAATTCCCATGCTGGTAATGCTCACCTTACTTTACTTTTTTTTTATCTGGTCCAAATCGGCCCAGATTTCATTCTTCTCATGCTGAGTTCTTCTTAGACCATGTCAAGCATGAGTTGTCTCAACTCCCAAAGAACCATCTGTGCCACTGATTTAGTTAATGCGCAACACAGTTTTGTGAGTATGGCTATTATTTTCTTGTTGGGTATATGTCTTTTTTTCCAGATAGATTTCAGAAGGTAGGGACTATATTTCTACCTCTTCCTATTTTCATAATTCTGAGTGACAACATTTTATGAAATGTAGGCATTCACTGCTGGATTTCAGACAGTAAAGGAGATTAAAATTCGCACGCATAAGCACGCACACACGTGCGCACACACACATGTACACACACACACTCCGCCATGTTCCTCATACTCTAGAATAAAATGTTCCTTGATTGCAAGAGGGACTTTACCTAACAATTGCAATCAGTGTAACCTGGCTTATTGTACCCTCAATGAATCCCCAACAATAAAAAAAGAAAAAAAAAGTGGAACGGTGTAGCAGGTGTCAATCCTCAAACTGCAATTGGGAGCTGGGAATGTGCCTTTAGTTAAAACAATTTTGTATGTTTTTTTAAATTGGTAGCTAACATTTATTAAGAACCTATTGTGTGCTAGGCAGTATGGCAGGAGTTTACACACCGAATCTTCTGTAATCTTTACAGCCATCTTGTGAGGTAGAGACAATCTTATCTTCATTGTGTAGATTTGAAAACGTGAGACAGAAAGCTTATGTAATGTGCCCACGGACACACATCTAGCAGAAGCTGGGATTTCTACCTGCATGTCATCTGGGTGATCATTGGGACTTTTTCTTTTTATCATCACAAATATAGCCTTTTACTGTAAGAGGCTTGGTGACTACTTTTAGAATTTCAGCAAAGTAACATGAAAACTTGAAGAAAAGTGATAACTTTCAGGATGCTTTAGTAGAAGAATTGTGATGGTTCGGCTTGTTATAAGTGAGCAAATGATGCCCAGAGATTGGGTTGGTATTTTATAGTGTAAGTATGAAATAATGGGAACGGACTACAGGGGTTCAGCAGAGAGAAGAAAGAGGCTCAAGGCCGTGATGTGGGGAGTTGAGGACAGTAAAGGAAAGGAGCTCAAGAGAAAGGAGCTCAAGGACCACAGAGAAAAAGGCAAGAAGGGACAGCCTCTGAGCCTATGTAAGTGGGGACATGCTAGAGGAAACACCTGTTGTGGGCTGACCATCTCAGCTGTCCTGACTCACACCTTCTCCTGCACTAATATAACCGCTGTTCCCAAACTGTGTTTGCTAAATAGCTAGGGCTAAGAAGCCAGAGAGAGTTGAGGGGAAAGACTGGAAAACAGGAGCACTCCCTGTGAGGGGAGAGATCTTTTTACTTTTAAGCTTTCCCAGCGGTGTCCAACCTGAGGCCTGCAGGCTGCATGCTGATTTTGTGAGGAATTTTTTGCTTATTTTTGGTGTTAGAGATCATGAAAAGTATGCACAGACCATTTTTTGCTAATCAGCTTTTGTTAGTGTTTGTGACACCATTTATTCTTCCGACGTGTGGTTGAAGAAAAAAAGGTTGGACAGCCCTGCTAGGCATTTGCCCTTTGGAAGGAAGCTTGCAATGATCTAGCAGTCACCCACTGAGGGAGTGCCGGGGTGAGCCTCCAAGTGTCGCCTCATCCCACGAGCCCAGAAAAGTCCTCCTATTGGAGATGGGTCCCGGAAATGTACCTTACTGGAGAGGAAAAGGTGAGGGTATGCTGCCTCTTCTCCCTGACCAGGAGCTTTAATTGAGCCTCAGGTGAATTTCCTTAGAAGCTAACGGAGGTCCTGTGTCCCAGAGGTGACAGCGGAAACAAGATGAGAGGTGGGGCCGTTATTCCCAGAAGTCTTCTGACTTCTTTTTAGACCCTGGTCAAGGATAGAGTTATTTATTGTAATAAAATACCCATTAGCAGGAAGTTGCAAGGGAGGTTAAACTTAAAAAAAAAAAATTGCTAATTTTAGCTCCATTCAAATGGGGGGGGGGGAAGATCAATGTTTACAAAATTAAGATTAATGAGCTGCCAAAAATCAACTCATTGGTTAGCAATACTACAACGTAGTGATGAAGTTGTTGCTGGTTGGACTTAAACAATATCATTGGGAATGCCTTTCCCTTGCATTTGACTTAACGACTATGGAATTTTCCATTAAAAGTATTTGTAGCCAAGTAGTGTGTCTAAAAAAATCCCTATCTGGGAGTTTACCCACTTCAGTTGACCTAGAGGGGGGTCTTGCTTAAAATTATATTGAATGCTGAAGATTGTGGTTATTATAGCTTAAAAGCTTTTGCAAATATTGATCTGTCCCTCCTTGTGTAGATAAAATACTCTTGGAAACTTGAGAGAAGTGTAGCAGCAAAAGGCAGGCAAATCCTGAGACTTTTTTTTTTTTTTTTCCGACAAATATGGAACACTTTTCCTCCCACCCGGAAGTAGTGAGTTGAGATGAAGGTTGTGGAATTCTTAGGGTGGACATGGATTGGTTGGGTTTGCCTGCACTTAAAGGTCCTGCCTCAGACAACATCTCTGTGCAGGAGGTGGGCAGATGGCAGGCCAGCTTGGGTGGCTAATTGCAGAACAGAATGAGAGGACAGAGCATGTGTATAATGCTAGGCTGACATAACACATGCAGAAATCCCTAGCTCAGTGTCTGGCACAAAATAAGGACTAACATGTCCATTTGGTGTTTCTATTGTTGTAGTCATATATATTCATTTTAGTTCAACTTTCAGAGTTGCTTTATTGCTTTGCTAGAAAATCTCAACTTAACCTTCAGACAAATGATCAATTATCACAAAATATTAGCTTCTTATTGTTCTGATTACCAACCTTGGCCCTGTAAGAGCTCTCTTGATTTAAGAAAAAAAATTTTTTTTTGAAAATTCCCTTCAAGTCCCATGAAATCTAAATCTGGGTTTTCTTGTCTGATTTCTCCACCATCTAGCGAACAAAAGTTAGAAATTGGTCTTCAAAGGTGCTAATGGGAGAACTGTCCCTTCACAGAACCTTTAGAGATGGGAGGAAGAAAAGTTGGCAATCCTATTGGCTTCACTTCATAGGAAGAAATTGTTTTTTACAAGGCCATACAACGAGTTAATGGCAGAGAAGGAGTTAGAGGGCAGCTCTTTTGATTTCTGGGTCAATATCCATTTTCCTCTATAGAAGGTAAGAGATTTACTTCTTGTCTGAGTTTTCAGAACAGGCTTCTCAGGCCGTGTAAACCAGGGGTCCTCAAACTGCGGCCCGCGGGCCACATGAAGGGCTGTGAATTGTATTTGTTCCCGTTTTGTTTTTTACTTCAAAGTAAGATATGTGCAGTGTGCACAGGAATTTTTTTTTTTTTTAAACTATAGTCCAGCCCTCCAATTGTCTGAGGGACAGTGAATTGGCCCCCTGTTTAAAAAGTTTGAGGACGCCTGGTGTAAACCATCTGTTGGGAAAAACAGGTCATCTTGAAAGAGAACCTTCCCCTACAGCAGCGGTACTCAACCTGTGGGTTGTGATCCCTTTGGACTGTATTAAAGGTTCACAGCATTAGGAAGGTTGAGAACCACTGCCCTACAGGGTGATGGGAGAGAACTTAGTAGGACTGAGTGCATTTTTACTGCACTCTTCCCATGCCCACCTGCTGGCGGTCACAGGCACAGCTGTGAGCAGTTAGGGCCTGTATAGCTGGTCTCACCTGAGGCCGCCTATAACCACAAGTGTGGTTTTCCTTCTATTGCAGATCAGCTAGGAAGTGACTGCTTCCAGCAGACTGGAGGTTCCCTTAAGGAGGTGAGGAAGATTGCTTCAGAGAACGCCAAATTCAAGAAACACGAGTCCCTCTACTTGCCCCCTCAGGCTATGTTCACATGTTTTGGGCAGAGAGAGAGTGATGAAATTCCTATATCCTAAATGGAGATTGGAGGGCTTGCCTGAGAGAGTGTGAAGACTACGCAAATGGAAAGGGAAAAGAATAAATACGAGGTAAAGCTAAAAATGATTTTGGGTTGTTAATTATTATAAAGCTGATTAATTTAAAAGAAGTTAAAAGAGCAGATAAGATCCTGTGTAGCTACATCATCACAGCATCTTGGAGACCGTGGTCTCCAGTCACTAGATATTACTGGAAGAGTTAATTAGCCCAAACTGTGGCTGCTGGTTGCTTTCGCTGTCTTTAACTTGAAGTTTTCTGTAAGTTTTAGAGCTAATTAGGATACACCTTGGATGCATGGCTAACGCCAACACAGTTTTCCCCCTAGGGGGTTATTTTCTTATATACCAAAAATTAAAAAAAAAAAGTCAGGAAAACCATAATCTATAGATTTAGGGGGAAAAAAAACGGTGCAACCATTTTAGCTCAGAAGACCACAAGGCCAAACAAGCTTTGCTAGGAACTGAGTGCCGCGTGCTACTTGCTCTCGCTGTGCTGGGGGCTACCTGCCTGCCTCTTGTTTATCATCAGTGCTGACACAGGATGTGGTGTTGCCGGCTGGTCATCTGGAAATGGCCTGTTTGTTTTCACAGATCTGCAGAAGAGATTCAGCAGTCAGAAAGGGTGGAAACGCTCGAAGCAGCTTGGAAGTTACGATGAAGGAAATTAGGAGGAAGCAAATTAGCTATAAGGACTTGTGATCATGAGATCTGTTCCTGGTGTCTGTTGGACAGAGGACCCAAATGTGTGTTCTCCTTCCAAAGAAAAGCCAGTCCTTTCCCCCACTTTCTCGTGCATGGTCTTAGAATATCTGGAGATTTTTTTTTTATTTCAAAAGCCTTTATATTCTTCCAGATACTAGGACAGTTTTCTTTGTGGGTTTCATAAAAAAGAGAAACTTCCCTCAGAGCTACATAGGCTGATGGTTCTCCGTTTCTACCAGGCCTTTCTGGATAATGTCCCTCAGATTAAACCCTTATAACAGAACAGAGAGAGGATTTTCCAGGTCACACTGGGATCATGTTTTCCTGACTCCTGTGAAAAGTTATCCTGAGTTAAAAAATCTTCTTTTCTCTTTCCACAAAACAGATATGCCTCTGGTAAGTGTAGGCGCCCGCTGAATGTTCCGCTCTCTAGAAGATGCAAGAGCTGATTTCAATTGAATTCTCTTGAGGATTAAAACTTGCTTACTGCAAATCAACACTCTATAGCAGAGTCAAGACTGAGGAGATTTGAGAAAAATATATTTTTCCCATCTTCAAGAACTAAGTGAACAAACAAATAAGCCTCAGTGCCCAACACCTAGAAATGGGAAGCGAGGAATAACGGTGGTTAAAGAGAGCTAGGAAGTCGGGCTTGTGGGGGACAGAGCCGGAGTCAGCACTTGGGTCTCTTTGCTCCCAGCTTCATGGTCTTCCCACCGCCCACGAAGTGCCACGTGGCCTCCCAGGTTGCCACACTGCAGCAGGAAGGGATGGCCTCGGGCTGCAGCAGACAGGGCCGGGCTGTTGGAAACTTCGCAAAGTCGGCTTGAAGATTGTTGACTTTCCTCAAGGGGGGTTCAAGGAAGCCAGGGTGTGTTTATCAGCCCTATCTTTCTCTCCCCTCATCCTGCCCCCAGATGAGGGTATGTGGTTGCTTCCTGGCTCAGGGAATGCTTGGGTATGGGGACCACCCAGGCTGCCGTGCTGTGACCACTGCAGTCACCGCAGAAGCAGAGGAGAATGGGGCAGGCTTTGAAGTACTGGGGTGGGAGGACCAAGGCTGTTCTGGGTTTGGCCTGAGGTAACTCAGACTTTGTGTAACCCCTGTCCCGACATTTGCATGAAGGCTACACATTAGACTACTATCATACAAAAGAAATTAAAAAAATCAAACTGAAAAATAATCTGCAGTGGGGTATGCACCAGTCCTGGTGTTTTCTTGCTGCTGATGGAGTGGCAGTGGCCGTGAGTGAGAGTCCGGGATCAGCCGCCTGTCTCCAGACCTAGGCCTCTCATGCTATCTATGTCCCAGTCGGACTCCTCAGGAAATGTTGGCCAGTCTTCACATTTGGCGGCCACATGAAGCCTTCTAACTTTCTAAAAACCAGTAATCCTAATTTGCAAGGCTTCTTGGCAGGTCCTGTGACCTTGTCGTCATCTGAATGCAGATGGCGGCACCGAGGCTTACTCCCCACTTGCTGGTTCTGTGACCTTGGAAAAGTTCTAACTTCTCTTATCTGTAAAATGGGCCTAAAGCTGCTGATTTCAGAGTGTTATTACGAGGATGAAGGGACATACTGCGTGCAAAGCCCAACGCTCCGGGAGAGGTTCCGAGACCCGTCCTGAAGTGACGATTCCTATCACTTGTTAGGTAGGTGGCTTTATTATCACATTAAGCCTTTTGTGAACATGGCTGTTACTGTGAAGAGTCACTGAAAGTCCAGCCAAGCTTGTGTCCAACCAAAGGGATATGGTTTGGCTTTATTATCTAAGCTCTGAGCCAAGCCATCAAAAAGGATTGAACACATATTAGGAGAAAAAAAATATTAAGTGACGAGGTGGGTGTGATTGAGACCATAAAGAATCAATGCCACAATATTATTATTGGTTTGGCTCATCTTCATCTATGAACACTGAGCCTGGTGTGTGTGGTTCAATTTCAGCCCCACTGACAGGTTATTCATTTTACTTTTAAAATCTTGGTCCTATTGGGGGGAAATTTCACACATTTTCATGGTCTTTTTTTGTTATTCCACATGGATGGTACAAGCTGTTTCTCTTTTGTCCTGCGTTGTATGATGCAACTCCAGGGTTCTGATAGAATAAGCATTGTGTTTTTCAAATCAAATGGAGTTTGAGATTGAATTAGGTAATAAATCATGAAATGTTTTGACCACATTGTACCAGGAACCCAGAGAATGGAAGCTTGGACCTCATTCTTCATTCTATTCCCAGAGTTTGTGTCCCTGAGGTTAGCGGTATCTATCAGCAAAGATGTCCTCTGAGCTCACTTCCGTTCTTCAAGAAATCACAATGTTCTGATGAAAGAGATTCTAATACATTCCCGAGAGAAGAAGCATCAGGTGTATGTTATCTTGAACCTATTCTGGGACTATGTATGCCTTCTTTGGGTCAACAAATCAAAAGCTAGTTGGATAAAAAGAGAGAGAACAGTGATCCTGACCTTGTAAGACAGTGAGGTGGTGCCTCTGACCTATAAAGCAATCTACCAGGGACAGAGAGAAAAGAAAGCGAAGACCCATCACACGGGGAAATTTGGGGAGTGGGGAGAATTGACTATCTCTGTAGAACATTTATGTTTCTTTTTAATACCCTTAGTCAAATTTCTCTAGTTTTTACCACTATTCTTCTTCTACCAGAAGGGTTTATACCCAATATCCCCTAAATAAATTTTACTGAGGCTAGGGTCTATTTGCATTTGTTTAACACTTAGGTCAGTGCATGGTATTTGCTAAACTTTATAACAACTGAATAGATAAAAGAACTTTCTCACTGAACTTAAGTGAAGACTTTCTAAATAATTGTGGGAGTCTGACCATATCCGTCAATCCTTAAATTATGAACAAACATGTTAGGTGTTCAATTTTATACTTTAGTTACTGACACTTCTCATCCTGTTTTAAAACCATTCTTGACAAGGAAAGAAAAAACCCTATTGTCTAACAATACTTTTCCTTTTATGAGATTCACAAGTTTCTTCAAATCTTTGGTTTTTATTTTTAGAGGTGATTTAACTTGTATGTATCAGGCCAAATCATCTGTCTCATTTCGGTTTAGAAAGATGCTCTCACCAAGTTTTCTTGCTGCCAAAGCATAGATTTCACGTTGTTCTGCGGCCGTACCTACCAAGGCAAGAATTTGGACTCAACTGCCAATGCTCCACTGGGACTCCTGACAAAGGAATTTTATTATGCCCACTTTTTTTTTTATTTTTTATTTTTTTGGATGGGACTTTTTTTTTTTTTTTTTTTTTATTGTTGGGGAATCCCATTACTGGGCATCTACCCAGAAGGAAAAAAATCCTTTTATCACAAGGACACTTGTATTATGCCCACTTTTAAATCAGATGCAACGAAACTTTTGCCAGGAGCACGGCAGTGGCTACTGCTCAGGCTTCAGAATTGCTGTGTGGTCAGGTCAAAGCTTTCTTCTTGATGCTCTCCCAGTCATACTTGCTTGTGGGTTTGTATGTGGGAGGCAAGT
Organism: Nycticebus coucang; assembly: GCF_027406575.1. NCBI lineage: Eukaryota > Metazoa > Chordata > Mammalia > Primates > Lorisidae > Nycticebus > Nycticebus coucang. Next base: position 119,240,001 of record NC_069780.1, on the reverse strand, counting down.
CAGACCCCTGTGACAGGGTGAGGCCCTCTACCCCCGCACAGGGAAATTACTGCTATACGAAGGTAGGGCAGGAAGCCAGGGGCTGTCCCGATGCCTTTGGACCTCTTCCTTGTTCACAAATCCTCTTGTGCTAGAGTAAAAGAATCATGTTCCTGGAATACCTATCCTCAACTGCCAGCTACTCACAAATCCAAAGTCAAACATATTTTGGATGCCATATGAAGTTATATATTGTAACCATCTTTCCTAAAGGAATTCAACACAGTGGAAAAGTCTGCCTAACTTTGCTGTATATTTAAGGTTAACCAATCTAAGTTAGTGGTAACTGTTTCCATTAAATTTAATCATTCCCCACCTGGGCATGCAGTTCAGTAGAAATCACAACTAACGCTACTAGTTGTGTTAACTGTATGTTCTTGTTCAAACTGGAAAGAACATAGAAGCTGCTGGTCGTGTCCTTCAAGGGATGGTAAAAATCCAAATTCATGCCAGAAATTTCCATGTGTGTGGTTAAGACTCACCAGATCAAAGACCTTTGATTCTAATTTCAGTGGGGTAGCTATGTTAAATATAGGCTAATATCTGAGACTAGATTTTTTTTTTTTGGTAGAGACAGAGTCTCACTTTATGGTCCTCTGTAGAGTGCCATGGCATCACACAGCTCACAGCAACCTCCAACTCCTGGGCTTAGGCGATTCTCTTGCCTCAGTCTCCCAAGTCCCTGTACCTGGGACTACAGGTGCCTGCCACAATGCCCGGCTATTTTTTTTGTTATTGCAGTTTGTCCAGGGCTGGGTTTGAACCTGCCACTCTCGTTGTATGGGACTGGTGCCCTACCCACTGAGCAACAGATGCCTCCTTGAGATTAGATTAAATACAGAGAGAATTATATGCAGTGACTGTAACAAAGGTTATGCTGTGCAGGATAACTGATTAATAAACTCAGTAGCTTCACTGGATCAAACCCACCAACTACTAACATAAAAATAATCATCCTCCTGGTTGGAAAATCAAAACTTTTAGTTTGGGAGTTTAAAGATTTTATGCCAAAAGTTAAAAGTATCTCTTTATCAAAGAAATCAGGCAATTCTCATCGTCTTTGTGACGGTTACACCCTTTGATACTTGATTATATTTATTTATTTAGAAATAGGGTCTCACTGTTTTGCCCAGTCTGGTCTCAACTCCCAGCCTCAAGCAATCCTCCTGCCTCAGCCTCCCAAAGTGCTAGGATTATAAACAGGAGCCATTACACCTGGACTTGGTGCTTGATTTTAGAAAGGTAAAGAAATAATAATAATCAGATTCTGCCTTACTGGAAGAATCTTTATTTTTTAATTTCAGATTAATATGAGTGATACAAAGGATTAGGTTGTCATGTTTGCATTTTTAAGGTAAAGTTTCTGTTGTAGTTGAGCTCCTCACCCAGGAGGTATGCTATACATTGTGCCCATTAGATGGGAGTACAGCAATCCCCCCCCTCTTCTTTTCTCCACCTCCCTTCTCCCCACTTCCCCCTACTTGAACTGAATTGAGTTTCTCTCTTGTGTGGGCATGGATTAGTTTGTCTACTGGCTTCTTATTAGTATTGGATACATTGGATCCTTGCTTCTCCATTCTTGTGATACTTTCCTAAGAAGAATATGTTTCAACTCCATCCAGGTTAATACAAAAGATGTAAAGTCTCCCTCTTTTATTATGGCTGAATTTTACTAGAAGAATCTTAAAATTAAGAATGAGCTATGTGGAACATTTCTGCTGCTAGTATAGTATAATTTACCCTGCCTTTACATTGTTCATCTCCTGTAAATTTGGATAAAATTTATTATCATTGGGATTATTATTTTATTTGCCCTATTTCCATAGTAGGGTCTTTGTCTTTTTCAAGAATAACAGAAATGTGTGTGTTCATGGTAGAAAGGGGAGCCTTTCTAGAAGAAGGTAATTGACAGCCATCAGCGCAGCCCACGGCATTCAGAACTGCCGCAGTATGACGGTACTTCCCCAGTGTCGAGGAGTGGGCTTTGTAGGCCATCGTATCTGGGTACCATGACCTTATGCACGTGCAACCAGAGGGCCATACAACACATTCTAGCCATAGGAAGATGATTCCATGTGGTCACAACTACCCTGTGAGATGAGAATAATAATCATCAGACTTATGACTGAGATTGACTGCCTAAAGTTTACACAGCTAATAAAATGGAAGATTTAGGATGATTCTAAAGCAGGGTTCTCTGATTGTAGAACCCAGGTTCTTTTTATGATTACATTCACTGCAGGAAATTTAGCCTCTTTGAAAGAAATTCCAGACTTAAAAAGGACCAAGGCAAGAATATACCTGGTTGGAGAGACTGTGTGATGGTAGCCCCAAACTTCTTTAAGAGCACAGGTGGAACTCCCCCAGTAAAACTGGGTTGATTTTGTAGATTTGCACAAATCCAGCATTGTAAAGAGGGTTATAGGTTACTGAGACTAACCCCCATGGTGCCATCTACTCTAGGCCTGGTAGTTGCCTGGGTTCTCTTGAGGCTGTCCTTTCTGTTCAGTTCAGCATAACTCCTAGAAAGTTCTTCATATTCAGCCAGACTCTACCCCATGGTGCTTCCCCACAGAATAAGCTCATCCACCCTTTGCTTGGCAGTCTTTCATGAAAATATGAAAGGATCCAAATTCCTTCTAATTTTTTCCTGACTAGCTCTAATTCTTTCAGCTCTGATATGGGATAAGGTTATAGATATGCTTCCCCCATAACCTGTATTGCCATTCCTGAATTCTGTGTGGTCTTACAAGGCAGCAATAAGGCTAAGCACAGTGGATCCAGGACTCATTTAACTAGTGCAAACCAGAACAGGGCTGCCACCTAGAAACTGCAGACAAGGTACATCTGAGGCTCTACTCGGCAGCCACACCGAAGTGTTAGGTCTTAATTCTAACTGACCCCCTTTCACACCACACACCTCAACAAAGGCAGGTTTCAGGTTCCAGTGAAATTGTAGAATTCTGGAAACTTGTCACAGCTTCAGGAAAGAAGCCTCAGGGAAGAAAGTCAAAGGCACATGTATATTTCCAGGAAAATGGGCGCAGAGCTGGACTGGCCATTTTCAGCATCGCAAGTATTTCTCCCTTCAGACGGCACTCTGCACTTCGGCCTGGATCTCAGTGGAGATAGGGTGTGGGGTGACTTGTTGGAAATAAATGAATAGAAATGATTTTATTATCCGAAATATCTGAGATACATTCAGAGACAGAACCCTGATTCCAACGGAGGGTTCAGTGACCTAGTTCACTTTCTTGTTCCCACGGCAGGTTGGATTTCCTGTGCCTGGGAGTTCTCCTTCCAGCTTGCCGGGTACAGAGCAGGGAAGACTCTAGGATGGAGCTGAGTTATGTCTTGAAGGTGAGGAATATATTACTTGTGTCCTTTGGAGCAATGTGTAGGCATTGTTGGAATGACAACGAATTTACTATTCCTTTTGTGAAAAATGTAAAATGATATAGGATAATTTTCCAAAGGATAAATTGAATACACAAATAGTACTTTATCTTCCATGTCAATTAGCAGAGTGGTATAAAATTTGTATGGAAATATAATCAAATATTTATTTGTTGCATCATTTTAGATACTCACCATAGGCAGCCCTAGGGGATTTTGTGTTTCTCAATCAGTTTTGAATTGGTGATCCACATGTAAAATCCACTATTGCAGGTTTGCCAGGCATTTCATTGTATTTAAATTTCTAGTACGTTTAAAGATAAATTTATTTTTGTATTTTAAAAGATTGTTTTAATTCTTTGTAGCAGGATGCGTCTTGCAACATTTTGAGAATAAATGAAAGAAAAAGGTTTTGAAATAAAGTAGTTTATAACATATCATAACTTTTGTGTGTGTGTGTGTGTGTGTGTATATATATATATATATATATTTTACCTTTTTTGGCCAGGGCTGGGTTTGAACCCGCCACCTCCAGTATATGGGCTGGCACTCTACTCCTTTGAGCCACAGGCACCACCCTGCAAATTTTTTATATGAAACACACACACTCAAGTGTATTTAGACATGAGATAGGAAGGCACACAAGCACCTGTTTACAGTGACAAATTTTAAGAGGCGTAAAACAATTAGGGCCATTAAACAAAGGATTGATATATTTCTATCCTGAAAAAAAAGCCTGCAGTGTTTCCTTATCTGTATTTGTCAAAAAATGCCCATGTTTCCTATCTCCTCAACATAAATCAGACTTAGGCATTCTGTTCACAAGCACTCATGCACAGAAATATTCTGAAAAGGAAAATTCTCGAAAAACACAAAACAAAGAAAGTGAAGAGTTCTTCAAATGTAAAATTGTAATTTATTAAGTGCCTTTATAATTCTCTTAAGGGGTCTCTTTCTTTTTGTCTTAGACACTCTTGTTGGTCTCTAAGCCCACTGATAACAGAAAAACTATCAGTGATTCTGGCGATAAGTTGCTGGAAATCCTGTACATTTATCTTCTAGAAGGAAGTGAGCTAATTACAAGAGTGATCCCTTCAGAGAGAATCCTCCCTCTTAAAAGACTTTAAAAGACTCAAAATTAAGCCTTATTTATTTCTGGGACCCCAAAGTGGCTCAGGAAAGTGAAGGGGCATTTGGAGAATGTCAGGGGATTTCCAAAGTCTGAGATACTAAGCAAAGGTAAGAAACGAGACGGAGAACAAATTGTGAGAAGCTGCTGAGTATCAGGACCTATCTTTAACTCCAAGCATGTCCTGTTTTACTTTGTATTTTTCCCCTCGTTTAAAACAGATAAGCATTACTTTAAAAAATATTTCTTTATCAACATCCAATATTTAATATCTGAGTATGGATATCATTAGTCCTAGGGTAGGGCATAACATAATTACAAATTCAAAAGCATAGATTAGATCAACTGACTTGCTCAAGGCCACTATTTATAAGTTGGAATATGCACTAAAAATTTCTTTTCCTTGGACCGACATACTGGGAAAGCTGCTTTTCTATAAGAATTTGTTTATATCTTAGATTTAACAATTTTACTTATGGGTTGACAGCGTTTAACCTACATCCACTTATGTTACACAAAGTGTAAATTTCAGGCAATGATCTAGAAAATTCAGGGCAAGATAATTTAAATTATTTGACTTTTCCTAGAGATTCTGGTTATTTTTTAAATCTGATAAAATAGGTAATTACTTGATAGCCTTAATCTAAAATATATTTGACATATTATTTTTATTCGTTTGGTCTTCAGAAATCATACCCATGTTTTCTACTGTCTAAAGTCTTTAGCAAAATGAATCGAAGTCACTTTGTGTCCAAAGCTAACACCAGTGTTGTCTATTTTTTTTTTTTTTTTTTTTAACATTGCAGGGCTTTACCTCAAGTGCAATAAATTTACAGGGAAATTTTTTTTTATTAAATTATAACTGAGAGGAGCTGATTTTTTTTTACATAGCAAATAAAAAATTCCTTCATTAAAGGCTATAAAACCCATATTATTTACCAGAGAGACCTTTCCTATCTCCCAGGTAAACACTTACAGTGTGTAGACTTGTGTAAATACATATTTAGGAGTGGCTAAATATGGTAAGGTATTTTTAAAGGCATGTTTACAAAGCTTGATAGATATTTTGGCATTTTGGTATGTGTAAGCTAAGTATACCCCTCTGCTGTCTATTCAGAATCCTAGCAAAACTATGACAGATACACATTGGGTATAAAGACCAAGTTTTAAAACATTCATATTTAATCACAATTACTATGGACAGGTCCTTAAATTAGTTCAAAAGGGTGCAAATTTTCATCTAATGAAGCTCAAGTCTTTCTTGCCAGTGTCACTCCAGGAAAATTGTTTCAGAAATTCAGGCATCATTCATGGAAGTAAAGCTGCTCTCTGGACATCTTTGTACATAAAATAACCATCATATCACATTTAGCTCGGAGTATTACCAAATACTCAAAAATACTGTTCATATGATGAATGGATCAACTAGGAAATTTTAGGTAAAGAGGAAAAAGCTGTGAAGATATTTTAAAATTATGTTAAAAAACACGTGAAAATGCATGTGATAAAATCTGCTTGTTGTTGATTAAAAGGCAGGAGACTGCCTATGATAAACTAGTGACATTCTGCCTAGAGGATTCATGATGTTTATGTGCTGTTCTGCTTCTTGGGAAGTGTTTTTTCATTCTTGGGACAAGAATGAAACGGGAACGAGAGAGGTTGTGGGGGCAAGAAGGAGTACTATCTGTGTTTCTCTTCCTGTGTGCCGGACCTCAGAATGAATGGGGACTCAATTTTTTAACAGCCCTTTTTAAGATGGAGAAGTCCCAAGTCCAGAGTTTGAACAATCTCAGGAGTCTTTGGCTAAGAAGTCTAAACAATGCTTTTATTTTATTTCTAACGCAGTAGGCAGCTATTTCTAAATGTTTTCAATATCCTGGGAGGGCATAATTGAAGATCTTTTTATGGCAAACCATATGGGGACAAAGAGTATTTATTCAGTACAATGATTTCTCCATTAAAATTTGCACTGGGCTGGTTCCTTTTAACTTTACAAAAATATGTATCATCTGTACATATTTTTTCCCACGGGACAAACGCGATACATTTTGATTAAACATTCCAGGCTCTTAAATTTTCATTATTACTTTAACTTAAAAAATACTATTATTCTTGTGCTATAATGCCTCTGGAATGTAGAAACTTCTCACACAAAAGGGACACGAATTTAGCTTGAACTGTGACTAGGGACACTCTATGCATATTACTTGTACTGCTGTTTGAGACTCAGAAAAGAAGCTTTTCCGGCAAGAGACAATCCTCTTTAAAAATGTTTAAAACTATGAGCAATCCCAAGTACCTTTGCATTGCAATTTTTATTCGTTGATTCTACCCTTACTTTTCTTCTGTGGCTAAGTATCTCGTTTCCATGTAAACTTCCACTAGGGACACGAATTGCTGACACCACATCTACTGCCAGAAATGCCACAACGTAAATTATGCCAAGTAAATGCCGCTTTGGGTGGGGGCAAGAGAGGGGAACTAAGCTAGATAAAAAGCCACTGGACTACTGCCCAGCCTGCAGCACTGTCCCGCTGACCACTGATAAAATTTATCACAGGGCCACATACGGGAAGGCAGCTTAAAGAAGAGTCATCTGTGGTAAAACGTGTAACAGCAAAATAGCTAAAGGAGCATTATTACTTAATTGGAAAGCAGTATCTCTCCATACTTCACTTCTCTAGCCTCGGCAAGAGTGTGAATTGTTCTTCTGTATGCAGAAGAGCTGATAGGAAAAAAATAAAAGGTTGCCAGAACTCCGAATGATGGCGATAGGCGTCTTTAGGTCTCACCAGTTCTCTGTCCAGTCCTCTTAACCTGGGAGGGGTGGACGAGTCCCAAGAAAGTTAAAAACCAATCTAAATCTTCGTTCTTAGAAGAAATGGTTTGCTGACCTATTAATGGGATCTTTCCAAAGAAATAGTCTTGTGAACATCCTGGCTAATTACTATTGTCATAATTTAGTCCTGGCATTAGTAGGAAGCAAATATATTCAGATTATACAAATAATGGGAATCTTATTAACGAAGAATTTAAAAGCTATTTCATTGGATGAGGCTTATTTATTCTTTAGGGGTTGAAAGGAGGGAGGTTGAATAAACTTGGAGATGCTTTGGGCTGTCACAACTGGATGCTTAGAGTTTCTAAATAAAAGTGATCAGCATACCCGAGGATTTTGTTCCTGCTGTCGTATTTGTGGCCTGCAAGCCATACCCTAAAAAATAGATAAATCCCACCCCTCCCCTGCAACATGCATCTAGGCCTCTGTGCTCTGTGCCTGCCTTCCTACATGGGCATTGAGTAAGTCAGGTATTTTGGATAAACTACCTCCAGTTAATGTAAGAGAAAGTGCTCTGCTACCTAATAGCGGTTACTTTATGCTACATCTGATGCTAACTGCAAATGATCTTAGTAGGAGAATGACGTTTTCATCTCTCGGAACCCAGCAACCTCACAACTTTCTTTCCTTTTTTGTTCAAGTTCATTGTGAAGGCTGTATTGATATAACCCCGTCATGAAGCTACTTCTGTACTAACCTCTACAGTTCTGCAGGTTAATATTTTATGTTTAGTACCTGCAATTTAAAGCAGTACTTTTTATTTTTCCTAAATTCATTCAAGCTGTAAGGGAAATTCTTTTAATGTTGAGGTCACCAGGATTTGGCAAATAATAATAGCTACTGTTTATTGTTGAACGCCTGACATGCTAGGGACTGTTAAGCAACTTTCTTTACGTTAATTCATGTGGTCCTCAGAAAATGCTATGCAAATAGTTATTATTTTCCTCATTTTATGAAAATGGAGTTTGAGACTTAAGGAAGTTGGTATAATTTACAAGTTGCAAAGTTGGTAGACTTGTTCATTGTAATATAGTATTTTGGGTTTTATGGGTAGATAAATGGTTTTCAAGATTGCGAACTTATGGGAAGCATAAAATAGGCCTTTGACTCTGTACTCCTGGGTGCAATAAAACCACATAGTGCTGTGAATAAGGGGGACACTCAGCAGAGCCCCCAACCCCTGTGGGACTCAGTTGCTTTTCCTGTGAAATGTGAAAATAATCCTTTAATGACAGAATCACTTGGACCTTATGAATTCCTTCTGGGTCTTAAGATGCTATTAATTAAATGACAAAAACTCACTTCTGTGTCAGGATACAGAGCCCCCAAATGTCCCCAAATTCTACCTCAATCTCTCACATTGATCTTGCTACTGCAGTCAACAGTATAATGCAATTGAAACACAATTGCTTTATCTAAATTGACAAGGCAACCTATAAAAAAGGGACATAAGTAAGAGACCTGCAAAGAATGCCAATTACGTGTCAGTGTTAGCAGACTCTGGTCCTGATCGGTGTGCTCACCTAGTATCTCTGAGAGTCTCTGTTTAGATGGAACACACAGTGTTGTCACCACTGTGGATAATGAATACTCTTTAATAGTCCATTTTAGAGCAGGTAGACTTTGGGATACCTGCTTTCTAGTTGCATGTGTTGTTTGTGGAGGGAAAACAAGCCTTTATGCTAAACTTATTGCAAGAACTAAAGTCAATTTAGGATTCTGAAGAAAGATTCCGATTGATAAGTTTGGCGGTTATTGCCAAGAAAGCCAAAAGGTGATTGTGCCTTTACCAACACAAGAGGAAGCAGATGAAGTCTAGTAGCAAGAAAGCTAAATACCAATTCTTCACTAATAAAAAGTGAACATTTCCTTTGTTTCCCATTTCCATGCTCATTGTGTTCTTTCCCACTTCCCTTTAGCTTGGCCTGAGACCCCGGACTCCCAGGCTTTCCCAGCCAGAAGAGAAAGGGAAGGGAAGAGTGGAAAGTTGAGTGCTGTGGGACTCCTGACTCGGGAATGAAAGCAGCAGAGGGCCTCATTTTCCTCCAGTCTTTAGTAGTGACCCTTTGGAATGAATCCAGGGCAGTACAAATAGATTGTGTGTCCTGATAGTGAGAGCTTTTATAAGGCAGATGTCCACTGGGTCATTATCTCTGAATTTAATTGAAATAATCTGAACTTAAGTATTTAGGTACAAATTTATCATTTGATCACATAACCATAATGAGAGTTAAGAGTATTTTACATTTGAGAAGAGATAAGTTAAGATGCCTAGGAAGGAGGGAAAAGGTGGTTAAAATCAATGAAAAAAAGTACACAAAAAAATCCCAACTTAGTAATAGAAAAACAAAAAGAAAAAAATCATAGAGACATTCTCTAGTTATTATCTTAGCAATCTTCTGATCTGGCTTTATTTATTCTCTTGATGGCTTTGTTTATTCTCTTACATGAGAATCTTGTCGCTATCCCAGCTACCTCGCATTCTGAGAAATGAAAGAAAGGAAAGCCTCCTCCTTTGCCAGTTTCTCTCCTGCTCTTTCAGTATTCCATAACTTGATTTATTATTCACCAGGATGTACAGTGTCTTATTGAGAAACTGGAAGGATCTTATGTAAGGAAACTGGCGTCAGCACAAGGAAGCCCTCCTATAAGCTGTCTTAGTCTTTCTCTAATTCGGGAAAGAAAAACTTGGAAAATCGGGTGTCCAACGTTTATTTGTCATCCAATATAGGGCTATAGCCTCTACTGTGTCTCTTGTCAGTGAAGTAGGGCACCATAGCCTCTTCCTGAGGTGACATGTTAGAGTTCCTGTTAAGTAGAGTAAGAAGTTTGGAGCAATGCCTCTTAGGAAACTTAAGGTTGTCCTCGGGACAATGTAATCTCATTTTGACATGACCAATGTAACATATCAGGATACTGAAAACAAACTATTTTCTTCTAAAATTTTGGCTCAGCTAAGTATTGTTGTGCCTTGTGTGGTTAAAATCAAGTTATTATTTTTCCAAGTTTCACGTTAGCTGTCTTTACCATCCCTTAAATAATTCTCCATCTTGGGGGAGAATAGAGCGTGTCTTTGGCCAGTCAATCTGACAATTAAGTTCATGGGACTGTCACTGGGAAATTCAATTATGGCAATTGTGGCTAAAGAAAAATCTTGAGGCAACTGAAAACTTTATTGGTTTTTATTTTTGGAAATGAAGCTCTTCTTCTTCTTTTAATGAAGAGATGAAAAACAGACCACTGAATTAAAAATTGGAATGATAATAGTAATTGAGATGATTTCTTAAACTTTCCAAAAATTGCTGATCTATCATAATTTTTAAAAAAGTTTTTTTAACCATCTTTTTTTCTTTTTCTTTTTACTCCAGAGAACGCTCTGTTTCTAAATTTGGTTTTAAAATAAGTTGTCCAATTATAATTATCCTTTCACTTATATATATTAGAGTAGTAAGTCATGCAAATAGCAAATACTTCAATGTGGTTTCTCATCCAATAATAACTTATAGTAAAGTACTAGTAAATAATGAATATGGCCACACATAATTCCTAAGATATCAGAAATGAAAAGAAAATTATGGAGAATCACTTCTCTTATTCCCCACAAGGCAACGATGTTTCACTGGTATGTCAGTGATCCATCAGCGAAACAGCAGGTACTAGGCAATTGCAATTCATTTGACAATTTATTGTTTAACGAATATCTCAGGTTAGAGGATAACGACCAGTCTAACATATCTTGGCTTCATAAAGATGTTTCTGGAAGGAGAGTACTCTAAACAGAAAATGTGTGCACGTAATGGGTACTTCATAAAGACATACTAAGAATTCAAAATATAGTATCTAGGATGACAGGTAGTTTGATAAATCCATTGGGAGAACTTTGTTAGAATAAGTCTTGCACTAGCTCCAGTTAGGATTACACTTGAATTTTAGGCTTCATGGGCAATGATAAATATCATACTGTCAAAACTCAGGGCAATGGTACATTGAATAAAAGATATTCAGGGTGTTCCTACCACTGCCACTTGAACATACTGTATTTTTAAAATGATTCCTCCATATGCCATTTGTTTTCCCTGGAGTTTCCATTGGCAATTTGAGTAGTAGTCTCCAGACAGCTTGTACCTGATCAGCAATCTTCCTAGGCAAAGCTTGCTGACAGAATCACAGCTACAATGCTGGGAAGAGTTATCCACATTCCCATTCTCTGCTCCTTCATCGCCCACTCAAGTCCTCGGCCTCCTTCAGTTTCTGATTTTACCACTTATAAGCTGTGCGATATTTGTGTCTCCATTTCCCTATCTGCAAAAGGGAACAATAATAGCTCCTACTTCAAGTGTATGTGTATGTATGTGTATTTTGTGAAGATACATATATGTATATACGCATGTGTGTGTTTATATATATGCTAGTAGTGATTTCTCAGTACACTGTTGTTATTTTTTTGTTGTATTTTGACTTATGTTCTATACTGCCTTGAGACCATGATCTCTTATGTCATCAAGTAGCCTGTTCCAAGGGAACAGACCCCGCTTGGTCCTTGTATTGCTGAACTTCTCAGCCATAGTGGACACTGGTAAGCACTTTTTTATGAAACTTTTTCACTCTACTTATTTTCAACAACCTTCCTCTGCCTCAATCCTTTTTGAATGCTCCCTTCTCTCTCAGTCCTTAAATTAGGTTTTCTTCAGGACTCACTCAGCCCTTGGTACTTTGTTCTTCTTGCTCTGCCCATTCCTACTGGCCAATGTCATTTGGTTTTAGAATTTATATTATTATAAAACCTATAAGCTGATAAATTCCAAATTTCTATTTCCAGCCTAGACCTCATTACTGAGCATCAGACCTCTGTGTCCACATGCCGGGTTGGCCTTCTGGATTGCCCGGTCTGTGTGTTCCTCCCACTCAGCATGGTCATAATTGGGCTTGTCATGGTGCCTGCCAACTCTCCTCCCTCCCCACAGAGAATGGTACCACCATTTATCTAGTTGTTTATCAGACGTGAGGGTAATGTCTGTTTCCTCCCTCCTCCTGACTCACACATACTCAGTATCAAATCCTACATTCTCTTCATTGTAAATATTTTATTTTATTTTATCTCCACTGTCCCTCTGGCCTGAGCCACTAAAATAACCTCAGAGTTGGCTTCATCACCTCTGGTCCCATCTTTATTTCTCTACATACAAGATAAAAGATGGTTCTGAAGACAAAATCTGATCATATCCTTCCCCAGCTTCAAAATATTCCATCTTGTTAAGGTGGGATGAATAGATAAGGGCCCTGTATGGTCCAGCCTCTGTTTATCTCTCCAGTTTCCCCCTTCCCTACCTCTGGCATTTTGCACATGCTGTTTCCTCGGTCGGAAACACTTGCCTAATTCTTCCACTGTTCTCTGGCTCTGTTGATAATTATACGTTAGGCCTTCGTTTGGATTTAACTTCCTCTGGGAAGCCTTTGTAGGCACTGATTCCTCAGAGACGCTTCTCGAGACGCCTTCACTTCTGCCTTCATAACACGCATTACGTTGCCCTGCCGCAGTCCATCTGCTTATCTTTCCCTATTACACTCTGAAATTCCAACAGGGCAAAGACCATGTCTACATTTTCAAAGTTATATCCCTGGCTCCTCAGCTTCTAGCTTAATGTTAATAATTTAGAATGTATAGAATAAAAGTTTATGAGGGTGTATGTATTAGGCTATCAGACTTTTTGAGCAAAAATAACTGAGAAATGGGTCAAATCTCATAATTTGTTTTTTTTCTTTTTTTTTAGAATGCCATTAAAACATCAGTACAAATAACCTGGAGTACACTACAAGGTTCACATTACAAGTCTCACACAATGAGGAGTAACATTCAAAGACACAAAATTATGTGGCCTGGAGTGATGCTCGTTTAATGACTCACAACTTAATTTAATCCTGGTGTCATTCCTAATCCAGACATCTAGGACATGGGAAGCAACTCAAGTCTTGTCTGGTCACAGTTACGCATGTTGTACTTTATTCAGCCAGTTTATTTTAGTAATCAAAAGGCTTCACACTTTTTTTTCACACTTTTATAGTTTAAAAAGGAGAACCATTAAGTTTTTACGTTGTATGACTTATTTTTCTTTTTAGCCTGTGTTTTAAATACTTGTTTAGTCTTTTTTTTTTCCCCTACTACGCCACAAAGTGTAAACTCAGTTCTATGATAAACTCTCCAATTCCATCATCTTTCATTTCCGTTTGGAGCAGGAGTCCTTAGTAGGCAGCCGTGAACTGGCGACAGCACCATTCTGCTTGGCGGGTTTCCTCTCCCCTGGCTTCCCTGTCAGTACCCTATTCCCGACCACTAACCTAAAACAAGATCGTTACTCTCCATTTTAAAGGGACTAATTTAGAGACCTCTTTATGCAGTTACTTGTTTAATCTTCCTTTCTTATCAAACCAAGTTACTAATGGAGACATTTTAAACACATTAAATATTTCAGAGAGAATTACTTAAAATAGGGTAAATTTTTTCTCACTTGTATGTGGTTTCACTCCCCCCACCAAGCTTTCCATTTGCTTTCAAAAGATTTTTCTGGAGGGGGGAATTTCTTTTCCAAAATTTTTAATTGTAAGTGTAGGATTTAGTCCTTTCCACTGGACATATTCCATATTTTAAAAAGAAGTTTTAAGGTTATGGGCATAATTGCTTGATATATGTGAGTATGTGTATATGTGTGTGGGTACATATAAGTGCACATACAGTAATACAATCTGTACTTATATTTGTATATGCTACATTAATGATATCTATTATACATATGTAATGAATATGTGTACTGTATATATCATGCATACCATAAATACTGTGTTTACATATGCATGTACATAATATCATCACAAATAATTCATAAATACTTATTGATGAATCAGTATTCTGAATTGAAAAGTGTAGTTAGTTCCCCAGGGAAAGCAGCATTAGAAATTATATCTGAGAAAGAATATCAGTTATAATTTACATTATGCTTTCAGAAAACCAAGATGCTGTGTTTAGTGCAATAGAGAAACAGAATTTTCAGCATAATATACATTAAGATTTCTTTCAAATAAAAGAAAACACTGATAATGAAAAGGCATTGAATTAATAGGCTTCCTAAGTGACAAGTGCTTGCCGTTTGTTTACCCCATATTCTTATAGCTCGGCATCTTTGGAAACGAGTGTATTGTTATCATGTAAGCTTCTATGCTGATTCCAAGGTTTCCCTCAAATTTCCTCTGCTCTGTGAAGTTATATCTTCTGGCTCCCACAATTCATTGCAAGATATCTCTTTTATGTTCACAAAGTTGGGTCGCTTTTCTGCTTTACTTTTCCATCTTTCTTGCTAGAACTAATATACTGTTAAGCATTATGCGCAGAGAACCTGGGCAAAAATGTCTGAGCTTTTGGAAAACACATATATTAGCTATAAATTAATGAATATTAAAATTGCTATAGAAACAATTTCAAGGAAATATAACTCAACCAGTGTGGTTATCTGAATTACATGTAATGTGAAATGTGAATACAATTTAATATTTTACATGATGTCAGGTAGATTTGTAAAACTGGTTGTCTAGAACCCAAGAAGGTCTCAAGTTGGCTCCACAGTCCCCCTGAACTTTGAAAGGGAGAACTGTGTTAGATTCATTTTAATAACTCCAAAGATCAAGGGCTGTCACTGGCATATGACAAATACATAAACACTGGTGGTAAGGAAAGGTCTGCAAGTTATAAACAGCCTGTGGGCACCACGTGCCTGAGCAAGTCTGTATTAAGTGAACATAGACTGAGAAGCTACATTCTGTACTTTAGTCATTAAGAGAATGGTGCTGCAGGCCCAGAAACGTGGGTTTGAGTTTGGTTCTATCACTTATTAAAGGAGTGATTTTGGCTGAGTCATGTATCTCTCTAAGAATAAATCCTCTCCTTCACCAAAAAGAAGAAAAGCAGTAATCTCCTTTCAGAATTATCATGAGGATTAAATGAGGTGATGTAGATCAAATGCTTAGCATGGTGCAGCCTGAGTTACGCTCCCAGTAAAAGTTTATTTATGATTATTCATATTATTATTATAAACTAGACAAAAAACAAAAATAATTACATTTATAGTATTTAAATCTTTAAACACGGTCTTGTTAGCCAAATTAAAGGAGAACAGAGATAAGAGGTCATAAAGTACAACTTCCTCTAAATTTTCAATTCTTACCAGCAACAGATTGTAAAAAAAAAAAAAAAAAAAAAAATGCTGGAATAATTCAAATTTTGAGGCTCTATGTAAATTTAAAAAAGTGATGGTGATAAAAGCTTTCTTATTCTCAAGATAACATGCATGAAAACAATTTGTGATTCCGGATAGCAATACGGTATGTCTTGAAGCCAACTAACTCTTTGTGACACATTGTCCTTGCTTTCTAAAGTCGGCCTCATCTCACTTTTAATGTGTGAAAGCAGAGATTATTCAACACAGTGGTAGACACATTTTTGTTCTCAAGAACACTGCGATATCATTAATCTTCTGGCACGCCTGCAAAGGCGGGTTATGTGAATGCTAGTCTTTTGCAAGGCTATAAATAAAGTTTAAAGAGAGAAAGAGACAGAAAGAAAAGATGTTTTCCTGAAGCTTCTATTGCCACAGTATGGACCACATTAAGGGTGCAATAACTTACCAGTAATAACACTTTTAAAATCCTCCTTATGGGTTTTCAACATCTGTCTAGAAGAATCCAGCCTAAAAATAGAATGTGATCTTGAAACGCAACTTTCTCAAATTGGTTATCCTAAACACTCCCCTCAGTGAATATTCACTTGGAACTATGTAGAGCCTTATTTCTGGTACAGAGACACTTTCTCATGTACATCACCTGCTCAGCGTCCCATAAGATACCGCCTCACACATTCATGTATTAAGTCTGAGTGTACACATGTGTGTATGTGTGTAAAGTAGTTCTTTGTGAATGGGATGACTTCAGTGACAGCATTTTTTGCTTCTTTACATCCATAAATGTAAAGCAAAAAAAAGATACAAATTGTTTTTCATTTTTTTGTGTTAGGAATTTCATACTATTTGATAGTCCAATAGTCCTAAATTTCATAATTATCCATTGTTTGAAAATACTCTTAAGAATAATGCTTGTATGCTAAATCCTGTTAGATCATGCTCATGTAATATTATTACGTATAATACAGAATTAATCTCCTCCTCAAATTGGAATAGCTGGTAGCATTCTTTTGGTTCTAGCAAAGGCCTCGCTCTTCTGTAGGCACAACTGCTGACTTTGTGAGATCAGAAATTTGTTCAAAGCTATTTTTATTCAAACCTATAGAGCTAAAAAAGCCCTAAAATAAATATATTTTTTTAAAAAATAACTTGCTTGTATGCTAATTATATCTTGTCATGTACTTCTGGAAGCTTCTGTTTTTCATAATATTTCGGAATTTGGGACTTCCAAGCAATCTGTATGTGACAAACTACACTGAAATTAGAATCTCTTTGCTATTCATTTTTTAAGGGGTATGTATTGCAATTAAGAAGCAACAGGCAGAGCAAAACTTTTGATTTGGGTCTGCTGACACGGCACTCCTGATCCCTTCGACACGCTCATACCTGAACTTGACTAAGCTCCTGGCTCTCGGGACTCTTTGCTTTACCCTCTGAATTTTAGAGGCCTCATCTGAGGGCTCGTGATGAGACCACCATTTCTCTACTGGCCTTTGCACGTGGCTCCACTTCTGTGTAGCCCACCTGGGGAGCTCGTAGTATTATGTAACAGATTAGAATGGAACAGGCAGCATGAACTCCTCATTGAGGAAGCACAAGAGGGGTCTCCACGCTACCTGAAAAATAGTCCTAGACCTTCTCAAGACAGAATGTAGAATCCTCAGGGGCCAACATGGCCTTGACCATCGTGAAGGACAGTCACAATTATTAGATATTTTATAAAGGTTTCAAAACTTATTGATAGTAGATTTAGGTTGTACAGTGTATCCCTAAATTACAGAGGAAAACAATAAGAAAAGGAAGATGAAGGGAATAGTTGTTAACATTTATGAAGTTATTCTTATATATGGTTAATTGCACAGTTTTCTCCTTTATTCCTTAAAATATTTTCATGCAGTTTATATTACTTTCTTGTTGGACTATGAAGGAAACACACTGTTGGCACAGATTAGGTAGCTTGTGGTGTCAAAGTCACTAAGTGGTAGACAGAGGATTTGAACCCACCTTGTCTGATTCTTAAGTTCCCATCCTTTACTCGTCCCGGTTCAACAGGATTGGCCCAGGATCGGATGACGGTTGAAGCAAGGTCGCATCCTGCCCTTCAGTCACCTTCTCCTCCCATTTGGGATCCCTATTCCTATCCAGTGGCACATTTTGCACGGGCCTTGTTTTGCACATCCTTGTCTACACCCAGGATAAATATCAATGGAAAATGACACTAGCTAATTATACTTCTCTGATAGGTGTTTATATTTTAGTAGAAATCAATCCATGGAAATGTCTTTAAGATTTAATAAAGTGGGCTGAGTGTGGTGGCTCATGCCTGTCATCCCAGTACTGTACTAGACTAGCCTGGACAAGATAGTGAGACTGTGCCTCTACAAATAATAAAAAATAAATTAGTTGGGTGTGATGGGCACACACCTGAAGTCCCAGCAACTCAAGAGGCTGATGCCAAAGAATCTCTTGAACCCATGAGTTCAACACTGCAGTGAGCTATGATGTGAGTTTCATCCTCTGATGCCTGGGTGACAGAGAAGCACTCAGTCTCTAAAAACAAACAAATGAATAAATAAATACAACGTGTACTTCAGGCAATATGACAGCTGGAGAATGTTGGGGACATAAAAAGGCTAAGAAGCTGTGTCTTCTCAGAAAAATTGGAAGAAAACTGTGTTTTTGTCCCCTTAAATGTCTTTATACAGGCAAAATCAGTCTAAAATGAAGCTCAAGAGCAGAGTTGAGGGCAAAAGATGTCACGAACTAAGTAGCTTAAGGGGGGAAATGTGGACAGGTTGGGGCAGAAGAAAACCTTTGCTTGGTGACATTGGAGTGTTTTCGGAGGCTCTGAACAGATTATGTAAAATCTTGGATTTCCTTCCTTCATTTGCACTGGAAAAAATCAGATTAGCATCCAAAGGCCTCAGAACACTTGCTTAGAAACACGTTTCTTCTCACCATCCTTTACAAGAGCTGTTTCCTCCTCAAGCAGCTGGGACCTGTGGCCCCCAGCATGTTGGTCACAAGTCTGCTTGAGAACTGGTGGTGGTGCTCCTTATTTTAAAACTAATATTTACTAAACACAGAATCTTAGGGAATCTAAATGTAAACTTAGTAAGTTTTCAAGTGCGTAGAAAAGAAAACATGAAATATATTCAAGAAATAATGAAATAGTATCTGAAAATATTTATAAAATAGAGCAGAAAAAAAATACTGTCCATAATAGCATCACTCCAGCATACCAAATGATATACCTTATAAACTTCTAATTTTTTTCTGTGAATATGTGTTAAAATAATTTTAGTCAAAACTCATGTTTTTAAGTTTTTCTTTCTTTCTCTTAATATTATGACAGACATTTTCTAAGCTACTAAGCATTCTTCTTTAATTAGGATGAATTAAGAGTTTCTTTTTTCTTTATGGCAGGGAGAATGGGGACAGCTCTCCATTTTACAATTATTAATCATTTATATATCATTGATGAATAATATTTATACATAGTTAACGGGTACAGTGCGTTACACATCATAGTAATGATCAAGTCTGGGTGATTACCATGCCCATTACTGTGAACATTTGTTATTTCTTTGTGGTGATAACATTCAGCATCTTTTAGTGATCTTGAAATACATACTATGTTGTCATTTGCTATGGTTACCCTTCCAAGTAATAGAACACTGGACTCACCTTCTTATCTGACTAACTTTGTACCCACTGACCAATGTCTCCTAGACCCCCTCAGTTTCTATCCTCCCAGCCTCTGGCAACCACTATTCTACTCTCTACGTCTATGAAATAAACTTTTTTAGATTCCACTTATGAATGAGGTAATATGGTGTTTGTCTTTCTGTACTTGGCTTATTTCATTTAACATACTGTCCTCCAGGTTCATTCATGTTGCTGCAATGACAGGATTTCATTCTGTTTTACAGCTGGATAGTATTCTATAGAGTGTGTGTGTGCATATATATACACACACACTATATATATATATATATATACACTTGCTATATTATATACACACACACTATATATATATATATATATACACACACACACCATATATATAGTAGCTTACATTTTCTTTTCCTATTCATCTGTAGATGGGCATTTAGGTTAACTCCCCACCTTGGCTATTATGAATGGTTCTGCAATAACCATGGGAGTGCAGATACCACTTTGACCTATTGATTTCATTTCCTTTGGATAAACACCCAGTAATGGGATTGCTGGATTATGTGGTTGTTTTATTTTTAACTATTTGAGGAAATGTCATGCTGTTTTCTGCAATGACAACTAATTTGTACATATCCCATCAACAGTGCATAAGAGTTCTCCGTTCTTCACATCCTCACCAGCATTTGTTATTCTTTGTCTTTTTGATTATGGCCATTCTAACTTGGATAAGGTGATTTCTCATTGTGGTTTTGATTTGCATTTCCCTAAAGATTAGTACTGTTGAGCATTTTTTCATATGTCTGTTAGACATTTATGTGCCTTCTTTTGAGAAATGTCTATTCAGGTCTTTTGCTCAGTTTTTAATTATTTGTCTTTTTGTGGTTGAGTTGTTTGAGTTCCTAGTATATTCTGGATATTAACCCCTTGTCAGATGTATAGTTTGCAAATATTTACTCCCATTCCCCGTTGTCCTTTCACTCTGTTAATAGTTTACTTTGCTGTGCAGAAGGGTTTTAATTTGAAGTAATCCAAATTTCCCCCATTTTCTTTTGATGGTTTTATAGTTTAGAGTCTTAGATTTAAGGGATGTCCAACTATTTTTTTTTTCTTCCACATGTTGGAAGAATAAGAGTTATCTTGGGCCACACATTAAAAATAGAAACACTAATGAAAGCTGATTAGCAAAAAAAGGGTCTGTGCATACTTTTGTGATATCCCAACACCACAGATAAGCAAAACAAACAAACAAACAAACAAACAAAAACATTTTCATGAAATCAGCAGACGGCCACAGTTGAAGACCCTAGAGTTTGTATATAGTGAGAGACAGGCATCTTGTTTCATTGTTCTGCATGTTGATAACCAGTTTCTCCAGCACAGTTTATTGAAGGGACTGTCCTTTCCCCAGTGTGTGTTCTTGGTGCCTTTGTTGAAGATCAGTTGACTATAAATATGTGGATTTATGTGTAGGCTCTATATTTTGCTCCATTAGTCTGTCTGTTAGTACCCTGCTATTTTGGTTAAGATATCTCTATAGTATATTTTGATGTCAGGTCATATGATGCATCCAGCTTGGTTCTTTTTTTGCTCAAGATTGCTTTGGCTATCTTGAAATTTTAACAATATTAATTCTTCTAATCTGTGAATATGGGAAGTATTTTCATTTATTCATGTCCTCTTCAATTTTTCCTCATAGTTTTATAATTTTTGTTGTAGAGATCTTTCACCTCTTTGGCTAAGTTTATTTTGAGTTTTTTTTTTTTTCCGGGTAGCTATTGTAAGTAGAATACTGTTTAGATTTCTTTTTCAGATAGTTTGTTCTTCATGTATATAAACATTACTGATATCTGTATGTTGATTTTGTATCCTGAAACTCTAATACATTGATTCATTTCTGAATGGCATGGATGTTCTATCACACATCTAAATGCATGAATTACTTCTTTGCAGGCATTGCAAAAATGCTGGTATAGTCCAGCCACAAGTATTAAATATTACTCAGATTTTACAGATGCTGCCTTGTAGCTCTCAGGGAATTTTTAACATCCGCACATTTTTAAATGTATCACCATTCTGTTATTTTATTATACTTAAGAATTAGGTTCATCCAAAGTAGTTTTTAGAAAGAGAACAAATACAATTGACATGACATCTCCCAGTAAATAATCATTGAGTTTAAAAATATTTTGAATGCTGCTTAGAGTTCTATTGTGTATTTTTTGCTGAGAATTTGTTTTGTACTAAAGAATGTCTTTGGGGTATTTGCAGCTGTTGTGGCCTGTCCTTCCCCCATTAGCTGTGATCTGTGGGAAAAGAAAGAGACAAATTGTGACACTGTCCCTTATCAAAGGACCACACAGTTGTTCGCCACTTTGACTCCGTGATGGATAGTTATCTTGAGGTTTGACGGGTGTAAGGCGAGAAGTTTAGAGGAAAACAGTGCAGGAGCCCAGTAGCTCCTTGCCATTGACACTTCCTTGATAACATGGGGTTAATCAATCTTCTCTATTGTCTTTAGCTTCAATTTTGTTCTCTGTTCAAACTTCATTTTTCCCACTTCTGTAGACTGACATGCCACAGAAAAAGACAAAAAGGAACTCTATTTTATTGATCTCATCAAACTTCTGTTGTTGTGACCACACATACCGGAGATGTACAAATAGAGACACACAGGTATATCCATTCCTTGTGTATAACCTGCATTTTAATCCAATGAATGCTTGAAAAGAGAAAAGTAGATTTTTATGATCAAAAGTTTGAATAATATTGATCTTGAATAAAGAAATCCATCTTATAATATTTTGTTTGTTTGTTGAGAAACAGTACATTAGTGTTTATTGGTCATACCATTTAACATATTTTCTCAACAATAGCTTTTGTTTAGCTTAATACCTAGTATATTAGATACTACATTGAAATAATCATTTGACTATCTAAATAATGGGTTGAGAAAG
The DNA here is from genome assembly GCF_027406575.1 of Nycticebus coucang. NCBI lineage: Eukaryota > Metazoa > Chordata > Mammalia > Primates > Lorisidae > Nycticebus > Nycticebus coucang. The sequence goes on along the minus strand of NC_069780.1, from coordinate 119,217,741 downwards.
ATTGATGATGGTGGCGCCCATAGCTCAGTGGGTAGGGCATCAGCCATATATAGCCAAGGCTGGTGGGTTCAAACCCAGTCTAGGCCAGCTAAAATCAACAATGACAACTGCAACAAAAAAATAGCCGGGCATTGTGGTGGGCACCTGTAGTCCCAGCTACTTGGGAGGCTGAGGCAAAAGAATCGCTTAAGCCCAAGAGTTTGAGGTTACTGTGAGCTGTGATGCCATGGCACTCTACCAAGGGCAACATAATGAGACTCTGTCTCAAAAAAAAAAAAGAAAGATTGATGAATTAAAATAAAATCTGCTGCTTCTGCCATGCTTCAATTTCTGAAATAAAGAAAAACCAAAAAGGAAAGTCCTCATGTTTTTTATTTTATTTTATTTATTTTTTAGTGTGTAATTTTATTTATTTTTTAAAGTCTTTTGTACATAGATCATAAATACATTTACGCCCATTTCAGTGTGTTGATTATTTGTATAAATTGGAGTGGTTACATCATACTAATTAGCATAGCTTTCATCTCATTTACCCAATTATAGCATTAGGACATTTGTGTTCTACACATGATAGAACCAACTTGTACTTGCAATGTGCTCCATAGTTGTGGTCTCCCTACTATCCCCTACTATCCCCCCCACCCCCTCCCCATCCCTTGCCCTCCCCTTCCCTCCTTCATCATTGCATAAAGTTGTGTTTCATTTTTCATATGCAAGTGTGAGTTATTACAAATTGGTTTCACGTGCTTTTTATGACATTTTATTAATAATACCCCAATTGGTACATGAGATGAGAGAAAGAGTATTTTTGCAAAACATTTTTAGTATTCAAAAACATTTTTAAGCTTTATCAAGATATAAGTGACATACAATAAAACCCACAAATTTTAAGAGTGCCATTTGCTGAGTTTTGACAAATGTATACAGTCAGTATTACCACTGCTACAATTATGACACAGAACATTCCAACACTTCCTTGTGCCCCTTGGTTGTCTTTCCCCTGCTCACATCGCCTGGCCACTGGAATCCACTGGACACTGTGGATAATGCCATAAATTTCCCCATTATCCATGTGCAGAGGTCAGGCTATCTTCTCCTTATTGCTCCTATTGCAGGATGTGGGCTGCCCAAGTGAGCACATAGACTTGGCTATATATTTGTTTGCAGACTTTTTACAGCATTCATGTATTAAATCTCCTGAGATACTATTTCTAAGAGTAGATTAGAAATATACTTTCAGTCCCCTCGGAAAAGCCAGCAGTCTCATAACACCCACAGCGTAGTGTAACGGTTGAGACCCCCTTCTCATCTCATGTCTGACTTACAGCTCTTTTTGAAGTGTTCAAATGTTAATTAATAGCATTCCTTAGTCATCTCGTATTTCATTACCTTAAGAATATTTCTGTAGCTGAGCATTTGAAACAACAAACAAATGGACTCTGCCTCAGTTAATCACTTTGTTATGTTGGGAGGCACAAAGAATTATTGAAATACAGTTTGTAAGTGTGGAAGAGAGAGGCAAAGCTGGTTTGGTAACTGATGAAAAAGGAGGAAAGAATAAGTGTGTTAAGATTGCTGTATATACCCTGTCTGAAAATTTTTATTCCATTCTATGTGAAGAGATTTTTAAGGGCAAGAACATTGTTCACTGTGTACAAATTCAACGCATCCTTATCGCGGGCCATTGTCAGTACGCATACACTGTGTAGGTAATTTTAGCCGTAATGGATACACCATTTCAGTTACTAGATTGGAGTTTTTTGTTTTGATTTTTTAAACTAAAGATAGGTGATCACAAATGAAGCTAGAATACATGTGTGTACCCAAGTCGTTGGAAATGAATGAGAATCTGCTATAAATATTATGTTGTACTCATATCTTAAAATCTGGTTGTACTATTTGGTTATTTGTAGTCATTTGTATTTGACTTCTTAAAAGAGGTCTTCTAAGATGATATAAAATATTAATTTATGAATTGAATATTATTAAAATATTAACAAGGCATGGATATTTAGCTAATGCATTAAGGTTTGTAGCATTGGAGTAGAGATGTGATTGTTACAGTGTAGATTTCACAACAAATCTAAAATGCATCACTCGTGAGACTCAAGTTACTTAAAGATGGGAAGTTGCTATAGAATGGAAACAACGAATTTTGAAAAAAAAATTAACTTCTAACTTCTATGCATTTTTGTTTTACATCTATCTATTCACCTCTATTTATAAGCCATTGGAAGATGTGGCTTATAAATAGAGGTGAATAGATAGATGTAAAACATTTCTACATTTTCTCGTTGGCAAGCATAAATATGAGATGTTAGTTAAACAAGAGTGAGAACTATAATATCTTTCCTGGAGTAATTTAGAGAAGGGGTGAAATTTAATTTGCATTACTCTTTGTGTACATAGTCAGAGCTTGCTCCCTGAACGTCAAATCCGTAAACTCAAAGTTTCCTAGTGACTTACGACTAACAGCAAGTTCAAAGTGTTTGAGAACACCAGAGAAAGCCTCCTCCTATTATTTCCCCATAAAAATGCAAGAGCCCCAAGGGATACAGCATTATGCAGATAAATGTTGGATAAATATCTGAACTTCTGGGCATACTTGAACCCATATTATGAATCATGCATAGCTCTCCCAACCCTGCTTGGATCCTGGAGTATTCAGCTTCTTATCTGTATGCTGCCTTTTTTCAGGGTCTCTTTGTCTTTGCATTAAGCACATCTAAGTTCACTGGCACGTCATAATCAAGCTCAGTGTTATAAAGAATGAAAAATATTGAAAGGTGAAGGTAACTGCTAATATTTCATGCAACACTTGCCCTTTGTAATTGCGCTCGGCCACCCAGGCCAGCAGCATGGTTGTGAGCTGCATCTGTCACCCCATGGCTCCTAAACGGAGGGTCTGTGCCTGTGGTTTATGGCTGCCACATGGCTGGCATTGTTATTTCATAACCTAAAGCCCCTTCTTATTTCCCTCTTTGCCCCTGAAACCTTCACTCCTGCGTGTTTTCTTTCTTCTTACCCTGACTCCCTAACAGCTGAACTACATAAATGCCAAACAGCGACATGAATTCCTAAACAGAAGCTGCCTCCAAACAGCACTGCTCCAACCGGGAAACACACATGTAGAGGCCCATGACTGACAGGGCTCAGAGGCAGGTTTCAGGAAGTGACAAGTGTGAAGGGCGTATTGTTGCACTGGTTGATGGTAGCTCATATTTACACCAAAAAAAAAAAAAATATATTCACATTTCAGAACAATCCAGCCATAACTGGCAGCTTGGGAAAGAAAAGACTTAAAATCCCTTAGAGAAGAGGAAACAGGCGGGGTACGTAATCCAAAGCATTCTCTCACTTTGGAATATGTTGGCATCTTGTGATTGAGTTTAAAACTGGGATTTTGGAGAAGCAGCAGGAAAAGCTGAAATTATGAATTATTTTTGTTAAGAACAAGAGAGAAGAAGAGAATGAAAAGAAAGAGCTGTTCATCTTGTATTTGTTCTTAGCATAATTCTTTTCAGCGTTAACTAAAATGTAACAAATAAGGCTACCCTTTTTTATAGACTCACTGTCATTAGTATAATAATATCTATGGCATCTAGAAATATAGAAAGGAAACACCATTGTATGTGATTATGTGTTATGATAAATGCTAACAAAGTGTCATGAAATACATCATGTGAACATTGCTTTTCATCAATTAAAATGGTGTTATGTACATGTAAAGTCTTACCTTAAGGAAGGACATAATGTGCTTCTGTAAATGTCCTATAGTAAATTAAGGGTGGAATTTGTTATTTATTTATTTATTTATTGAGACAGGGTTTTAAGCTGTCACCCTTGGTAGAGTGCCATGGCGTCACAGCTCACAGCAACCTCTAACTCCTAGGCTTAAGTGATTCTCTTGTCTCAGCCTCCCAAGGAGCTGGGACTACAAGTGCCCACCACAAATCCCGTCTATTTTTTTTGGTTGTAGCTGTCATTGTTGTTTGGCAGGCCCGGGCTGGATTCAAACCCACCAGCTCTGTGGCTGGCGCCTTAGCCACTTGAGCTATAGGTGCTGAGCCTAAGGGTGGAGATTAAAAACAAAAAAATTCCCTCTTAGAGTGAGTGGTTTCTTGACCAGTAATGGAAGAAAATACAACAGAAACCAGAATATAAATGTCTTAAATGAGGATGAAGTCATCATTAAAGCCAAAAATTATATATAGTCAGGTTAAGTGCAGTGACTGGAGAGAGACCTTTAGGGAGTATCATTCCAGAACTGGTGGCTCCAGGCATTTCACAACAGTAATACATCTTGGAATTGGTTCAGAGGAGTCTAGAGAAAAAACAGGTACACGTGGTAACCTTCACTCTGGTCACAAATCTTAAAGATCTGGGATGGTTGTGAGGATTTTATTAGTCACCATTAACTAGGATAGTGTTTGCAAAGCAACCTTGTTATCCAGCTGTAAATCAGCATCCAAAGAATCTTTGTTTTAGTCCGAATCCCTAGAAAATAATTGCTTTACCATATAGTAGACACAAAGCTTTTAATGTAGCACCTGGCTTTGAATTTTTTTTTTTTTTAGCCAAAGGAGGTCATGTAATATTTCATCAACACTGTCTGTTGCCATTATAGCAGTGTCTCATCATATGTCAATGCTAAACCGAGTCTGGCTGTGATTGGACACCCACCCATCTCATTTACTTAAAAGTAACCTAATATGATAATATGAAGCAATCAATGGAAAAAAATACACAGGTAAAGAACACTCTAGAAATGAAAAACTGTTCACAATAACAATAACGAAGTAATTGTAGTGAGCGCAGTGAAACAATAAATCAAGAAGAGAAATAGATCTAATATCTAATAGAAGAAAAAAATGCAGTAGTTACGCAGATATTTCCAAACACCCTCTTACAGAGCTCTAAAAAAAATTCTACCAAATAAATCATTTACTTCTTTTATGGAGATTTGATTTGAATATATAACATTTATCTATAGATTTTAATATAGAGGGAAAATATGCCTGGTGTATTTTATTGTCTTCGAATGCTTCTCAAATAATAAAAACTTAATGCACTAACGGGATCTCAGAAAGTTCCAAATCCAAACTTTTCATTTTTTAGTTGAGAAAATGAGCTTAGACAGAATACATACTTTTACCTATAGTGTGGCTGACTGGTTAGTTGTTTCTAAAATTCCTTTCTTCTTTCTCCTTTGCAGTTAGGGATGGGATTGTGACAAAGTTCTACTAATAAAAAGTGGGCAAATGTGAGGTGCCCTACTTCCAGGCTGGGCTCATCAAAAACTCTCCGCTTGATCCTCCAGGCTCTTTACCTGTCTGCTGTTCTTGAGGGGAGGACTCAGAAGCCCCATGACATGGTGTAACTTTAAGAGAAGGAAGCTTAGATCCCTGAATTACTCAGGAGGAGACATGCACCCTGTAGCCTTCTAAGACTGTTACATGAGTGAACAACAAGCATTTCTTAGGCCACTGATGTTTTCAAGTACATCTATGATATTAATTATTGTATCTTAATAAAAACATGTACTTCACAGATCCTTTCTTCCTTCCTTCCTTCCTTCCTTCTTTCCTGGCTTCCCTCTTTCCTTCCTTCCTCATCAAGTAGATGAAATCAGAGATTCATAAGTTGCTGTTATAGCAGTAGGAAGAGGCATACTTCTGCCAACGGCCTCATCACTAACCCGGTCTTGGAATAATGCGTTTCACTCCTCATTCTTGTCTGTTACCACCACCTCTCTCAATTGTTCCTTTCTTTCCAGCCTCACTATCACGCCTTTCTTCTAGACTTTTATCATTTGAACTTCCATCAAAGCAAGAACCTATTAACTGGTCTCTGCATCCCTAGATTCTGCTCTTCTAATTCTTTCCATGTGCTAACATGAGAATGATCTTCCAAGGAAGACCTCTCCTGACTCCTAATGGTCTAAAGCTGAAGTAAATACTGGGAGGACCTGGGATGCCGACGACCCCTAACCAGGTTTTGCTTGGCTGATGACATACTCTTGTTTTTTATTTAACTTTGTTGCCAGTAGTTAAATTCCCAGATTTTCAGCTTCTCTTGGCATCCTCTCTGGCAGCATTGAGTCACTATTCTCACAGGTAGGTTATCAGCTGGAATAATACCTGGACACTATAGTTTGCCCTCATCACCACCTCTAGTATTCAGGGTTCTTCAGAGAAGCAAAGCTAATACAACGAGGCATGTCTACATAATATGTACATGTCTATGCATGCATTTTACAAAAAGAGAGAGATTTAGTATAAGGGATTGATTCACACATTATGAATGCCCACAAATTCCAAGACTTCAGTCAGCAAGCTGGAGACACAGGAGAGCTGATGGTCTGTGAGCTCCAATCTGAAAGTCAGCAGGCAAGACAATTATTTGTAATTAGTGAAAGTGGGAAGTATACTTACTAAGTTATAGCAATAAAGATAATAAGTGGATTTGGGAAAAACGCAATCTATTTTCTGTAGTAATTTCATTGCATTAATATTTGTTTCTCCCCTACTATACGACTGGTGTCATGCCATAGGCTTTATTAGACATCTCATTTAATCTGAAAGCAACTCTTTGAAGTTACTGTGATGAGCCTCATTTTGCTGATGAGAAAGCTGAGCCTTAGCGAGGATAGGTAATTTGCCTGTGATCCCAAAGCTAGGCCATGACTGAATTGGAACCCAGTTAGGCAGATTGACTTCAGAGCCGAAGACCTTAAATATTTTGCTAGACTGCCTTCCAGATTTATGTGTGTTTTATAAATATGGCAGAAGATGATAAGTAAGTTGAAATTTCAGTGATGGCAATGAAAACAGCAAAGCAAAGAGAGTAAACTATTTGCAAAGCAAATAGTCAATGTTAAATGAGTGAAATTGAGTAAAAGTCAGAAAATTATATAATACTAAAGTAACAGACATAACAGGAGATATTAAAGAATATAGCACACAACCATTTGCACAGAAGTTGGGACACAGTAGAAGAAAAGATAGTTGAAACTGGGAGAGAACAGGGGAGAAGCTGTTGCTGCCTTAGATAATTACGTACAGTTGGTACAGTTTCAGTTACGTGGGTCTCCAAAGATTCTCCACTCACTTCTATGGATTAAAAAGCCAAACCCATTGGGACATAACGCCATGTTATGAGACACTACAACACTGTTTGGCACATTGTAAGTACTCAAAAAATATTTGATGAAGGAAGGAAGGGAGGGAAGGAGGGAGGAAAAAAGGAAGAAAGGGAGGGAGAGAGGAAGGAAGGGGGATAAGGAGGGAGTCAAGGAGGGAGGGAGTCAGGCTGTGACCTTATAGCAGGCGTCCTCAAACTTTTTAAACAGGGGGCCAGTTCACTGTCCCTCAGACTGTTGGCGGGCCGGACTATAGTTTAAAAAAAAAACTATGAACAAATTCCTATGCACACTGCACATATCTTATTTTGAAGTAAAAAACAAAACGGGAGTTCTCTGTGGATTCTGGTTATTAAACCTTTGTCTGAGACATAACCTGCAAATATCTTCTCCCATTCTGAGGGCTGTCTGCTTGCTTTACTTACTGTGTTCTTGGCTGGGCAAAAGCTTTTTAGTTTGATCAAGTCCCAGTAATGTATTTTTGAAGCTGCTTCAATTGCCCGGGGGGTCCTCCTCATAAAATACTCGCCCAGACCGATTTCTTCAAGGGTTTTTCCTGCACTCTCTTCTAGTATTTTTATAGTTTCATGTCTTAAGTTTAAATCTTTGATCCAGTGAGAGTCTATCTTAGTTAATGGTGAAAGGTGTGGGTCCAGTTTCAGTCTTCTATAGGTTGCCAGCCAGGCTGGGCAAGTGATTTGAAGAGAAACTTCTCTGAAGAAGACAGGCGTGCGGCCTTCAGACATATGAAAAAATGCTCATCATCTTTAATCATCAGAGAAATGCAAATCAAAACTACTTTGAGATATCATCTAACTCCAGTGAGACTAGCCTATATCACAAAATCCCAAGACCAGAGATGTTGGCGCGGATGTGGAGAAAAGGGAACACTTTTGCACTGCTGGTGGGAATGCAAATTAATACATTCCTTTTGGAAAGAGATATGGAGAACACTTAGAGATCTAAAAATAGATCTGCCATTCAATCCTGTAATCCCTCTACTGGGCATAGACCCAGAAGACCAAAAATCAAATCATAACAAAGATATTTGTACCAGAATGTTTATTGCAGCCCAATTCATAATTGCTAAGTCATGGAAGAAGCCCAAGTGCCCATTGATCCATGAATGGATTAATAAATTGTGGTATATGTACACCATGGAATATTGTGCAGCCTTAAAGAAAGATGGAGACTTTACCTCTTTCATGTTTACATGGATGGAGCTGGAACATATTCTTCTTAGTAAAGTATCTCAAGAATGGAAGAAAAAGTACCCAATGTACTCAGCTCTACTATGAAACTAATTTAGGGTTTTCACATGAAAGCTATAACCCAGTTACACCCTAAGAATAGGGGGAAGGGGGAAAGGGAGGGGAGGGAGAGGGGAGGCGGGTAGGGGGAAGGGGATTGGTGGGATTATACCAGCTGTGCATCTTACAAGGGTATATGTGAAACTTGGTAAACGGTCTGTGAAGCTAGTGAATGATGCCCCATGATTATATCAATGTACACAGCTATAATTTAATAAAAAAAGAAAAAAAAGAAAAAAACGGGAACAAATACAATTCACACCACTTCATGTGGCCCGCGGGCTGCAGTTTGAGGATGCCTGCCTTATAGGAAAATAAAAATAGTAGTATGATTTTTTTCCAGATTAATTTTCCCAAATATAGCAGGAAAGTTAGAGAAGAATCTGGGTTAAAATCTGTAGAGGTCCTATCCCTGACAGTCTGAACATTAAAGAATCTAAATGCTGGGTGTTTGATATTTGGTAATATCTTCTTGTTGGATGTGAATGATATTTTGCTCTTTCAGAAATGTTTTATTTTATTCATCTGGCTCCAAAGTCGATATTTGACCTAATGTGCACATGTGTGGGAAGGAATGTTACTGTGTTGCCTGGCAGAGGAGAAGAAGTGCAGAGAATTATTGACTATTTGAGAAGGGCACTTTTCTCCCCTACATAGTACGCTGGGAATGTTGTTACACCGGGAATGTTGTCTCTCTTCAGTCCTGGGGAAGGAGTGATATCTCGAGCTGATGACTGTGTCTTTTTTAAGTCTTTCTTGACAAATTTTATCTCACCTTTACGGTCTGTCCCACAAAGTGATTCATTTAAGAAATCAAAGAATTAAAAAGTCCCATGTTCCCTGAATAACATAGTGTGGTACAATTAGGTAAGCCAGGCGTCCTCAAACTTTTTAAACAGGGGGCCAGTTCACTGTCCCTCAGACTGTTGGAGGGCCAGACTATAGTTAAAAAAAAAAAAACTATTAACAAATTCCTATGCACACTGCACATATTTTATTTTGAAGTAAAAAAACGAAACGGGAACAAATACAATCACACCGCCGCATGTGGCCTGCGGGCCATAGTTTGAGGACCCCTGAGGTATGCCCTCATGGGCTACTCTGCAAGACGGTCGCAGAGTTTGGGGTGGCTGGAAATCTAGCCTCTGAAGCTGTAGGCACCTCACTAAATAATGTGAAAATTACCTTGAGTATCAGTTCCAAACCATATTAAACTCGGTGGTATTCAAAACCAGGATGAAAAAAATTCAAGTGCCTGTTAATTACGTATGTGTGTGTTATGTATCCGTATATGTCCACACCTACATATGTACACATGCACCTGTCTATGTGTGCATGTATATGTATGATGCAAACTTTTCTTTGTTACTTACTTAGAAAATAGAAAAATGTATACTTGGTTTTCTACAAATAAACCTGGATGAGAGTGGGTATGCATTTGTCTCTATAAAAATCACTAGATACATAGTGATAGCTTTATTTGATGATGGCTCTTTCCCTCTGCTGAATGATTTCAATTAATTACATTTATATCTGTCTGTGTATGTATCTATCAGTCATGTAGTCAGTAGTTCTGGAAGTGTGGTTTCTAGATCCTTGGGGGGATCCCTTTGACTTTTTCAGAAAGACTATAAAGTCAAAGCTATTTTCCAAATAATAGTAAGATGTTATTGCCTTTTTCACAGTGTTGACATTTACATGGATGTTGCAAAGGTAATGACTGGAAAAAACTGCTGAAATCTGAGCAGAAAGTGGCGCCCAACTGCAACAATAGATGCTGCCACACATTGTAAGAAAAATAAATGTTTCTCCTAAATAATGCCCTTGATGAAGCAGTATAAATTTTGTCGCATCTCCACTCTTGAGTATGAAACTTTTTGACATTCTGTGTGACAGAATGGAACGTGTGCGCCAAGCCCTTGCGCTGCATCTTGAGGTACCATCCGTACCTTGAGGAAATAAAGCGAAGGTTGCGCTGTTGTTTGAGTTGCAAGTTAATGGAACACGTTACTTGAAAAATGGATGACAAACACACTATGGTTAGTTAGGCTTGACTATTTGGCAAATATTTTATTATAAATAAATCTCATATTGAAATTAGATTTCCAGACCACTTGTTGAAAAGACTTTCCTTTCCCCCCTTGGATTCTTTTGGTGCCATGGTTGGTAAATCAATTATCTGTATAAAATTGTATGAAGTTCAGATTCTATTCTGTTCTTCCAACCTATATATACATCTTTATACCAGCCCTATGCTGTTTTATTATTGTAGCTTTTTAAGAAGTATTAGAATCAAGTGTAAATCCTTAATTTTTTCCTTCTTTTTCAAGTTGTTATGGCTGTTTATAGTCATTTGCTTTTCAGATAAGTATTACAATCAGCTTATAAACTTATATAAAAAGCCTAATGAGTCTATGATGGAGATAGAGTTGAATTTATAAGTTAATTTTGGGAGAATCTCTTTTTAAAATATTAAATCTTGTACCCATGGGCATGTTAATGGCTTTTTACTTATTTATGTCCTCTTTAACTTCCCTCAGCAACATTTTGTAGTTTTCAGTATAGAGTTTTATATATCTTTGGTGAAATTAATTAGTATTTTATGGTAATGTAAATAGAACCCTTTTAATACTAAATTTCCAATTATTTGCTCCTAGCATGAAGAAATAAAATTAGGTCAATAAAATATACTGGCCTTTAATTTGAGACTTGATAAATTCACTTGTTAGTTCCAACAGTTTTTATTCTTTTCTGTTGATTCTTTAGGATTTCCTGGGTAAATATTCTTGTCATCTGTGAATAAGAGTAGTTCAACTTTTTCTGTTTCTGCCTTCACTTTTTTCCTTTTTGTCAGAAGTTGTGAAAATGGACAACCTTGACTTGTACTCAGTCTTAGGGGCCAGAACACTCAGTGTTACAACATTAAATATGATGTCGCCTGCAACTTTCCAATTGATACCATTTTTTATATCTCTTTAGATATAGTGTTTTTTAGACATTAATTTTGACCTAAAATTTTTTGCTTACTGATTTCTTAAGTTAATCCAAAATATCCTTGACTCTTTCAAAAATCCAATTTATGCTCAAATAATGATTTGTTGAGATTAAGGATTTTTTAAAAATGGCCTATTTAAGATTGGTGAAAATGCTTTTTCTCTGAAGAGAGGGCATGAAGGAATAAGGGACCAAAGTAGGAAGGGACATGTTTCCTTATATGTCCTTTTATATATTTTGCAAATGTCATTTATATTCATTTGTTATTTATTCAAATTACATAGTTATATGTTTTCTATTCAAAATCCACTTATTGTTACCTCCACACTAGCTATAAAGGTAATTTTAAAACCTAGATTAAAAAATTAGAAAACATTTTGGCCTCATTGCTTAAGGTTTAACATTTATCTTATGACCCAGGTACTCAATTTCCACGTGTCTGAATTTGCACAGTAAAGTGTCATAAAAGCAAAAAATGGAAAAAACTCAAGTGACCATGAGTGGAATAAAAAGCATACAATTACGGTGTAACCACATAAGGGACTATTATATAATGGTAAACATTCATTTGATCCACAAGTAAGACAACAGCATAGCCACATCTTAAGAACATGATCTTGAGTTAATTGAGTTAAACAAACAAGTGTCCAAAAATGTAGGCAGTATGAAGCTTGTTTCTAAAGTTCAGACATGTATGTATGATAAAGCCAGGGATGAGTAACACACAGTTCAGGATAAGTGTCACCTCTGAGGGAGGAAAAAGTAGGGGCTGGAAAGGGGCAAGGGCCTCCCAATAGAGGCAGGTGGTCTAGCTGGCGCACTTTTCAGAAACTCAAGGGACTCAGTGGTTTTGCAGAATCATTGATATACTGTAGCTCAAACACCTTGGGGGGTTTGATCAAGGTATTAAATACCTTTTGTCTTCATTGTATTTGTCTTCAAAAACTCATTAAAACATGTCTAAGAAGCTTTAAAGAACTAGTGGTTCTCAAGATGTGGGCATGTATGTGTAAGTGTGTAAATACACATTCATGCATACAAATCATTTGGCTATATTTTTTCTCCCTTTCATGTGAAAATGTTGGTGGAATGCTGATGAAATTTGTATAAGACACAAATCTGGAAAAGACAGCTCATATTTTAGGTGACAAGCAAACACCCGAAAGAATCCTGTGCTTGGTGCTGATAGCAGTCAAAGGGAATGGGATTAGGGGTGTAAAACGTGGAGGCTGTTGATTGTCACTGTGTGGGACTCCCACACTCAACTATAATGAAAAGTTAAAATTAATTATGCTGGTCCAAAATGCAATCAAGTCTATATCTTTTTTATTTCAGAATCTTGATTCTTTAGTTCAACGGGTAACTGCTAAATATTTTAAACAAAACATTTTTGTGTCTCATTTTGTAGCTCTGGAGGTGGATTGGATTAAAATAGAGATGTTTTTTAAAACACCAGTTTCCTTGCCTTAAAAATATTCAGCCTGCATGAATAACTACAGTAAACATCTAGTATTCCTGGAGCATATCTATGTTTTCTGAACAAAGAAAGGACAACTCATAAGAAAGGTAAAGAAAAGAGTGTCTCAGTGGTGCATTAGATTGAATGGCTAAAATATGGGGAAGGGAGAAGAAAAGAACTAGGGCCCTGGGAGAGACCATGGTGCAAACTGGCTCTCCGTGCAGTGGTGGGTAATCAACTTGCTGAAATAACAGCCCAGGTGAAAAGGAGTCACGCTGTCTCCTAACAGTTTCCCACCAGATCTGTCATGTGGCAGGCTATATAATCTATGCTTGAGCTTATATAAAACTTTGAACTTTGTTTTCCTAAATGGATTAAAGCACTGAAATCCTGACAGAGGAAAAAAAAAATGTGGTTCTAAGTTCCTCATATGTATTAGTGGCCATTAAAAGAAAGTTTGAGAACCAAGTTATTCTTCTCTACCCTGAGTGACTTGGCGGTCTCTTTGTAAATTGTGACATTGGCTGAAATGTCATGATGCCTCATCTATACAGAAAATTCATCTGATTATATCCAAGAGACATACAGAATAATTTAGAGTGACTTGTTAGTGAACTATAGAATAATTGAATGGATCCCCTCTCCTGAAAATTTTATTTTATTTGTATTTTTTTATTTTTTTTTTATTAAATCATAGCTGTGTACATTGATATGATCATGGGGCATCATTCACTAGCTTCACAGACCGTTTGACACACTTTCATCACACTGGTTAACATAGCCTTCCTGGCATTCTCTCAGTTACTGTGCCAAGACACTTACATTCCACATCTCCTGAAAATTTTAATCTAATTTAATAACTAATCCCATTGGTAATTTATTATATCTTTTAATAATATTCACCATATTAGCTTAATATTTTATATCTCTGGCTCACAAACTTTAAGCTTGCTCTTTCCCCAGAGAAGAGACTCCAGGCTAAATAAGGTAAGTTCGTGGTTGATAGCTTACCTTCTGGAGTTCAGAGGGTATGCTTTACAGAAACATTTGCATTTTTTCCTTTAAAAAATTATTTTCTGGTTAGTTCATATATTAATAAAACCAAGAAAATAGCACAAGTAAAATAACATCAACAGAAATCTCCCCCCTCTGGAACCCTGCATATCAAAACCAAAAGTGTTCTTTTAATAAAAAGAACAGCAAATAGCATAAGATCTGGTAGATATATTTTCCTTTTTCAAATGGTAGAATTTTCATTGATTCACTCTTACGGCACTTCCAATTTGAGGTAGCAAAACATTTATGGTGGCATTTAAGATTCATATTAACAATCTATGAAGATTATTTGCCATATGTTTCATGCTCGTTTTATATATTGCATGCCTAATTGTATGGTGATTTATAACGGTGCAATTCTTCAAAGTGACTTTTCAGTCCAGATAGTGTCTCATTTGTAGAGTCCCTCTCCTTCCTGTGTCAATGACTCCTGCACAAAACACCATTTCTCATTAAAGCTTCCCATTCCTTTTGGCCGTCAGGATGAAATCTCTAATCAAGCTCCAGCAAAGAGCCAGAGTTCAAAGATGTCAATGGATCCCAAGGCTGGTCTTGGGTGGCTTGGTAAAGGTTCTCAGCCTTAACATTGCATCTGCTAAGAGGACTGTCAGGGTTGAATGCGCCAATCAGCAGTCAATAAAGCACATAAAATGAGCAAAAAGGAAGAGTGAGAGTTTTGTAAAAGAGAACATAAAGCTTCAACACTTGTTTCAGAGTTTTCCAATGTTAGCATTGCCTCTCCTCTGGGGACTACATCAGGAGCCACTAACCTTGGGATCCCCTTGCTTTTGGAAGCATCCAGTTTTTATACCCAGTTACCTCTTCTTTTCACAAAGTTTCATTCTCCACTCTCCACCCCTCTTCCCCGCCTTCTCCTTTATCCTTAATCTTCTTTCAAGTTGCACAAAGTTTATGCATGCATGTATAGGGTAAAATGATCTTAATTGACATATTCCTGGAGGGTTCATGCTTTCAGAGTCTATCTTTATGAAAATTATCATTATTTCTGAGACTGGAAAAAGACGAACTTTTTTCTAGACCTCAGGAGAACAATAAAAAACAGGCTTATATTTTGATTTGGGACAAAATTCAACGAAGATGTATACTGCAGACGTCAAATCCAATATTTTGCTCCTGATGAGTATGTAGGACTCCCAGGAGCCTGTCTTATAGGAGGAAAGAATAACAGGCTTAAGTCCCATGATGCAAATGTGAGAAAAGAATTTTGCCCTTAATTTTAGCTTAACATTTGGAGAGGGAAGTTTCAGTTTAATCTTAGAAAGTGGATTCTGTCTGTTCTCCTTTCACAAGCAGCAGGACCATTATGAATTACATTAGACTCCATAATGTCCACAGTGAAGTTTCTTGCTTTGATATGCCCAAATAAAAACAAAAGAGATACTTTGCACCTTTGAATCTTTCACTTCTGAAGAACGGTTAGTGCCCTTTTACAGGTAAAGTGTGGCCATGATTCATGGGTGTACAAGATATATTCTAATGTTCACTGCCATCTCCCATTGTATTGGGATGGTCTTAATTGCCTGAATTGGCTAGATTATAAAATACTAAGGCTATCTTTGTTCAGATGTTTCTATAAAAAAAAAATCAAACTGTTTTAATGAATGGCCCAGATTTTTTTTTAATCCCAGAATAATATCAGGGGGCATTTGCTGCTATCAGGGTTTTGGATGTCAGAATCTCCTATGAAAAATAGTCCTTTGTAAATCAGCAGTCCACCCACAGTATTTGGGCGAGTCTGATGGCTTCTTTGTGAAATGTTTAATGTTTTGTGAATCCTGTCTTCTTGATTCACTTCAAGTACTTCACTTTATAATTATATTCCTTGAAAACAGATGCTTTTAATATTCAGCTGGAGTGTTTTATAAGCTATACAAATATTTTGTTTGTGGTATATTCTGATGCTCACAGCCAGAATATGCTAGTCAATTTTTCAGAAGATCATTTCATTATGCAGGAACCTGGGGGCAATTCAGCTTCTGAAGATCTTCCTCCAAAGAGGGATCTTTAAGCTTCATAATATATAGATACTCTATTGTAAGGGACATTTTAATTATATGAATACATACCATGACAATATTTTGTCAGATACCGACCAGCAGTTTCAGAAAATGATAATGTAGCTTTTGTCCTGGTTCCCTTTTCTTTCTGTTGGGCTGAAGAGTTTTCCTCAAGCCTTCTAAGGAAGAAGGCCCAATTAGAACTACTTACTCTTGCCCGCTGAAACTTGCACAATGATTTGAAAAAACACCCCTAATTTGAAGCTGTTAATACAACTGCAATTTTATTTCTTGAACATTGCTTCTTGTAGGGCCCTGCCAATCTATGAAAACAAACTAGTAATAGCACCATTTGAAAACCACCCAGGGTCAATTGTCCTTTTTTCTTTTTTCTAAATAACCTATTAAAAGACCCCTAGCAGCTATAACAATAACTAAGGAACTAGCAGTGCCTATTATGCCCGGTAGTAGCAGTGATGGCGCAGCACTACTCCCAGAAATGCTTCGAACAGAGTCTGCGATTTGCCTTGCCCACGGTACTCAATCCGAGAAGCAGGTTGTCTGTTCTACAGAGAAAGTTGTGGAAGGTTTACTTATCTATGATTTTTTTAGGATATGAAATTTGAAGACCATTTCTACCTAATACCCCAAGACTTACAGTTTCAATATGTGATTTCTGGAATATTTTTGGCCTTGACGTAGGATGTAAAGTGTGAATGTGTGCTGAAATTGAACGAAGAGTGATGGAGCAAACCTCGGAAACACACCGGCATGGCCTTGTGCATTCAGATAGTAGAATTTCCCTCAATTTATAGGTATTGTTGGTTTGAAAACAACAAAACAACTATTTTTGCCTCTTCTTTCAGGACCCATGTCTCTACCTGCTGATCTGGTTGTTTATACGGCTGAGGTGTCATGTTTTATGCTCTGATTACATTCAGCAGGATGGGTTTTCTCCAGTCATTCCATATGCACATCTGATGTATTGTCATAAATTTCTTGAGGAAAGGAACAAGGCCACGTCCTTGGAAACTCTTTAATACTTGCTATATTATAAATGATGTAACATAAATAAATACTTAATAAATAAGTTAATTACATTATTTCATTTTTCTAAGGTTTCACATATTAATGGCTCTGCACAAAAGTCTACAATTTAGCTATTCTTGACATGTAATCTCATATTACCATCTGTCTTTTTAGTGCATTATTACAGAAAAATGCATTGTCTAGGATGGCCGGGCCATGCATTATTCTGTTTCATCACGTATTCTGACTAATAAAGATTTATTCTGAATCCATGGATTAATAATTTTCAAGAAATTTTTCTGCTATGACATGTATTTTAATGCTAAAGTTAAATTAAACAAAGTTAAGCCTTAATGATTCAAGAGATACCTCTTGGGTCTAGATTAATCACAATCATAAAAGCAAGAAATAGTTCTGATAGAGATTTCTAGTTTTTAGCATGACAGATAAATAAGCTTCTAAGTATGTGAATTGATTAAAAAATCTATTAAATATACAGAAGAGAAAAACATCCCAAGTAATATGGCTGTATGTTTGTGTTCATGGATGAATCTATGCTATAAAGTATTCTTATGGCCAAGAATATCAAATTAACATTCTTATTTAATGTTGCTGTAGAATAAATAAGTAGCTAAAATTTAGGAGTTGCCGTGCTCTGTTATGGACACTCTACCTTTTTCCATTTAAAAAAAAATTTCTCCTCCTATCTCTATTTCTCCTCCTATGTCCCTCTATTTTGTACACCATATTATTCACTTACAATCTCTGGTTCATGCTTGAGAGGACAAGGCAAGGGATGGAAAAATGTTACTGTCTAGTAACTTAATTTTCAGGGTCAGACAGTAATCACTCTCTTCTCAAGCCGAGAAGAGCAGCCGTGTGAGTGTATGATTCCCCCTGCGCCTGCTGCCCTCCAGAGCAGTTCACCCTGTGAGAAAGGAGCTACTTGGTCCCCTACACACTCTCTCTTCCAAATTGTCCTTAGTCTCCCGACTGACAAGGGAGAATCAAACTGACTTGAGGGGTTGTCCAACAGAACTACAAATTACCTTCAATATCTTTTCCTGACCATCCACCTCCCCTCCTCTGGGAACTGTTGATGAATGAAATTATCCCAGGAATTGCTATCTCTGAAAGTGGAAATAACAGGAGGAGTATTACAATGCAGACATACGCAGATATTATCTGTAACATTGGCAGGCTAAGTCGAGGGATTTTTATTTTTTTCCTTTAAAGCATAGAGGGGAATGGATGTGTAATCTCATTCTGTCAAAAATACTGAAGATTTTCATACATCACTGTGTTTCAAAATAAATTACGTGCATAGTAGTGCTACATTAAACTAACATCCAGCACCGAAATGCTTCTTCACCGAGTGACGATGCTTTTTTATCTCTTGAAATAAGAAACACATTTAACTTGGTTTCTATGATCATCTTGAAAATAATGCTCTCTTGTTTTGGCATAAAGTAGAAACATACATTTTTAATCAAGAAGTATGCTTTTCATTGAGAGGGGGGAGCCCAGCACCTCGAGATGACTTTAAAGTGGTTTTGTAGAGTTACGGAGGGTGGACATGGCCCACTTCCTCCACCAGTTAACATGCTCACTGCTGACATCAGGGCTAGTTTCAGACGGATATTACAGAGTGAGGTTTCACTCCCTTCTGTCAAGTCTCCTCTTCCACCTCGGATGAAAAAAGAGAAATGTCATTTCTTGTAAACTTGGATGCCATGTTCAGACTTATCCCACAAGCTTTATTTTTGACTTTTACCTCCTGCACTGCTAATGGGAAATTGCCAGTAGTGTTGATTCTCCCTCCTACCCCATCAAAAAAAATTTTTTTTTAGCTAAATGTGTACAAAAAGTTTTATTGAAACATGCCAAGTCACAGCTCGGTATTCCCTGATACTACACAAAATGAGTTGCGATAAAAATAGCACTGAAATTCTGAAATTACTGAATGCACCCATTTCTGTAGTTAAATACCATGAGAGGCAGAAGGGAATTTACAGTATGCTTCAAAGAGGGGTGCTGGGGTGGGGGAAGGAACACCTCTTCTCAGTCTAATAAAATTTGGTAGCTCGGGGTCATTTCCTAATAGGTGCTATTTCCTCTATTTTAATAAAGGTATTTTAACACCTGAATTCTATGCCAGACACCATTGTCATTTTTTCCAGCGACTGGCTCAACTAGATGCTGGTGGGGGCCAGACACTCTTCAAACACTGCTGCTTAATGCCAAACACAACTAACATGCGTATGGAAGAAGCCAGGGAAGCAGTAACCTCCCTAATTACAGCCAAAGGCTCAGAAGGCCAGAAGCCCACAGGAACCTCGAGCTTCTAGCGTGGATGGGTCAGGAAGCCCCTCCACCGCGGATCTCTGAATTGGCCGGCATCCTTCCCCACCCCATCAACACACATTTTTTTGCCTGCCAAATCCTTGTCCAAACCCAATTCAAATCTATTTATACTCGCCTTTCCTATTTCTGGGCTCAGATGTGAGCCCATACGGTGTGTTGACCGGCACTGAGTGTTACTGTGAGGCCAGCGTTTGCCAGCTTCCTCGTCGCTGACAGCAGGGAGGCAAAAGTTCTGAATATTCGGAGGGACCTTAATCTTCTTAGCATAATCCTGGCCTCAAAGTGGTGGTGGTGAGGTCCAACTTCAAAGCACCGAGCCTCCTGAAACTGAAGACTTCACAGGTCAGGAGGGGATCCCTGCATTCCTGCAGGATGCCCAGCAGGTGTTCTCAAACCGTGTGTGTGCAGGAATCACCTGGGCACCGTGTCAGTGGTGCCGGTCAGGGTCTGCTGCAGAGGCTCTGATTTGGTTTCGGCTGGGATGGGCCCAGGAATCTGTGTTAGTCAGCACCCCAGGTGATTGTGAGGCAGGCAGCCTGAGGCCCCCACTTTACCAAGCAATCCCAGGTCTACCCTCTGTCCCCCAAAATGCTAGGCCACATTGCAAGAGCAAGGGGATTAGCAACCCAATTTAAACACCTCAGAGATGGAGTGCTGCTTTAATTCAGATTTATTTAAAGCTTTGGAACACGGAACTTTGTTGTAGAATCTTTACTTAAAATTCTGAGGTAGAATAACCTTCTTTTCTGAGTTCAAATTTAACAAGGAATGCTATTTGAAGACTGTGGTCCTCGGTTTGTGAGGTCTGAGCATAAAAAGAAAATAAAACCCTGTAAGTTGGACCTTCTTATGTAAAACTAGACCTCATTCTTTTTAAAAGGTGTGACCTCGGATCATTAAAATTTTTCTGAAGAGAAGAAATCTGGGATAGATGGCTCTCCGGATAAAATGTGCGGTAGAAATTGTAAGCAGCTTATAGGGTGTTCTGTCCTTTACACTGTTTTCAGGGAGGACTTAAATGAAAAGGAATGTTTTATTTTTATTTTTTTTTTTTTTGTGGTTTTTGGCCGGGGCTGGGTTTGAACCTGCCACCTCCGGCATATGGGACGGGCGCCCTACTCGTTGAGCCATAGGCACTCAGCTGAATTCTATGTAGAGCAGAATAAGCAATCCCTGTGGTGCACAGATTTGATGTGTTCTTTTACTTCACTATTTACAGATAACTTAGGAAAACAGTGCCACCTTCCAATGGGGGTGGGACAGTAGTGGAATAGGTGGGCGATTCTGTGCTGGACAACAAAAGACACACCCTGTTTAAGTAGAAATAAATAAGCAAGTGTTGTAAGTATCATTCATACAATGGTGCCAAAATGAATGAGTTCTTTATTCAGTCTTCAGAGTTTGTGTGTTTGGCTTTGCAGGGGACAAAGGCACCTGAGTAAATGCTTTAAAAAAGGAGAGAAAGATCGGTTGGACAGAGGGGAAGATGTTTCAGGGAGGGAGCAGGACAAGCAGTAATGAGATAGTAAAGTAACTCTTGTGCTTGGAGTAAGTTAAACCTGAAGATTGCTTCAGGAACTTTTGCGAATTATGAAAGCTTGAACAGCAAGCCTTGAGTGAAATGGTTTTCTTCAGAGAAAATGAGCATCAATATTAGTGAAAATAAGTGTCACATGTTGTGAATTATCTTTTTTGGATCTATGCAAAATATTAGATGGCTCTTAAGGAATCAGATATTACAGGAAAAAGCCTTTCCAAGACAAACAATACTCAAGTGTCAAGGCCATTCCATAGCTCTTTGTACACTATAATTCTCTCCTCTTATTTTGAAAATATTCGTTGGATTTACAAAGCCATGGAAGGTACCAACTATCAATCCAAATTGTGTCCTGAAACTTGGTCAGAGCCCAAGGTGCATTTGGATAGAGAAAGCTGCAGATGAGATGACAGCACATTTACTATAAACATAAATAACGATCTTTTCTTAGTACAATTACTCTTTATAAGGGTTCATGGGCTATCACAGATATATCAAAGACACCCATTTAAAGACACCCATTTCCCCTTTACTTGGTGTGCATTATAAATAGTTAGGTATCGTACTAACTGCGTATCTCTCTGCCTTCATAAAGAGTTGTCGTACAAGAGATGTTAATTGTACGTGTACTACGTCTCCATGTGATACTGGAAACTTCTGAACATCTTTATTAACAGAAATTCATGCACACCTCACTCCAGAGTATGGAAAGAAATGAAATTAAATAACCCCCAAATTTCTCAGTACTTTCACAGAAATATTTTTGGATGATACATTGTTAAACATGATAAAAGCTTATTATATTTGCTTATAATCCAAAATCAAACACAGTTCACTTAGGCACCATTAGTCCAGACTAACTAAATGCAATATGAATATAATTGCTAATAGGGTTTGTCCACCAACTTACATGTGTCAATAACATTTCCACTTTGCATAGAGAATTTATGAAGACAACAATTCCTAGTTATTGCTGTGATGCTGCAATAACCCATTGCTATGAACCCATTCTGCAACTTACTTTCACAGAACTCTGCCATGGGCTATCACAGATACTTAAAATATTTAAAGACACCCATTTTCCCCTTTATTTAGTGTGTATTATAGAATAGTTGGATCCACTACTAAATGCATATCTCTCTGCCTTCATAAAGAGTTCTGGAAAGAAAGCAAAAGACATTTAAAGCATCAAAGAGGCTGATGAATAGGGATGCCAGGATATTCAAATACATTTAGAGACAGTATTGTCAAGCTTGTTTTCTGAGCCATGATACTAAAGATAGTAGGAGCCAGCAAAGAAAAGAACTCTGTAGAAATGCAAATCTCTTCAATGTTGAATCTATTAATCCATCACACACTTTCTTCTGAATCATACTTACTCAGATGTACAGGCAACAAAAAGTATTTAGAATATTTGCATAATTTCAAACACTCAGTTCATAAATTATTTATTGGTTGTGGTCAAATGAATGTTAGTTATTTCATAATTATCTTTTGTGCGAAAGGTTGCATGGTTTACAAAAATATTTCAATGGCAATTGAATATCTGTAGCTTGCTTAAACAGTGCAAAAAATAAATGGTACTTAATTATGTAGCACTGATGTACGTTTCTCTCATGTTCAAAAATTCTGAGAGAAATTACACTTAATTTGTAGATTTATTTTAAATGAGCATTAGATACATATGGTAAAAAAATGAAACATGAACTATATGCTAGGATTAGGCCAAAGTATTAACACGTAACATGACAGTATGTGATATTATGTATAAATCAAATGATCAGAACAAGAAGTGCCTTCAGGAATCACTAGTTCAGTATCTCATTTTGACAACTGAGAAAATTAACGATGCATAGAATTTTATTACCTTACCTGACATTCAAGGGATGGGACCATAACTGTGGTTCTTGATCCAACACATCTTTCCCTACCCTAAGTGGGCTCTACCATTTGAACAGTTGCATACCTTTCCATGATAATGATTGAAATCTTAGGAAATTTTTGAAGGCAAAACATCCACATATGAATCTACCATAGAAATCACAAAGAAGACCAATATGCTGGAGTGAAAGGGCAGGTGGAACAGCTTCCAAAAAAGGTTATGTATATACAGGTTGTATCTCTACAAGTACAGTTCAGAGAAAGATGACAATTCAAAATCAAAATCTAAATGAGTCTTTTAAAAGATATAATTTACATAATGTGACTAGTGGAAAGGCACTTTATTTTTGCATGCAGGATTTTGGAGTCTTACAAGTTTTAGTTGAAGATAAGATATACTCCATGCAGGGAGAAGGAAGATGGAAAGCTTTTGCTTTTGCAACAAATTTCAAGTGTGTGTTCAGAACCATGTTGGGTATGTGTACTTGTGGGCAATGGCTGCTCTAAAACGTACCATAGTGTGGCTTAAACAACAGAATTTATTTTTGCATGGTTCTGGCATTATGAAGTCCAAGATCAGGGTATCAGAAAGTTTGGTTTCTGCTGAGCCTCTTCTCTGGCTTGCAGGCAGCTCCCTTCTTTCTGTGTCCTTACATGGCCTTTTCTCTGTGTACATGTGGAAAGAGAAATCTCCAGTTGTCTCTTTCTCATAAGAACACTAGCCCTATCAAATTAGAGCCCCATTCCTATGACCTCACGTAACCTTAATTATCTCCTTAAAGGCCTCATCTCTAAATAATCACACGGAAGTCAGGGATTCACCTTATGAATTTTTTGTGCGTGTGGGGAGGACGTGATTAGTTCATAAGAGTCTGAGAGCATAGGATGCAGAAGTCACGGGTCTGCATCCGCAGCTTGATCATCATGGTTTATATCGTCACCTTGCTGAGAAACCAATCCCCACAATCACTTTAGCAACCTACATTAGTGCAATAGACATTTACTCTGCCTGACATGTCTGCAGATCAGCTGCAGCAGGTACAATTCATACGTTTTGATCCAAAGCAGGACCCTGACTAAAGTGAGGCAAGGGAGGTACCTCAGGAACAAAATTTAAGGAGGAATTCACTCTCAGAGTCGTGCATGTGCAGTGATGGAATTTCCAAGACCCTGAGAAGGAGTGCCTCCTTAAGATTTGTGTCCTAAGCATTGCACATGTGATAGTCCTGGCCCTAGTCTGGGGCACAAGGTGGAGGGGCAATAGCTACCTTTAAAATGCTTTCTCCTGGTAGAATTTAGAAACTGCAGAAAGGGTGAAAGGAAATACACAATGGCCTGTAAAGCCTAAGCTAAAACTAGCACTGTCACTTCCCTCCTCCCTGAGTTGTCAAAGCAAGCTCATGCTGGGTATGCAAGACACTTATCCGGGCCCAAGAGTGATGAGATGGAGAAGGCTAGTTCTCCCATGGAGATGGTGCTCTAATTATCTGGTGGTGTAGAACAAACCAACTCAACCATAGGGGCTTAAGGTAACATTGATTTATAACTGCTTAGAATCCTATGCTGACTGGGTTCAGTGGGGCAGCTTTTCTGCTCCTTGTGTGTTTTCTGGTCCATGTGTATGGCTGTACATAGATGCTCACTAGGGCTAGAGCATCCAAGGTGGCCCCTCATCTCCAGGGACCTCTCGCCACACAGTTCTCATGATTCAGCAATTTAGCTTGGGCTTTCTTTTTCAGGAAGGCAACTGACTTTCAAGAGGAAGTATTCCAGGCAGACAAACCCAAAAGGGAAAGCTTATAAGGCTTCTGCTAGGATCACATTTGGTAAGATCCTGTTGATTAAAGCATGTCACATGGTCAAAATAAGAGTCCATATGGTAGGGAACTGTACAAGAGCATGAATAAATGGAGTTACAGCTCACTGGGCCCATGTAATGGTATAACACACTTCACCTTTGGTCCCTAATTACTTGGATTCATTCCATTTGCAAAATACATTCTTTTCCAAGACTACCCAAGTAGAATTCTATTTTGGTACTAAATTCAAGCTTGGATTTTGTCATAGCCTATTTGTGTTACTATAACAAAGCACCTGAGACTGGGTAATTTATAAATAACAGAAATTAATTTTCTCATAGTTCTGGAGGCTGGGAAGTCCAAGATAAAGATGTCAGCAGGTTCAATGTCTGGTGAAGGTCCCTTTCTCTTGTCCCAAGGTAGCAACTTGAACACTGTGTCCTCACATGACCAAAAAGACAGGAGAGCAAAAAGGGCCTAAACTATTTCCTTCCAGCTCTTTTAAAAGCACAAATTTATTCAACAGGTCAGAGCCCTTATGACTTAATCACATCCCCCAAGGCCCCACTTTTTAATATCACCACAATGGGGATTAAATTTCAACATGAATTTTGGAGGTGGACAAAAGCATTCAAAGCATAGAAAACGTCCACATTGCATCATTTAAATGAGGTGTAGGATACTTTTTCTTCTATTCTTGAGTTACTTTGGTAAGAAGAATATGTTCTGTGAAGGCTATGCTAACCAGTTTGATGAAAATATTTCAAATTGTATATAAAACCAGCACCTTGTACCCCATGATTGCATTAATGTACACAGCTATGATGCTATGATTTAACAATTAAAAAAAAGAATAAATGAGGTGTAAGTATGATAAGTTGTCTTGAATATGGTGCTTTATGTTTAGCTTCTCAGATACGACTTTGTGGGAATCAAAGGATTATAAACTAAAAAGACACATGATCTGTTCCATACTTACTTGGTATACAATGGAACAGGATAGATGCAATAACGTTTCCTATTGAAAGGGGCAGAATTGAAGGCATAGAATAGTTACTGTTCATAGCAATTCTGTAATTCTATAGGGCGGGTCTTCAGCTCCCTTTGTCCTAGTCAGGGACCTTCACAAAGGAAGATCTGATTATGCACGTTGGGTGTGGTCCTTCTATCCATTGCTCATGGTAGCATACTCTTAACTCTTAACTTCACCCTTCAGCTCTTGGCTTTGATTTCTGATTCATCTTTCCTTTTCCATAAGGAATGGCCAGTGTTAGTTTCTGTAAAAATTTTCCAGCCTGTTCCTGCCTGCAGAAGTTGGGGCAATACATCTTTTAAACTATTTCAGTTCCACGCTGATTCAAATCCTTTGAATAACTTATGGGTTTTCTATATATCAAACTATAATTTTCTCAATTAGATTAAAGGTACACTTCTGCATCTTTTCAAGACCAGCCATCTCTACTTGAGGCTACCTTCTATGGAACAAAACCCTGAGACTTCTGAGAAACCCTTAGGGTCTATAAATAATTTCCTTAAATCTTTTGAGGTTTTAACAAAGTGTATTATACCTTCATCTTTGATTTGATCTTGATCCCAATGTCATATTTTATGGTGGCACACTGGATTTTATCTTTGCTCTGAGATAATTTCTCACAAGAATTTTTTTTTTCCTGTCTGGAGAGGCTGAAAATAAGAAAAAGTTTCATTTTCCCACCCACAAGTTCTGGATTGGAAGTATCCTCTCTAAATTCTGCTTGGAAATCGACCAATTCTATCTTTAGTGTATGTCTCTTCTGCAGTAGTTTATCATAAGAGGCTAAAAAGAATCAGTTGACATGTTCAGCATTCTGTATGGAAATGTCCACAAGTTTCTTATGTACCTTTTCTATTTTCAAAGTTTCGCAGGCAGCAATCTCCCTTACCTTTCCATTAATAAAATGTCCCTCTTTCTACAAGCCCTTCTGCACTTTACTGTGTTTCAGCCTCTACCGCACAGACCTTTCCATGCTTTAAGGTTCCGCTTACTGTCTAGTCCCAAAGACAATACCATATATTGCAGGTTTTTGTCAAATTGAATCCCATTTCTGGCACCAATATTTCTGTATCAGTTGTATACTGCTGCAAAGCGAGTTATCTAAACGTAGTATCTCGAAAAACAATTCCTAATGGTTTTGTGGGTTGTTCTTTGCTTCACATTGTGTAACTGAGGTCACTCAAACATCTGCTTTGAGATGAGAACACAGAT
This sequence comes from Nycticebus coucang, assembly GCF_027406575.1. NCBI lineage: Eukaryota > Metazoa > Chordata > Mammalia > Primates > Lorisidae > Nycticebus > Nycticebus coucang. The sequence continues at coordinate 119,190,908 of NC_069780.1, read as the reverse complement.
AGCACCAGAGGATCTAAGACAGCTTCTCTTCATCCAGATTTGCTCATTAACTAATTTGCCTGGGGTTGCTTCATGTTAAGGCGTCAGTATGGTGGCTGTCTTCCATGGGAGAGTGTTCTAAGAGGACACTCACATCTGTGCAAATGTTTCCCAAGCTTCTGGTTTGAATCGGAGATGCATTCCACAGGAGTACTGAGCATCTAAAGGCAAGATTTGTTGAGGGCTGCCAATGGAATCATCTACTGTAGATGGTGGAGAGGGAATGGAGTGAGTATTTGACAGTCAGGAATCCCATTCATCACATTTACAAATTGTCGTGAGTTTTTTTTCTAAGTTTTTTCTGTTGTGTGCTGGCTGTTATGATTCTTATTGGAGTTGAGATTGGGCTACTTGTCAAAGCAGACCACATACTTGTAATGGTAATCCACTTTGTGCTCAGGGTCATGAAGTCTTAGCTAATCCTTTCCTCTGCTGTCCCACATAAAGACAGTCAAGGCTATCATGGCTTCCTTTTTGACGCAAAGGAAAATAAATGAGACGAAATGCTAATCACTAATTTGTACTCCAGCCAAAGATTTGTTTCAGACTGAATTTAAAAATTTAACTACAACAAAGCTTGTAAAGGAACAGGAAAACTGTAATTCTTATTACAATGGACGTCTTTGGCACCCCTCCTCACGTCCCCTCAGCCACCTATGGCTGGAGTCCCACTTGCACTGCTAGGTTTGCTGTGAGCCCAGACTTAACTTCTCTCTGAACGGTGGTGTCCCATCTCAAGCTCCTAATGTGCATCTTTCAGCTTTTATCCTCTCTCAGCTATGCTGACCTTTGGGCTCTCTCAGCTATGCTGACCTTTCAGGCCTGGCCTGAAATGAGCGCTGCGGAGACCTGTGGGGTGTTCATATTGCACTGCGGGACAACACTTAAACAACGGTAAATGGACAATATTGGAAGGCATTCTGTATGCTTCTTAGAGGTCCCAGCAGAATTGCACCCCCACAGAAGCAAACTCAGTAATAAGCTTGTGCCTTTTCTCTTTTTCTTCCCACTTCTCCCCGCTCCTTCACTCCTGCCTACTGAGAATGACCTTCTGATTAAATGACACGCTTCTACATCCTTGTCTGGGGTTCTGCTTCCAGTAAAATCAAATCAAGACCCTTATTTTCCACAAATACATTAAAGTACCAGTGACTGGTTGATTTTAAAGTCAATCTAAGTTTAATTAAAAAAAATCTATTCTAAATTCTGTTGTAGCACTTTTATCACCACCACCACTGTCATCATTTTTATCATTCATGGTGAAGTAAATAAAATATGCAAATATATTTAAAGGTCATTGGCAAAGAGTTTCACGTCACACTTGAGGGCTTAGCAAAATTACTTTTCTTTGGAGAGAAATCAGGAAATGAAGGAACAGCACTGGGACCTGATATTGTAGCTGGTGTCTGAACGGACTGGGAGTTTTGAGGAAAAGGGGGATATTGATTATCTAAAAACCATTTGCCAAATTAATGCTTGTATCTGCCATTGTGACATATGTTTCTCTTCTGATATTTATCTGCTTTGTCTATAGATAATCCTAGAGAAAAAATAGGGCAATTCTAAAAGGATGTTGAAATACTATCAATATGTAAAATTCATTAATTGTGCTAAACTCATTTCATTGAACTCCTTCTAGATGTTGATGGTAAACTATATGCTAAAGAATTTTATTCCTTTATATTGTAGCTAAATTTTTCACTCAGTTCCCGTCAGATATTCCCAGATACATGTCAAGATCTGAGGTCTCTTTATTGCTTCTCTTGATGCAATGTTAATATTTCTCTACAGTGGCCTGATTTTTAGTTTAGGGAATGTGAGGATATAATTAATATGATTCTTTACCCTAAGAAGCTTCACTGTGACCTGCTTTCAGTGTCATCATAATTTTAGGACCCGTGAACCGCAAGTAGAGTGGTATAAATAGTTAATTTTGAGCAATAGAATTGAAAATTAACCTCTGTGTTATAATGCGAGAATTATGAAGTCTCAAGAATATTTTGTTAATACATTTAGTGCTATATTTCTTTTAAATTCCTATAGTGCTTTCTTTCAGTAAATAACTACTTGAAAAGAGATATAGTTACTACTCCCCTTTAAGTATGTCATATTAAAATCTAATCAAGTAAGTGAAAGGAAAAAATGTCATCACATTTCTATAATTTTCTGTCAATATTTCACACCTGTATGGAAAGCAGATAGATGTCAAAGCAGCTACTTGATGACATTCCAAACTGCAACCCCTAATTAACTCACCTTTTGAATTATCAGTGAGACTCCATTGCTACCCATGAAGCCTATTGGCAGGGAGCCTGGCAACAAAATGCATGTTTAAAATACTAAGTGGGGGAGAATGTTATATTATTTGGCGCAAATGCGATCATCCACCTCAGCAGAGGGAATATGCTTTTCCACTTGGTTTGTTATAGGTCATGTGTTAGTTGAATGCTTTTGGCTTCATCCTAGTGAATTATACTGTAATCTCTCAGCCTAAGAAACAGTTGTAAGCTATTGTTGACATACTGAATACAGTAAAAAAAGTTAATTAAATTGGATAAGAATATTTCAGCAATATCTTTCAACCATTTTTAAGTGCTCTCAATATTCCTAGTCTGATGTAATTCTTGTATATTTTCTATAATTTGTATAAAAAAAGTCTATGGAGTCCACAGTCTGCATCATTAGGCTAAAACTGATTTGGACACATTTGGCACTTGGAACAGAGAAAGCCCATATCCTATGATAATTAAATAATGCAAGTATTTGAGAATTTGGTCTGTCTCTTTGTGAATGAATGACGAGGCTTCACTATAAATACAGAGTGAGAAAGTGGTGATCATTAAAGTTTTATGAGGCTGATTATTTTAAACAGCTTAGGATGATAAAAATCACTCACTTGAGGCTGTGAACATTATGTACGTCTTTTTGTAATAGTTTTCTCATCAAAAGTGACTGGAACTGTTTTTTTAATTTTCCAGCTAGTAGTTATTCTTTTATTAATAAGTCCTTTAAAGGAAATCTAAGAGCATCTGCTACATGGAGAAAGTGTTTGAATATTAGACATTCAGTAATTTATGTACCAAACACTTGAGTAAAAAAATGTTGTCTGAGTATATATGAACCTTATCCTAGCATATATGAACCTGGTCAGAATGACAGCCCTAGAGAACACCAGCAAAGTATTATTCTGGTAAGTTTCTCTGAGAAAACAAGGAAATGATGTAACTTGATACATTTCACAAGAAATGACACAAGCTAAAACTACATTTTCCAGGCTCCCTTTCCCCATTCTTCCTCCTCTCTCTTCTGCTATCCTTCCCTTTGGTTTTTTAATCTTTATAACAATAATGATAATAAACACTATTATCATTATTTTTGTGTCCTGGCTTCAGGAAAATAAGAGTTTAGTTAAATACTCAAAGACAAAAATTGCTGAATTCAGGGTTGGAGGGACAGAGATCATCATGAAATTATGAGATTTGGGTTAGAAATGTTTCTTTAATCTATGATTTTAGAATTAAAATCTGAGAGTTTTTTGTTGTTGTTATTGTTTTTCTAGTTCAATCAGAAGCTTATATGGACACTTCTGGCCTCTATTCTGGGACTTTCTTCAGAAAACTGTGTCTGGATGGTCAATCCTATAGATATGTGTTTTAAATTCATTGCTTTGCATTGAGGCTGCCTGATTTGCTTCTTGAATCTCTTTTTTCATTTTTAATTTGTTATATACTCTCCATGGTCCTATAAGATTTCATGTTGCCTATATTTTGCTCTTTCTTTCTCTAGAGCACTAGCAGATATTTGCCATTTTACCTTGAAAAGATTGTCACACATTCAAAAATGTCTGGTATGAACATGATTAATTAAAGAATGTGACTTAATGATGTTTAAGAACATGGCACCAATTGTTTTGGGCAAAATACTATTTTCCTGCTATTAGATCTATCTGTATAAGTCTGGAATTTAAAAGCATTATACTTCATTGAGTTTTCCTCTTTTTCAGAAGAGGATTGACTGACTTTTCCCAAAAAGGCATATTCAGTTCTAAGTCTTGTGCCTTTAAATGGCATTATACCCATGTTATGGTTTCTGAACCAAAGAATTTCTCTTTTCTGCTAACCTCTTGAGGTCACAGTGGTAGTTTGAAGTCTAAGCAGCAATTCTGTTCAAAGAGTAACTCACAGCAGGGTGTGTGCAATAAGGATATTCGTGATTCCAGTATTCACATATATTCCACTTTGCTTTTTAGAAAGTTTGGTTCTGAGGCTACTACAAAGGCAACACCCTTAAAACACGTCATTTTCTATATCTCCCTGTACCAAAGGCTTATATAATGGCACTGGAGATGTATTACTTGAATTTTCATTGCACAAATGCCATTTAAAAAGTACCCAAGAAGAGTCTTTGATCCCTCCTGTGTTCTTTGCTCTGGAATGCCTTCCCTTTACCCTACCCAGGGGCTAAAGGGTCATCCTCTGGACAGAGCTGGAAGACCAGGTGCCCTTCAAACTAGGGATTATCTCTTCCACTTGGAAACTCTTCTGAATGGTCTCCAACAGACCATTGGAGAATATGATGGAAGTTGTATTTTGCAGAGTGAGTCTAAGAGTGGACCCTGGATCTTGACTGCCTGGATTTGACTCTTGGTTTGACCACTCACTAGTTATGTGAATTTAGGCAAATTTCTTAAGTTCTTTGTACATCAGTTTTTCTACTGTAATGGCATCCTTAAGAGTGTTGTGAGATTTAAATGAGTTAATGCATGTATGACCAATGTCTAGCACATCACAGGGTTGTGTATGTGTAACTGTTACCATTGTTACCATCGGAATTTGTATCTACCTTTATTATGCTTCCCAGATATTGGATGAAAGATTTATTGCCATATCTGATTGGTTTTCCAGGAGCTAGGACTAGACCTTATGCAATTGGAAAGGGAAAAGAGAAATTATTATTATTATTTTTTTTTTGAGAAATTATTTTGTTAAAAATTGCATCTATCTATTGCTGATAGTCTATATCAAACATCGACATAAATGATGGATTTAGAAAACTTAAAAACTTTAACTGAATATTCATTGCTTTAACGAACATGTTGGTTCACTATGTACCTACCTGACAATTGGTATTGTAGGGGAGATGGACCAAGATGAATAGAAATTATCGTTGGGAAGCCTGTGGACAAGTAGAGTGGTATGATGTGCAGAAGCTACTGTAGCATAAGGGGGAGTGATAAAAGCCTTCAGCAATGACCCTCTTTTCCTGTGGATTTGCAAAGAAGAGAATGTAGGGAGGGGAGATGTATTATTTTGGACTGAAGTGTGGATTTCATGGAGGAAATGGCACTTAATATAGTCCCTGAAGGCTGAGTACAATTTCTACATATGGACAAAAGAACTTTGTCCACATGGAAGACCACTGGAATGATGGTTGGAAATCTGAACTGTGTACTTGAAATATCAGCTCAGTTTATTGGAAATAAGGTTCTCTGGTGAGAAGTAAGTTTGAAGTGGTATGCTAGAATTGGATCGTGGGATGGCTGAATGTTAGGCAAAATTTTTTGTTTCCCCTTTTTTATTAATGTTAAGGTATTTTTTTTGACTTTTATTATTGTTAAATCATAGCTGTGTACATTACTGCAATCAAGGGGTACAATGTGCTGGTTTCATATACAATCTGAAATATTCTCATCAAACTGTTCAACATAGCCTCATGGCATTTTCTTAGTTATTGTATGTAGACATTTGTATTCTGCCTTTAGTAAGTTTCGCCTGTACCCATTCTAAGATGCACCATAGGTGTGGCCCCGCCCATTACTCTCCCTCCACCCTAACCTCTCACCTTCCTTCCCCTTCCTTGGCCCTTTCCTCATGGTCTTGTGCTATAGTTGGATTATAGCCTTCATGTGAAAGCTATAATTTAGCTTCATAGTAGGGCTGAGTACATTGGATACTTTTTCTTCCATTCCTGAGATACTTTGCTAAGAAGAATATGTTCCCGCTCCATCCATGTAAACATGAAAGAGGTAAAGTCTCCATCTTTCTTTAAAGCTGCATAATATTCCATGGTATACATGTACCACAATTTGCTAGTCCATTCGTGGGTCGATGGGCACTTGGGCTTCTTCCATGACTTAGCAATTATGAATTGGGCTGCAGTAAATGTTCTGGTACAGATGTCTTTGTTATATTGTGATTTTTGGTCTTCTGGGTATAAACCTAGTAAAGGAATTATAGGATCGAATGGCAGGTCTATTTTTAGGTCTCTAAGTATTCTCCAAACATCCTTCCGGAAGGAACGTATTAGTGTGCATTCCCACCAGCAGTGTAGAAGTGTGCCCTTTTCTCCACATCCATGCCAATATCTCTGGTTTTGGGATTTTGTTATGTGGGCTACTCTTCCTGGAGTTAGGTGATATCTCAAAGTAGTTTTGATTTGCATTTCTCTGATGATTAAGGATGATGAGCTTTTCTTCATGTGTTTGTAGATCATGCGTCTGTCTTCTTTAGAGAAGTTTCTCTTCAAGTCCCTTGCTGAGATGGGATCACATTTTCTTTTCTTGCTAATGCATTTGAGTTCTCTGTGGATTGTGGTTATTAGACCTTTATCAGAGGTATAACCTGCAAATATTTTCTCCCATTCTGAGGGCTGTCTTCTTGCTTTACTTACTATGTTCTTGGCTGTGCAGAAGGTTTTTAGTTTTATCAGGTCCCAGTAGTGTATTTTTGATACTGCTTCAATTTCCTGGGGAGTCCTCCTCATAAAATTTTCACCCAGGCCGATTCCTTCAAGAGTTTTCCCTGCACTTTCTTCAAGTATTTTTATAGTTTCATGTCTTAAGTTTACATCTTTTATCCAGTGAGAGTCTATCTTAGTTAATGATGAAAGGTGTGGGTCCAGTTGCAATCTTCTATAGGTTGCCAGCCAGTTTACCCAGCACCATTTGTTAAATAGGGAATCTTTTCCACACCGAATGTTTTTAATTGGCTTGTCAAAGATCAAATAATGGTAAGTAGCTGGATTCATCTCTTGGTTTTCTATTCTGTTCCAGACATCTACTTCTCTGTTTTTGTGTCAATACCATGCTGTTTTGATCACTATCGATTTATAGTACAGTTTCAGGTGTGGTAGCGTGATTCCTCTTGCTGTGTTTTTATTGCTGAGTAATGTTTTGGCTATTCGAGTTTGTTTCTGATTCCATATAAAAAGAAGTATTATTTTTTCAAGATCTTTAAAATATAACAATGGAGATTTAATAGGAATTGCATTAAAATTATATATTGCTTTGGGTAGTATAGACATTTTAACAATGTTGATTCTTACCAGCCATGAGCATGGCATGTTTTTCCATTTGTTAACATCTTCAGCTATTTCTTTTCTTAAAGTTTCATAGTTCTCTTTGTAGAGATCTTTCACGTCCTTTGTCAGGTATACTCACAAATATTTCATCTTCTTTGGCACTACTGTGAAAGGAAGAGAGTCCTTGACTGTTTGTTCGGCGTGGTTATTGTTGGTATATATAAAGGCTACAGATTTATGGGTGTTGATTTTGTAGCCTGAGACATTGCTGTATTCCTTGATCACTTCTAAAAGTTTTGTAGTAGAATCCCTGGTGTTTTCCAGATATATGATCATATCATCTGCAAAGAGTGAAAGTTTGATCTCTTCTGACCCTACGTGGATACCCTTGATTGCCTTTTCTTCCCTAATTGCAATGGCTAAAACTTCCATTACAATGTTAAAGAGCAATGGAGACAATGGGCAACAATGGGTTCCTGATCTAAGTGGAAATGATTTCAATTTAATCCCATTCAATATGATATTGGCTGTGGGTTTGCTGTAGATGGCCTCTATTAGTTTAAGAAATGTCCCTTCTATACCAATTTTCTTAAGAGTTCTGATCATGAGGCACAGAGTCTCTTCTCCATGAGATTATGAAGGAGAACTTTCCAGACATGCCAAAAGATTCTGAAATTCAGATAGCAGACAGTTTCAGAACTCCAGCACGACTCAACCCAAATAAGACTACTTCAACTTCCCTAAAGTTAATATGAAGGAGAAAATTCTGAAAGCAGCCAGATGAAAGAAAACCATCACCTACAAGGGCAAAAATATTAGAATAAGTGCAGATCTCTCTGCTGAAACCTTTCAAGCTAGAAGAGGATGGTCATCGACTTTTAATTTCCTAAAACAAAATAACTTTCAACCCACGATCCTGTTCCCAGCTAAACTGAGTTTCATTTATGACAGAGAAATTAAATACTTGAATGACATTCACATGTTGAAGAAATTTGCCATAACTAAATCAGCTCTCCAGGATATTCTCAGACCTATTCTCCATAAAGACCAGTATAAACCTCCACCACAAAAGTAAACCCACCCAGAAAATTTTGATCAAATTCCAACTTTCATAGTCGCAAAAGGATTAAAAATGTCCACCGGACTCTCAAAAGGCTTATCAATATTCTCAATTAATGTGAATGGTTTAATTTGTCCTCTAACGAGGCACAGGTTGGCTGACTAGATACAAAAACTCAAGCCAGATATCTGCTGCATACAAGAATCGCATCTTACATTAAAAGACAAATTTAGACTCAAAGTGAAAGGGATGGTCATCTGTACAACAGGCAAATGGAAAGCAGAAAAAAGCAGGCGTTGGAATCCTATTTACAGACGCAATAGGCTTTAAACCAACCGAAATAAGGAAGAGGATGGATGCTTCATATTTGTTAAAGGTAATACTCAATATGATGAGATTTCAATTATTAATATTTATGCACCCAATCAGAATGCACCTCAATTTATAAGAGAAATTCTAACAGATATGAGCAACTTGATTTCCTCCAGTTCCATAGTAGTTGGAGATTTTAACACCCCTTTAGCAGTGCTGGATAGATCCTCCAAAAAGAAGCTAAGCAAAGAAATCTTAGATTTAAACTTAACCATTCAATGTCTGTACTTCACAGACATCTACAGAACATTTCATCCCAACAAAACTGAATACACATTCTTCTCATCAGCCCACGGAACATACTCCAAAATTGACCACATCCTAGGCCACAAATCTAACCTCAGCAAATTTTAAAAAGTAGAAATTATTCCTTGCATCTTCTCAGACCATCATGGAATAAAAGTTGAACTCAATATCAACAGGAATCTGCATACCCATACAAAAACATGGAAGCTAAACAACCTTATGCTGAAGGATAGATGGGTTATAGATGAGATTAAGAAGGAAATCACCAAATTTTTGGAAAAAAACAACAATCAAGACATGAATTACCAGAATCTCTGGGATACTGCAAAGGCAGTCCTAAGAGGGAAATTTATAGCATTGCAAGCCTTCCTCAAGAAAATGGAAAGAGAGGAAGTTAATAACTTAATGGGACATCTCAAGCAACTGGAGAAGGAAGAACACTCCAATCCCAAACCCAGCAGAAGAAAAGAAATAACCAAAACCAGAGCAGAATTAAATGAAATTGAAAACAAAAGAATTATACAACAGATCAATAAATCCAAAAGTTGGTTTTTTGAAAAGATCAATAAAATAGATAAACCTTTGGCCAACCTAACCAGGAAAAAAAGACTAAAATATCTAATTTCACCAATCAGAAATGGTAACGATGAAATAACAACAGACCCCTCAGAAATTCAAAAAATCCTTAATGAATACTACAAGAAACTCTACTCTCAGAAATATGAAAATCTGAAAGCCATCAACCAATACCTGGAAGTACACCACCTACCAGGACTTAGCCAGAATGAAGTGGAAATGTTGAACAGGCCTATATCAAGTTCTGAAAATCTCCCTAAAAAGAAAAGCCCAGGACCAGATGGCTTTATGTCAGAATTCTACCAAACCTTTAAAGAAGAACCAGTACCTATATTACTAAACCTCTTCCAAAATATAGAAGTAGAAGGGCTATTACCCAACACATTCTGCAAAGCAAACATCACCTTGATCCCCAAACCAGGGAAAGACCCAACAAGAAAAGAAAATTATAGACCAATATCACTAATGAATACTGATGCTAAAATACTCAATAAGATCCTAACAAACAGAATCCAACAACACATCAAAAAAATTATACACCACGACCAAGTGGGATTTATCCCAGGGTCTCAAGGCTGGTTCAATATACATAAATCTATAAATGTAATTCAGCACATAAACTAAAAAATAAGGACCATATGATTCTTTCAATTGATGCAGAAAAAGCTTTTGACAATATCCAATGTTAAAGCATTAATTTTTTTTAAACAACCAAGTGCTGAGAAAGTTATAGCTATGATGACAGCTTTGCTTTCAAGAATCATACAGTCAGGAGTCATGGTGGAAGATACACACCGTATCATTGCCAGGGTCACTGTTTTTGTAGTATCAGTTAGACAGGCACAACCCAGGCACTGGCAGATGCTTCCACAAAGCTGGAGAGACAGATAATTCATCATAACAGCCTTTTCTCTGGGTTTATTTGCTCATCCTTGAACTTCTGATTGCCTATATACTCTGAAGCCTCCATGGTTTCTCATCTCTCTCTTTCAATTCAAATGTTTTGAACTCTGGCACTGTCCTAAATCTGAAATTTGTCTTAACTCTTTCTTTCTTTTTTTTTTTATTAAATCATAACTATGTACATTAATACATTTATGGGGTACAATGTGCTGATTTGATATACAATGTGGAATGCTTACACCTTTTTGTTGTGTTAAGACGCTTATACTCAACTCTTAATAGTTTTGACATATACCCTTGCATTGTGCACAATAGGTGAGGTCCCACCACTTACCCTCCCTTCTCCCTTAACTCTTTCTGGTACCCTTGAAGTTACTCCCTACCCTGTGTCCTTTGTGTGGCTCTATGTTCTTAGACTACATCAACAACATGGCTTCCTCAAAACTTGGATGACTTTATGATGGCCTGCCCCTCCAAATAGAGACCACGATTGGGCCTATTTATTTGGGTGAGGAAATGTTTTCCATGAGCTCTTGGTCACTCATTTCTCTTTCTCTTAAGATTTTTGTAGGATTTCTTTGGGAAAATAATTCCAGAATCATAGGGGAAATAGATGGAGGAGAAGAGTCTAGAATATGGTTAGAACCTGTTAGAAGTTTCTTAAAGAAATTCAGCCAGGAGAATCACAATCTAGACTTGAACCAAGGTGTAAATGGCACAGGAAGAGGGATGATGGAGAGGAGAGATTAGATGGCAGAACTGTTGCAGAGGAAAATGTGCCAAGGTTCAGTGAGTAGCTTTGTGGGAAAGGGAAGAGTAAATGAGATGTTGAGCTGGAGTAACCAGGCTAGAAGGTTGTTAACAGCATAGGGGAAATAGGACATGACACACTTTTTAGAAGAAAAAAACAAACAAACAGTTCAGTTTTGAACATATTGAGGAATCTGGTGAATAACCAGATCACTGGTTAGCACTTGGAAGGGAGGATCTGCACCTTCGGAGGGAAGTCAGGCTAAAAGCATGTATTTGAGAATTCTTTGCAGTACTAGTTCAAGTTGAGCTGAAATAAAGTTGCCAAAGAAGAGAGTTTGTCAAGGAAAGGGTTTTTGGTGAATGTCATGAATTTAGAAAATAGGAGAATAGGAAAGAGAAAAAGAGAGAGAGGGAGAGAAGAGAGACTGAGTTAACACAAAAGTTAAGAGGAGGAAAGAAGGACATGTTCAACTAAGGCATGACAAAAGTTAATTTACACATTAGTCACTTCTCCAGCAAAACAGGATGATAGGATGTGTATGAATGTCTATAGAGAATAAGATTTATTGTAGAGAATTAGCACATGATTATCAAAACTGACAAGTCCAAAATCTGCAGTTGAGTTGGCAGATCAGAGACCCAGGAGAGTCAGTATTCCAGTTTGAGTCCCAAGGCCATCTGCTTTTGGATTTGGAAGGGCTAACGGTGCAAATATGATCCAAAAGAAGTCTGCTGCAGGAGTCTCTCTTTTAGGGGGACTCCGGTCTTCTTTTCATATTCAGTCTTTGAACTGATTATATGAAGCCATCCACATTGTGAAGGTAAATGCTTTACTCAAAGCTCACTTATTTACATGTTAGATTTTTCCAAAGCACCCTCACAGAAATATCCAGAATCATATCTGAGCAAATATCTGTCATATTATAGGCCAGCTAAGTTAACACAGTATATTAATATTCATAGGTGCACCGCTGTCAGTTGGTCTCCATACACATATCCATAACTACACTTACCCTCTAAATGAAGACAGTATTTTTGCCTAACAAGATACAACTACTCATGTAACCTAAAGGGCATTCACCTCTTCCTCAGAAGAGAGGTGAAGTTCTTGAGTCTCCTTAATATTTTGTAACTTAAATACTATGATATAGCCGGGTAGGCTGGCTCGTGCCTGTAATCCTAGCACTCTTGGAGGCCTAGGCAAAAGGATCACTCGAACTCAGGGGTTCAAGACCACCCTGAAGAAGAGTGAGACCACGTCTCTACTAAAAAAAAAAAAAAAAAATAGCCAGGAGCTGTGGTGGGCTCTTATAGTCCCAGCTACTTGGGAGGCTGAGGAAGGAGGATCACTTGAATCCAGGAGTTTGAGGTTTCTGTGAGCATAGCACTCTAGGCTGGGGCAACAGATTAAGATTCTGTCTCAGAAAGAAAAAAAATATTATATATATATATATACACACACACACACTATGGTGTAAGGTTAACACATTGTGTATTATATGGTATTAATATGTACACACAAACATATTCATAACAAAATAAGGAGAAAGTACTCATGACAATTAGTCCTTGACTCTGTAACTGGTCATGTGATTATAGCTAATATTAACAGCTACTTTCTTTCACTATTCATTCTGCAGTCCTTTTGTCCTCAACAAGTACCTTAGCTGGTTATGGTTCTTTACCTGGTGGGGTGACTCAAACCTTCATTCCTGAAGGGCCTGGGTCTTGCCTAGTTCTGCCTGAATTGGGTTGTGGTTTTCCATTGACTTAAATCATAGAGTATAGTAATACTAAGATATGGCTGGAGAAATTTCCCATATTCCAAACATACCTTTTCATACCTCCATTATGGAGTAGCATTTCAATTTCCCCCTGATAGTAAGTATTAACCACCCACAACATAGTAACTCTCTTCCTTGCCTGCTGAATCAGAGATAGGAGTCATCCAAAGTGTCTGAGTGGCAATCACAATGTCTAGTTCAATGGAATCATTGTGTTTCCTGATGGAAGCACTCCTCTTTTTCAAATTAAGACCTCTAGATCAGCAGAGCTTGAGGTCATAGGTGCAGGAAGAAAACCTTTTTGCTAGCAAATCACAAGGGCTGATATGAGTCATGCTGATTCTGCCTCTCTCTCTCTTTTTTTCTTTTGACACAGTCTCAAGCTGTCACCCTGGGTAGAGTGAAAAGGCATCATAGCTCATAGAAACCTCAATATCTTGGGCTCAAGCGATCCTCTTGCCTCAGTTTTCTATTTTTAGTAGAGACAAGCTCTTGCTCTTGCTCTTGCTCAGGCTGGTCTTGAATTCATGAGCTAAAGCAATCCTCCCATCTCAGCCTCCCAGAGTGCTGGGATTTCAGGCGTGAGTCACCGCGTCCAGGGTATCTCTATCTCTTGATATTTGGGGCAATGAATTCTGGCTATGGGAAAAATAGCATCATGTATTGAATGCTGATTCAGAGCATACACAGCTCCCTGGAGAACCTTGGCCCAGCTCTGCAAGGGATTGCTACCTAGATGGTGCTGCAACTGTTTTGTCAAAAAGCCATTCTACTGTTGTATGGCTGACTGCTTCATGATGGTGGGGGCTGTGGTAAGCAAGTGAGTTCCCAGAGTACAAGCTCATTGCTGTACTTCATTTGCTATGAAGGAAGTTCTTTGATAAGAAGCAATGATGTTGCTGGGGCAGGACACAACTACAACAGGGATTCTACCTAACAAATGCAAACTTTGTAACTTAATTGTTTTCTCACATTAATCTGAAATTTAAAAAAAAAAAGAAGGAAGGCTGTGTGGAATACCACGACAGGGGCTAAGATATTGCTTTCTTCACAAGTGGTAGTTTTGGCAGAAGCATTTGGTGCAGGGAGTGTAAATCCAGATGCAATGTCTGTTCTAGTGAAAACAAAAGGCTGCCTCTTCCTTGATGGAAATGTTTCAGTGTATTTATCCTGCCACAGGTATTTGTCTGACCATCCCAGGAAATGGCACCATACTGGGGACTTGATGCTGATTTCTGCTGTTCCCATGATATGTACACTTCTTCAGAAAAATTTGAAACACTGATGTGATATGCTGCCTTAAATTTCATTTTAGGACTGGGTGTGGTGGCTCCTGTAATCCTAGCACTTAGGGAGGCCGAGGCAGGAGGATCACTTGAAGCCATGAATTTGAGGGTGCAGTGAGCTATGATGACACCACTGCACTCCAGCCTGGGCAACAGAGCAAAATGCTGTCTCAAAAAAAAAAAAAGAAAATCATCTCAGAAACCATGTCTCCAAATCCAGATTGTTCTTAGAGTAACCATTCACTTTCTAATTTTAGGTTAGACACTGAAAAAAATTACTGATTTTTAGGCCACTGGATTATTAGTACCCTTCATTGGTAATTAGTAATCCTTAAAACAGTTATATGTAATTATGGAAAAAATAAATTAATTTAGTCTAAAGAGCGGAGTTCTTATGGTTAATTTCAGTGTGCCTTCCTTGACACTCTATCAACAAGAAAGAATTCAGATAGTCCTCTTGAACTTGAAATTTCATGGAGGACACTTTGAACATTGGAGCATATAGGACTTGAGTACTCAAGTTTATGTAAAATGCCTCTATACTAGACACCAGACACGCATCTGTAAACTAGGATGGAGTAGTAGCATGCAACAGCAATTGGATCCTGTCAGTGTTCTTGGACAGCTGATATTTCAGTTTTGACTAATTGTGTTTTTACAGGGGTTTAAGCAATATCATGGGTTTATATAAGATGCAACATAGATAACAGAGCATATTTAAAATTTGAGCAGACCTGGTGATTTTGATGACTTTTAATTAAATAGCATGAATGGAAGTGAGAGAGACAAAAAAAATATTAATTAAAAAAACACTAATAATATTTCTAAGAATTCTAAAATAAAGCCTGCTTATACTTTCTCTCCTTTTTCACATAGCAGTAAAATTATAAATCATCCATACCATAGTGGAAGTTTTTAAAGGAAAAGAAGCAAAGGATAGGGTGTGAGAATTCTTCTAAACACCTAGACGTATACTGCAGACCCGCTGTCACTACCACCCTTTCCCCTTCTAAAACTGAACAATCTGGAAAAGTTTCTAAGCAAGGAATTCTCTTTACCAGTCCTTTTTCCTATATCATGTTTTGTTTCAATTTTGAAACTCATTTAAGTCAGACCTGGAAATAGCTGTAATTAATTTGCATATCTTATAAAAGAGAGCACAAAAAAATTAAAAATGTCTGTGCACAATAAGAGATTTAAATGATCTCTTCCTGGAGACTGTAAGGGACTTTGGAGATGGAATGGGGACAGTTTTCAAGCTTCCCTCCCCTGAGTTTGTGAGCTTCTCCCTCCGGACCCCAGCAGGTCTTCATCATATGTAGAGTGTCCTCACAGAGTGACATCCTAAAACAAACTTCTAAGGGCTACTTATTCCCAGTCTCTCTGATTTTTAAAAGCTACTGTAATTTCCTTCACTAAAAAAAATGACATTTAATCACTAAGAACAAAATAGTACCAAACAAGTAAAATGGCCATAACAACTGTGATCCAAAGCTTCAGAAGGGTCTTCAGAGTCATATAAGACACTGTTTAAGCCAGATATTAACATGGCTCAGTCTTTTAGATATTTGTTTATCTTTTGGTTGCCCAAAAGTATATGAAATAGAAAAAAAAAGCTACTTAAAAATAAGGTAACGATGAAAATATTGTGTGACTATTCACCAACTAGGTTATGTAATAACTTATCCTATACTCATGTTTATTATTTAATTTGGCTTCTGAGAAAAATAATTTGACAACAATGATGACAGTAATCAATTATATCATTGCTATTATGCACCAGGCTGTGTTCCAAATGGTTTTTATGTTCTGATCCATTTCTTCATCCCAGGACTACACCCACTTCCATTTCCAGATGAAGAGACTGAAGCTTGTGCAGCTTTCTTGGGATCACGGGTGGAACTGAGGGTCTATTCTAGGAGATCTCGTTGCAGACCATTTTTCGTAGGATTTTCGGTGACTTTTTAGTATGATCCTTGCAGAGCACTTTTAACCCCAATGACTGTGTTCTCCTTAGATGGATTTTTGAGGGCAGAAAAAGAAGAAACTTCTCTGACATAAAAAATTGGCCAAAAGCTTAGAAGTGATCTATCTCATAAAGAAAATGTTAAAAAGTCTTACACAAAGGTTGCATTTCTCCTCTCAAAACAGGTCTATTTTGGTGAATCACTTAAGCCACTAATGTCCAGCTCTGGACTAGACTCCACACTGCCATTGAGTCAAGCCAGTCGTCACTCTCGACGCTGCTGAACGTTTGTTCAGAGCTCTCCTTCCCCATTTCCCACCAGAAGGGATAAGGGAAGAATGGAAGAAAGCTATCAAACTGCGACCTTCCCTTTGTCAGCTTTGGTCAGGCAACACTGTAACCAGTTTTCACCTGCATTTGGAGCAGACCTTTAATTGCAGTCATGTCTTTCTAAAACTTTGCAGAGCTTTTTTTCTCTGAGCAAATGAGCTGTATCTCTGAGCAGTACAATGACTAACATAATAATAGAAGGGTTGGCAAGGGAGCTGTGAAAAATAGCTAAGTCCTGATGTCTTGTAGGAATTTGGTAGCAGGAAGTGAATAAAATCATTTTTTTCACTGTTCTGTGTCATAACTTTTACTTTTTGAAAATTTAATTTTGAGACAGAGCCTCAAGCTGTCGCCCTGGGTAGAGTACCGTAGCATCACAGCTCACAGCAACCTCCAACACCTGGGCTGAAGCGAGTCTCCTGCCTCAGCCTCCCAAGTAGCTGGGACCACAGGCGCCCACCACAACGCCTGGCTATTTTTTGGTTGCAGCCGTCATTGTTGTTTGGCAGGCCCGGGCTGGATTCGAACCCGCCAGCTCAGATGTATGTGGTTGGTGCCTTAACTGCTTGAGCCCCAGGCTCTGAGCAAGATTTTTTTTTTTTTTTAATGTGTTCTGCCTTGAATGCGTGGCTGAAAATTGCCTTTCACTTTGAGAAAACTAAGGAATCCAGATCTGTTAGGGAGCTTTCTAATTAAGAACCTGTGATCCGAGGCCTGCCGACACGGAGCACGTGATAGGACTGACACCCCACTGTGTCCTTCTACATCTGAACCAGGTTCTGGGGCATGAAATTTTAGAGAAATGGATTAACTCAAGGGTCAAACACTCCTTGGGTACATATCTCAAAATTCTTCTAGGAAATGAAAAGTTCAAGTCCAATTCAAGCTTAAATTATTTATACCATAGGTAATTAAATATGTAATCTATAATGTAGAGGAGAAAGGTATTCATTCACGTTGCTCTTTTTAAAATTCAATATCTGAATAGAAATATACCTTCCTTTTCTAGGCCTAAGAAAAAGCATTACAACAAATGGGTATGATGGATCACAAACTTCTTAAATGAAATGTGTTCACTGATTCTTTTTGTCTGGCACTATTTTATATTTTGGTAGAGTTTTATTTATTTTGATCTCTATAATTTTTAAAAACTGTCCCATAGGACCCTTAAGTTTTCATTCCTAAGAACCCAGCGTCTTTCTCTATTCCTTCCACGTAAACACAAGCACCTTGTTAAAAAATATGTACCAAATATTAGAAGATAGACTATCTTGGAACAATTTCATAATAGACCAGATTGTAAAACAAATGAGTCCTTGTATCAAGGTACCTTGGTAATTTTGGGATATGAGTGACATTAAAAGGAAAGCATTTATTGAGAAGGCAAACCCATTGCATTCTCAAGGCTGGTGTACGGCATGCTTGGGTGATAATGGCCCTTGTGTGTTCACACTGTTGGAGAAACAGACTTCTGTTCATTTGTTGCTTTTGGTGTGGAATCCTATACCATTAAACTTTAAAATGTTTTTTTTATTATGTCAAGTTTGACATAATTCTTTAAATGGACATGCTTTTGTTATATAAAGCAGAATATAGCCATTTTCTGACAAAGTGAGCACAATTTACATGTTAAATGCTCTGTGTTGGTAAATTTAACATGGAAACGAGAATCACCAAAATTGAGCAGATTTTGCTTTTTGATTGCAATGATTTTTGTATTTGCCTTCCAAAAAGGAAAGCAACAGGGACAAACAGTAATATTTAATGTTTGGAAACTGCCAAAGCATCATATAATTTCATTGTTTTTACGTCGTCTAGAAAAATGCCTGTGCACAGAGAATGATTCTATTAAAGGACATTTTGCTTCTATCTTTACTTGGATTCAGAATATCTAAATAATATATATTTAGACAGCATAAGCTCTTACTGATGCTCAAAAGAAAATGCCTAATAAATATATATGTAGTACATAAGCTCATGTGGTAACTTAGAATAGTCATATCCATATTTCTTGGATATGAAGCAATTGAAATAGGAAATATTAAGACTTTCTAATGTGAACAGTTTTTGATAGTGTGTTACTCACTTGAGCTTACAGTTGTAAGATCCTGACTTTATTAACTCACACATACTGTCTTATTCCAAAAGGTCTAAATTTGTTTCCATGTCAGTTGCTCTATTGTAAGTATTTTTTCAATAAAAATATCTGATTTCTATGAAAGGAAAAATCAAGACGTAATTAACATTATAACAGTAATGTGAGCACAGTTAGTTTGTGGGCATCACAAGAAGTACATACGCAAAATGTCTCAGAGAGAAGAGTTTTGTTTCCTTTCTTACTCCTTATATTTTTAATATAATTTTTAAAATAATAGTCATGTATTACAAGATAATGGATATTATCTAAATTTTGTATTTTGAAATCTCAGGATATTTATAAAATTCATTGATACTAATGCAACACAGTCAAGTTTGAATTGCGAATATTTCTAATTTGTATCAAAAAATCGATAGATGATCTTTTAGGACTAGCAGTATTCAAATTTCTTTGTATTAATAGACAACCTTTATGACTTCTCCACAATTGTATCACAACTGGGTTTTAAGTCAACCAGAAGCCTAGATGGTATGAATTTTTTATTTTTTATAGAGGATGCAAATAATTTTGTTAACATTCATTGTTGGAGTTTCAGAGAGTTTTTTTGCTACAACAAAGTACCTTAAACCCTATAAAATATGGAACATTGGGTATGAGAAAATACTGATTGCTTTACAAAAGACAAGACCAAATAGACAGTGTGCTGATGGCTTTTACTGAGACAGTGAGCCTTCAACTTTGTTTTCTAGGAATGTGGGGTTATAGTCTGCGTTGCCAGTCATATGATTTGATGGATAAGTGAAATACATTTTGGATCTGAAGTCAACGTGAGATGTAATAGCAGTAGAAAAGTATTAGCTATCATATGTTCTCCATAACCGAGCCTCAGATAAGGCCATGTTTTTAAAATATTTTATGACCTTTTCTAAAAATATAATCTATAAACATATATATTATGGCATAATAAAATTTCAGTTTAACATATTCATCAATAATTTTGGTATTACCATATGAATTAAAAATCCATTAACTTGGTGCAAAAATTATCCGTGAGTCCTATAAATAAATTGGTATTAAAGTTGGTGACTTTTGAAAATTTAGGAAATGATATTTCTCCAATAGTAATTATTCTACTTAGATTTTACCCTTTCCAAATTCTTATGACCAATTCATAGAGATCTATAGAAAACATTTGCAGTTTGAAACTGAATATTGATTCTGTAGAGAATGATATCTAATTTGTGGAATCTACACTACCTTCTGGCCGGGCACTGTGTCACCTTCTTCTCATCCTATATATCAGAAAGAAAGTAAAGAAATAAAGTAGATCAAAATCTTCTTAGGTTTGTGGATATTTAATTGCTTTATGAAAATAACTTTATTTAGAAAGCTAGATATTGAGATTTGGGATTAATAAATGGGTTATAATTTTATCAAGCTTTTGTAGCTATTATGAAGGTAGTTACTTATGAGCTTTTTATGGGGGGTGGGTTGTATGTAACTGAAACACCACTGTACTAATAAAGCTGAAATAAGAAAAATAATAGAGCAGGAACAGATACTTTTGTTAAAATTAACACATTAAGTCTGATCAGCAACTTCCGTGATGGAAAGAGGCCATCACTATTCTTGACTACTAAGGAAAGGGAAGCAAACCAAGGGAATGGGGTGTATTGCCAAATACAAAACTAATTTTAAAACAAAATACTAGTAAAGCTATGCCAAACACAGTTTTTTAAAATAAAATTAAATATTGATTAGAATTTTAAGTGGTGTTTTGTTTAACAAAATCTCAGTATTAGAAGTTAAGGAAAAAAAAAATACAGCAAAATTTTTTGAGTTTGATTTTCTCCCAGGTTAGCCTAGTGAGGGAGGCATGGGCTTAGGGACCCAACTGTTGCAGTCCTGGTCCTTTTGTTGTAATTGTCTGGAGCTACTAGAGAGAAAGTGGGAGAGACTTTGAGGAGCAATCCTATAAAGTGCACGTGCCCTCTGCAGGGGTCATTAAGATTGACTATTTCAATTCTTTTTATCACTTTTTTTGTCTTGATTGTTGAGAATAATTTGTTCTTTCAAATGTATTATTCAAGTGTATTTTTTAAGATCTATGTATTCTCCTTTATACAGATTCTCCAAAGGTAGCTATAAAAGAAGAATCACAAAATCAATCAGTGTTGCTTTTTGTACCTGAGGTATATGACTTATGTGTGTGTTAGGGTTTCAGAAGGATTTATGGCTTGTGTTTTTTACCTTATAACTTTCAATGGGTTCATTGTCAAAAAGACTATGAATTAACAATTTTAAACCAATCAGTATGTTCACAGCTACCTTTAATTCATTCTGAAAGACAACAATCATTGGCTTAGAAATTACTCTATACTATATAAAGTAATACACTTGGATTTGATAGAAAAGAGAAAAATATTTTTATTCCCATACTTTTCTAAACTGTTTGGACCAAAATATGTTTGTTTTTTTTTTAATTGGTTTTCTATATAATGGGTGTCAAAAAAAAGGCTTTGTAGCTAAATTATTCACTAACTATCTTTTTATTCACCTCTGGAAAATTCTCCTTTATATGACAGGAACTAATAATTGAAAAATAAAGTTTGGGGTCAGCATCTGTAGCTCAGTGGTTAGGGTGCTATCCGCATATACCAGAGCTGGTGGGTTCAAACCTGGCCGGGCCTGCTAAAACAACAATGACAACTACAACAAAAAAAATAGCTGGGGCATTGTGTTGAGTGTCTGTAGTCCCAGTTACTTGGGAGGCTGAGGCAAGAGAATCGCTTGAGCCCAAGAGTTTGAGGTTGCTGTGAGCTGTGACGTCGTGGCACTCTAGCTCATAGTGAGACTCTGTCTCCAAAAAAGAAAACCCAAAGAAGAAAAGAAAAATAAAATTTGATGTAAATATAAGAGGAAAAGATTTAATTTGTTTTGAGGCACGACTGGACACAGCCCTGTGTTACTGTTTTAGGAACATAGCTTTTAATATGTATTCATCTTGGCCCATTACTCAGTATTTTAATTATATTGTTCATATTTGTTTACATAAATGGAAAAATATTCTACTTTTTATACAAAACTATTCTTCATAATAAAATATCAGAATACCATTATTCAACTTTTGTAAAACAGAATTAGGTCATATAGTTGTTTGTTTCAACTATAAGTCTAATTTGTAAATCTCTCTGAAGTATATATTAATATGTTGCTTAATGACTAGATCACAGAGAGGTTTACTAAAACATTTCCATTGATTTTTAACCTAAGATATTTTGTATTTTGTCCTGGATGAGCTCTAGTTACAAATTGTCTTACAAAACAATTTAATCATGACATTTAAGTTAATTTAGAGTTCAATTAAACTCATTCTATAACAAATTTAAAAAGAGACAGTGGCATGACAAATACAACTTTTGCAGAAAATTTTTAGGATCTATCCTTATAAGACATTCTGCTTCCTTTTTGATGTAAAAAATGAGAGCTAGCTAGAAATTCCTCTGCTAGGTTAGAACTATTATACTCATGACTGTTATGTATAATCTCTACAATTTAGTATAATTTATAAGGGATATGATATATCAGCCAGTCAATCTCATTTTTTGGTCTTGTTTTTTGGAGACAGGGTCTCATTTTGTTGCCCAAGCTAGTATGAGGTGGTGTTATTATAGCTCACTGCAACCTCAAACTCCTGGGCTCTAGGGATCCTTCTGTCTCAGACCCCCAAGAAGCTGGGACTATAGGCACAAACCCCCTCACCCAGCTAAATTGTTTCTACTTTTTCAATATCATGTTTAATCCAATCATAGTAAAAGAAAAACCCAGAATTGTAATATAAACACACATAATATAAACACATATAGAACCAGAAGAAAGGAGAAGCTTATTTCTCTTATGCATACGCAAATTTACACAGTTTTATATGTCAAAAGAAAAAAGAAAGGAAAACAAGAAAGGAAGAAAAGCTTCATGGTAATTTTAGTTTGCTGATCATAGTTTTAACTACGATGGTGGAAGGGTGTGGAGCCTGCGGGTGGGTAACATCTTGTGGTTGCCTTTACCACAGTCAGCGTGGGGGGCAGGGCCAGGGAGAGCGGGCTGGTACAGACCCTGGAAGCTAGCCAGCCATGGCCATTAATTAACTTGAATGACTACGTTTCAGAATCCATGAGGTACAAAGTGCTTTCAGCTTCTAAGAAAATGAAGACTTCAAACTAAAACCTTCTGCAGTTTTTTCAGTCAGCTCTTTATTCACATTTATGGGCATTTCTGCCCCATTTATGAAAGAGGAACATTTTATAAAAATTGAAAAGTGGCTTGGTGTTTGTGAAACTGTAATACATAGGAAAGACCACAATATGCATAGTATACAATGACCAAAAAGAGAAATGAAAGAATTCAACCTCTGACCTTAAACACATCGAGTAGATACCATCTCATAAAAAAGGAAATGAGTTTGCTGAAGACTTTGCAGTACACTGGACTTTGCAGTGTCTGACAAATCCCTTACCCAGGTAAAGAAGTAAAGTGAGTGTCACGGTGACTGAAAAAGGTGCTCTCCGTTGAAGGGAACGTCTTCCTGAGTTGAAAACAAAATCATCTGGCAAAAGAGAGTGATGGTCTTGCTCTAAGTCAACAGAAGTAAATATGGTTCTGCTCTTTAAAAATGTAGACTGAAGTTAATAACTCAAATGGAATGAATTGCATGGCGATAATTATCTTTATATATATATTACAGCCAATGAGTGGAAATGGTCTCCATATAGGCAGGCTAACTGGGCTGTGCACAGAATGATTCAAGATATCTAAAACTATTAGGCTATTGATCAATTGATATGACTCTTAATACTTGAAATAATCTTAGAAGAGTACAGGTGAAACTTACCAAATACAGAATATAAATGTCTGAACACAATAACTAAGAAAATGCCATGAAGGCTACGTTAACCAGTTCAATGAAAATATTTCAAATTGTATATAAAACCAGCACATCGTACCCCATGATTGCATTAATGTACACATAAATGCATTAATGATTTAATAATAATAAAAAAGAAATAAGTAAAATTGTCAAAGGCAACCGTGAAGTCTCTCCAACCGTGAAGTCATAAAAATTAAATTATCTTAAAACTGGATTGTTGCATGGGTATATTCTGAGGGTTATTATTTTGTTTAATCATTTTATTGCCATTAAAAAGCTTGCCAAATAGTTATTTTTAAAAATATCCTAATATTTTCTGAAACATGGGTGACTCTATAATGGAGGGGTTTTGTTGATAGCTGCCTCTGTACCAATGACCACTTTTGGGCCTATAGATCAACATCATTGGGGAAAAAAGATTCTATTTTTTTATTTGTTTAGATAAAAAATTTAAGCACCAATGTGAGACAACAAAAATAATTGATCAAGGTGCAGCTTATAATTTTACAGTGAAAGGAATCCCAGGGAAAAATAAAGGAAACTGTTCTACTTTGGAATCTCGAGGGTAATATCCAGCTAGTGATGGCAGGTGAGTTAAAGCTTGGTGATAACGGGGTATGGTTCTAGGACCATGTTTCAGGAAAGGTGAAGAGAGAGTTCAGGTGAGAGGGGAGAAGGGAATGAGAATTTCAAAGACTAGTTTTCTGTTGCACAAAAACATCTTAGTTCTCCAACATGGATTTCATCTTCCAATTATCAAATAAACTAAGAAATATAACTGGAGGGTTATTTAGACAGACTTTGGAACTTTAAAGAAGTCTTTCTCCTGAGGGGAAGTGAACAGTCATATACAATTCAATAAATATGACAATGGAAGTATGAGCAAACAAGTAATTTATCAAATAGAGCAATTTTGAGAGGGACAGTTATGTTTCATGCAAAATATAAAGTAGAAGAGTGTATCATGAATCTCCAGAAGGAGAAGGGAGTGGGTGCGGAAGGGAGCGAGTCTGGGGAGATGTCAGACTGGGAAGGCGCCAAGGCTGGGTTGGTGAGGGTGCTGCTGCTCCTTTCTAAGGAGATTCACATCGGTCTATAGGCAAGTAGAAACGACTGAACGATTTTGACTTGGAGTGACATGATCAGAATTGTGTCTTAGGAAAATCATTCCTGTATCAGTAGAAAAGATGAGGTAGAGGCTGGTAACAGGGCATTCTGTTGGGAGGTTCAGAAACATGAGGAGGGTCCTTACTAGGGAAGAGGACAGAAACGAAATGTTCAGAGTGAAATGACGGTGACAGACACAAAGGGGTAACTACCACTTATGGGGTAGAGTTGAGAGTAGGGAAAAGAGGATCTCAAGGTTTTTAGCAATGGCATTTTAGTGAGGTGGCATTTTTGATGAACTTCTTGAGTATACAAACAATGAACTCTTTTCAGATGTGTATACCCTTTCCTGTTATCTCCAACAATATAAGCAAAGTTATATCTTGAGGATTTTCTGGAGCAGTGTGTAGTTTTGGGGAAATTTACTCTGTTATGTATGTAGAGGAAAGTTGTCAAAATAAAATTAAAAAAAAAAAAAAAACCCAGGCAAGTTGTTGCAACTACACTGTAGTTTATCAACTTTCTCCAATTTATAACTCATCGTCGTCACCATATCTTTCTCAGAAATACAGCTACCAAGATCTGCTGGCTCTACACCTTTCGTATCAGGGGAAAGTAAAGTTTCCTTGTTAAAGATTTTGGATACCTTAAGGTACTTTGGGAGAATATAACTGTGTAAGTCTTACGTTATTCCATTAAAAATTACGAGTCAACAGGGCTAAATGTATTCTACAATTTATGCCTTTCTGTGAGCATTAGAACAAATCTCCATCAGGATTTGGTAGTGGAGTGTGGGAATTGATGTCTGGCTTTTAGCCCAAGTTATCAGTTCAAAATGAATGGGAGCCATTTGCTATTCATTTTGTGAAGTGTGGACAGTGGTTTGATAAATGAACAAGGCTTTGGATAATTTGAGTAAAATCCTTTTCTAGGTAACACCTTGAGCACGATAGAGACTAAAAAGAATGACATTTTAGATAAAGAAAAAATGTGCACGTGAAGCCTATTATTGGCAAATTCTCTTGGATATGTTCTGGATCTAAAGGAGTAATCATGATGGATGAAGAAAAATATCTGTAGGCCTGGGAAAGGAGAAGGTAAATGGGAAGAAATGTAATCAGTTTGCTGATTATAAATTTTAAAAAGAAAACGAGATGTCTCAACCTAAGTTAAAAATGTGATGTTAACTTTATAGAGAGGCATTAGGAAGAACACAGGCACACACCACACACATTTTCCCAATACAATGGCCTCAATGTTAAGAAATATTTTAAGGTAAAATATAAAAGATAGCTGGAAAGGCTAGAATGACATTATTCTGTGTGCAGAAAATACTGAAAAAGTAAAAGAAAGTGTGTCCAAAGATTCATTATTTCAGGAAACATCTATAGAATGAATGTATATAGAGATCTCTGTTGCAGTTGAATTTGCATAGATATTTTGGGGACTCTCAGTGTGTTCCTACACGTATTAATAGAAGCCAACAGAATGTTATAAGATACATTGCATACCTTGATAAAGAAAAACTCAAACATGGTATAATATCTGATTTAAAAGCTGCAAAAAAATGATCAAAACTTACCCATATGTGTGTTGAACTTTGCAGCACCACAAATCACATAATTCATTTTATTTCATTAATAATGAGAAAGCTATTTCAAGGTGAAGTAAAATTCAAAAACATGTTATTAGGACAGGACTTTAAAAAACCTTTCAATACTATATTCACTTATTATTGCTTTGTAATGCAAAATCATATTTTACATAGATACTAAAATATCTATAAAATAACAAAAGAAAAAGAATAGGAATTGTATGTTTTGCAATATTTGGATGAGCTTAGATTAACTGCTCCAAGAATCATTATCCTTCTGTCCAAAAAAAAAGGAAAAACTGAGATTAATCATCTTAATTTTGAAATAGTATTTTTTTATTACTAGTTTGTGTTTTATTTAGACACAATTTTAAAACCACATTACTCTTTGTTTGTTTAATACTATCCCTTTTCAATTATAATTCATGGCAAATGGGATCTGGGATCAGGTAGTATAAATCTTTACTATATGACAAATAATATTTAAAACCCCAAATACTACCATAAACCAATAATCTGCAAATAGTCAACACATGTCAACCTGGGGGTCAAGAGGCATCCATGGCATCAACGTGTAGATTAAAAGTTATAAGTCACCCCTTTTGTGACTGTGGGTATTCTGGTATGCATTTCTTAAAAGTAGAGAATGGCATGACAAATGTAGTTGTCTATACATTTATTCAATTGTTATCATATATTAAATTCATATATAAAATAAATATAGAGGCAGCAGTACTTCTAGCTCTGGGCGGGGACTAGGGTGTGACCTTTAAGAACAGCGTTTGGGAATTGTTGCTTGTAATTGCAGAGAGCAATGTAACACTGTCCATTATCCAGTCAATTAAAGAAAGGTTCAAGGGTACTATAAAACACCAGTCAGATAGAGGCCTCTGCGAAAAGGCACTAGAAATTGCGAGTGTTTCCTGAAGTTTTCTTATTTGTGCCTTTCTCAAGGATTGCTGCTAAAAGCATAGAGACAGAGGTAGCTGAGGAAGCGGGGATTTTGCATTAAGTATAGCCTGGGAGAGCAGGGGATGTAACGGTGGAGGGTCCTCTTTTCTCAGACCATGATGGCACACTTAGGAGAGGTCCCCTTGACATTTGGACGGTGCAGTGGTGGCAGGAGAGGGAGCCGTGGTGATGATGAGGATGACTGCTCCTTACTCAGAAGAAAAAATAAAAATTTTGTGCCAGGAGGTTCAAAAAGCATTAGATCCCAGAAATGTCTGAGGAAGAACTTACTTTCTTTACAACAGTAAACCCTTCCCTTAGATTTCTGCTAGAGTAGTATAGTATGGGATGGGTAAAAGAAGTTAATATTTATATAAACCCATTATAAATGTAGTAGCAGGATACAGCTTGACTCAATGGATCTTTCGTGATTAGAATACGTGAATAAAATTAGTGATTTGAGTTTCACCTGAGAATTATTGTTGGCTTAGAGGTGGAATTGGCCTTTCTAGTATAGTCATTCTGTGCCTAGGTTTTTTTTTTGTTTTGTTTTGTTTGTTTGTTTTTGGCCGGGGCCAGGTTTGAACCTGCCACCTTGGATATATGGGGCCGGTGTCCTACTCGTTTGAGCCACAGGGACTTCTCTCTATGCCTGGGTTTTTAATCCTGGGAAGCCCACCTGTGCCACAGCGTTCTGCTGGATCATGAGAACAACTACTAATATAAACAAGAGACTTGGGACTCTCACTTTCCCTGACTCATTCCAGGCCTTCCAACCGGAATCACTTTCCCATTAAACCAACACGTCCGTGCCTTACCGCCGGTCTCTGATGCTATTGTTTAAAAATCCCTCCAAACTCTTTCCAAGTATTTCATTTTATATTATATTGACCTTGCTTTTCCCATATGGCTTTCGGCCCTCTCCCCTCTACTGATTTGGCCCGGAGCTCTCCATCCTTGCTACAGCCTTTCAGTAAATATTCAGATAGTCCATCCTTGTAGGCAATGAGTTGGAAAATCATAGTAGTGTTTTATTCGGTATTGTGTAAAGACATCTCAGTGGTGGAGACTGAACATATGAAAACATGACCATTTGTGAAAATCCCTGGGAGAGGGCTACGGGATAAATGTAATCCGTTTGAATATCTGAGAGATTGCCATAGAGACTGCGTGTCCTATCACAACATTGCTATGTAGTGAAACAGGTTATATACACAGACTGTGCTTAACTGTAGCCAAATCATAAGGCTGTATTGTTTTGACTTTGAAACTTGATATACTTTTAAGGTGTATGGTTAAGGGAAAAAATATTCAAAGGGAATTGAATTAGTAGCTTCAGCTAACAGGTTTAGAAAGATGATGTCCTCTGGTTAAGAGCAGGAGAAAGTCTACTCACTGTGGCTGCTTAAACTCAAAGGTTAGATGACTGATAACAGGGCATTGTCTGGAGGCTTTGCAGTGCAGGTTCATGCTATCAATCTCTCTAAATTACACCAATATACAGCTGATAAGAAGCCTTAATGGACCTGCCATATCTGTATGGTAACTAGGACATACACCATGTATGGGTATAAGATTGTTACCTATAAGACGTCGTTCTGATAACACGACTTCCTGTCAAGTGATGTATTGCAGAAACTGCTTCCAGCTTCTCTTCTCTTTTGCTACAAGAGTTTCTATGCAAAATGTCATTTTTTTTGACCTCACAATTCTTAAATCCTTGGGTTATTTTAATAGCATTTATATATCACTATACTGGTTTATTATTTTATATATAAAAGAAAAATATATAAAATAAATAATCAAAATATTGGTTAAGGAGATATATATGGAGATGTGTTCCATATGTGTGTGTATCTATCAATAAAACAAAGCTTATGAAGATGGAAATAGTTCCAGAAAATTGTCTTTAAAAGCACTTCACAAAGTCCTAATGGTGTACACAAATTTCGACATTTGGAGAACATTTCCAGATATAACCACATTCTGTTTTTCCTTTGCCCTCAGCCACCTGATTTCTTTTCAAAGGCTCCCAAATCTATATCCAAGCCTGACCATTCTCATACTTTCCTGACCTGAATTTCCAACTGCCTGTTGGGCATTTCTTTCTAGATGACAAGTCTGGAGGCTTGTATCTCAAACTAAATATTTCTCAAACGTATTCTCTGTGTTTTTTCCCATTCCCTCAAAGCCCCAGCATTCTGCCGTTTCTCAGACTTCCTGCTTCCTCCACTCTCTGGGTCCCTCTCTCTTCTCCCCGGTTCTGCTTTGCTACTCTCCTTCACTCTGTGTCATCAGGAGTCCCTGTGACCTGTTGGCTCTTTAACCAGCACCTTCAGTCTCTGCCCCTTTCTGTTCCTACTCTCCCCATCTCCTGGATTTTGTTAATTCTGTTTTGGATTTCCCAACTGGGACTCACGTGTTCAATCTCTCTTTCCTTATCCATCCTATGTAATGTGTCCGTGTTAATATATTGTATTTCCAAATTCTGTAAGAAAAACTTTTAATGGTCTCTCTTACCTACCAAATAAAGTCAAATTGCAGCTTGGCATTCAAG
Source organism: Nycticebus coucang (assembly GCF_027406575.1). NCBI lineage: Eukaryota > Metazoa > Chordata > Mammalia > Primates > Lorisidae > Nycticebus > Nycticebus coucang. The sequence goes on along the minus strand of NC_069780.1, from coordinate 119,161,063 downwards.
ATCCTTGAAGGTCTGGCCTGTATGTACTTCTCCAACCTCAAGACTCACGATTACCTTTCATGTACCTGCGGCTCAAATGGACTCGCACTGCCTAAGCTTGCTGTGTTTCTTTCTCATCACATCCACTGTGTCAGAAATATGTTTTCTCCCCATGCGTCACTTAGATTCTATCTTTCCTCCATGGTCCAACATGGCTTTTTTTTTTTTTTTTTCTCAGTAAATTTCTGCCTAGGTGGAAGTGTATCTTATTAGTTTGTAAAATCTCTATGAGCCACAGAGTGTCTGGATCAATCCCGTGTCCCTCAAGGGGAGACAAGAGACGCATAGTATATGTTTGTTAAATAAACAAAATAAAATGTTTAAGGAAATTCTCTAAGAACATTACATTTTGTTACAATTGCATCTGGTAGCTCAAGTTTAAGAAGGTAACTGACAGTGTCCTGGTTCTTTCCACCAACCCACGCTGATGCTTTCACAGGATGTCTCTGCCATTGCATTTAAATTTCACATTACCTTTTTTTCATCTCTAGAATGAGTCAGAGAGGGCAGTCATTCAAAACCTGTAAATATTGTACCTGATAGCAATTTCCTCCTTTGTTACACTGAACCAAGTGAAAGAAAGTCAGTTGTGTATAGGTTCGTGCTTTGGTTTTAATTATGAAATATCTAAATTTAATGACTATGTTTCCCCCCTTTTTGGAGGAGATTCTAAGGACCAGCTTTTGACTGGCTATGAATGGGTAACACTGAAAAAAAAAAAACCCTTCTGAGCCCCATTAAAATATTATTATTAGGGTGGCTATATTCATTTTAGAATATTTGATTTAAAATTCCTTCAAACATATATATATATGTGGCTCCACATGCAGGAAAAGTTAATAAAAACCAAACAACTCACTATCAAATTTGGTAGACTTTACCATGCTGTGGTCTTTCCTGAAGTGTAACATGATACCCACACGCTAAACCAGCCATTAAAAATAAACTGACAAGATTTCAATTTAATAACGATTTTAATAATTATTAAACAATAATTTCCAGTTTAGCAATAATAATTTTCAGTTTAACAATAACAATTTTCAGTTTAATAATAGTTTTCTTAGTCCCCCTGGGTAAGTTGTATTACCTACCTAAGCCAGTCTCCCTGGTGTTAATATGACAGCGGGAGTGACTACCTCAGAGGTTTGTTGTGAAAATTAAATACAATCATGGATATAACAAATTTTAAATTGCAAAGTGAGATAAATATGATTATGTGTATATGAATGTTTATACAAACAATTTATTACTAACTTATATACTTACAAATATTCGTGAAATCTTTCATCCTATACTGGAATGGGGCTCCCACTTCACTGGCCGTGAACCCTGAGTGGGACTGTGGGGCTCATACAGTCACAAATGAACCAAACATTCCCTTTGGAATGAATAACTAGTCTGTTGTAAATGCACTTGTACTGCTGATTTTCAGAAGAGGGCATGAGCTTTTCTGCTAACAAAATATACATTCTGCTACAACTGTTACTGGATTAGAGTTTTCTTATCATTGTGCTTTCTTCTGATTAATGAATTATGTACCATAAGATACGTCTATTATCTTGCAGACAGAGATCCTTAAAAAATGTTGCCATTAAAATTGCGCCCTAGACGTTGTAGCATTTGGGAACAAGTGCTGTACTGTTTGGAAAAGGAACCACTGTTTAGTGTTGGAAAAATTTATGAACTATTTACATATAATAGATTGTGAAGTAGGCTATTTTTTTCTTATGACATGCCTATGAAGCCAGCATTTAGTTACATAATGATCTATACAGTACATACCGTGAGTTCTAAAATTGAGTGGAAATAATTCATTCATTAGGAAAAACAAATCTTACACAGTAAATATACAAATAAAGGGAAAAAATCCAATTAAAATCTCAGTCTTTGTGGAATTACTTCAGAAATAGATGTTGGCTGAGGAACTGGTATGGTATAAGACGCTGCTGGTCTACACATGCAAAGCAAATTATTATTATATTAAAAATTACAGTTTCTAAAACATTTGCTTCTCATCTGGCATCAAATAAAGTTTAATTGCAAGTTGTTTTATGTTATTTTCTCTTGGGGATATGTTTTCAAAAAGATACGCAGGAGGTTCACATGTACACACATCTCATTATTTCTCAGTGGGATTCACGTCTGTGCCACCTACTCAGGACGGGAAAGGCATACTCTGGTGTCTCTGATTTAGAGCTTCTACAACAATATAATTCTTGTTTTGCTACATCGTTCTGTAGACTGTTTCACAATGAGATTCCAAATTGCCAAAAAAAAAAAAAACAAACAAACCAAAAAACAAAAAAAAACCCCACCCAACCAAAAACCCTCAATGACTCTCAACAGTTTCTTTGACGTATTTAAGCAAAATATTCTGTTCCCTTCAACAAAAAGGCACAAAATTTTGGGTTTGAGTTCGAATTACATTTGGCCAGCAACTGCTTAAGAAACTGAGCAGTAGATACTGCAATAAAAACAGATTATATGTGGATCTAGTGCTTTCCTGGACAGCCTGTCTTGTAAATATTTGCTTTTACTATCAGCATAAGAGAGGAAAGCATTAGCCTCTTTCCACAATTTAAAAATGGCTTGAGAGAAATTGTAAAATAATCACGCAGGAAACCCCACTAAATAGCCTTTTTTATTTCCTTGGTTATTACTATGAAAAATCTTAAAAAATGTACTACATTTGGTGTTAGAAGAGTCTTGTTTAGACATTTTCTTGATGTGCTGGGCAAAAGGAGAAATTAGCTCTGCTTTAGGCTCACTGGGTGAAGGTCTCTACTGAATATATTAAATGGAGACCTTAAATAAAAGCAAAGAATATCTGAAATTATGTATAATGCCATGATTCCTGAAAAAAAGGGGGGCAGGGTGAATTATAGACAGGGGCAGCACCACTGAATCATATTTTCTGGGATTTTCTGATTATGGTTAAAACATGCCAGTGGCTTCCTGTTGCCCTTGGGGTTGGGTCCTGATCAGAGCTCACAGTCCCGGGAAGACCTGCCCCCTTCCCAACTCTGCTGCCTGCTCCCTGCCCTCCACCCACTCCAGCTGCCTTTTGGTCCCTTCCACCTGCCAGCGCTGCCTCCCAGCACAGCGCTGCTGCGCAGGCAGCTCCCTCCTTGGAGGGCTTTCTGCACCTCTTCCTCTGCCACTGAGCTTCCTCCTTCCCCTGCTGAGCCTTGGTCAGTCCCCATGACACTTTCTCCATTCATGTCTTTTGTCATCCTCATCACAGTAGTGCTTGGTTGACACGGGTCTTCCCAATGTAGTGTGAGTTCATGAGGCTGGGAACTCTGTTTATTCACCATGGTCATATATAGCAGAGAGCCTGACACATAATAAGCACTCTAATATTTGCTGAATGACTAAAAGAATACTCTGTCATTCTCTTTTCCAGACGTCAGTAAATTTAATGAAATAAATTGTGTTTTCTGGCCAGCTTATTGCTGCCCGTGTACTAGCCACTGTATTTTGTCTACTCAGAATACACAAGAACAATATAGGACTGATTTTTAATGCCTCATCATAAGCCTCATGGACGCAAGGTGATGTGCCAAAACCGAGCCTTTCTCGATTCCACCTCAACATTTCATTTTGTATAAAATAATCATAAACAACCCCCTCTGAAGGCCATTTTCCCTCAAGGTAGTTTTTGCAAACAATTATTCTATGGCAACAACAGGAAAGCGCTGCCTGGTTTTCTGAGCCTTGCCTTTATTTCTCTAGGCAGCTATGTTGTGCTGAATGCTGGGTGCCTTGAGGGGCTCTCTGCCGGTTAGAATCCAGCGATTACGGCCTGATGCTGCGCAAATGCTATCGGAAAAGTGCTGCCCATCCCCTTCTCCCATGTACTCAGTTAACTAGCAAAGGCATCAGTTTAAAATAATAAATAAAGGAAAATGAAGCACCACTGCAGTGATCTAATCAAGTGAGCAGCGATTACCACAGCCATCGCTACTCAGGAAGGGGCTTGTTCTGTTCTGCCTTACGTTGGACTCCTATTTCCACATGTCACTCTGTCAGCCTTCCTTATTATTGTCACTGCCCTTATCAGCATGGGTCATGCATTTCTATCTTATCTCTTACCTCCCTCTCCCCGTTCTTATCCATTTGGAACCACCACCTCCAGAGCTCTGGCCCTAGAGCGGACTGAGTGGCTGCTTTTCTGCAACCAGCTGGATACAATCAAGAGAACAGAACGGGAGCCCCTCACCTTTGGCACTTTGGAGAAGGCTCTTGGAAACTTCTCAGATCCCAGTTCCTCGGTTATTGTAAATTCCTTGTGTTGTCGAAGGCCAGTCACAGACCCAGACACACAATTGTCTGTCAAAATATCAGCAAAAATAAACATGGGCTGATAGATTTTATTGCTAGCTAAATCTTAACATCATTAATTTCATATTAGAAACAATGAGACCCTTCCTTATGCCATAAACTGGAGTAACAGGTACTGTCATTACATCCCATTGAACTTCAAAGGTGGATGGTTCTTTTATTGTCTCATTTAGTTTTCATGTTTCCTGGCTTCTGTGCTTGTAGAAAATGGAAACAAAGCTGTTTGTATGTTTAGAAAATTTCAAGATGGCCACTGTCATCTAAATTAGAATTTTGGCTTATTTCCAGTTTGGCCCTTTCTTCAATAACAATAATAACAAATGCAAAGCTGAAACAGTTTTGGTCTTGAGTTTGCATTCCATCCATCTTCTTTGAAATGTTAAAACATCTGGTTTTAAGAAAAAAATTAACTTCAAAATGTTTGGAGAGAAAAAGGCAACCCACAAAATAAATCAGGGTCAAGTGTTGTTATTTCACGGGTAATTATAAAGCAGTCCAATTTATTAGTAAATCTTGCATCATGCTTACTTATGGCCAGAATCATTGCAATTGTTCTTAGACTGTCATTGGAAAGTGGCTAAATTATAGGGTTTAGGAAAACACGGGCCATGTGGCCTTGTCATACCTTGCTTTCCTAAGTTTTCCATCTTGCAAGTGAAATCTTGTCTTTCTTTAGTTTATTTTCCCAATTAATTCATGAATTTTTACCAACAGTTACTTGGAAACAAAAAGACGCCCACAATAAATTATTGAAAAGAAACACTTGCTAGTTTAATTGAAGAGCAGATGGTTGGCTCAAAGGGTCTTCTTACTGTGTTTCAATAGCACAGCAAGGAAGAGGGGGACAGGTTGCAGTGGCCCCGTTAAGCTAACACAAACAACTTGGAGGAGGGTGAGGCTCAGCATTTGAGAAAGCCAACTACTTTGAGACTTTAATTACAATTCAAGAAGATTCCTCAGCCTCTCTTTTCAAGCAAAATGGATGACAAGGGCTCTTTAAACAAGTCTTCAAGAGAACATAGACCCTGGTTGAAAACATGGGGTACAAACCTCTCAGACAAGGCTATGCTAAGATTATAGCAGTATCAGCCCACTGTTGTCCAAGGTCACTAACTACTAATTCAACTCATGGTAGTTGTACACAATCAGGGAAATGTGCCCTTACTCACCAGCTGCTGAAAGGGTGCTTCTCCAAAGAACCTGAGATCTCAGTTTTTACAGCCAATGAAATAGGTCCATCTTCCGGCCCTCTAAGTTACTTACCTTCTTCCCTGTTTTCACAAGTTCACCCAGGTTAAGTATTGAAGACTTATAACTTTAATAGAAAAGATTAGCCTGATTGTGAAATTCAGTTGTTAGATTAGAAAACCAAATTAACGGTTTTCTCTCTGGGAAATTTATACATATAAATAAATTATGTAACCTTTTTCTCTCTGTCAAACAAATTAGATACATCACCAAATATAATTTATTCCTGAGTTAACTCGAAAAGTATAATTTAATCAGTATCCAAGCAATGCCAAAAATATGGGTGGGAATTAGAACATTTGGTAAAATACCAAAACCAGACAAAACCAGATCAAACTGGTCCAACTGGAAACTTCTGCTTATTTGGAATAAGTTATGTGACAATTATCTGGGCAATTACCAAACACATCAAGAAGTGAATAACATCTTGAAAGATACTTCGAAATCTTTAAATTAAAAGTGCTGCAGTTTGGGCGGTGCCTGTGGCTCAAGGAGTAGGGCGCCAGTGCCATACACCGGGGGTGGTGGGTTCAAGCCTGGCCCTGGCCAAAAACTGTAAAAGTGCTTCAAGTTTACTCATGACTGTGATCCCTGATCATCCGAGGCTACATATTCTTATCTCACTTACAACCTGAATTATCTCAGTGGTCTGCATTGCAATAACTGAGATGGTATGATGTGAAGAAAAATATGACTTGAGACCGCAACACCAGTAAAAGAAGTGATAGTCGGGACACAGAAAAGTTGGCAGAAAAGCTCTTAACTTACAATTGTATAATAATTTGAATCTATTTAATGTGGGATTGAAGGCTACACATCCTAAAGTTGTTGTTTCTTAAACTTCCCTGGTAATGAGAATCATCTCTGAGGCTTGTTGAAACTTTTGCTTTGCTATTTCTTCTCGTGGAGATCATGATTCAGTGCGCCTGGGACAGGACCCAGGAATCTGTACTTTACAAATAGTACAAGCCATTCCTAGAGAGGTTTGGGAAACACCACCTCAGAGTCTAAGGGCTTAAAAATAATTCAATAGAGGATGCACAAATGATGTCCTAAGATATTAAGAAGAGGCTAAGTTATGTGCCTCGTCTTTTGTTGCAGATAAAAGGGGTAACTTAACCATACTATTTAAATATTACTACCCACGATGGAATGTAAAGGGGTAGATCTTGGAAGGTGTGAGGTTTACTTGTCTGGTACTGATCATTCCTTCACAAATGGCCTATTGAGACCAAGTAGTGTGTACAGAGCAATAACCAATGAAGACAAGGGGTTGGGATTGTGAATGACATAATTTGGAGTAAATTTGATTTCCTCATGGACAGCATTCTTTATCATCACCATCATGAACAGGGAGCAAGGGCCCATAAAGAACCCATCGTTTTATTATTTAAGTTTTGTTTTTTATTAGATTCTCATCTGTATTCAGTGGTTAGACATGACTAACTAGATGGGCTCAAACAATTAATCTGAAAGGGAAATTTACAATGGCATTTTAACTCAGAGTTCAAAAAGTGACTAATAACACCAACACATGTTTGAAGTAGCAAATGTTACTCAGTTAAAGTTTTTTTTTCAGGATGAAAGTGATTGAGTCACATCCACCATAACATCTTGAGGGAGTGGAATATCAGTTGAAATGATTTTTTTTTTCTATGACTATGGAATCACTAAAAACAACTTCCAGAATGTTCTTCCTTCTTTCAGTGAAGATTTTATCACCTGCTCACTGACTTCTCTCAATCCCCAATCCTGCCATCTTCTTAGGGAGCTTCAGTATCCACTTGGATGAGCTGCTTATCCAGTGACCCAGGCCTTCCATTCTTTGTCACTAGTGTCATGGTGACCTTTATCTTTGCACCGTGTAGCTATTCTCTTCCACTGCTGCACACTGGATCTTGTTCTTCTGAAGGAGAACTCCTTCTGAAATATTGAATTCAAACATCCCACTCCATAATGTCGAAGTTTTATGCCTCCAATTCTGCCATTTCCTTTTTTCTGCCACACGGTTTCTGGGAGACTGGGAACTTCTGATCTTTTGTCTCTTCCACTCACCCCATGACCAAGTCTGCTTCCATCTTCACATCCTTCCCAGTCTGATGTAGATGCTCTGTCAATATTCACACCTGTCTTCTCCCATCTCCCTATTCTTCTATTGTGCCTTTTCCAAAAAGTCTTAATGCTAAACAAATCTAATTGAGCCAATTCTAGATCAATACAGTTTCATGGCTTGTGAAAATCAAAGGAAGTCAAAGCGAGTGTCGCTGTATACTCGTCATCTCCAAAATCAACTTCCCTTCAACAAGGCCTAGCAGCATTTCCAGGAATTATTAGTTGACTCTCCCTGCTGCTTTCCATACTGGTGCTTTCAACCCTTCTATGTGTTCTTTGAATCTCTGATCATCCCTTCTCCCCTGTTCTCAAGGGATAATCTTTTCTAACTTCTAAGAGAAAATATAGGTCATCCTAAAGAACGCTGTCAAGTAAGCACCATCTTCCAATGTGGTAACACTTTCTTCTATCTGTGATTAATCCCTCTACTGTGTCTAAAGCATTGTGGTTGTCTCCTTAAGGATCTCCTTTCTATCTTTTCACTTCAGTCTCTCCCTAATGATTAGTGTTCATAGTTCAAATATTTCTCATCTAAAAAAGAAACTATATACAACCCTTCCTCCCCTCAGAGCCTGCCCACCTGGACATCTCTCTTCTCTGATTGGTGGTTACAGTTATTAAGTGAGTCGTACACTCAACTGCCTTCACACCTGTGTCCTTCCTGTACTTATACTTGAACCCCAAAACCTGGCTGTGTTCTAGGACTACTGAACCTCACAGATCTGTGTCTCTATTATTAAATCTAAAAAACAATTCTTAGACTACATTTTACTTGTCTTTTAAGGAAAATTGGACATGATGGACCATATATTCCTTTTAAACATTTTTCTTTTTGAAACTTCAAAGTATTCCTAATTCTCTATTATTTCTCCTTATCTCTTTTGAAGACTCCTTTAACTACCAGTTATTGGTTATTTTTAACTACCAATTATATTTCTTCTATTCTCAATTATTGGTCCTTTACGTCTCTCACTTAGTACACCCAATGCTGTGGTTTTTATAGCATGTACACTAAAATGACTGTCTACTCACATCCCTGTCCCTATTTCCTTCCATCATGACACATGTTGAGAGCTACCTACTGCCACATTTCTCATCCAGACTATAGTCATACCTCCCCCGATCACTAAAACAGTCTTCTAATGTCCTCTATGCCTCTAGACTCAGTTGGCCCTCATCTACAATCCAGTCAAGATGACATTTTATACGCAAAATTGATGCCCACCTTTTCCTGAAAACCTTTCAGAGGTTTCAAGGCCCTCCACTATCTCAACCCAATCCAGCCTTATTTCTTAGTAGTTTTTCCATGAGCTCCATACTTTAGGTGTATCGGATATATTTTTCTTGATTGAGCTGGGGTCTGTATCACTTTGAGGCCATTGTAGATTGTATTTTCTTGGCTAGTGGTGTTTTGCTGTCTCTATTTCTGCCCTTACACTCTATGGGTTTTATCTAAGATGTTTCTTTCTCCAGGAAGCCTTCCTGATCACTCAATCTGCTTGGTAATCCCATAGCAATTTGAAGTTTCCCTCCTTCTGTACTCTTCACCCTCATTTGCTCTTCTGATCACACCAAAGACTTCTTGAGAAAAGGAAATGCATATCTTGGCCACAACTATCCCCTAACACAGCATAATCCCTGGGACAAAGTATATGCTCAGCTAAGAACAAATTAGTGGATGACTATATTTCCAGAAGTAGAAAACTTTATTCAAGACTAAGGAAAAGAAAGGGAAAATGAGAGAAGTAAGACCTTTTTTAGGATGAGAGAGTTATATGTGCAGTTCTTGTCAAAAGAAAAAGTATTGTTTCTTTCTGAACTTTTTGCGCTCAGAAATTTTTCGTGGGGCTTTTCTACTGGAAGAAAAAAATTTCATTGGTACTTTAGGGCAGATTTATCATAGTGTTCACAGTCTTCTGTTTAACTGTGGTCACTAACAGCATTAGCACTTCTTTAACAGATAAATTAAAAAGGAAGGACACTGCTAATGTTATTCCTTTTCCACCGCACACCTATTTACATCAGCTCAATTCCAAGATGACTAACTCCCATTGGACTGTTTGTAGAAGGAAACGCAGGTGAAGTGACTCTGCTAAGACAACATTAAAACTCCTTTCGAGATGACATTTCAATTATCTCAGGAATATGTCCTCTTTTTCCATATCATATTTTCCATGATAAGAAAACATGGAAACATAGTGCATTTTGCTAACATAAGTGGTAAAATAGTAGTAGAAGATTCAAGTAAGTTAAGGGAGAATTTCTTTTTTTAAAACTGGTCTCAGATGATACTTTTCTTGGGTTCCCTTTTCTCTACACTAAATCACACCATTTCTCCAACTTCAAACACCTTGATCATACCTCTCTTCATACCTTTCAATTTCTTCCTCCCAAGGGGAGGGTAAAACATGTGTTTGAAAGAGCTTTATCCCTAACACAATCCATGTGACCTACGTGTCTTCCAGAATGATTTCTGGTGGGAATGCTAGTGATTTCAAGGGTCACGTGTAATTTCCTGCTGAGCTGTTTAGCATGTGCAAATTACCATTTGACCTCCATAGTGACATATTTGTCATAGCAATTTTCACTTCTAGTGAAACGAGTTAAACTGCCTCAGTAAAAGTGATTTTAAGCAGTAATTTTTCATACAAAACCTTTCACATGGACCTGTCACTGTGTGTTTTACAGATTGATACCTGGGCTTCAGATACTTCTTTTCATGTTGTTTTTAATAAGAAGCACAATATTTCCATAACTCATATTTGGAATGGTTCCTGGTTTTGGAAGCAGATTATTAAAACTGAGCATATGGCGGTCTTAAAGTAGAACCTTATTGGGGAAAAACAGTTGATCAAGACTATTTTGCAGCATTGACAAATTAAGTGGTTGCAAAATCTTGATAAAACAAGGTTTATTCCTTATAACTTTTTAAACATTAAAATTAGTGAACTATTTGTGTTGGGTAAGTTATAAGTTATTAGACAGTTTCTTTGTAAGCTGGCATGGTGAGACTGGGGAGAGAAGACTCCAGGCTCCTCTGGCTCATGGGATTTACTGAGAAACATTCCTTCAGGGGCACAGGGACTTCAGGACCCCAAGAGGGGGACAAAAGCAGTGGAGAAGTGGCAAGCGTATGCTGTCAGTCTGAAGCCTACTGGCTGTGGTGGCTGCGGGGACAGCAGCTACAGCAGTGGCAAGAGTTTGCAGACAGGGAAGGCCTTCCCTGTGGGGTTTTTCTTTTTAACTTGGGCACTTGGTTGAATATTTTAAAACAATTCTATTGTCCCTTTGTCTGTATCTCTTCACTTGTGATTGTATTGCTCAGAGAATCTTCATAAAGAAGTTGAATTTTCAAGGATTGACCTTAATGATGAAATATTAGAGAAAAAGGTGAGGCTAATCCTAACTGAATGGAGCAATAAAATGAGAATCTGGTTAAAAGAACTGTTTTTTTGCGTGTCAAGACACCAGTACCATCACACAAAGGATTGCTCTTCCAATTCAGTCACACACGTACATTCACCTCTTTTTTACAAGGAATGTAATCAGGAAATATACTATCCAAACATGCGCAGTGATTGTGTTTATTTCATCATTAAAATTTCCTGAGGGCCAAATGTCAGCCCTCTGCAGTGCACTTGATATCCAACAAAAAACAACTTTAGCAGAAGAAAGGGAAGACAGTTAAAAACTTACTGCAATAGTGTATGAGACATGTAATCTTGGGAGTGTATCTAATGTGTGATGGAATATTCATTAGGTATCTAATGTGTGATAGGTATTCATTAGATAGACACAGGAAGAAATAAGGGCATCTGCAAACACGGGGAGCCATTAAGTTTGCACTTGTTAAGAGCATTGTGCATAGTTTGGTGAGGTTAGATTTCATGATGCTTATCAGGAAGTGGCAAGTGATGGCTCTGAAAAGATGAGCTGAACCTTTTCTCATAGGCTGTAGGAAACTGGCAACAGCTTTTAAGTGACATGAGTGTTTTTGTTTTTAGAAAGATACCTTTGGCAGTCACAGGGAGCAGGGACTGGAGAACAGTCAAATTACATTAAGACATCAGTTAGGAATATCCAAAAATGATGAGGGCTTTAAATTCTAGCAATGTACTGGAGATAGAAAGTTGGAGCAAATTTGAACAATTTTTTTTTTAAAGGAAAGCATAACTGATGACTTTAATGAACTTTGAATGTGAGAAAAGAGAAAGAATGAATAATCAGAGATGGTTTTTGAGTTCTGAATGGGATGGCTGCACTTCTCTTGGTGCTGTTGACCAAGAAAGGATTATAGAAGGTCATGAACAGCTTAGGGAGAGAATAAAATGAGATCAGTTTTGGATTTATTGATTTAAAGGAATGAGTAGGGCATCTACATAAGTATGATCTGTAAACTATTAAAAAGATAAGCTTTGGCTCACAGAGACAGGAAGACGGAGGAGTAAGCCACAGATTATCACCACATAGTCAGATTAGATTGCCATGGGTATGCAGAGACATTTTGATTTTGTTAATCTAACATTCTCATTTTCATTCATGGGACATCTGGATGAAACCATTTTGTTTTATAGGTAGGAGGATTATAGCTGGTGATTTTTTAAAAGCTAAGCTTTAATAATTATTTTTAAGGGGATCAAGAAGCTATGTCAGAAGGTTCTCTCCAGAACATCAGTGTCAGACTATCCTGTCCCTCAGAGAGTCTGTATAGAAGAGGAGCAAATCCTGAGGAACTCCAGCATTGAAGAAACAGGCAAGTGAAGAGTAGAACAAGAGAGAGAGGGGGAAAATAATGTCAGAGGCTTAGAGGAAAAGTCAGGAGAAAATGGTATCATGAGAGGAAAGGGAGGTGGTTTGTGAGGAAGAATAGGATCAACAGGTAAGGATTGAGCCATTAGGAAGCTACTGCTCATCTAAACGATGTCAGGAGGTGTGAAGTGGGGAGAGAAGTCAAAGCATAACTCATAGAACAAAGGCAAGAAAGATGTCCAAAATGCTGTTGTCGAAATTGGTCATGAAAAGAGGGGAAATATAGTAATCATTTGAAAAAGATTTAGGATCAAGACGAGGATTTTTTAGTTGGTGTTTTTTTTGTGGGAGGTGCTGGGGAGCGTGGAGGATGGCTTATCTGAAAACATTCGAGGTGGAAGGAGAGGAGCTAGTAGAGAGGGAGAGTTTGAACATAGCAGAAAAGGATGCTGATTCTTTATAAGGTAGGAGGAAATGTGATTATTCTAGGAGAGACATTAGCCTTGACAGGAAGGAGCCCCATCTTTCTCTCTGATGTTTAGCAAAATATCGGCACCAAAATAGTTAAGTTTATTTGTGTGTATGTACGTACAGAAATACATTGAGGAAACACTGGATTTCATTTTACATGGCTGCCATTTTCTCAATGAAGTCTGAGTTATTTACTAAGCTCGAGAGTAAGGGTGGGCAGGGTGGGGTACATGTTTTGAACAACTGCCCTGAAGAGTAGAAGCTGACTAGGAAAATAAAAACTTGTGGGGCAATGCTGAGAGATAGTGCAATCTTTTTTGATTTATAGGGGGCCAACCTGGGGTCTCAGGAGAGGAAGGAAGGAGAGAGTGCCCGTCTAGATAAATGTACTGACGTGTGCTTGGGGGCAGAAGGGGCTGTGAAGACACAGAGATGCTGAGTAGGTACGGAGGCAGAGCAGGTGTACCCTCACAGACTCTCAGTCCTGTGTGTGGCTGCAACAGGGGTGAGCAGGCCGTGGATGTGAGCCAGACGAGTGATAGTTCTGAATAGCTGCTCTAGAGGCTGCAAATTCAATTAGCAACATGTTGAACGATTGTAGAATCAGGATGCTAAAACACCTCAGTTTGGAAAGCATAAGTGTGTCATGTCACACCAGTCTGTCTGGTTGGGGGTGCGTGTGTTTAGATATTTTTAAGGATGACAAACAGATCTTTGTAGAAATGGAGAAGGGTTTGGAGGTCTTTAAAGAGGTTAAATTGAGAGGGCCAATGTGTGGGGAAGCAAAGAAGTACAGATGACTTTAAAAGTCAAATGTTTTAAAAACGTAAGGATGAAGGTGATTAGTTGTCTTTATAAGTCTTAATTCTTAAGAGTCCATTAAATTCACTATAACTTAGAGGAACTTGAACTCCTCTGTTAATGACTGATTTGTAATTCAATTATCCATGAGGATAGTGGTCATGTGTTTCTGTTTTTACTAAAGTGCCTAAAAAAGTCACATGCAAATAGCAGATAATTACTAATTGTTTTTTGAACAAATGCTATCCAAAAATGATTCCTGCTGTCTAATTATATTCGAAGAAGAAATAGTAAAAATAGGGTTGAATATTGTGATTATTTTACATTTATATTTATTTTTCTTATAAGCATATTAAACCCATATGGGGATAGGTTTATAGAGAACTGATGATATTGCTGGATGATTTTGCATAAAGTATTTATTTGGGAGCCTCTAGGATTGTTTATAAAGGCAAAGAAAGGGAAAAGAGAAACCAAGCTTTAACATAGCAGGGTGAAAGGCTTTATATAAAGAAAACACTACATAAGAAGACAGGTTGAATAAATTCTTCCATAGAAAATAAGTTATTTCATTTTAAATAAAATTTATGGGTTAGAAATTTAAAGATGAAGAAAAAAAGGATAAGGGCTATCAAATCAGATATTAAAGAAAATGCTCTACTTTGCAGTACTTTATTTTTTATTGAGCAATAATAATAATAATGCGAAAAAAAGTAACTGTCACATTGTCAGATAAAAGTATGTCTATCATAGAATGCTTTGACTCTGAGGTTCTGCATGGAGTCATCAGTTAACTTCTTTCTTTTTTTCCCCAAGGTCTAAAAAATAGACAACTAATATTTCTAAATAAAAATAGAAGATAATTTCAAAAAAACAGATCATGCCAAATCTTACAAACAATAGAAAAAGAAGAAATATTTTAAAATCATTCTACTTCATCTAGATATACCTGATATTAAAATCGGAAAAAATGTATTATTATAAAAGGAAATTATAAACATATTTCACTTATAAATGAGGATGCAACATCCTAAACAACATATTAATAAGTTGAATTAAAAATTATTGTTCAAATAATGTACTTTGGTCAAAATTATATCTAATTTATGTGAGAATTAGTCACTGTTTTCTTTTCTTTTATTTTGCAGTACTTTTAAAATGATCAACTGGGACTCACTTCTGAATGAATGTAAACCAAAAATTCAGTTCCTCTCAAGATGAGCGTTGCAAGTCCACACAAGACTCTCAGACTTTTCCTAAAGTTCTATAGCTATGTGACTGATAAATTTGATAAATAGTGCATTATTGCCACTTTTATTAGAAGGAAAAATGATCGTTAGTTTTGGCTTGTTGGACCAAAATAAACAGAAGATCGTAAGTCAGTAATTATTTTAGTCCTTATTTCCCTTCATTGATATTTTAATAGCATCCTTTATTCACTAATACAGAAGATATCTAGATTATTCTTGATATTTCAGAAATAGTTGATACTATGGTAGAAAAAAAGATCTTCTTTTATGTTGTTTCCTTAACAGAACAGCAAATACATGGTGTTGGTTCTAGTTAATGCCCCCTGGCAGCCACTCACATTTGTGACCTCTTGGATGTCTCCTCTTCACTAAGCCATCGCTCCCTCTACAAAGGTGCAGGGGCAGCTCTGCTGTAGTGCTCAGCAGAGCAGAGGAAGAAACCAAAACAATACATTGACTCTAATTAAGGCTGCTTTCTAACATGTGCTATAAAAGAAAGACATATGGTATGTTTTAAGATATTATCTCTCTGATGCAAGGGTAAGCCTTCTTTTGCAAAAAAAAAAAAAGAAAGAAAGAAAGAAAGAAAAAGAAATTTAAGTAAAAGTAGAATTTGATGTGCAGAACTTGTCATGATTTAGCTTGTATCTATAACCATAAGCTTCCTATAATAGAATCCTTGTAGGGTGTTTCAGAATTATTTGGTCAATTAAGCTCTTAAGTATCTAAAGCTTGGTCAAATTTTAATTGTAAATTTATAACTCAGAGAATTAACCAGATGTATACTTCTTATTTTCCCTTTGTTAGACTTCTGTGAAATTTAAACAATGCTGAATGTTGAATGTTTTCAGCATTGATTGATAACTTAGTAATCAAACACAGTGTATTCCAAGCATTGTAATTGCTTTTGGGAGCTTTAAAAGAAGTTACTTACAATCTAATAAATTCGAAGAACATGTGAGAGCAGATTTTTATATAAATACAACTTTGTTTTCCATTGAACTTTGAAACTTACCATTTATAAATGTTTTGAGAGTTGTTAATTGGTTATGCTTGAAGTTTTTATAACCCAGGAGAGGGCAACTCTCTTTCTACACAATCATGACGGGGCATTGAGCCTCAGCTCTTTTCATTCCTTCCACCTGTATTTACCTGCACCTACTATGTGCTGGCATGCATGATTCACAGTTGTTAAGAAGAAATGATTCATCAAATGGAATTTTGGTAAGCTTTGATAAAAACAATACATATCTCCAAAGTCTCCCCTGAAGTCTCCATACATTGAGACCAAATGTACCCTTATCTATAGGATATAATTACAGAACATTACAAAATACTTACAAACTATTCTCTACACTTTAGGCACCTTTTTATAAAATTTTGTAATGAGTATTTTGTAAGTTAAGATACATTCAGCTTCAATTCTCCATGTTCTCTGTTTGTGGTAATTTCAGGGGCAACTTGGGATACCCTGTACTTAAGATAGCAAAGGGAAGACTTACAGTATTCTTACCATAAACAGAATGTGTGATTACAGCACAGTAAAGGACAGCCTTTACATGATTAAGTTCTTAAAAAGCATATATTACATGAGGAGTGAAGGAATGAATAACTTTTTCAATTTTCATGTTCAGCAAACCTGACAGAAAAAAATGTCTCTGGCTCTTATTAATTGAGTGACTATAAAAACAATATGAAAGTGGAATTTGGGAGAGAAAAAGGGGTGATAATGGGGGAAAATCACATCAAGAGAACAAAAAGAACATCTTCAGGAGGAAAGAGAAAGTCGAAAAATTACTACATTTCCCAGGTATTTTCTTCAAGCTAGTTTATTATTTCCACTTACGTTATACGTATTTTATGGTAAGTCTGTATCTCAAAAAGATACAATGCTTAACAGAGTATTTGTACTTGCATGCAAGAATATTTTATTATTCCGTTCATCTTTTATTTTTGTTATTTTGGTTGGAATCAAGAAAACAAATGTTTGACATCTTATTGTTTTAAAAAGTAGCTAATAATGTGTTAGCTATTACTAATCTCTAGAGACTCTTTCCCTTAAATTGAGTAATTAGTCTAACAAACTTAACATGTCTAGTGCTAACATTCTCACAGCTTTAAACAATTTATCTTTATTTTATTTTGGCACTTTTTAGCTTTCTAATAATGACTGGTTTCATAATCCATTTTCTGATCACTATAATCCATTTTCTGATGCCTGTATCTGAAGCTATTCACAACCCTATCATCTATCTCCCTAGACTTGAACAATTAAGACAGTTTAAAAAATTAAATATTTTATGATAATTATTTTTGAATTTTTATTGTGGTAAAAAATATACCATGAAATTTACCGTGTTAGTCATTTTCAAGCATACGGTTGTATGGCATGAAGTACATTCATGTTGTTTTGTAACCATCACCACCATCTGTCTCCAGGACATTTCATCTTCTCCATCTGAAACTTTGCACTTCTCCATCTGAAACACTACCTCCCCCTGCTCCCCTTCTAGCCCCAGCAACCACCATTCTACTTTCGGTCTCTATGAATTTGATTACTGTTGGCATTTCACATAACTGGATTCAGACACTATTTCTCCTTTTGTGATGGCTCATTTCACTCAGCATAATTGCGCAAGGTTCATCTCCATCATAGCACGTCAGAATTTCTTTCCTTTTTAAGGCTGAATAATATTCTTTTGCATGTATAAATTACATTTGGTTTACCCACTTATTCATTGTCAGACGCGTGAGTTGCTTCTACTTTGGCTATTGTGAGTAATGGCACTGTGAGTGTGAAGGCAGAAATGCATATTTAAGCCTTTTTTTGTTCCATTTTGGTATACTCCCAGATGTGGGATTGCTGGGTCATATAGGAATTCCATGTTTCACTTTTTTTCTTTTTGTATAGTGGCCACCGTAGGGATGAGCAGGGGTATCTCATGTAGCTTTTTACTTACATTTCCCTGACAGTTACTGATGGTGGACACCATTTCATCCATGCACAGGCCATTTGTAGATCCTCTTGGGAGAAATATCTTTTTAAGTACTTTGTAAACTGAGTTATTTCTTTTTGTTGTTATTGAGTTGTATTCATTCTTTATATATTCTGGATATCCACCCCTTCTAAGGCATGTAATCTGTAAATATTTTTCTTCCATTCCATGGGTTGTCTTTTCACTTCTTTGCTGGTGTCTTTTGATGCACCGGAGGATTTTTTTTCTTTTTCACTTTGATGAAGTCTTATCTGTTTTTTACTTTGTTGTCTGTGCTTTTTGTGCAACATCCATGAAATAATTGCCCAATTCAAGGTCACAAAACATTTTTTCATGGTTTCTTCTAAGGGTTTTATAGTTATAACTTTTATGTTTAGTTCTTTTATCCCTTTGAGTTAATTTTTATATATGGCATAAGGTCAGGGTCTAACTTCATTCTTTTACTTGCAGATGTCCAGTTTTCTCATCATCATATATTAAAATAAACATCATGACTCCTTTTTCAAAAAGCATTTGATATACATGCTAGAGTTTCATTCTGGGATCTCTATGTAATAATTACTTTTAATAAACTTTTTATTTTGGAATAATTTTATATTTATAGAAAAGTTGGAAAGATAGCACATGGTTTCTCTCAGCTAGTGTTCCTTATTGCTAGCTTCTTACAACAACATGGTACACTTCTGCAAACCAACATTGGAATATTACTATTAACTAAACTCTGTATGACCCACATTTCACCAGTTTTCCATTATTGTTCCAAGACCCAATTCACAAGAACACATTGCATCTAATTGTCATGTCTCCCCAATTTTCTCTAAACTATGACAGATTCTCAGTCTTTCCTTGTTTTTCATTACCTTGAGAATCTTGAGGAGCCGGGTATCCTATTGAATGGTCTACATTCTGAGTTTGTGTGATGTCTTTATTACCCTAGAGTCATGAGTTTTCTAATGAACATTAGAGAGGTGAAGTGCCCCTCTCCTCACGTGATGTTGGGGGTACATGGTATCTACATGGTGTTAATCTTCATTCCTTACTATGGCAATGTTGTCTTGTTTTCTCCACTGTGAAGTTACTCTTTCCCCAATTCTATACTCTATTGTTAGAAGTGAGTTACTAATTCCATCCCTTACTCAAGAGGAGGAGAATTAGGCTCCTGGAGGGGAAATTCTGTATATATTATTGGAATTCTTCTCTAAGAATTTGTCTCTTCTTCCTGTTGGTTTATTCATCATTTATTTACATCAGTATGGGCACATGGATATATATTTTATACTTTGGGCTATAATCCAACACTCCATTATTTATTTGTTGCTCAAATTATTTTATATTTGGCCTCTGGGTGGGTGCTCTTTCAGGTTGCTCCCTGTGTCCTTTTTTGCATGTTTTACAATTCTTTGTTTTTTATTCTAGTACTAGAGTAGAAATGTTCCTGCTTATGTTGTTTTACTCAGCTCTAGAATCAGACATTTCTTTAAGGTCACCTGTTTCCTTTTATCTATTTTCTTTTTTTTTTGGATTTAAAAACCGAGATCTGACACAAATTAAATTTTCCATACCATTTATTGCTTTTTATTTCAAAATGTCTTCTATTGACTTTTTATTTTGATAGGGTTAATGTTTTGCTAATTGTAATTTTTCATAAATAAAGTTAATACTACCAATATGAAATTAACCTGGAATGTTTTTGCATCACTTTCCCAGTAGTGTGATGAATTGTTAGTGATTCTCTTTAGCTGGAGAAATACAAGTGGAAACGCTGAATTCATCAGGCCAGCCTCTTCTCAACAAAATCAAAGCCATTCAATCAGTGTGACCAACATACATGTCCTGTGGTTTGTTAAACAAAGAATTTACCTTTGTGATTTATCCCCATTATAGGCACTGTATTAAGTTATTTATAGTTCTTGAGAAATTCACCACTAAGGTAATCTTAAATTTCCCAGAAAAGCTTGCCTTGAGGACAGAGTCATAGAAAATGATTGTCCACTGGAGACTTTCTTAAAAACTCCTTTTGGTTAGAAGACTTTGAATAAAGTATTCTTTATTTTGCAAAAGATAGACACTTAGAGATAATCTTTTTAAAATTTCTTTTTCCACTGGTATTTTCAAAAAGTCTTTGAAATTCAGAAAGCAGAAAAGTGTTCTTATCCTCAAGCTTAAAAAAATTAACTAATTCTCCTTATTCAATTTAATTCCAGGTGTTCAAAGGAAATACAATTATTTTTCTCTTAATGAAAGTGGTAATAATGTACTATTTAGCGGGTTTATCAGTTCTTATTAATAAAAAAAGTTGACAGAAAGAAAAAATAAAAGGAATTTAGGATACATATGAACCTTTTCATCTAAAATACAATACCTCTCATTGCTCTCAGTAAATGGTGCCTTCTATACCTCTGTGAAACTCAGCTTTAAATGATTTTTAGATTTTAGAAAAAAAATGCTTATTTTGGGGATTAGTAAAAATCACACTAATCATAATAAGTAAAAAATTATGGGTCTTCCTAGATACTACACAAAATCCAACTCTCTCCCCTTGTGAAGACTTTCTTAGACTGTTTATTTTCTTATAATTTTGAGAGATTTAATTATATCATATATTCTTATAATCCTCTATACTGAGTAGAATCATTTTTTTTGTAATTGGATTCCTCAATCTGAAAATAATTTTAGCCAAATGATTTTGATTATTTGAGTCTGTCTAAAAATCTGTTGTGGTTAACATGGGTTTATCATTCCTCCGATTGGGCTATATTCAGCCTCATTCTCTGCACTGAATTCCCATTATTGTCCCCCAATCTGCACCATTTTTTAGCATTGGACTTTAAAAATACACACAGTTGTTTTCAATTAAGAAATTAAACAGGATACATAGTAGTGATGATTACATGGCGTGTGTACATTCATCGTGATTGCTACCGGTTTATTTGTGTCTTTGTAATACAAAGGTGGCCTTGAAGATTGGATGCCATATGTACAAAAGCTAACCTAACAAGTCTTTATACACTCCCTGTGTGCTTATTTATTCATTATATAAACAAATTCCCTGTGCTACAGGTACTTCAAATTTGCATTAAAGATAATTTAGGAATATCTTTTCTCATTCAGTTGTAAGCTCTAACCTGCATACTACCAAATTTTATCTTGAATAACCAAACCAAAACCAAACCAAACTGACCTTCATTTGGGGTAAGAATAATACAGGTATGACGTATGTAAACAGGCCAGTCCTTGTATTTCCAGGGGCTTTCTGAAACCAGGATCATCAGATGACTTTATCGACCCTATTATAAATTGGCTTTAGTAAAAACAAGAATGTTTGTAAGCATACTTTTATTCCCAGACTGATTCCTTAACCTTTAAGATAACCATCTGAAGTATCTTACCTGGTTCACAAAGATTAATTGAAGAAATGAATTGAGATTACATTTGTAGTAAACTCCTTTGTGATCTCTTTATCTTATTACTCTATGTAGTTTTTAAAATGTACGTTGTTTTTTTGAAATGCAGTAATGGTCAAAATTATCACCCATAAAAAACTGGGACAAACTACTCAGGTAATTTTTCAATTAAGAAGAATATGATCCCCAAATCCCATTTTAATTGAGAAACTACTGAAATAAGGAAAGTCTTCCTCCATCTCACCAAAAACCCAGAGTAAATAGGAAAATATTAATGAGGTGTGATCAGGGGAGATGGTAGTGTAATGACAATAAAACTAGATGTAACAGATAAATGCAGAAATGAACAATCAATGTTATACTGTATTTAATCTGAACCAGTGACGTAATTATTCAGAAGTAATACTAAGGCAGTTGACTCCAGTGAGGGGAGATCTACATGGTCAGCTTATAGATGAGGCAGGGGTAAGTATCTTCTCAATTTTGGCTGTATTAATCAATTCCATCTATATTACTGGGAAATTTTCCTATTGTATTTGTATTAAACAGTAACAACAAGTGTTTCTAGTCTTAACATGATTGTATTGTAATCAGCAGGGTTTTAAAAATTGTCTCAGGTTAATCTTGGTGATCCTCACATTATACTCACTCTCATTCTTATCAGCTCTACTTGGTGGCAGATTGCAAGCGTTCCTTATTATCCTGTTAAATCAAGAGGTGAAAGCCTTTCAAGGATTCTCTTTTAAAACATCTTTTATTAATGCTAATATGCCAGATGGGAGAAATTAAGATGGTTCTGTTCTTCATGCTGCTGCTACCCACAATTTTACCACATCATTTGCTGGTTAAGGAAGCATATGAAAATGATAGGTAGAGCTCACAGTTGTAAAAGTTCAGAAATGATGGAATTCCTTGTCTAGGAAAAACACTTATATATATATATATTTTTTTTTTTTTTAAATTTTCTTAGGGGGAAAAATGCAATCGCTCCTTAGACACACCTAAGCAATGCTGGCTAAGATGGAACTCATATGAAACATAATGTTTCCCAGTTACTCATGTTTACCTTAATCTTAAATTCTAACCTGTAGCTGGCAAATGATCATACAAGAATAATCCTTCTTGATGCACAGGGTTAATTTGTCCAGAGCAGCTAAATTCATTTAAGCGTTGCTTATTTCTCATTTCTCATTCTTCGGGAAATCAGCATCTCTTGAGAATGCCCATTCACTCTTTCCTTTCTGTAGGTCTTGGGAAATACGTAGGAAATGTCTTTGCAATTTATGGAATCACTTCCCTACCCATCTGACTAGGAGAGTGTTTCCAGTCCTTAAATCTTCTCGTAGACTCTGTCAGTACCACGGGTGCTAAGCAATTGTGCCCCTGGAGGCTGAGGCAGCGGGGTGCCCGCAGCCCGAGTCTGAGGTTGTGGTGAGCTACCACGCCCACTGCACTCTGCTCAGGGGCATAGGGTGGGACCCTGTCTCAACAACAACAACAAAAAATCTTCTCGTAGACACATTCAGATAAACTTTGTGTTTTAAACAGTTCATGAACTCTGAGTTGCTTTTCCACTCAATCTCTCTGTCTTCAGAAGGATAAGCTTGCACCGATTCTGACTTTTGCTTAAGTTATATAACTTATAAACTTCAGTGTGTAATATTTATTAATAAGTGAATGTATTTTGAAACAAATTACTTTCTGCCTTACTGCTTGAAAACTGAGTTGAGGAAAGAACCAAAACTTTTCGGTTCTTTAGTGGGTGAGACCAGGATTGTCAATGCTGTGGTTGTGTTTAGTGAAATCACCAGCTTAAATAAAAGGTGAGTGTGGTATTTTTCTTTGATTCGGTTCTGAAACCAAAAAGAACTCCCTGTTTCCCTATTTTCTTTTTCCCTACTCTGACTTGACTATTCCATTTTCTATCCATCATTTTCCAAGTATGTTTCCCAAAGCCCAGATCTGCTGAGAGACCAAGGAGCAAATGCTGGGAATTAATATTCACGTATGTTTGGAAAGCCTGAAGATTGCGTTGGACTTTACTCATGTTAGATATCCTAAACCCACAGTAGAGAAGACTGGGATGAAAGGCAATGTCAATTGCTGGGAAGAGATAAGAAGTCAAAAGCACAATGAAATTAGAGTCGAAATATCTGGGCCAACCACTTAAAAATTCATTAGTGTGCTGTCTCTGGAAAGCCAGTTAATTTCTTTGAACTTCATTTTGTTATTTACAACTTCTGTCTATATTTATGGAATACATGTGATATTTTGTCAAAGCATAGAATATGTGTTGATCAAGTCAAGGTTTTCTGACTTCATTAGCTCAAGTACTTATCATTTCTTGTGTTGGGAACATTTCAAGTCCTCTTTTCCAGCTACTTTGAAATACACAATTCATTGTTTTCACAGTAGTCACCTGCCCTGCTATTGACCATTGCACCTTGTTCCTTCCATGTAACTGTATGTTTGTACCCATCAACCAGCTTTCTTCATCCCCTGCTGCTCCCATATTCTTCACAGCCTCTGGTATCTATCATTCTACCTTCTACCTCCATGAGATCAATGTTTTAGCTCCTATACATGAGTGAGAACATTTAATATTTGTCTGTGTTTAACTTACTTCACTTAACATAATGACCTCCAGTCCCATCCATGTTGCTGCAAGTGACAGGACTTCATTCTTTTTTTTTTTTTGGGGGGGGCGCACCATACACTGGTTTTATAGACCGTTTAACACATTTTCATCACACTGGTTAACATAGCCTTCCTGGCATTTTCTTATTGTATTAAGACATTTACATTCTACATTTACTAAGTTTCACATATACCCTTGTAAGATGCACCGCAGGTGTAATCCCACCAATCACCCTCCCTCCAGCCACCTCTCCCCTCCCTACCCTCCCTTTCCCCCTTCCCCCTGTTCTTGGGTTATAGCTTTCAGGTGAAAGCCATAAATTAGTTTCATAGTAGGGCTGAGTACATTGGATACTTTTTCTTCCATTCTTGAGATACTTTACTAAAAAGAATATGTTCCAGCTCCATCCATGTAAACATGAAAGAAGTAAAGTCTCCATCTTTCTTTAAGGCTGAATAATATTCCATGGTGTATATATACCACAATTTATTAATCTGTTCGTAGATTGATGAACACTTGGGCTTTTTCCATGACTTAGCAATTATGAATTGGGCTGCAATAAACATTCTGGTACTTCATTCTTTTTAATGGCTGAATAGTATTTACTTGTGTGTGTGTGGGGAGGGGTGTGTGTACACATTTTATTTACCCTTTCATTCACTGATGGACACTTGTGTTGATTAACTACGTATCTTGGCTATCGTGAATACTGCTGCAGAAAACATGGGATGCTAGTATCCCTTTGGTATATTTCCTGATTCCCTTTCCCTTGGATACTCAGTAGTGGGATTGTTGGATTATATGGCAATTTCATTGTCAGTATTTTGAGAGATTGTCATGTTTTGCCTAATGGCTAATTTACATTTTTACTAATAGTATGTAAGAGTTCCCTTTTCTCCACATCTTCACCAGCACCTGTTATTTTTCATCTTTTTAGTCATAGCCATTCTAACTGAGGTAAAATGATAGCTCACTGTAGTTTTGATTTGTATATTTCTGATGGTTAGTTATGTTGAGCGTTTTTTCATTTACTTGTTAGCCATTTGTATGCTGTTTTTTGAGAAATGTCTATTTATATTCCTTGCCTACTTTTTAATGGCATTTTTTTGCTGTTTAATTTTTTAATATACTCATATATTCTTGATTAGTATGTTAGTATGTTAGTTCCTTGTTGGATGAATAGTTTCTTTACTGGTAATTATTTATTCCTTTAATGGCAACTGTCTTTTGCCGACAAACAGGATGTCTGAAACTTCATTTCCTTTACATGATTGTTGATGTGGCTATAGAACCACATGAAATATAAAGTGTATAACATAAACGATAATCACATATTTTCTATGGCTTATTGTTCAAAGAAATACACAGATTTTTTAATAGTTCTTGTGTGTATGGCTTGTTTTTTTGTGTTGATCTTACTATTTAATTTATGTTTCAGATTATTTAAAGTATCAATGGTATGGTTATGTAAGTGTATATCTTGAAAGGTAACCTAGAAGTTATTGCAGTCAATAAAGAAGATGTTTGAAATTCAGTTTTATATTTAATTTTGCTGCACATTCAGTTCTCATGCAAAAACAAATAAACAAAACCAAAAATTACATCACCACCACAACCTCCACCAACATGGATAACAAAACAACAACAGTAAAGCACTATCTGTTTCTTGCCGGCAGTTAGGAAAATCCATTTTTCATATGTACAGTTCTTTCAGAGTATACGAGGAATTGAATGAATATGGAAATCGCTTACCATTAATATAATTGAATCCTAAAGTAATAACCAATGGTGCATAACTGCCAAAATTTAAGATTACAATGTTTGGACTTCTCTATTAAACATATATCTGCCCTTTACAGATTGTTCTCAACTATTCATATTTAAAAAAAAAATACAGTGTTGTTCACCTTCTGCCCTTGTAATTTCCTTTTTAGCAGTTTCTGAGAAAGAAATACACACAACTGGTAGAGCTATAACAAGGCAGAGCTGTGAAGTGCAGAGCCTAATGGTGGAAGGAACACCACTAGGGCCATGGAGTTGACTTCATTTTTAAGTAGAAACAAAGCCAAGCTCACACACCCATCCAAATAAGCTGCACACAATAACAAGGGCTGAGCAGCAGACTCGGGAACTGGTATTAAGGTAGGAAAGTCCGAGATGTCAAGTAGGTCTATTTCTTGGTCCTTTTTTTTCTAAATGTCTTTTCTCGAGCTATTAGAGTTACAAAAATTGCCTAAAAAGGAATTACATTTCAATGCCTGCAATTCATTTTTAAACCAGCAAAAGAATATATTTACTCCATAAAAATTGTATTAGCTGGCATTCGCTGGTGCCAGCTCTGGTCTCCTAGCTATCCCAATCAATTCATGGCTCTCCATATTTTTATTTTAGGAGAATTACAAAATCCGCTTGGAGAAAGTGTGCTTGGAGATTTATCTCACAAACATGATTATTTTTTTCCCCATGCGGTGATAATGAGGGAGATTTAAGATACATAAGAACTACTATGTGTTTGAACTGGGTTAGGAAAATTCTTAAAGCAGGCTGGTAGTAGTGCCTATATATGTAGACAAACTGACTTTTAAGACGAGACTTTGGCTGTAATAGCTGATTGTACTACTGCAAAGCCTAACTTAATATGAGGCTGTAGGGACGTCGATGCAAAACCTTCTGTATTTATTAGGAAGTAGTGAGGGAAATTGGGTTAGAAACTAACTAGGGAGAAAATTCCCCTCATATATTGTCTTCCCATGGAAGCTTTAACCAAAAAGGCCTTCATTTTACTCATAGAAAAGTTTCACTCAACCTTTGTATTGAGGGCCTGCTAGACACTACCCAATGTGATGTTGCTTTTATTCTGTTCTTATTTTGTCCAAGTGCATTCATCTTCCATACACTTTGGCAACCAGGAATTTGTCAATGTCAAAGAAAATACTTAGGATGTGGAGTCTGTGCACTATGATTTTGTGTAGATCCAAGTGCAGATAACCTAAAGCCACACTGGAAAACTTGTCAAAAACACCTTGCTGGAGTCTGGACGGTTTAAAACATTTTCCATAATAAAGAATGAATTTTAAAGATTATGGAAATATAACAACGAGCATTTATGTAGCATTCTATACATACTCCGAGGAAACTATTTTCAATGACGACTGTTGAGATTTGTTACACAGGTTTGTGCATGATTATCCCTGAGTACTGACAAAGTAACCGGGGGTCAGGGAGAGGACATGGCTTTCCCAAGTTTTCACAGGAGGTAAATGATGGGCTCAGGACTCAAAGCCAGGAGTTCAGATTCAAAATTCTACTACACTCTGTCCCATACTGCTGCCTTTCTTCTTCAGTGCGGTAAGGCACAAAACCTCTGAGTGCATAGGCACCTGTTCTCAAGGTGAATTTACTTTATCAAGAAACAAAAATTATAGTGTAGATCTTAGAAGACGGGCTGTATTTTGAAGATTCAAAAATTGAATGATGTAGACCTACTTCAGTATATCTGGACATATTCTGAGGCCTCTTTGGAAATGATATTTGGCTCTTGTGTAAGTGGCTTGTAATAAATTTGGTGCCTTGAGCAAATTAAATTGGCAGACAAATGATCAATGTGGTCCACCCTATTCTATAAGTTAAATGTGATCATTGCTTAAAAGTTAAGTTTGCGAATGTCATAAAGCAGTAAATTATTTTTGTATGTGTGTCAATTATTTGTTCATTGTTTTCCCTTAAAAGTCTGTTTCTTAACTGAAGACACTGGTATTAATGAAATCATTGATTTGTGGAATAGGCAGATTTGTATAGAACTGGGTTTAAAATGACAAGTGCCCCTTCTTGTGTTGTCCAAGGAGCCTTTTTATCTATGTAGTACATGTTCTGCCAAAGCAAACAGTGAAACCAAAGGTCAGGGTAGTCTCCTTGTTGAAGAAGGACAAGGCAGACTGTTTCATGTATAGACTCAGTTTAGTTTTTCAGAGTGACCTTGTTCTGATGCAAAATAAAAGATTGAAGTACATACCAGATAGAATTAAAATTTATTTTCTTACACCATTCTCTGCTTAGGCCTCAAGTGTTAATGATGTGGATAATTTCAAATAAGGCATATTATATATTTATATTTTCAAATGGCTTCACCAAAGAATGCCTGTTACAGTAAGGATCCACCCTAGCCAACAAATGGAGTTTAGAATTTAGACTTCCGACTATGACAATACGTGATATTTCCCTTGCTGCAAGTTAAAAAGACATGTCTTAATTAAGATAAAAATAGTAAATTGCCTAAATATTGAACACATGTATGAGAATATATCAAATCAATGACTAATACATGCCTTTGAAATCTGGATAAATGTTTAAAACATTTCTTAAATTAAAGCCTGCAAAAGATATAACCTATAAACACAACTGTTGGAACTGGCTTGTTTTTTATGACTATGAATGTGATGTATTTGATGCGCTTCTAATAGTTTATTCTGCCAAATGCACTCACTAGATGAACCATATCCAGATTTCTAAGTGGTGGGCAGTGGGGTAGATGCTGCTCACCTCACTGCTTGGTGGGAGGGATGGTGCAGAGGAGGGAGAGGTTGGCTTGCTTCCCCTCCTCCCTCTTGTGTTCCGTTCCACCACCCTTCCCTTCCCTCTTCTTTTTCTGCCCCCCCTTTTTAAACAAAGAACATTTATTGAGCCCTTTTCATTTTACCCTTGAGGATAAAATAGTAAGTAAGATATCCACAGGACTGCCTTCTTCAAGCCTGAAGATAATGGAGAAATCAAAGTGGCAAATCGGCAATTACAATTCATGGTTGCAGATTGGCTAATGGGGTGTTAAGGAATACCACGGGGTTCTCTAACCAATACTTTGATGGTAGGGTAATGCTTTCTGAAGGAAATTACATCTAAACAGAGATATAATTTATCATTTATTCTTCTCTAAGGGTTTCCTATTTTTTTTAAAATTAAGATGTCACTCAAATCATCCACCTTCAGTTTGAGTTTCTAATTTTATTCTGATACATGCTTTGGACTTGAACCAACCTTCACAGTCATTCTCTTCCCTATTTCTTAGTTTTATTTTTCCACTTGCATTCATTGTACCCTATTTGGTATTATAATTTATTTTGTCCATTCATTTCTTCAACAAGAAGGCAAGAATTGATTCTTATTTTTTCTTCTTAGTTCTACAATTACAAACTCTGTTTTCCCAAACAACCAAGATTGTATCATTGTGTCTAGCACACAAGTCTCTGATGGAACTAAGTAATTTATGTATTTTTTCCATTTAATCATTCAAAGAATTATCATGTACAAGAAAAAACAGAACAAAGGTGAATATCCATAATGAATACACAAATCTAATGGAGATCAGACATAGTCCCAAATAGGTTTAATTTAAAAAAATTAGCTTGTAGCATTCATTCATCTGTTCTACAGTTGTTTATTGAATACCTGCTGAGTGCCAGTCCCCATTGTCCTAGAGCTTACATTCTAATCAAAGGATATGGGCAAGCAGATGGATAAATGAATACTGTGATTTCAGATAGTGATAAATATTCCAATAAAAATAATGGAATGGTACAAGATGTGTGAAAAGATTATAATGGGTTGAGACACCAGGTAAGGTCTCTGTAAAAAGGTGCCATTTGAAGTATGACCTGAATGGTGACCAGGACCCAGCTATGGGAGGATCAGTAAGAAGGAAATTCCAAGTGAAGAAGACAGCAAGTTCAGAGAATTTGTTTGACAATGATGAGGAAAATAGAGAAGTACAGTGATTCCGATAATCAGTGTCTAAGGAAGGAATGGTTTGAAATGAAGTTAGGGGAGAAGGAATGGGATCTGATCATTGTAACGTCTTGTAGGTCATGGTAAGGAGCCTTGGTTTTATTTTAAACACAATAAGAAATCACTAAAGAACTTTAAAAGAGTGAAAAACATGATCTGATTGATACACTAAAAAGAAAACTCCAAATTCTGTGCGGAGAATTAATTTTATGGGGAGGAAGATGGAGGAGCCCTGGTGGAGGCTACCATGGTGGTCAGTGAAAAAGATGATGGTGGGGAAATTGGAGATACACGGTAGGGGTGGATTTAGATGGACATCTTGACAGATTTGTTGCAAGAAAGAGGAAAAGAGGTGAATTATTCAGTGACTCTCATTGTCATGAAAATTGAAAATAAAAAGGAGTTACAGACACCAGGGCAAAAAATTGAATTTCCTACTATAGTCTTAGTTGTTCACTAGATGATTCTTACAGGTTCTAGAGTGAGCAGGTGGAGGTGGTGGCAGTGACAGGAGTCTTTTTATTACTTCAACTGGCCTCTATAAATATATATTTGACTTTCATTAGTCTAGGGTCTTTGATTTTGCTTGGAATTATACAAGTTCAGTGCTGCAAGACTTACCACATGTTTCATAAAAATTTATTAAGTGTAGTTTGTGTCTTAAAGTAGATCACTCAAAACATAAAACCCTATGTGGAAAATATTTAAAGGTAGAAATCCTTGATGCCAAAAAGTTTGGAACACTCATATTTTGGGTACTTCAGTGAGTTAGTTGGGTCACCTCTTCTCTTTCCTACTCATCTGATTTGCTCATCATTGCTCTCCTCCCTCTGTTGACCTTTTTCTAAAGTTACAAGAATTCCAATGACCGTGAATTAATTGCATGTGGGTCCTGGGATCTTCAAAACAAATAGCTTCTATAAAATAATATTATTTTAGCATCAACATTATAATCTCCCATGTTTTCAACCTTAGATCCAAAAGATTCTTTTCTAATTTGACACCAATGATTTTGTGAAATGTTTCATAGTAATTGAAGTATGTTTTCTCTCATCAAACTGGTATATCAGATTTAAAATCTCTCTCTCTATATATAATTATACAGGTATACATTTATGTATATAATTTCCTGTGGGATAAGAATTAAAATTAACAGGCAACTGAATAGAACACAGTGGTCTCAGGTGGTAATGAGAATTCTAACACTGAATTCTAGAGCACTGACAACTTTGTCAAGAATTTGCTATTTGATACTCTGTAAGTAACTTGAATTCTTTTTTTTCAATTTCTTACTTGCAAAATGGTACAGCAAAGATCTCCTGATGAAATATGACAAGTATTAGATCACACAAAAAAGATAAAAAGGAACTTGAAAAAACAAATAGCTTAATTAGGGCTTTATATTAAAGATCAAGAGGTAGAATTGGGGACAAAGCCTTTTTTCTATTGTGTTTCTCAATCACTAAACTGATTTTTAGTCCTTTGTTTTACATTTATTGACTACTTGCTATACACCAAGCACTGATGCTGTGAACATTTATCATTTTGCT
The DNA here is from genome assembly GCF_027406575.1 of Nycticebus coucang. Classification (NCBI taxonomy): domain Eukaryota; kingdom Metazoa; phylum Chordata; class Mammalia; order Primates; family Lorisidae; genus Nycticebus; species Nycticebus coucang. Next base: position 119,129,683 of record NC_069780.1, on the reverse strand, counting down.
TAATTTTCTTTTTTGTCTTAAAGAATGTTCAGTTTTGCTCAGGAAATTTTATTTATTACCAAAAATGGGAACATTTTGCCCACATCCATTGACTTTATTTGGTCTTGTTGTTCTTCCTCTCATATGATAGTCTTTTGTATAGTGTTTGAGTGAATTCAGAAACTTATAGGTCTTAGTCAATGGCTTTTGGGATTCCTACCAAGCTAAAAAAGATCATTTTTGTCATTCTAAGGAGGAAGCAAACAAGTCATTATGAATGTTTATGTGATGCTAGAATACAGACAGCCGCGTTGCCTTTGAAGTAGATTTCCTTTTGTACATGAAAGAAAAAAACAAGAAGACTATTTTCCTAATGTTTGTCACAGATTTTGTTGGAAATATATATCTTTTTCTTTTTCTTTATTCCTTTATTTTTTTTTTAACTGAGAATAAAGAGCCCATGTGCAAACTGTCCTTTAAATCCTTGTGAATATACATGGGAACCTTACTTAGAAAGTCTGTAACTTAATAATTATTTTTATTTGGTTTATTTGCATTACCTTTAAGATGCAGTTCCACCATGGAATTGGGAAATGGTAAATATAAACTATAAAGAGCACTTGTTTTATAAGGAGCTTGTCCTTGGTGACACTAGGGCTGAGGAGCCATGCCACAGTCAGGTACTGAGTTCAGAGAGAAATGTGGATCCAGTCAATTCAAGACAAGGTGCCCTTCCATGTTAAATGACTACATTGTCAAGGGAGTTTCCATTTAGTCTAACTCTCGTCAATACCAATGCAAAATCATGTCCAACAACTTTTATTTATATGGTGATTTATTTTCTAAAAGCAATTTCAATTATTTAATATTTCATTCCCAAGTATGTATTGTGGTCCTTCAGTAACTGGAAGATGAAGGAAAAGAAAAAAAAAAAAGGCCCAGAACTCGCAATAGAAGAACAGGCAGTCCAGTAGGGAAGAACGGCGCATGCGTAGACTCGCACACAGGAACACGTGCTAAATTCTAGTCACTCTCAACAGGAAAGATGAAGAGGAAAGATGAAAATGCCACGAATGATGTTAATCTTATGTGAGCTTTCTTGTACCACTTTCTGGTACGTAAGGCAAGCATTGCTGTCTGCACGTGGTGGATGCGGAAATGGACTTTCTGTTGGGGGAGACGCTTTGCCTGAGGTCACACAGCTGCTTGTGGGCACAGTTGGGTCTTCATCCTCCTCAACCAGGTCTCCCTGTATTTGCGGCTCTGAACAAAATCACAGCCTAGTATTCTGCTATAAATCTACTTTGTTTCCTTTCCTTAATCGATACATGGTTGCTGCAAAGATGTTAGTTGACAAAAGCTGTTCTGTTATGAGCTTTCTCTGATATGAATTCAAATCACATTTTGGAGGGCACATTCCAGTCGGTCTCTAAATAAGGCATCCTTAGGATTTTGCATTTTCATTAAAAAGGGACCATGGATTTCTGTACAGATATTTAATTAGAGTTTATTCATATTTAAATATTTGAATAATTATATTTGCTTATATGGTAAAAGCAAATTTGAGGCAATCAATTCTTCGGCCAAAAACCGAACAATAAAAATCCTGGTTCAATCAAACCATAGCTGGATTCAGTAAAGAAATAAAGTAACTGGCATGTCTAGTTTCTAATTTTCCAGAAAGAGACTTCGGAGATATTTTAGTCATTTTCTAATGTTTGTAATAGTTCCTGTTGCCTCAACTTGGAGATGCAAGCTTTCACGTTTAGTGTTCTTAAAGGAGCACTTTCCGTCAGGTTTCCACCCCCTGAAACACCAGAATGAACACGAATGAACTTAAATTAGACAATAATATCTGAATTGTGTGGACCATGTTGGATACATGGCAGCATCTGCAGTCCAAATGATCAGGGGTGAAGATTGTTAAACTACTCCCTGACCAACTTTGAGAGTGTGAAAAGGAAGCTGATTGTTGTAGTCTTTTCCGTGTTGATCATGTTGGAGGTCTAATTGGATCATATGATGTAATGTATACATTCGGTGCTGAACCACTGGGATAATGCAGTTGAACTTGTTGCAAACACTGATATAATTAAGGATTTGTTAACAGTTGTATAATAAACCTCTATTATCAAGGACTTTTAACTTTTAACTAAGTATTAAAAATTCATTCTCAGCTGCCACTTGCCATTCATGGTCTCAGCTAGGCAGCAATTTTCTTTTACAAATTTTCTAAAAAAAAAAAAAAGAAAGAAAAAAGAAAGGAATAGGAAAAAAGAATTCTTTTTCTATACAGCTTTTTAACTGATTTATTTTCCTTTGATGAAAAATTTTAGGCCTGAGTTTCCCTTCTGAAAGAGAAAGCTCCCGATATGTGAGAAGTAAAAGAGAAAACAGTTCCTGTCCACATACTAATGTCCTTGCTGATTGGGAAGAGGGCTCCTTTTGAAAGTATTTTTGGATTATTTATTTAAATTAAAACAGAAATTTGTGTTTAAGAGGTTAAATAACACAAAGATGTATAAGGAAAGTACTGAAAACCTGCTCCTTTCTTTTATCTCTTTTAATTACATATTCTGCTATACATTTCTTTGTATATATACATAAGTACAAACCTGTATATCATTATTTTTTTCTACCACATTTTAAAAAGTCAAATTCGAACTTATTTCTTCTAAATCATATCCTAGTAATTGAGCCAGAATATTTTTCGGCCAAGACCAATAGATAGGGCAAGAAAAATTTATTCTTGTAACCTTTCCTTTGTTTGATAAATTACTTACATGTGCATCCCTTGTAAATTGGGAGTTAAGTAATAAAAATAATAAAAACAATGAGCTGCCATCTCAGATTAATTTGCCCTCAAACAGTTTCCCTCAAACCCATTTACACTTATACCAGCTTGTTTTTGTCTTCTCATCTGGAGGGCAGCCCATGGCCCTGGGGAGACACACAGTTATCCTACCAGCCCAGAATTGCATCTGGATGCTTCATTATTCTGCACAGATAAAGAGCTGAGACTGGCTACCTCTTCCACTGATTCTTATGACAATGGTTTCTCCTTAACACCATGTCTTTTTTTTTCTCTTCCTCAAATGTCCCTCTTTATTATTATTTTTTAAATTATAGAATATTAAGGGATACACATATTTTGTTTATATACTTTGGTTTTTGCACAAACTGAGTCAAGGTTATGAGTATGTCCCGCACCTAGTGTGCACCACATTCAATAGGTGTGATTTTACCCATCCCCTCCTGCTCCCAGCTTGATTTTCATTGACATTTACTTCGGTATCTGCACATAAGTGTTGGTCAAACAATTCCAACCTGGTATTGAGTGCATGTGCTTGGCTCCCCGTTCATGTGAAGTTTCACTTAGCAGAATGGTCTCCAGTTCTATCCAGTTTAGATCAAAAGAGACTAGATGGCTCTTGTTCTTTACAGCTGAAGATTTTTACAGTATGATTTCGCATTGGTTTGCAAAAGATACTAGATGGCTCTTTTTCTTTACAGCTGAAGATTTTTACGGTATGATTTTGCATTGGTATTGACGAGAGTTAGACTAAATGGAAACTCCCTTGACAATATAGTCATTTAACTTGGAAGGGCACCTTGTCCTGGATACTCCATATGCCTACTCCATAGTATGCATGTACCACATTTGACTGAGCCATTCATGTATTGGTGGGCACTTGATTGTTTTCACATCTTTGCCATTATGAATTGTGCTACTATAAACATTCAAGTGCAGATGTCCTTTTTATAAAATGGCTTTTTTCCCTTTGGGTATATACCTAGCAGTGGGATGGCTGGATCAAATGGTAGGTCCCTTTTGAGTTCTCTGAGATATCTCCAAATGACTTTCCATAGAGGTTGCACTAGTTTACAGTCCCACCAACAGTGTATAATGGTTCTTTTATCTCCACATCCATGCCAGCATCTGTTGTTTGGGGACTTATTAATATGAACCATTCTCATTGTAGCTAAGTGATACATCATTGCAGTTTTCATTTGCATTTCCCTAATGGTTAGAGACATTGAGCATTTTGTGTGTGTGTGAGTTTGTTGGTCATTTGAAACGCTTCTGTTCGTGTCTTTTGTCCTCTTTTTAATGTGGTTGTTTTTTATTGCTTCCTGATATACTTGAGTTCTTTGCAGATTCTGGTTATCAGTCCTTTATCAGATGTATAGTTGAACACCATATCTTAAAAGCAATAGTCAATGTGTATTTTGACCCACAAGAGGCAAATCTTTTCTGCATTCTTCTCTCTACTTTTTTGTAGGAAGCAGAAGGTATCACAGTACCCAGTTGACCACAAACAGGAAAAAGTCTTATTGGATAAAATTTCAAAATTATCAGCATTTATTTTAGTGATGCTGGAATAAATGGCAAGAAAATTAAGAATACTAATCTCCAAAGAATGAATGGTAATTTCCCTGAGGATCTTTATTATTAATTCTTTTGATGGTTAATTTGTTGTGTGAGTTTTCTATTAATGTATGGTTAACTCAGTGGCTTAAAACAATACATATGTATTATCTGAGTGTTTCTTTGAGTCAGGTGTCTGAGCATGACTTAGGTCATTGGCTCACAGTCTCAGAAAGCTGGAGTCAAGATGTTGTGACTTCAGGATTGTGACTTCATTTGAGTCTGAGGTCCTCTTCCCAGATGGCTGGTTGTTGGAAGAATTCAGTTTCTTGAGGTTGTAGAACTGAGATTCAAAACTCCCAGAGGTTACCTAGAAGTTGTTGGCCATGTGATCCTCTCTACAACATGGCCATTGGCTTCTTTAATGCCATCTCTCTTTCTCTCTCTCCAGTTTGATAAAATGGAGTTTTACTTAATGTAACAAAATTATGGAAATGAAATCCCATCACCTTTGCCACAGTCTATTGATTAGAAATAAATGAGGGTTTGCAGCCACACTTAAGGGGAGGGGATCTTACAAGAACATAAATCATCTTCAATGTGTGTGCCACATTTATGTATACATATTCTTATTTGTTAGCATTTTTTTTTTTTTTTTACTAAATTGATAAAATAGAATCCTCAATTATCTGGTGTTTTTGAAATCTTCACTTAAGCATAATTTCCTGTTGAACAATTTATTTGCTGGTAAGAGGAGAAAATTTACATTTTAGTGTTTTTGATTTCCTAAAATAAATTGTATAAACCTTTGCCTTGAAAAGAAAAAGAATTTATGTGCAGTTTTCCTTTTTCTGACCTAAGCCCATCTCTAGGAACGTCAGTTTTAGAAATGTGCCATCTTTATTGATATCTTCACTGGTTCTCAAAATGAGAAGACTCTTTTTTCATTCATCTCTTATGTTCATTGCTCTGTCCTAATCCCTCCGTTAGATGTATTCCATTAAAAAGTAAAGGTAGCTTATTGTTGAGGATGTCCAAAACCACAAACCCTCAGACCCTGCCAGGGGATGTAAATTAGCTTAACAAATTTAGGTAAAAAATTATTTAATAGTATTAGCCAGAAAAATTGAAGATGTGTGTATCAATGACTCAGAATCCCTCTCAGAAGTAAATATCCAAGAGAAAATACTTCAGAAAAATGCTCAAAATACTGTGGTTTTATGTGGCAAACTGGAAACACCCAACTAGGTGTTTATAAAATATACGGTGAACCATTCATACAATGGAATATCACCCCCAAGTGCTAATACAATGAATGGTTTATATCATAAACATCATGTTGCAGAAAGGAAAAAAGCTTGTTACAGAAGAAAAAACTCAAAATGCAAAAAAATTTTAGTAAGTCAAGACCATGATAAACTCAATTTATTATTTAGATATTCATAAATATTTAAAATAAAAAAAGAAAAAAGCAATTATAACTCAAAATTTAGGTTTTGGAAAGCGGGAATGTTAGGGCTTAAAAACTGCTAGTGTGTTCTATGTTTGAGGCTAGTGGTTTGTACACAAATGTTTGCCTTCTTATCAATGTTATATGCACTTTGCACATACAGGTTTATGATAGAAGTATATATTCTATTGTAGAAAAAGTATTTCATAATTAAATTTAAAATAAGATCCTTCAGCCAATTACACCACTTCTAGGTACTGGGTTTTAAGATCTCTGGTAGATTCAGAAGGCCCTGGAAAAGTGGTGGACAGAAGGGACTGTCCTTGTTACAGCAACCCCGGAGTGTGGCATGGGAAGACCTACTATCCAAATGGGAAAAGGCTGAGATAGGAGCAAAGGGTCAAGGGATTACTGGACTTGGACCAGGGGCCATAATGAGACTGGACAATTCAGTATTTCTGGGAGGAGAGAGAAAAGAGGCTGTGGTGGCAAGGATGTGACTGTGCCCACACAGGGGTGGCCCCAGTCTGCTCTTCCTTCTGCTCTGTGATTCTGCCACCTCATTCATGTCTAGGGAGAGGATAGATGGGGCCGCTTCCCCATCCAGTTTAGTAGCGGTGAGACTCGCGGTGACATTCCACCTTCAGGAGTCAGACGCACCTGGCTCTGCTGTGTCTACAGCAGCCGAGCTCCTTCCCCAGGCTGACTTCCCTTGTGGAGAGAATGCTGTGCCCATTCACCAAATGTTCACTGAGCACCATGCTGGGAAGCAGAGAACCAGTAGTATATCAGAAAACTTGGTGTTTAAGGACAGGAAATCTACTGCACATGGGCTTAAACATGGGAGGCACACACTGGCTCCTATGGTGGAAAAATCCTGTGCTGTGGACAGCGCTGGTTTCAGCCGGAGCTGGACTTAGGCCTCAGACACTGTCGTCAGTGTCTGTTCCTTTCCTCTTCTTCCTCTGGATTGGCTTCTGTCCAGGCTCTGTCCTCTAACGCATCGTTCTGTTCACATCACCATAATACTCTAAGAATCCATAAGAAAACTGCTAACGCACGTCCATCTGAGCCCCCTGTTCACTCCCTCTTATTGCCCCAAACTGAATCAGGTGCTTGTTTCTGGTCAGGGAAATAGACCAGACGAGCTTAAGCCCAGGCCACGTGTCCCTTCCCCAGGGCAGTGCCTGTGTTGAAAGTGGGGCAGAGGCTTCCTCAATGCAAAATTGGGATACTGCTTCCAAAAGGAGGGACATTCCCCGTAGGGAGAAAAAGCAGCAAAGGTCTGTTTCAAATGGTACGTGAAAGCTTCCCCAGTTGTTGTCCTCATTGAGAACACAGCTCAGCGTGGAAGACGGAATTAATACAGCACTATCAAAACTGGGTGTGAAACTGCAATTGTACAGGCTGCTGGCCAAGGGAGAAGCATGATGCCAGGAGAGTTATAGCAAAGGAATCTGACCTGGCCTGGCAGATTGTGGAGGCCTCCACAAGGAAGGCTGCTTGAGTTGGGTTTAAAAGGTGACTAGAAATCAGCCAGTTAAATGTTAGAGCATTTCTGGGAATGTAACCATGAGTTAAAATGCTGGGTGTCAGGAGAGAGTACCTCAAATATTAGGATGTAATGATTTCTCTAGAGCAGAGAAAGCCAAGGTGTTGTGCTCAATGGACTGAGTGATGCAGAAGGCCCAGCCTCTGGATCTTTCACAGAATTGGGCTTCTGCTACTAGGCACAGGGAAGCATTCAGGAGTTTAAATGGAGAGATGATTTGATCACTTTCAAATTTTAAAATCATATTTTTCTGACCACTGTGGAGACAGGTCAGAGGAGTAGATGTGGGTCTACCGAAAAGGATGCTGTTGGCAGCTGTCTGGGTTCATAGTTCTTACCGGGGGTGATTTTTGTCCACTGGGGATTTTTGGCAATGTCTGGAGACATATTTGACTGTGAGTTAGTGGGGAGAACTACTGGCATGTGGCGAGTCAGGGACGCTGCTAAGGACCATGCGATTACAGGATAGCCCCTAAACAAAGAACCATCTGGTCCAGAACGTCAACAGTGTCAAGACTAAGAGGCATGGCCCAGCTGGAGACGGTGTCACTTGACGTGGGCAGCGGTGAGGCAAGTGGAAAGAAGGGAACACACTAGAAAGATAATCAGGGAGCAACTGACAGGGCTGGTGCAGGGAGCAGATACAGGGCCAGAGGGGCGGCGGCACGCACCGAGCCGGAGCCCACGGGAGAAAGAGCTTGTCTCCTAGGGGAGAGTATTCATTTTGAATATGTGGAGTTTGAGGAACCTTTGAGACCTCTACAATGAGTTACCAGATAGCTGTTTAGATATTAAAGTCTACAAATCAGATGAAAGTTTGGGTTAGAAATTTTAATTTCTGATTCATCTCTGATGAGATGGTGTGTACACATAAGACTGCCTAAGGAAAGAATATAGATTTTGAAGAAAAGAGATTATAGGACTGAGCCTTAAGCTCCGTGGTGTAGTATCCTTGTAAATATTAATGGTCAGGAAAAGGATACAGTGTTCTGAGTGGTATGAGGAAATTGCAGAAGTCTATGGTGTAATAGTGCACAAGTGCAGGGATGAACAGGACCAAATAGGTCAAGCGTCTTCTGTAGAGCAAGCTCTACATAAAATGTAAGTATTATTATGAAGCAACCTCACAGTAATATTGTTCTTTGGAGTATCCTGAGCAGGATGTACGGGAACACTTTAGCAGGTTCTTCGGACCCGCTTTGTACGGTTTTCAGTACATCTCCCTCTGGCTGTCTTTAGACTGCACGCGCTAGAGCAGAGTGCCAGGACTGGGAAATGACTCATCGTTTTTGCTGCCCTGTCCTCCACCCACAGGTTCCGGCCGAGAGACAAGGATGGCACCAGTTTTTCTTGTATTGCAAATCAACTGTGTACAGTCATTTGAGTTACTGGGGAATGAAGTTGCTAATATTTTATTGATCATTATTCGACATGCTATGCCATGTGGTGACATTAGTCCCCCGGACACCCACATTAGAATTCCTCTGCTGGCCTCTGCTGGGTTTACTTCCCTGACTCATCAGTTGGGTAAAACCCTCTTCCATCAATCACGTTTCTATAAGAGCACCTACCAGCATTCTCTCTCCGAAACTGCAATCGGAAACTCAAAGAGAATTTTCCTAACTCATTGCACAGTCTCACTTCCTCACCGTAAGTGAGCTCCTTGATTGATATACATAATGTTTCTCTCATCGAATTTAACTTCCTTTGAGAGATGAAAACATGTCTTAGTCATCTCAACATTCCTCCTAGCACTTAGGAAATCATCGTTCAGTTAAAAGGAATAGGAGGAATAGCAAGAAATATATGAGGAGCCTGGAGCATCTTGTAGTGCCAGAAAGTAAGGAAATGCTGAACATCCCCACCCTGAAACACACAAACGCACTTACACACACATTGAGAGAGTGCCAAAGAGACACAGGGGCCAACCAAGGAGATTGCAGCGGTCAAAGCTGGAAATATTTGAGCCACAACTACAAAAACATGAAGTATTTAATTATAAATCAAAATAAAAAATAAATACCCACAAGTCCACCCAGACTTTAATAAATGACTAAATAAATATACAAATAGGGTGGGGGGGGAAGAGGCAAATGTTCCATGTCGATCAATCCCAAAGACTTTATGTGGATCCTCTGCTTTCAAGAAGGTTGTTCATAACTCACTTCCTTTGTGTGTAGGTTGTATATACTGATTTCTTTCCCTAGAATACACTATAGAAAGAGGTGAAATACATTTGTAAGGGAACAACTTGATGACCATCACCTCAGCCAGGAGCTCAAGGTCAGCGTCAACAGTGACGTGTCACGCTGGATGATGGCACCCTGGAAATGAGCAGTGAGCATCGCACTCTGCTGCTGGGCTCTCTCAAAATCCATAATCACGAGATAAGCAACAGAAAAATTCCAGTCTGAGCATTTTACAAACCATCTATCTGAGCATTTTACAAACCATCTAACTAGTGCTCCTCAAAACCTTCAAAGTTATCAAAAACAAGGAAAGTCTGCCAGAACCAAGGAGCCTGAGAAGATATGATGATGTGGTATCCAAGATGGAATCCTGGAGCAAAAAAAGGGGGGGATTAGGTAAAAACTAGGCCATGGGAATAAAATCAGGATTTTTAGTTATTACAATGTATCAGAATTAAGGCACTAATTGTAACAAATGAACCAAACCCATGTGAGGTATTAATAATAGAGAAACTGTGCAGGGTCTATGGGAACACTTTATACTCTTCATGCAATCTTGCTGTGGAGCTAAGGTTGTTCTAAAAATGAAGATTACTAAAAAAAAAATAAAGGGCAAAGCATCCAGACATGAGCAGTTAAGTAGACACATCCACAGGAGAATTTAGCTTTTGTTTCGTATTTGCTAAAATGAACTTTGCTTCTCTCTCTTTTACGGTTTCCCCTCAGCAGCGAGTGGATGGGAACACTCCTTTAGATCTGTCCTGGCCTCAGCCACTGTTCTTTAACAGGCCTGGGTTTTTGGCAAAAGAGAGACTTGGTTTGAATCCCGTATGTCTTATTTGTGAGCTGGTGACTACTTGCTATTCTACAACCTCTGTGAGTCCATTTACTCATCGACTAACAAAGGTAATGCCTCCATCACAAGATTATTTCACAGATAAAATGATGTGGGTAAAGCACTTCTCCCATAGTTTGATTTTCTGTTTTCTTAAACATCTTATTTTCTTCTTATTCCGACACATGAACATTGAAAGACGTGGAAACAGTTTCACATAATCGTAATTCTCACAAAGAAATATGTATAATAATACCTAAAATTCCCAAGCTTTGGACAAATCAAATTAAAATTAAGATATTAGGCAGTGTAGTAAAGCTGTAATGGATCAATTTCTTCCTTACTTTCTTGATATCATTTTACTTCTAGTTAAGTGAGAATAGATTTAAAAAACCTCACAGAGGCAATTCCGTGGGAGCAATGTGGATGAAAGAGCCACCAAATGATTGTGTTTTATTGAAGTAGTTTATTTAATGTAATGAACGTCACCTGTCTTTCTCACCACACTTGTTCCTCATTTGCCTTTTCCTGACGGTCAAGTATGTGTCAAGTAGGTGAATCACTCTACTGAGATATCTCAGAAATATCTAGCTTTACTAATGATTTGAGCCAGACTTTTAGGTCTGAACAGTTTTTGTGCATTTAATATCTGAAGTAAACACTAATAATTTATACCAGTAGCTGTCTGGGAAGATATGTGTTCCAGTTACCTAAATAGAGCAGTGAGGACCTGAAAGAACAAAGGTTTTCCCCAACATGCCTGGTGCCGGTGGGCGGCTGAGATGATACTGAATAGAAACTTTTCAAGATGCAATGGCTTGGAGATTGGGCTGTGGCTTTTTTTATCCTTACAGTATTGATAAACTTGGGATTTTCTAGAAATGTCTTGCCTAATACTGCACATCAACTAAAAATCTCTGCACTCTTTCATTAAATGTTCTATCAAAAGGTTCAATTGAACTAGATTCGAATCTTTATTGTTGAGCCACAGAAACTTAAGAGCCTGAACTCGGAGGAGTAGGGAACTTGTGGAATCAAGGCCACGTGTGGCCCTTCCGATTCCCAAGTACAAGCCCTCAACCAAATCCAAATTTCGCAGAACAAATCCCTTTATTAAAAGGATTTGGACTCAGTCAAAAGGCTACACTCAAGGATCCAGAAGGTCACATATGGCCCCAACTGCTGCCAGAAGTTCCTGTGTTTAAATAATATTTCCTGGTTGTCAAATGCTAATTTAATGCAGATATAAATGATGAAGATGGTGTGATATCAAAGGGAAGAACTCTACCTGCGATCACCACATTCCTTCTCCTTGAGATGCATGCTTGACAGAGACGCCTCCGAAATCCTTCGGCATGTTCAGATCTGAGTACGGATTAGCATTGTATCATCCAATTTAAGCAAGAAATCGAAAATAATCAAATTATATGCATCCTTTCTTTTCATCGTGCATGGGGACATACTGAAAGAGCATTATCAAGACACTGCTTTTCACATACATTCATTAGTAATTCAAAGATTTAGTAGCTGATGGTGATGTTAGTGTAATTAGAAGGAAAAAATGGAAGAAATGCATGTTGCTATAGCAATATGTTCATCATGAATGATCTACAGCATAAACACCCAGATTAATTTACAAGATGCCAGGTAGAAAGCTGCATGGCTGACTAGGCTACTCTCAGATGCCACAGTATTTGTTTTTATTAGGTATAAACATTACAGGGGAGCTCTCAAGGTATGTGTGCTTGTCACTGTCAATCACACAGGGATTGCATTTCCAAAGAGTTTTCAATTCAGTTTAAATTTTTAACAGATGAAAAGAAACATTTTTTTCAGAGAATTAAATATATACATAGATCTATGCAGCAGCACAGATGACATTTTGACACTGTATTAAGCTTAACAATCTCCTCGTTCACGGGCAGACTATGTTTCAGTTTTATCTTCACGCTTGCTTTTCATAGGTAGTACCAGAGGTGTGGGGGTTTTAATGCGAAAGACGATTTTAAAATACCAGAATTGGAAGCCCTGGTGTCAGGAAACCTCTTAAGAAAGCCCTTGTGGCTATGACCGTGAGCTGGGTGGCATTTTAACCCACCATAGTTTAGGTTATTACTAGAAACTTGAGCCCCTTCTCCCCCCAAAAAACTTCCTTACCTCACTGGGCAGGGAAACATGATCTGTGGGTGTATATAGGTGTGCATTTATGAGCATGTCTGAAAGATGCAGTTGCCAACTGGAGGCTGGTTGTTGATGATATTTTGAGGCTGGGAGCCAGACACATGGGACAGTGCTAGGGACTCGCATTCCCCAGCTCGGTCAGCGGGTGGTTCTGCAGCCCTGGTGACAACAGGACACGTTTGTGACCTGACCTTCTCATTCCATCATCTGAACAGATGAGTTTCAGAGTGGAGCAAAAGTTAGAAGAGAGTGAATGGAGTGGGTAGGTGAAGAGAAAGGCTGGAGAATTTTAGCAGCGGTGAAGATGATGATTTCATCTTCATTTCTTTACCATTGACACTTTTTCATGGGTAACGTAGAGCTTGTATATGACCAGTGTGGATGGGTTGCAATGGACAGAATTCTTACCAATTTAGTCGGCATGTAAAAATAGCAATAAAAGTTGTGATGTGGGTGGCCATTGATACAAAAAGCATAGACAGCATGTTCTAGGGGATACTGAGGGGAAACCTTCACTTGTGACAGAAGGCAAGTCCCCAAACGCTTCCAGAGCACCTGCTCTCTGGTAACAGTCCTTGCCGTCGGGCAGCACACAAATTGTCAGGATCCCCAGTGCAGAATTCTTGATAATGTGCCAGCATGTTTGTGGGCAGGACCTTCAAAAACATCAGGAGGGGAAGGAAAGTTGTGGCTGTGTTTTTCCTCTGGTCTAGAGAAGGATTAGCGTTTTGGAAATAACTCCCACACATCTGGTTAAACCATGTATGTTATGAGACTTGGCTAAGGGGATTCTTAAACTTTAAGCCAGGCCTGGAATTCACCAGTACTGTCCCTGTGGGATCGGCCTGGGGGGCAAGAGGTTGCCAAACCCAAGTTTGGACCTGTGTTACTTAGGCTGGATAGACAGATGCAGTGCAGAGGAAATGAACAATGAACATCATGTCCTTTGGGGTTCCACAAAGGAAAACAATAAACTTGCATCAACCATGGATCCAAGAAAGGATGGGTCGCTTCAGGCAACAGCCCAAATGAAGGCTACTGCAGGCAGTCAGCCCCGGGGGGACAGGGAACTTTCTTCCCTTGCCCCACCCAGTAAGAGAGTCAATTCTGGCCACCAGTGAAGCTGGTGCTAATCTAATCAGGATGTTTTGCTTTAACTTCTGGTGTGGCTTTTTGTCTGGACTGAGGAGGAAGAAAGGACTTTTTAAAAAACATTCTACATTTCCAAGTTGTTTGTACGGGTAAATGTCTGTTGTTTTTTTCAGTACAGATGCTGTTTGAGTAAAACTGGCTGGGGACTTAGACATTTTACAGCGGTAGAGTGTACTGCAGTGGTTCTCACCCTAGGGTGATTTCACACACTGAGGATTTGGCCGTGTCTGGAGACATTTTTAATTGTCATGGCTGGGGTAGGAGTATCTGTATGTTGCTGGCATCTCATGGGGGAGGGCTGGGGCGCTGCTCTGTGTTCTATACTGCATGGGACAGCCCTCCATGAAAATACAAAAAAGAAAGGTCTGGTCCAAAGTGTGAATAGTGCCCTTGAAAAACTCACATCTAGTAAAATTATGTGACAGATTCTTGGTCCTGCTCTTAGTACAACACATCCTAAGGTAGTGTATCTAAATCTGTCATTTTTTATTACCAAATAAAATATTTGATGTATTTATATGTATAAAATATACACTCAACACACAGGAGGTCTGGCAGTTAAGTTCATGAACTTCATCCTAGAAAAAGTAGTTTGCCTTTGATGCGTAGCTTCCCAAGAGGAGTGCTTCCAAGGTGACCTCGGTGACAGTCAGCACTGAGGGATGTAGCACTTCTCTTAGGATGAGTTCGTGAACTGAACTGGCCAATCTCACATATGGTGCAAGGTGTGTCATGGTAAACTCTGAAAAAAATATGTCATATAAGAGCAAATATATATTATATTGCAGCTAGCAATATAATAATAATTTAGATTCTCTTCAAATCCAGAATGAAATGGAGGGAAAAAATTCACTAAAAATATGATTTCTGAAAGGATTATATTTTCACCTTTAATTTCTGGCCTAATGTATGGGGAAATAAGCATCCCCCAAGTTGATAATGTTCCAAATACTCATTTGTCTGTATATTATTTTGAAACAGGAATAAAGTACAATATTATAAACTCTAGTTGGGCAAAATAGCATCCAGAATTTATTAGATACTACTTATGAGGCAAGTACTGAGATACCCATGTATATTATCCACATATATATGTATATGTGTATATATAGTATACATAATGTTACTTGAGCTTCATAACAAACTTGTCAGACAGGCGTAATTTTCTGCATTATAGATAAGCAAGCCAGTGAGGTGGGATTTGAACCTAGATCACTTCAGGCTTTGAGCTGAGGTGTTTTATGCCCCAGGGCACAACCTCTGACTTTGAAATGCACTTGGCCACAGTCCTAATGCTACTGGACAGATTTCTAGGTTTGAGAAGCACTCATTCGTCTGATACAGGCTTCCCTCCTCTCGCTCTCTCATTTGCCTTCATGTAGAATTTCCAAGTTGGTAAATTTCGTCTTTGTACCTCTTAGCTGCCTGCTCCTGCCCTTCCACTCTGAGGCCACAGCACCTCAATCTAAACATCACCCTGATGTTCCAGTGTGAGTTTTGTCTTCCTCCATTAGTGCCAGTCAAGATTCTCCCTCCCACAGTGTAACTTTCCTTAATAGCTCACATGGTAACATCTACAAAAATGTTTGTGTTGTTCCAGAGCATGACAATGAAAGCTGGCCAACTAGGAGAGCAGAGAAAAGAATCTGCGGTGGGGGAAACTCGTTCCGGACTCCTCAGGTGTGGTCTCCATTCTCTTCCTTGCTAGGTGTATGCCTTTGGGCAAGTCACTTGAATCTCAGGGCTTTGCTTTGTCATCTCTAGGATGAAGGGACTGAAATAGATACCGATATTGAGTGAGTTAAAGATAGAGATAATGAAGAAATAAAGATTTACAAATACAATTACAAAGCAAAACAAATTGTCAATAGTGGTTACTTTATATGAGGAGGTGGTGATGGTTTTGTGTTTTTCACTCCATGTACTTCTAAACCGCTGAAAATTTTCTAGAAGGATGTTAGTTAGTCATTGTAAAAGAATATAATTTTAAAAACAGAAACGAAATGGTGGCATCTGTACAATCTCTTCTAGTGTACATCTCCCATCAGTAAGTTGTTTTGCTTGGCTCAGCACAATTTTCTTAAAAGACCAAAGCCGTGAGCATGGGGAGGACAAAGCAGTGAGCGTGGGGAGGAGTGGTGCCAGGCGTCCTTGTGGCTCTGTGAGTGCCTGCAGTTGTCGGGGTGTTGATGATGGTGCCATGGAATAAGAGACTGCTTATTCCTGCAGTCAAAGCAATCCTTCCACAGCACAGGCTGGACAATGATATGCCTCACATCTGCTGAAAATTCAATAGTGCTTACTCATCTCACACATAGCAAAGGCTAATTTCTGAACTCATGGCTTATAAGGCCACATGTGATCTCTCCACACATCCTAGCGTTGCCTGATCTGCTGGTCCCTTCTCCAGCTACACTCCCTTCACTCACTGTGGGCCGGCCCCTGTATCCCATTTGTTCTAGATAGCATTAGGCCATATTCTGCCTCTGGGCCTTTGCACTTGCTCTTCCCTTTCCCAGAGGTCCATTTATGGATATGGTGAACCCCCTTGTTTGCTTTAAATCTTTGCTTGAATGTGACTTTCTTAGCAAAGACCAGCCAGCCTGACTTCCTTGTTCAAATTGCTATCCTCTCCTGCTCTTCAAATTCTGCTTATTTGCTCGACTTGTTCTTTTCTTCATATGATTCATTACCTGTTATCATTTATCATCTGCATTCTGTCAGGAACACACGTCCTGCTTACTTTGCCCAAGTGCCTAGAACTCTACACAGTATGTAGCTGGCTCTCAATAAAGGTTTGAGGAATGTGTAAATGGAGAGTCTATGCAGACCTTTTATTCGTTGGAACATTTCCTTGGGCCAAATTCTGAGTATGGTCCTTTCTTATTTGGCCTCATTCAGCTAGAAGATATATTAAAAAAATGTTATTTTAGCTATTTTTAATTCATTAGAGAAGTTTTACTCCAATTAGCCTCATATTTTGAATAATAGTCTCGGTCTTGCCTTATTTTATCTGAAAATTAATAGAGAGGAAAAATAGAGTATTTATAATTACCTGACATTATTATATGTTTGAAATTGTTATGGGTTATAACATTGAGAAGCTTTCTCATTTCTTTCTAGAATATACTAACTATAACAATCACTGAATATTAATGAGAGAACCTGCATATTTTTATCTACTAGAAAGAATGTAGTTATCTGTGCTCGGATATGATAACTAAAAATAATTATTTGAAACTCATCCATGATTTGTTTCTGAGAATTATAAAATGAAAATATCAATAAAGAAACATTATGTCTAAGTTTAAACTGTAAGATTGTTCATAATTAGAAATCGTGGGACTTTTTTCCAAAGTTAAAATCTTAAGTACTTTCTTTTTTTTTTTGTAGAGACAGAGTCTCACTTTACCGCCCTCGGTAGAGTGCCGTGGCGTCACACGGCTCACAGCAACCTCTAACTCTTGGGCTTACGCGATTCTCTTGCCTCAGCCTCCCGAGCAGCTGGGACTACAGGCGCCCGCCACAACGCCCGGCTATTTTTTGGTTGCAGTTTGGCCGGGGCTGGGTTTGAACCCACCACCCTCGGCCTATGGGGCCGGCGCCCTACTCACTGAGCCACAGACAATTTTGTTTTATTTAGTACACTGGGGTATAGGCTCTCACTGGGTCATGGACATGCATTTTTAATTGTAAAAACACAGCATATACTCGTGTTCAGTGTGCACACGTGTGTGTGTGTGTGTGACTAAAATTGTGTTTGTGCCACGCTATGTCCTCCTGTGTAAGTCCAGCAAATCCTCAATGAAGATGCTGCCTAAAAAATTCAGCCGTGGTTCAGATGTTAAAATAGACAACTTAGGCACCTCTTAATCCTTAAGGAAGTTAAAAATATATATAGCAAACTCTTTCACTCACTTGTTCAGTTAGAAATGGGACGGGGAAGCTAGGGGAGGAGGGCAGGGGAGGGCTAGACTCTCACCTAAAGGCACAATGTAAGGGAACACAGCACATCCCCCGGGGAAGGGCTCAGCTGGAACTCGGACTTTACCCAACAAACAGTGTCATCTAATCAGTTGTACTCTCATATAAATATGAAAAAAAAAACCCAAATATGGTATTTATGAAGCTTGAATGTGTTGTGTAAATCCAAAAACCCAAGCTCTTTTTCCTAGAATGTCCTTTTAATCCACCATAGAAGATTTTCATGGTAGAGCAAAACATTCTCTTGCTATCACTGGGAGCATACATAATGGAGTCTGTGGAATCATAGGGAAATACATGGTTTGATCTCCCTGTGTTTGTTCCTAAGAACACAATCACACCATGACATCCTGTTCCCAGGTATGGTGCCTTTACATTGCTCTGATGGGTAAATAGATTTAAACATCTCGATACAATAACAACCTTCAGTGAACTTGCTGATCTATGTGGCTGACCGAATTACAAGCTCCCCTAGAGCACAGCTGATGCCTACCCTTACTTCCCATTCTCCCCATTGCATTGCCTGAAACAGCTCTTAATACGCAATCTGTCGGCAGATAGGTATGAAAGAAGAGCAAAGAGGGCTGTTCAGGGCCCTGTGGAACAGCAACACTTAAGTTCTACAGGGTGGGAAGGGAGATAATTAAAGAGACAGAACAAAATCATGCAGGGAACTGGGGAGCAAATCAAAACGCATACAAGAATGGTGCCATGGAAATCACAGAGAGGGGGACGCATCAACAGGAAAGATGTGGTCAAGAACACCAAATGCCACAGAAGTGCTTGGATCAAATACTCTTTAGGCAGCTGTCCCAGCTGCCATTTCATCTTTAAAGATTGATATTTAGACAATGCTATAATTTGGGGGCATTCTGAAAATGCTCTGGGAATGTGGATTTGTGTCAGGACGTTCTGTAGATAAGTTCAACAGGGCAGATGCTAGACGGGTAATGCTCAGGAACTACAAAGCTTGAACATTTTTGCCACCTATAACTGATCTATGGTGTCTTACTTGTATCTGTATGGTTTTTAGTACATTGTGACAAGCAAGATTTTAGAGAAAAGCAGGATGGAAACATCGCTCAATTATATTCATGCATACGTGTGTATCATGCACGTATATATTTCTCCTCAGTTGGGAATCAGTATCTTAAAATAAAGCTCTTGTATACACATAAAATATTTTGATGGGACCCTTAAATAGAAACGATTTAATAGTTTTGATTATGGCAATTTGATAATAAAGCATTAATCTGCACTTATCGTTAGATACAGTTATAATTGAAAAGATTGTCCATATTTGTTAAACAATGTTAAACACTGAAAGTATGTTTGATGATTTTTATAACTAATACACCTTGAATACAACACAATATGCAATGTGTGGTGAAATAGTTTTTAAGTTTTTATGGTTACATCCAGCTAAGCCTGTAGAGGTTCAGCTCTCTGAAATAAAATGTATTGCTGGATTGAGAAGATGCTTAAAAAAGGGACACAATGAAAAAAAAAATCAGGTCCTGTTAAATTCTAACGTAAAATAAACCACATTTGAGAACTACATTCCACCTTTTGCAAAATCCAAAATGTGTAGTCTTCCTCAGATAGCAAAGGAAATATTAAACTTTATAAAGACTTTTGCTACCTTACTTGATTAAAAACTTAATACTCTGAAAAGTTGACATGTTTTCCATTTCTAAGGCAATCTACCTGCATATCAAACCAATTCATAGTTTTTTTATTTTAAGCAGCAGTACTATTAACCTGATTTTGAAAATCAAACCAAAATCTCTCAAGAGTTTAGTCATAAAAATTGTGCATACAGGAGTTTAGCTGTTGTAGGTGTTTATCAGATCTGAAAATGAGAGAAAATCTGACCTCTGCTTCCAGAGTCATCATTGATACGAAGTCTGCAAGAAGCCTTCTGTCTGAAACCCTGCCTGCTACTCAGCTCCTTGCCAGATCACACTTTCGGCTCTCAGCCTAACTCTTTCTGCATCATGCTTAACACTATCTGAAGATGTATATTAATACTAATTTATCTGTTGTTTATTAGTTGTGCCAAGATTACAAGCTTCCTGAGTCTTGTTCTTGGTTGTAACCCAGGCCTAGAGCAGTCTTAACACCTGCTATGTAATCAATCTTTGGAATAAAAAAAAAAAAAAAAATCAATGAATGTGTTCTTTCACCCCAATTAGCTGTCTAAAGCAGAGCAATAATTTATCTGGCTTTTGAACATTTTCTGTACCTTAAAAAAAACAAACCCAGATGATGTTTTTTTCAGCCATTAAAAAAAAATGGAGACTTTACATCCTTCGTATTAACCTGGATGGAAGTGGAAGACATTATTCTCAGTAAAGCATCACAAGAATGGAGAAGCATGAATCCTATGTACTCAATTTTGATATGAGGACAATTAATGACAATTAAGGTTATGGGGGGGGGAACAGAAAGAGGGAAGGAGGGAGGTGGGTGGGGCCTTGGTGTGTGTCACACTTTATGGGGACAAGACATCATTGCAAGAGGGACTTTACCTAACAATTGCAATCAGTGTAACCTGGCTTATTGTACCCTCAATGAATCCCCAACAACAACAAAAAAATGTTCAAAACACTAACACACACACACACAAAAACTTTACCATCTATACGTTGTAAGATGTATAAAGGTGGTACCAGACTGTTACTTTGTATCCTATACTTCCAGTGTGCTTGAGATTGTTGTACACCAGTCAACCAGTAAATTCGGAACATAGTACTTCACAGGATGGAGACGTTATATATATTATTAGGCTAAATTATTATCTTATAAGGTATATATTATTGACTCCAGTGTATAGGTGATGATATTGATACCTAGACATATAAGTAACCTATTAGACAGACTTAAGGTCATATGATTAGTGACACAACAGGGATTTGACCCATCTGAAGGACCCCGTATCTTTCCCTTTTGAGTCCTCTGAATGGAAGCTTACAAAGTACTGATGAACAAATAAATTTGAATCTTGCTAATCAGAGCATTTCATTTAATGGCACCTTAAAGTATCATGGAACCATCTTTAAAAATTAACATAGCAGCTAATTTCTGCATTTTTCTTACACTAAATGCTATAAAATTCACACATATGTCAATTTAAGTAAGAATTTTAAACATTCATGTATCTTTTGTAATAGCAAATTCATTAGTCCACATCCTGCATAAGTTTAATTCCGATAGAACTCTGCAAGTTAGTTGAAAATCAACAAGAAATGATGTAAAATAATAGAAAATTTCCTGGTAACGTGTATTAGGTCATCCTTAAAAAATGGAGATTGTTAACTGATTTTTTCCTAAATAAGAATAATATTAATAGTTACAGAGAAAGGCAGGTTTTATGCAAATTATAGAATTCACTTGCTGTTATATTGAGATATTATATTTTTAAGAAAGACAATATTAAAAACCTAAATACCTGTCTTTCCCTACCTCAGGTAGGAGCCTGCCAGCTTCTGAATATTGTTCTTCAAGAATGGTGAGGTCATGAAGCAGTTCATTCTTCAGCCTGGAAATGCACTTGTAGAAATCGGTTTGACCACTTATGTACATAAACAAGGATTTTGGTTAGCACCTGAGTGGACATTGCACAGTCGGAAGCACGTGTATTCTACCCTGGTTCCACTACCTCACAGACATGTTATCAATGGAATTGATCTGATTCTCAGCCCAGGAAGTGGGACCACGTAAGTTTAAATTAATTTGCACACATGTGTCTCTCTTAACCATAGTGGTTACACCTGGAAACCTTGGCCTCAGCCAATTAGCAGATGACATTCTCACTGCTGCAAATATTGATTCAGATTGGGCAAAAGACTTAAGCTATTTTGATCATAGCAAAGCTCAGGTTGGTATCAGAGATACTCAGAGCAACGCTCAGAGATGTTCTCTCTCTCTGGTGATACTGTATTAACCAAAAAGCACATATGTGGTGTGGGTAGGGCTGGCAGGATTTTTCTTTCATCAGGAGGGCCAGCCTGGTAAGAAGGTGGAAGTAGTACTTCAAAGAAGCTGTAGAGATGCAAAGTTTCCCTGATAAAATTCTGCCTGTGGCTCTCCGACCCCTCATACTTGTAGGAGACTCTTCTGATTTCGGTCATTTGAGCTGGGTGTTCCATCATTTGCAACTAAAAGCCTCCTGTGAGAGCTTATGGAAAGGATTTCCAGTTCCATTTTCTCCCTCAGCCTCTTCAACTAATCAGGAGCCCAACTCTCAGATTCTTATGGAGAGTTCCTGATTTGCCCCTTTCTCTTCCTTCCTACAGGTCCTTTTATTTTCCTATCTGTTCTGCCTCACCAGCTTGTTAATAGCTCTCTCTAATCAGTACTTAATAGTTGAACATTTTCCAAAGACTTCTCACTGCTTCCAGGATAACACTTGAATTCCTCAGAATCTATCAGGACACAGTCATTTTCTACTTTTAAAAGTCATCCTAAAATACAAAATAAAATGCTTCTGGCTGTCTGAATGTGACATATTTTGTTTTCTTTGGTCCTTTGTGTCTGATCTTCACTCAGCTAAAATGCCATCTCTTTGGTAAGGAATTTCTTAATTGCTCCCCTCCACCCCACTCTCCCAAACACAGTTAGCTGCTCACCCTTTGGTGTTTTTGTGGTCCTTTATACCTACATTCATTAACATTTTCCACATTGTGTTGTAGTAATTTGTTTACGGCTTGATCTGTCTTCTAGACTGTAACTCACTGAGAGCCAGGTCTGGACTAAGGCATTGTTTTTCTCCTACAGCAGCCTAAGGCGCACATTTGATGTTTGCAGATTATGTTAGTAAAGGACCGAATGAGTGTCCATGGTCCACAGAGCGCACATTTGATGTTTGCAGATTATGTTAGTAAAGGACCGAATGAGTGTCCATGGTTATTATTTCAAAACATGTTGTCAGGATACATATCCACATGTACTGTCCAAAAAAAAAATTAAAAGGAAATGATCCCTAATGTCTTATATGTTCTATTATATAGATTGTTCCTCCTGGAATTTAAAATAATTCTAGGTAGGAATATTGCTCCTAGGTCTCCTAAATTAAACTGAAGCAGAGCCAAAAGGCAAGAGGAGGACTAAGGACTACTTGTCTGTATTTACTTGGTCTAAAATAGCATTGGACTTTTGTTATATGAGGTTTTCATATGATTTAGAAAAAAAAAAAAAGCTATAACCTGCTGGTTTGTTTCAACAGTGATGGCAAAAACTAAAAATAACACCAGATTCCAAATGTGTGTATGGAAATTAAAACACAATTTTGGGCAATTGCTGTAAAAACTTCCACTCTCTTTATACACCTTTAGACTTAGCTGGAGCCAGATCTGCCCACAAAGGAGACGTTTAACTGATAGGTCCTCTTTATGAAAGGCCTTTTCCAGGGGCCACATCTTGGGGGGTTTGGGGAAGGGAAGTGTGTGGTTCTGTCTAAATTTCATCCAGAACTTCTCTCCCCAGCTGACCCTGGAAATTGCTGCAATTTTAGCTTCCTGTGGTATGCAGTAAAAAAAACTAAATCAGAGATGGTAGAAATACATGGAGCCAAGTAAAGGGAGTTTCTGAGCTTCCTATGCTGGAGCTGACCACGCATTCACCAGCGACACAGCGGAATTCTAACTTGCAGCAGTCATCGACCCTTCATATTTTTCCGTGGATGAGCTTTGGAAGTAGCTTATCATCAGAAGCCACTACTGGTGATACATATGTTTATGGTTCATTTTTAAAAATAAGAGAAGAAAACTACATTGGTTATAGAAGATTTTTCAGAAAAACATCTCTCCTAAGATGTCTGAAACAAGAAGGAGGCGAACAACAGTGTGAATGGGAGGTCCCTGGCAGGGGAGGCAGTTGGAATAGGTTGCCATAAAAAGAAAGGTCACAGTGAATCAGCTGGCTAAGTAGCCCTGAGCTAAGAATACCACAGAACTGCCTGGCGGACTAAGATGGCTTTGATGGAAAATGACACAGGAGAGGGACAGGGGCATTTGAATCCCTGCAGCTGCTTCATGTGAGGCATTCTTCTCCAGGAAGGCTACCAAATGGATTTAAGAAGCTGCAGAGAGCAGGCATTTAAGGAAATGGACACCATGTCAAAGGCATCCTAGAACGTGATCTGGAGTAGAGGGTCCGTTTGGCCAGAATGCATAGACCCCAGCCATCCCCCCCCACCCCCAGCTGGCCCTTGTGATCTCAAACTTCTCCCCCAGTTTCCTTTACTGCTCCAGTTTCCTCCTCACCTGCTTCCCAAGGTAGTTTCCAAATCTAGGCGAACTAAATGTATTATCTATTTAAAATCCCACAGTGGTGTAAAGCAGTGTAGCCTAATTTTTAAAACCATAGGTGGTGAACTCCAAATAGTTAGTTTTATTTTATTTTGTTCTTTTTGCTCAAGATTACTTTGACTTTGGGGGTTTTCTCATGATTCCACAGGAAGTTTAGAATTGTTTTTTTCTATTTCTATGAAATTTGTCATTGGAATTTTTTTTTTTTTTTTTTGTAGAGACAGGGTCTCACTTTATGGCCCTCAGTAGAGTGCCATGGCCTCACACAGCTCACAGCAACCTCCAACTCCTGGGCTTAAGCGATTCTCTTGCCTCAGCCTCCCGAGTAGCTGGGACTACAGGCACCCGCCACAACGCCCAGCTATTTTTTGGTTGCAGTTTGGCCGGGGCCGGGTTTGAACCCGTCACCCTCGGTATATGGGGCCGGCGCCTTCCCGACTGAGCCACAGGCGCCGCCCGTGTCATTGGAATTTTGATAGGGATTGCTAGGGGCTAGTATAGACACTTGAACGGTAGTAAATCTTCTGTCCCGTACACACAGGATATCTTTCTATCCAGCTGTGTCTTCTTCAATTTCTTGCAACAATGTTTTATGGTTTTTAGTGTACAGGTATTTCACCTCCGTGGTTAAGTGTATTCCTAAGGTTTTTTTTTCTTTCTTCCTTTTTGTAGTTACCGCAAATGGGATTGTTTTCTTAATTTTCTTTTTCAGATAGTTAATTGTTAGCCTGTAGAACCACAACTTATTTTTGTATGTCGATTTTGTGTCTTATAAGTTTACTGAATTTATTTAATAGTTCTAATGGGTTTTGGTGGAATCTTAAGGTTTTCTAATATATGTTACCATGTTGTCTATACACTTAGCATTTTAACTTCTTTTTAAATTTGGATATCGTTTACTTCTTTCTCTTATCTAATTGCTCTGGCTAGGACTCCCAGTACTATTTTGAATAAAAGTGGTAGGTGGGCAGATCCTTGTGTTAGGAGAAATTCTTAATCTTAGAAGGAAAGCTTTCAGCTTTCACCACTGAGTATGTTAGCGTGGGCCACAGAGTTAGGAGTTTCTACCATAAAATTATTTTGAATTTTTGTCAAATGCATCTATTGAGATGATCATGTGGCTTTGTCCTTTATTTTGTTAATGGGATGTATCACATTTATAGATTGATGTATGTTGAACCGTTCTTGCATCCTTGGAATAAATTCAACTTGGTCATGGTAAATGATCTTTTTTTTTTTTTTGCAGTTTTTGGCCAGGGCTGGGTTTGAACCCACCACCTCTGGCATATGGGGCCGGCAGCCTACCCCTTTGAGCCACAGGCACCGGCTGGCAAATGATCCTTTTGAGGCCATGGCACTCTATAGAGGGCCATAAAGTGAGACTTTGTCTCTACAAAAAAAAAAAAAAAAAAAAAAAAAAAATTAAAAAAAAACATCCTATTGAATTCATTTGTGCTAGTAATTTCTTGAGTCTTTTTGCCTCTGTGTTCATCAGGGAAATTGGCCTGTAATTTTTTTTAATCCTCATTTGTCTTTGGTATCAGGGAAGTGCTGGCTTTATAAAATGAGTTTGTAAAAGTGTTCCCTCTTTTTGAATCTTTTGGAATTCTTTGAGAACCATTGGTATTAGTTTTTCTTTAAATGTTTGGTAGAACTCAGCAGGGAAGCCATCAGGTTCTGGATTTTCTTTGAGGGTAGACATTTTATTACTGATTCAAAGTCTTTATTTTATTTTTAATTTCTTTATGATTCAGTCTTGGGAAGTTGTATGTGTCTAAAAATTTATTCATTTCTTCTAGGTTATTAAATTTGTTGGCATATCACTGCTCATGGTAGTCTCTCATGATCTGTAATATCAGTTGCAACATTTTTCATTTCTGATTTGAGGTATCTCACTTTTATTCTAAGTCTAGCTAAAAATTTGATAATTATTCTTGTCTTGTCAAAGAATCAACTTTTACTGTCATTGGTCTTTCCATGTTTCTCTAGTCTCTATTTCACTTACTTCTTTTCTGATCGTCCTTGTTTATTTCTTTCTGTTAATTTGAGCTGAGTTTATTCTTCTTTTTATAGTTTCTTTAAGTGTGGTAGCTGTTTGAGAGCTTTTCTCTTTTTTGATATATACCTTTAATGCTCTAAACAGACCCCTTTGAATTGCTTTCGATGCATTTCATAAATTTTGGTGTGTTATGTTTTCATTTTCATTTATTTTAGGATATTTTTAAATCTGCTTTTTAATTTCTTCATTGACCCACTTGTATAGGAACATGTTACTTAATTTCCCAATGTTTTCTGCTTTTCAAAAATACTCCCTGTTATTAATTTCTAGTTTCACACCATGTAATCAAAAAAGATATTTGATATAATTTCAGTCTTCTTAAATTTGTTATAACTTGTTTTGAGATATAATGTATGGTCTGTTATGGAGAATGATCTGTGTACAAATGAGAAGAATGTGTATTCTGATGTTGTTGGGTGAAACGTTCTGCATATATCTTTAGGTACATTTGGTTCAAAGAATAATTTTAGTCTGATATTTTCTTATTAATGTTTTATCTATTAATAGATGATCTTCCCAGTGCTGAAAGTAAGGTATTGAATTCCTCTACTGTTAGAGTGTTACAGACTATCTCTCCCTTCAGATCTTTTAATATTTTCTTCATACATTTAGGTGTTCTGATATTGAGTATATAAATATACACACACATATTTAATTGCTATATACTCTTGAATAAATTAATATCTTCATCATCAATAATTACTTTCTTTGTCTTATTTTGCAGTGGTTTGACTTGAAGTCTATTTTATCTGATATAAATATAGCTACTCCTGATCTCCTTTGTTTTTATTTGCATGGGATGCCATTTTTTATCCCTTTGCTTTCACTTTATGTGTGTCCTTCCTGGGGAAGTGAGTCTCTTGCAGGCAACACATAGGTTGTTTCTTAAAAATTCTTTTAACCAACGTATGTGTTTTGTTTGAGAAATCTAATCTAGTTATAGTCAAGGCAATTATTGATAGGTCAGTACTTACTACTGCCAGTTATTAATATTTTTCTTGTTACCCTTGTAGATCACTTGTTTTTTTCTTCCCCTCTTGCTGTCTCCATTCACAATTAGGTGTTTTTCTCTAGTAAAAGACTTTGATTTATTACTTTTTATCTTTTCTGTATATACTATAGTTTTTTCTTTGATGTTACCATGAGGCTTACAAACAATATCTTAAACAAGCTTAAGATGTCACAAATCTTGTGACAGGCTATTTTAAGCCTATAACAACTTAACTTTTATCACATGCAAAAACTGTACACATTTACTCCATTGCTCTCACATTTAAAATCTTTGATGTCACAATTTGCAGCTCTTGTATCTTATGTATTTTTAACAAATTATCATAGCTGTTATAATTAAAATTTTTAATTTTCATACTAAAGCTGGAAATGATTTACCACAATAAAAGTATTAAAGTATTCTGAACTTGACTATGTATTTATTTTTACCAGTAAGTTTTATACTTTCTTATTTTTTGTGTGTTAGTAATTAGAGTAATTTTCTTTCAGCTTTAAGAACTTTATTTAGCATTTCTCTAAGACTAGTCTGGTGTTGATCAATTCTCTCAGGTTTTGTTAGTCTGAGAAAGTTTTTATATACCCTTCATTTCTGAAGAATAATTATGCTGGATACAATATTCTTGGTTGGCAGATTTTCTTCTTTTTAGTTCACCAGCTGGAATATATCATTCATTCTCTCCTGGCCTGTGAGTTTTCTGTTGAGACATCTGTTGCTAGCCTTAGTAGAACTCACTTATATGTTTTCTCTTGGTTCATTTAGGATTCTCTCTTTGTCCTTGATTTTTAATATTTCGATTATATTATCCCTTTGTATATTGTTTGATTGGAATCTGATTGGATACCTTTGACTTTTCTGTATCATAATATTTATAGTTTTCCTCAGATTTAAAGTTTTTTGCTATTATTTATTTAAATAAGCTTTCTAATCTTTTTCCTCAATGTCATGAACCCTTGTGACTTGAACATTTTTTTGATACAATCCCATCCATCTGATAAGATTTCTTCATGTTTTAAAATTCTTTTTTCTCTTCCTTAACTATACATTTGCAAATAACCTTTCTTTAAGTTCACAGATTCTTTCTTTTGCTTAATTAATTTTGCAGTTGAAGCTCTCTATTGGATTTTTAATTTAATTTACTTTTTTAGTTCTGAAATTTCTGTTTGGGTTTTAAAATAATTTTAATCTCTCTGTTAAATTTCTCATTTTGGTCATTAATTTTCTCTCTACTAAATTTATCTAATTGTTTGTCTTTACTTTCTCTATGTTCCCTGAGCTTCCTTAAAACAGTTGTATATCTTCATTTCTTTGGGGTTAGGCTATTAGGAGATTATTGTGCTGTTTTTGTGTCATGTCTCCTTATTTATTTATTTTTTGGTTTCTTTTTGCCTTGCAGTGGTGTTTCCACATTTGAAGAAGTGGGGACTTATTTCTGTCTTTGCAGACTAGTTTGTCTGGGACAACCCTTCATTAGTCAACAAATTCAGAGATTTTAGGCAGGCTGGTTGGCATGTTCCAAGGTTGAGATGGCTACTGGATTCTTTGCACAGACTGGACTGGTGCCTGAGATGGCTCGTACGTAAGCTGAATACTAATGCCACTGAGGTTGGCCTTGTGCTGGGTTGAACTCAAAACCCAGGGATGGTAAGGTTGGCCTAGTGCTGGGCTGGACCTAGAAACAAAGACTTTAGAGTTAACCTGGAGCTTGGATCTTTGGGATCCAGGTTGGGATGACTAGGCTGAAAAGCTCAGTATTTTAATGGGGCAGCCCTGGTGTTAGAGTCTAAGGCAAAAGCTATTAACCACTCTCCTTTTGTTTCCTAAAGCAAAGGTATCTCTCTCTGAACCTTGCTGCCTGAGTTTGTGAAAGAATAACATGGGTAATATAAGACTGTCCTTTCTATCCTCTTCAATGCATCTTTTCTTATTTCTGTGATATACCCAAGAGCTATAATCTCTCACCTGTTTTCTTTAGCTCTTGTAAAGGTATTTTTGTGCATGGATAGATGGTCAGATTGATGATTCTATGGAGAAATGAGCACTAGAGAGTCTCATTTTGCCATCTACTCACAATATTTTAAATAAAGCCTCTTCCCATTTTCTAGCTTTGTGGCTTGTTTCCAAGTACCTTAACTTCCTGAGGTTTACTTATCTCATCTGTAAAATGGGAATACAAATAATAATGCCTAATTTACAGAATTATTTTAAGACAAATGAGATGGATATACTATGTAAATGACTAGGTACACTTTAAATTCTTAATTATAGTAAATATTATATTGGCTTTAAAAATTTATTTAGCAAGCAGACTTTTTCATTAAAAGACAGTTGTAAATACACACACACACATATATACCAATTAATAGCACTGCATTACTATAAAAAATAACATTAGAATTTCAAAATAACTTACTTTGAAGATAAACAATGACAAAAGTAAGTTTGCTGTTATGAAAAACTGGAAAAATAATAATTGTACTAAATAATTGGTATCATTATTATTATCCTATATAATAGGAGTGAGTTATCTCTTTAGGTTTCCTCATAATCTTAAGATTAGTTATTGTTAGCATCATCATCCCTATTTTTCAGGAAAGGAAATGGGGAAAATCTATTTCCCTAGATCCCACATGAAGTGGAGAGTCAGGGTTTGAACCCAGAGAGAGTACCATTAGAGCTATATCTTCAGAACCTTATGGCCTCAGCTGCCAAACTCTTTTTATAGTTTGTTTTATATTTAGAGTAACAATAACACTCTTGAGATAGGGAATAGTAGCAAATTGCAAAAAATAAAAGTAGTTTCCAGGAAATCTCTGGTGACTATTTAACTATATTAATTCAAAAAAAATTTTTTTTTTTTTTTTTTGTAGAGACAGGGTCTCACTTTATGGCCCTTGGTAGAGGGCCATGGCCTCACACAGCTCACAGCAACCTCCAACTCCTGGGCTTAAGCGATTCTCTTGCCTCAACCTCCCGAGTAGCTGGGACTACAGGCGCCCGCCACAACGCCCAGCTATTTTTTGGTTGCAGTTTGGCCGGGGCCGGGTTTGAACCCACCACCCTCGGTATATGGGGCCGGCGCCTTACTCACTGAGCCACAGGCGCTGCCCCAAAGGAGATTATTAGGATATTACCTTTTTAACATTAAATCACTAAAATACCTAATGACTTTTCATCTCCATCAAATGATAAAGGTTAAATGTGCATTAATTGGTGTATGGATTTTATAGACATTCATTAAGCTATTTATTCTCTGAAAATGTTGTTTGAACAACAATGTGGCAAGGCAACTTAAATCTTTATTGCTTGGTGAAGAAATATTTTAAAATAAACTGTTTATAAAATCAGTGTATGGTGCCCCATGATCACATTAATGTGCACAGCTATGATTTAATAATAAGAAATAATAATAAATAAATAAAAATTAAAAAAATAAAATACAGCTTGAAATAGAGTGATATATTGAGCAAATTAACAAATTTTTGTTTATCATTATGTCCAGAGTTTAAGCTATCATTTTATTACTAACATTTTATATAAATAATAAACATAATAATACGAATATTCTTTATTACCTACTTAAGCTCATTAAGCTCATTTGAAATCTGTTTAACTTTTGTGTTTTCAGGTCAAGAAAATTTGAAGGAATAATTTTTTATTTCATTTAATATATTTCAATCATCACCTGAGCATGGGGGACGCCAGTGAACTTCTTTATTAAAAACTAAAGTTTGGGCGGCGCCCGTGGCTCAAAGGAGCAGGGTGCTGGCTACATATGTCAGAGGTGGCAGGTTCAAACCCAGCCCCGGCCAAAAACTGCAACCCCCCCAAAAACAAAAAACAAAACCCAAAACTTAAAGCTTGGACTTAGTACCAAATCATCTAAAATACCAGAGAAAATTTGCCTTAATAAAACTAACAGTTTTTAGACAAGATCACACAATATCTCGCAACATATTGGCAAACATATAATGAAAAGGAAAATAATGTGCACATCTTATAAGTAAATCATCTAGAAGAGGGAATGTGTCCTGTGGAAAACCATGTTTTTTCCTTAGATATGTACTATCCTTGATACATCAGGAATATATCTATCGCCTCTATCTATCCATTATCTATCTATCCATCTTCTATCACTTATCTGAACTTGAACTCTGCACCTGTTAACTTTAGCTGATGCCTTCTCCACTACTTTGAATTGCTTTTAAATAATTTTTATTGTTCTGTATATCCACAAAATTAGCTCTGTTCTCTCCAATTCTTCTTTCTCAGTGACCCTGAATACATGTTATAAGTGGTTTTACATAAGAATCATCTAGGCAACTTGTGAAGCATCTAGTTTTCTAGATCCCATCTGCCAAGGTTCTGACTTGATATGTTTGGACTTCAGCCCCAGAATCTACATTTTTAAAATGTTCTCCATTAATTCAGATGCTGGTGATCATCTGAGCACACTCCATGCCTGCAAGGAAGATGGTTCGCCATGTTGCAGATATGAATTGTCAACACTAGAAACATATTGAAAGGCTGTGATTTAAAGCTCTTGCAAAAATATAATGGAATGGTTTCTTTTAAGAGGGAGATTTAGTTCTAATTTTTTATCTTGTAAAATGGAGGAGAAAGGCAGAAAACAGCTGAATATTAATGTGCAGAATGATTGTTATGTATTAACTGTAAATGAAAATGTTGTACCTTTTTATCCAAACAGACTTGAATTGAAGCTATTAGATGGTAGCCTAGGTTTGTTTCTCAATCTATGTGTGCATGGGTGTAAATGTTCTTTCCTGTTTATCTCCATTATTCCCTTCCCCCCATAAATAGTGGAATAATAGGTTATGACTTGTGATATTGTGAAATATATATTTGGTCTTTGTCCCAGTTTTCTGGCATATAATTTCTAAAATCCTTTGAGTCTCCAATGATTTATTTTTATATGCCAATGAGTTGACTGCTGCCTAGCAGCCCCTAGGTAGTTTTTTTTTTGGGGGGGGGCATTCACCAGAAGGACCAAGGAATGATTAGGGGGCTGGAATTTTAGCCCCATCTCCAACCTCTGGGGAAGGGAGAGGGCCTGAAGGCTAAGTTGATTACCAAAGGTCAATGATACCATCAGTGGTGGCTACATAGTAAAGCTTCTGTAAAAACTCAAGCATTCAGAGAGCTTCTGAATAGCTGAGGACAGTGGAGGTTCCTGGAGGTGACATGACTGGGAGGGCCTGGCAACGCCTCACTCTATGCATCTTTTTTTATGATAAACTGGGGAACGTAAGTGTTTCCCTGAGTTCTTTGAGCCATTCTAGCAAACGAATTAAACCCAAAAAGGGGCTCATGGGAACTCGAATTCATAGCACAAGTGAAACAATCTTGTGACTGGCATGAGGAGTGGGGGGAGATGTGTGGGATGAAGCCTTCAGCATGTGGAATGGATGCCGTCTCTAGGTGGATAGTGTCAGAACTCAGCTGGAGGACACGCAGGTGATGTCTGCTGAAGAACCGATTGCTTCCTTGGTGTGCGGGGAAACTTCCAAACGTGGTCACAGAAGTCTTCTGTGTTGATTTAATAACATTTTTTATTTTTCTGAAATCTGAAGCCCCCTCGTGTTACTTTCCATAGATTTCTTTTTGATAGTTTTAAACATCTCCAATTTGACATGGAAGCCCTAAGGTTATAGATGTATCAGAATACTCAGGTGAGGTCAAATTAAGATGATGAAAAAAAAATCTCTCAAATATCTGTATCTCTAAGGTCCATTAGACATCCATAATCTAAGATTAATTTAGTAATTAAAAGAAGCTAATGGCTCTGTAACTGTAAAAAACAAACTGTTGTTAACATAGAAAACAGTCATATATGATGACTACTTTTCAATTTTATCAAAGGTTACCTTGATATATGTCACTAAAAACAATAAAGAAAAGTTTGGAATACAAATTCTATGAGATTCTGGGTAGTATACACTTACAACCATCTCTCTCCTAATGATTTTGAAAATGGGACTGAATATTCTTCCCTCTCTGATAATAGAGAAAATGTTTAGTAATGTTAAAATCAAACTGACTAGGTATAGTATCTGTTCAATGAGAAACATTTATTTTGCCATAATTTAGTTTAAATCACTTTTATAGAGGCTGGATTTTCTTCCCAACCACAATATATTTTTGGGGTTGCCTTTTGGCTTTTTTTCTGAGGCAGGCCCTTTTTAATTTAAACATGATCTGTTGTATTTACTTTGAATGCCAATATATTGTGTATTACCCACCAAGTGACTCTTTTTTTCTGCTATTCAGAATTAAATAAACCAAGACCCAACACATGTCTTAAAACCACAATAGTTTATTTATAAGAAGAAAGACAACCCATCAAACTTTCCACAGGAATTTAAAAAATCCGTCAGAGACTTAAAGCCTTTACTTACTTTCCATTCATATAATTTTGGTTTTGGCTTAACACTTAGCACAATATTCACTTCAAAAGAATATCCCTTGCATTTTAAGTAAACAATCATTGTTTTACACAGACTTTTAATTTCTGCTCTTTGCCACTTTCCTACTTTTGTTCCAATACTTTGCTAGCATTACATCTAGAGCATACTTGATATAAAATCCTCTTTTCGTTTATATTTTGATATGAAGTAGTCTTTCATGAGTAGAACTCATGAAAGACCAAATTGTTACATTTTGTTTCATTTCCAATTACTCCTGACGTCCATAGTTTCTTAACATTTAAAAACGATACTTTGATTATAGGGGATGAGATAGGACAAAATAACTGCAATTAGAATGAAATAGATTCTGGCTTCAGAAAGGAAAATTCAGTTTAAACAGAATGCAAAGCAACGAAGTTTCATTTTGAGTTTGGGTTCTGTGGGACTGGATAAGGCAAAATATATGATCTATGACGGCATCAGTCTCATCTACAGTAGCTCTCACAAAACACCCTCAGACCTGAGTGCCAGAGGCGTGGCTCCTAAGGAAGTGAGAGTTAACAACAAAAACTCGTAGATCACAAACTTCCACCTCTGGCTCTACTGCCTTAAGAACAAATTCACAAATTTTAGATTTGCCCCCTGCGCTCTGATTGCTAAGGGTGTCTGGAATACATAAAGGTTTTCTCTTTTATCTGGCCCATTGGGGTCACAAAGAATCAAAAGTTTACTTCAATTTCACAGTTACACTGGAAATACTGAAAACCTGCATTTCATGTTGAGAAATCATACTCAGCCAACATGTAATATACATGATAGAGATGATAACATCTTTTGACCAGAGAGTAAGGACTTGCTAAATGAATTACTGCTTGTATGATGAAAATGTAAAAAGCCAGAAATTTGCTTTAAAGAAACCTATCATGGAAGGTACTGTGCTAAGCACGAGGCAATACACAGTCTTGGCCCTTAGTTGACGTTTTTCGGCTCCTTTTTTTCTCCTGTAGGTAAGCTAAGTCCCTGGTGTTCCCTATCTTACTTCACCTTCTCTCCCCAAAGGTCTTTGCAAATAGAATCTTGTGTGCACTAGAGTATGTAATTTATAAATTTAACCTTATCATAGACTGTAATCTATAAATATATGCCCTGCTGCTTAAAATATTACCAGTTTGAGTGTCATATGTGGCCATGTATGTTTCACTGCACAGGAGCCCTGCCTGCATGGTTCTTACCAGTATTCCTCCAGTGTGTTGTAAAGTCACACATGCTTGTACACCAGTCTTGCCCTCTCGCTCTCACTTGATTTCTCTCAAGTCATGATTAAAATGCAATAAAAGGGAGGTATGAAAAACCTAAATATCATTAAACTAACAGAAGCCTGTACAGAAAGCATTCACAGGGCACAGGAAGGAAAACACTTCTTGTGGCAGGGATTCATTTCCTGTGACTTTGCCTCCTGCCGTTTGGATCTGCAACCAAAGCCTCATGTTTCCTTGGAAAACCAATGCACTACACCCACTTTTCTATCATAGGCAGTAGAATTCAGTGTTTAACACCAAGGACCTTGAAATAATCTTAATATTTTGCCACTTCCTAGCTAAGTGACCTTGGGAAAGAAAATTCATCTACTGGACCCCTGGTTTTCTCACCTGAAAAACTGGGTCTAAGAATTACAGATTTTCACAATTAACTTCTTTGAAGTTCAAGTGGAGTCTTGCAATAGATGCAGTGTCATCATGTAATTGGTAATAGATTTTTCTCTCTTGGTGATACACAGTGTGATGGCATGTCTAATAATCTACATTTTCTTAGATGTGATGTATGGTAATTGTAATTGCCTTCCAGGGTGTTGCTGGGGATTAAGTGAATTAATGCAAATTGATGGCTGGCAATAAGCATCGATTATTATTACATGCGTGTGATGGACCCATTGCTTAAGGTGCAGTCTGTGAGAGGGTCTGTGAGAGGGGAATGTTGTGTGTGCCCTTGGGAGAAACTGATAGTGATACTTTCTTCTCTGTTATCGTAAAACTTAATGAAGGGAGGGGGCTCAGTGCCTTAGCTTCTTCAGTATATTCTAAGCTTCCTAGGAGTAGGAATTGAGTCCTTTATTTTTATTTTAGATTTTCATGAATGGGGTTAATGTTCAGTAAATATTTGTGAGACACATACCCTCTTCCTTGTTTAATTAATCTCTTTTGTATTGGCAAAATAAGTATTAAGGAGTCGTACAATTAGTAGTTGAAAAATAGTCACTGGCTTAAATGTGTAGCCTCCTACGAATAAGCATTCTTTCTACTTAATCCTGTTTTTAAAATACCCTCTTATAAATATGCTCCCTCTAACAAACAGAGATAAAATTTTCTTCCACCTAGTTTGACACCTGTGGAACTATAACCTAGTGGGGGAATTGAATATCAAGTAGATTTACTTGTAAATTTCTGGAGATTTCTCATTAGATCTCAAGCATAGAGTCAGATCCATCTTGATGATTGATGTGTGTCTTACATCTGTTATGTGCATAAATCTTCAGTATTTATGTACAGGCATGGTCCTTTCTTCTCTTTCTCTCACCTTCGTGGAAAGTCAGGGCATCTGCTGGATAATTTCACACATCTCATTTCACTGCTTTCTTGGTACACCATTGCATCTATTGATTCCTCCAAGGTCTGCTCCAGGGTAAACTTCTCTTTCAGGAGAGGACAGCAATTTCAATGCATCCAAATTAGCACAAAAACTGGCCTTTCTGGGGACTCTGGCTAGAGCCAATGGGTGATACATTTCAGCAAGCGAGGGCTTAGAAGAAGAAAGCAGGTTCCAAGCAACCCCAAGCTTGAAAGCAATTGTAAGCCTGAAAAAAGAAAAAGGAAGAAAAATAGGTTAGGGTAATAAGGGACACTCTAATTATGTTTGGCCATGAGGATTAGAGAGTTTCTAATTCTATGTCAGAGGTTAATGAACTTTTTCAATAAAAGTCCAATTAGTAACTATTTTAGGCTTTGCTAGTCATATGGTCTCTGTTGCCACAACTCAACTGTAGTGCAGATCAAAAGTAGTCATAGACTATGAAAACAAGTGATGCAGCTATGTGCAGATAAAACCTTCTTTACAAAGCTTGTCACAGGCAAAGGGCCAGACTTGCCTGTTAGGTCATAGCTTATTGACCCCTGTTCTACAGAAATACATTGTCTCAATGCTTTAATGTATTTATGAAAATAATATTGAACATCTATTATTTGCTGGGCATTAAAAAAAAAATAAATCCCAAATTGCTTCTGTTTTCCTGGAAGCCAGACTCCAGCTCTTGTTTATCTTTTCAATTGGCTCATGGTTGAATGTCTTGTTTCGTCCCCATGGCTGTCTATTTCTCTCATGACAGGCATTTTCAGATTAAAAGAAGAGCACATCATCTCATGGAGAGAACAGAGCCTCAGGTACATCTTAACAGAGTGGCATACATATCTGCTTGGTTTGGGAGAAATTAGATTTAACAAAGTGAGAGAGTGGAAACAGATGGTGCCCTGTGCTACAGCACCCTTTATGCAAGTGAGTTGGACTTTATATCTCTCTATCCATGAAGCTAACTGCCGGAAGACCGAGGAGTTGTGTCCTGTGAGTCGTGTCTTGTATTGGAGGCCATGACCTCTATTTGTTTATTTGACTCAAAAATCTCACTCTGTTGCCCCAAGCTAGAGTGCTGTGGCGTCACAGCTCACAGCAACCTCAAACTCCTAGGTTCAAGTTATTCTCTTGATTCATCCTTCCCAGTAGCTGTGTCTACAGACGCTGCCACAACACCCAGCTAGTTGTTCTATCTTTTTAGTAGAGATGGGGTCTTGCTCTTGCTCAGCCAGGTCTCAAGCAACTCACCTGCCTTGTCCTCCTAGAGTGCTGGGACTACAGGTGTGAGCCCCTGCACCCGGCCCATAACTACCTTTTAAATTTGGTGGCTGGAACCCTCTCTCACTCATTATGCTGTTTTTCTCTCCCATGGGCAGAGGTCCTTATTATCCCTCCAATGAAATAAGATTGGATAATATTCATATGAAAGCTATAACCCAGTTATAACCTAAGAATATGGGGAAGGGGGAGTTAGAGAGGGGGGACGGGCAGAGGGAGGGTGATTGGTGGAATTATACATGCGGTGCATCTTACAAGAGTATATGTGAAACTTGGTAAATGTAGAATATAACTGTCTTAACACAATAACTAAGAAAATGCCAGGAAGGCTATGTTAACCATTGTGATGAAAATGTGTCAAACGGCCTATAAAACCAGCATATGGTGCCCCATGATCGCATTAATGTACACAGCTATGATTTAATAAAAAATAAATAAATAAATAAATAAGATTGAGTCTCCCCTTCTTTCTGAGAGCTTTTAATTCATCTCCAAGTTCATAGAACCCAACATGTGATCCACAAAGGTGACCCAGAATAGATGGTTCATGAATGTTTGTTGACATAATTAACACAGTTGTGCTATGCAAGGCTGCTGAGGTTCGCCCTTGCCTCTTTTATAACTACTGCAATATTGTGACATTTGACATGAATTTTATTTTTTCATGGTATCTTCAACATATTCACTGCACTTTGTTCTTCTAACTAAAAAGGAAGGAGCAAATTTTCTGGATTATGTCTTATCACACCCCTAGGAAATGTGTAAGCACTTAGGACTTTACTTTTTTCACAGATTTGGGAATTACTATTTTTCTTTTTTTTTTTTTTTGCAGTTTTTGGCTGGGACCAGGTTTGAACCCACCACCTCCAGTACATGGGGCTGGCGCCCTACTCACTGAGCCACAAGAAATTACTATTTTTCTATCTGAACTGGCTATTGGTACACCTGAGAACCTCATAGACTATATATATATATAATACTATAAATCTATAAAAGTCAAAAGATATATTTTGTTCATGTAATAGTTAAACATTTTGTATATTTTTATTCTTTTCTGCCTACTACTGTTTATGCATTTGATACTGGCATTGTTTCTATGATTAGATGCTTTTCAGGCGTTTGTATTAAATTAAATTTCCATATGTTTAAGGCAGTGACATACTAAAGCAGAATTTTGGCATTTGCATGTATTTTATTCCATTGCAAAATTCTATAGCATCTGTAATTATTTAATGATCAAAACAGTTACTTGATCTTGTCAATATTGCTATTTCTAACTAACATATGAAAATGAAGATGTCCTTTTTTTCCTCTTTCACATATTAATTATCACATGAAATTGAAAAATAGAGTAAAAAAAGTTTTCATTCTTAAGTAATTATTGCTTGTCAGCCCAACCTGAGAAGCATTGAGCTAAGTGGAGAACTGCTACTTTTCTAAAGACAAAAACTCAATTTATAGTTAGCACTTGGAAGTATTCTGGTAAGAAATTCACCTAGAAGGTAATTGTGCATTTCTAGCAAAAGAGGAGAACAGTCAAAAGAGCTCTGGGTCTACTAGTGTGATAACCACTGGATTCTGATTGAAGTAGCCCATGAAAAAGCCTGTTAAGTCCCTTTAATACTTTGTGGAAACTCAGTAATAAAAATAATATATTCCATCAGTCCTGAGTCACACTCTTTCTACATTTGATTTGACATCATTATAATCATGACGTCCTTTGATGAGGTACAGTATTTTAAATGTGCCAATTACCATTTATTATATGTATCATGTCTAAGGCCAGTGTTTTCAGCTTTTCACAAAAAAGTATCTTATATAACATTATGATATATTAAAAAAAAAAAAAAGAAGAAAGTAAAGATTCAGAGAGGTAAATAAGTACCCTAAGTCACAAGGCTAAGAGTCAAACTGGATCTCTCTAAGATCCATGTCCTTGGCCACTTGGCTACCTTGCTGACATGGGAAAGGCATTAAAAGGAAGATGACTGTGAATTTAGGAATGTGCCTGAGAGCTAAGGAAAGGGATTCAAGTAAGTTTCAAGACAAGGTGGAGCAGGAATTCCCTTTGTTTTATCTCTCCCTCCTGAATACATGCTTTCTTCTTTTATCTGTAGGCTGGATTTTTCTGTTTGTTACAGGGCAGAACTTTTCCCTTTACCCATCATTCAACCTATTTAAAATAATTTTCCATCCAATAGCTATGGAGAAGAGTCACCTTGTACCAATATGAGATTTGAGGCACACTGCTGCCAATTCAAAGGACTTCCAAGAGAAAGAGCAACTATTAGACCACAGAATGGACAGGTACTCCAAAGGTGGATTATCTGACAGATGTTCTTTTTATTAGGTAAGTTAGAAATGCACAAAATACACAAGAATAAGTGCAGGTGGTCTACACTTTGGAAGAAGCCACTTTTCCTTTGGGCACTTCTATGGTCTGAATGTTTGTGTCCCCTAAAATCTATACATTGAAATCCTAACCCCAAGATAATAGTGATGAGAAGTGGGACTATTGGAGGTGATTACATCATGAGGGCAGATCTTTCATGAATGAGATTGTGCCCTTACAAAATAGGCATAAAAGATACCTTTTATCCCATCCATCCTGTTCCATCCCATCCCATCCCATCCCATCCCCTATACAAAGACACAATGAGAACCTTTTATAAACCAGAAAGTTGGCCCTCACTAGACACTGAATCTGCCAGTGCCTTGATCTTGAACTTCCCAGCCTCCAGAACCATTAGAAATATATTTCTATTGGGATAAGTCACTAAAAGGCCTGCTACAGGAGATATCTAATACTAGAACCTAATGATCCAGGATAAGGTGTTCTGCCTTTATCTCATGAACATGACAAGGCTTTTGAGTAAGAAGCCTGAAGGATGAAAGAAATGTTTTCATAAAACCAGTCCAACAGAAAGGAGTAGGACAGCCAGAAGCAGAAAGAAGCTATAACCTAAGTTACTAGACAAAAGACAATTATTCTGAAAACCCATGCAGAGAAGAATGAAGGGGTTCAAGACAGAAGAGAGTTCCACGTAATGGATGTCAAAGTTACCAAAACTTCAGTCATGTTGGCTGAGGAGCTAATC
Organism: Nycticebus coucang; assembly: GCF_027406575.1. Classification (NCBI taxonomy): domain Eukaryota; kingdom Metazoa; phylum Chordata; class Mammalia; order Primates; family Lorisidae; genus Nycticebus; species Nycticebus coucang. Next base: position 119,089,190 of record NC_069780.1, on the reverse strand, counting down.
TTAAAAAAAGGCAAATGAATTTGATGGCATAGAGACCAGGGATGATCTTTGAAATACACATATCTCGAATAATAAAGTCGGAAAATTACAGTGGGTTAAGGAGGAAATGCATAGTTTCAATTAGAAAAATAATTAAATAGGTAAGGAGGTCTCTGTTCATTTTAAATGAAAATTCTGTTTGGTAAAATTTTAAATTGATTAATACCTAAATGGCCACCATATGGGTTCAACAAGATCTTATCAGGTTGGAAAGTGTAAATGCATTCTCTGCTGGTCCTTCATCTCTGAGTCACAGTTCTCCTTTTCCTTCTGTGATGACCTTGGAATTCTTCTCATCACCATGCTCTAAGGTACCCAGTCAGTGGAGTTGGCAATTGAATTAATCCTATTTTGCTGTCTGTGTGTTTTATGTAAGTGCAGAGATTTTCCCTTTTTAAGGGTTGAGGAAGGGAGATGGAGTACTAGTATAAATACAGCTCTCCTGCACATGACTGGGTTGCAGTAGAAGTTTCTCAGACCCATAGCAGTAAAAATATATTACAATTCTGCCCTCACTTTTTCTCTATCCGTAGGCCATTGACTGACATCCGTTTTCTCCTCAATCGGTGTCATTAGTATGCTGTTGTCTTTCAATATTATGCTTCTGGGTGACACAGGTCTCCATGATTATCATCACTGTTATTGGATTGTAACATTTCCATAGAATCTTTTCCTCTAAGATTCCTTAAGCATGCTATACTTCATGTAGTTCAGTAGATTAAAGGAAAACTATTTGAACTCTTCTGTCAGATTTTTTTTCTTTGCCTCTCAGGGGTTTCTCTAGCTGGGACTTAGTTGGAGCTGTGGGCTCTGTGCCAGCTGGAAGCTGGACTGATTTCCGTGAGTGGAGCCACAGCTCACATAAGTTAGTGTCGCATTACACTGGTTTTCTGTTTCCCATTAGCTGTTTAAAAAGAAGCACTCAAATGTGATCAGCGTTTTGTAACATAAGTTCTGTATAACATGGGTAGCCCAGGACCAGTGACAGCAAGATGGGAAGCACAATTAATAGTATTTTTTCCAGAGACATGTATGTACACTTAACTGCTGAATTTTGATGGGGTCATGAAATTAGAAAAAAAAAATTTTTTTTATTACTCATGCTTTTTTTTTTTTTTTATTGTTGGGGATTCATTGAGGGTACAATAAGCCAGTTACACTGATTGCAATTTTTGTGTGTGTGTGTGTGGCAAAGGTTTTTTTTATTAATATTAAATCATAGCTGTGTACATTAATACGATCATGGGGCACCATACACTGGTTTTATAGACCGTTTGACACATTTTCATCACACTGGTTAACATAGCCTTCCTGGCATTTTCTTAGTTACTGTGTTAAGACATTTATATTCTACATTTACTAAGTTTCACATATACCCTCGTAAGATGCACCGCATGTGTAATCCCACCAATCACCCTCTCTCTGCCCATCCTCCCCCCTCCCTCCCCTCCCTCTTGAAGGAGGCATGTGACATGAAGACATTTAAAGATTTAACAGGGGAAAAAGAACTAAGAACAGGGCTGTTCTTAGTTCAATTATAAGGACAATGTGAGATGATCATCAAAATAATAGCTATCATTGACTGAGTGTTTTTAATGTGTCAGGTACTGTTCTAAATGTGTTTTATGTACTCTAGGCTCTTTCTAGCAAATATTAATTTATCTTAGAAAAATTATTAAACTATCTCGAAAACAAAATACTAAAAAAATCACGCTTGATAATGCACATACAACTTTAAGTCTATTGGCTCTCGCTTACACATAACCCTACATGATCCTCGCCCATTATGACTCTTTATCTGTCATTTTTCTATTATCCTCTGTCAATGAGGGTCATTTTTGTGTGTGCTTTTTCATACTACATGAGAATTAGAGAATAACAATTGTCTCAATAAAAAATTATCTTAAAGAAATATATTACTATTAATAATTTCATTATCAAGAGAAATCTTACATGAGATTTAAAATTATTTTTTGATCCTTAGTTCTATATAGATGCATTATTATTTGAAGAGCAAACTTTAAAAATGCTCTGATTCTGATATTTCTTTGGTGACTTTTAAAAAAGAATACATATGTAGGTTTTCTTCAATGAATTTTTGGAGCTGGCATTGTTGTCCCACATGAAGAAAAGCAAAAATGCCTGGGTTGCCAATATGTCCCATATTCTTAATTATTTTTAATATCATCATTTTTAAGAATTGCAACTCGTTTTATTTTCCGGCGATGCATTTTACATAGATGTTTCCCTTACAATTAGTAGAAATTTTACTTGTGTGACATTTTAATATGTACAGGTACCTTATTTTCCTGTTTCACATGGCTGTATGAACTTGCTTAGTTTTAACTAAAATATAATATAATATAAAATATAATAAAATATATGTAATTTTTATTTACATATACTTTATTATATTTTATATTATGTAAATTTCTATTTACATTTTTATTTTATATTATATAAATTTTTATTTACATATATTTTTATTTCAAAATACTAAGAGGATACAAATGTTTTTGTTACATGGCTTGAGTCAGGGTCCATGAATGTGCCCATCACCCAATTAGTCATCCTTGTACCTCTTAGGTGGGTTTTTGCCCCCTCCCTTACCTGATTTCCCATGACTTTACTGCCCTCTGTGCACTTGTGTGCTCACTGGTTAGTTTCAGTTTATTAGAGAGCACACATGGTGTTTATTTTTCCATTCTTGAGATATTTTGCTTAGCATAATGGTCTCCGATTCCTTCAAAATTGTTGCAAAAGGCATTCATTCCTGAGCTATCACCTTACACGTATTAGAATGGCTGTTATCAAGAAGCAGGAGATGCTGGTGCAGCTGGAGAGAGAAAGGAACACTTATGCACTGTTGGTGGGAATGCTCATTAGTACAAATCCTATGGAAAACAGTATGGAGATTTCTTGACTAAGACATTTTAAAAAAAGATATAGATTCCTGGGATAGTTGGCCTTAAAAATAATGTTGAAATGACATATTTACCTTCAAAGAATATATATTTTGTTGTAAATATATGTAAAACTCTACATGAGAGGTACAGATGAGCACAGTGCTGTATTTTAAGTTCTAGGCACTGAGGTGGTGGGAAGGCCCGTTCCTATCTCCTTTACCACTACCCCTGTTCAAGCTAAAGAAGAGCTTTCCTTTCTGGAAAATTGTAACTTTTCATTCTAACTAGTAATGTGTGAGTGTGCATCCTGGTAGTGTCCTTAGGAGTCAAGTCTTCTAAAGAGATTTCACATTATCCTAAAATCTCAGTGGGTTGGTTCCCTGTTAGTGAGGGTCAAATGCAGCAAGGGTGGCTTGGGTAGCAACTTCATCATCATGCTACGGTCCCGTAGGGAAGTGGATATCTCAGCGTAGCACTTCACAAACTTTAATGTCTATGTGGATGACTGGGGGAACTTGTTAAAATGCAAATTCAGAGTCAGTGCGTCCAGACAGGACAAGCTTCCAGGCGATGTCCAACGCCACTGCTCCTTTTTTCACACATTGGGTAGCCAGGCCATGGATATAGGGAAGCTAGTGGGAGGAATTGCCTTCATCTGACTCTTGCTGCATAGTGGCCATCCTTCCTGACTCTACACTTCCCATTGACTCTCTTCTCAGAACTTCCTTTAGGCCCAGACAAGCAAGGCATCTGCTCTGACTGTAACCTCTGAAGACTACCTTTGAAATTTCTTAAGAAGTCCCACCTTGATATCTGGCACCTGTCTAGACTCAAACCTGGAATGGAAGATGCATGCTTTCATCCGTATTTGACCCTTGGATCAGTCTCCATCCCTATCCCAGCCCCTTCACCCATCAGTTAACCAGATGCTGGGGCAGCTCTGGGACACGCACCTGCAGTGCTGGGGCCCCGGGCTAGGCTGGTTGCAGGAAGGAGGACTAGCAAATGGGCTGCCCCTACTGGTCAGAGCAGAATTTCTTTTTCCTAACCTTGTGACTTGGGACTGCCAGAATGGTGCTCACACAGAGCTGATTTGGAGTGATTCAAATTGTTTATATAAACAGGGTCCTATAAAATTTTTTTCCTGCAGTCCTCAACACCTAAGACTGATGTCCATCTTGAATGTTGATATATATTTTATATACCTCAAAATAAAATAAATAGTCAATAAATTTTACAATGCAATGGACCTAAACACTAAAAATTGAATAGCTACAAGAGGTAACTGTCATCTTGATAGTTGCTAAATACTATCGTAGACTCTCAAGGAGTTAATTGCTGGCCAATGGGTGAGGTAAGTGAGGTTTAGATACAAACCACAATATGGCAGACCCTTGGGATGCAGGACAATTCTGGTTGCACTTTCAATTTTGATGCAATAAAACCCAACTTCACATTTCTCTGCCTTTCCTTAGCTCCTTTTCTGTTACACTGATACCACAATGTATGCTCCATATGTGAAGGCGAAGTTAAACCAAAAGCTGCCTTTTCCCACCAGAAGTCTGTCCTTACTATATTGAGCTGTATCTGTGATATCGGAAGGTAAAACTCCATGAGTAATACAATCTGACATGCTGAATCACAAGTGGGTGCAAGGCAAATACGCCGCTCCTGAAAATGGTGCCTCAAAGAACCTCACTCTTAACCAACAAGTTATGCTATTAATATTATTTTGGAAATCCTTTCACTTTTAGCCTAACTTTAAGTAGAGCACTTTCTTTTCCTCTTCCAGCCTAGCAGGATTTGAGGACCAGAAGAAGACTGTAATGTTTGGGATCACATTTAAACCACATAAGCTGCTAAAAAACACAGCGTTTTTGTTGGCAGTCTCACAGTGAAGGAAATATTACTGAAAACACCTTAGATTCTAGATCTGTCTGTGTCATTCACTCACTGAGCAACTTTGGATGGGCAAGACAGGGCAATTCTCTGGTCCTCAGTTTCCTCATTTAAAACTGATGCTAAGCTAAGCTACTGGAGGCCTCCTTTAGGTTCCAAAATCAATGTGAAAATGTCCGTCAGATAATCATTTGCTTTTGTTCAGCCAGAGAAACTTGAAACATGCAGTCTCTTTCAAGACCGTGGTACCAGTAAAAAATGGGGCCAAGTTTGGGTGGCCCATTAATAAGCAGTTCTGTGAGACCTCCGGCAAGTTATCTTTACTTTTGAGGATGCTGAACCTGGATTTCAAGTGAACTTGGTTAGATTCAGACACGGCTCTAAATGTTGGAAAATTAGGTCATTTGACATTTCTAGTCTGTGATTCACCACATTTTGTTCCTTGGTACTTTTTCAAAGATCAAGGGAGACCCCTGAGGCCTTCCTTTATCTTTCATCTCTATTACAGTCACCCCAGTTCAAGTCACCATCCTCGTCCTGGACTTCAGGGGTAGCTTCCCGCTGGTCTCTCCTCTCTGCTCTAGCTCTCCTGCCCCCAGGACCCATTCTCCAGACAGTGACCACAGTGGTGCGGCTCTGTCTTCTCTGCACCCGTCTGGACATAACTGATATCCTCCTCAGGATATTGGTGAAATCAATATCCTTGTTTGTCCATTTCTGTGCCAACTGTGATTGGATGCTTTATGTGGGCTTCCCTACCTTCTGTCCTCTGTTGAGTTTGGTCAACTGGGAAGATGCTGATGGGAGGTCAGTGGGTGGGAGGAGGAAGAGGTTGTGGTGTTTATCACTGGGGCTCCCTCTCTTCCAGGGCACTGTCTGGCAGAGACCGTGAGCTTCTACTGAAGGCCTAGTTCTTACTCTGTGGCCCTCTCCTTCAGCTACAGAAATAGCTCTGCTCTGTCTGGGTTCTGGGAACTCTTCCCTTTCCTTGCCCATTCAGGCCTAGGGCAGTAATGCTGCCTCGTTGTTGGTAGCCTAGCATATTTCAAACTCCCCTATTTTACCCCTTAATTTCATTTTACATTTTTAAATAGTACATTTAAAAAATTATTTTAAATCAAACCATCTGAGTAGGTCATCTACTTTCTACCAAGTCCTGTACTAGTATGGAGCAGGGGGGAGAGAGAGAGAGAGAATTCACATACCATAAAAGTCACCATTTTGATTTGTATTTGTCAGGGATTTTTGTCATACTCACAAGGTTGTGAAACCATAACTATCTTATTCCAGAACATTCTTGTCATCCTAAAAAACTTCTGTACTCCTTGGTAGATACTTGTCATTTCCTTTTACCCCTACTCTCTGGCAACCTCTATTCTGGATATTTCATATGAACAGAATCATACAATATGTGGCCTTTTTAAATGATTCTTTTCAATAGGTAAAATATGTCAAGACTTAGATCTATGTTATAGGATGTATCAGTGGCCTAATAATATTCCATTGTAGGGATATATCACACATTGTTTATCAATTCATCATTTTATGGAAATGTATGTTTTCTTACTTTTTGGCTATTATTTATGCTACCAGGAACATTCATATACACGTTTTCATGTGAATATTTATTTCTAATTCTACATGGGAGTAGAATTACTGGCTCATATGATAACTCTTTGTTTTATGTTTGAGGAGTTGACAAAGTGTTTTTCAAAGGGCTGAATCCTTTTACATTCCACCAGCACCGTATGAGGTTTACAGTTTCTCCACATCTTTGTTAGTTTCTGTTTTTTGTTTCATTTTACTTGTTTCTTTTTTGATTATAGCTATCTTAGTAGGTAGCTGTGGTGGTTTTGATTTCCACTTCCCTAATGAGTAATGCTGTTGATCATGATTTCATGGTTTCATGTAGCTATTTACATAACTTCTTGGGAGAAATGTCTACTTAAATTTTCTGCCTATTCTTTAATTTGAATATTTGTCTTTTCATTGTTTAGTGGGAAAAGGTGTCTCCTGATTGTTGAATTACAAACACTTTCTCCCATTCTGTGGATTGCTTTTTTACTTTCCATATTTCCTAGTGTGTTCTTTGACACACAAACTTTTTCAATTTCGATGAGGTCCCATTCATCTACTTTCTATTTTGTTATTTGTTCTTTTGATGTCATATTTAAGAACCATTGCCTAATCCACGGTTGTGAAGATTAACAGGCAGATTTTCTTCTAAGGGTTTTACAGTTTTAACTTTTTACATGTAGGTTTGTCATTCACTTTAAGTTACCTTTTGTATGTGGCATGAAGTAGTGGTAACAGTTTATTAGTTTGTACGTGTATAACCAGTTGTTCCAGAAATCACTTTGTTGAAAAGATTATCCCTTCCCCCACTAAATAGCCTTGGCACTCTTACAGAAAATCAAAAGACCATAGATATGTGAGTTTATTTTGGGGCTTTCAATACTATTCTGGTAATCTGTATGTCCATCTTTACACCAGTATCACATTGTCTTGATTACTGAAGCTTTATGGTAGGTTTTGAGATACAGAGTTATGAATTCTCCAACTTTGTTTTCCTTAGAGATTGTTTTGGCTATTCTGGGTTCCTTAAAAATGCACATAAATTTTAAGATCAGCTTGTCTATTTAAGTAAAAAAATGCAGTTACAATTTTTTTTTTTGCAGTTTTTGGCCAGGGCTGGGTTTGAACCCACCACCTCCGGCATATGGGGCTGATGCCCTACTCCGTTGAGCCACCGACACCGCCCGACAGTTACAATTTTGATAGGGATTATATTAAGTCTGTAGATCAGTTCACAGAGTATTGCTCCCAATGTATGACAATATTAAGTCTTCCAAAATCTGAACACAGGGTATATTTCCACTTATTTAGGAATTCAATTTCTTTCAACGTTGTTTTGTAGTTTTCACTGTAAAATTTTTGTTCTTCTTTGGTTAAATTTTTCTAAGCTGTTTCCTAAGCTGTTCTAACCTAATTATTTTCTTACTTTTATTTTCAGATGGCTCACTGTTATATATAGAAATATAGTTTGTCTTTGCACACACTGGTCTTGTGTCCTGCAACCTTGTTGAACTTGCTCATGTTCAGTAAACTATTTTAAATGAAAAGTATCCAATGTACTCAGTCCTACTATGAAACTAATTTATGGCTTTCACATGAAAGCTATAACCCAGTTACAACCTAAGAATAGGGGGAAGGGGGAAAGGGAGGGGAGGGAGGGGGTAGATGGGGAGAGGGAGGGGGTTTGGTGGGATTACACCTGCAGTGCATCTTACAAGGGCATATGTGAAACTTAGTAAATGTGGAATGTAAATGTCTTAACACAATAACTAAGAAAATGCCAGGAAGGCTATGTTAACCAGTGTGATGAAAATGTGTCAAACAGTCTATGAAACTAGTGTATGGTGCCCCATGACGACATTAATGTACACAGATATGATTTAATAAAAAAAATAAAGAAAATATACTGAATGGTTAATGTAAAATATAAAATTATTCAGAGTAATGAGCTACATTTATATATAATATTTTCCCAGAGAATACACATCTAATATTTCCAATATACTAAAAGAGGCTAAAAATAACTTTAATAGAAAATTTAGATAAAATATTTATTGAGCGCTATTCTATGAACATGTATGTGCACATTTTATTCTTATCACAATCATAAGGTATGTGATATAACTATTCCCATTTTTCAGATAAAGGATTTTGGATACAGAGAAGTTAATTAACTTCAGCAAAGTGAGATGGCTGGAAAGTGGTGGAGCCAGGATTTGAAGCTGATAACCTGATTCCAATGTCCATGTTTTTAACCACTATCCTATATTATTTCTTGAAATAGTGTGGACACAGATCTGTAGAGAATCTTTCACAGTAGTTTAAGTGCACTTAGAATTTCTCAACACTTCCTTTGTCTTTCCCCAATTACCAAGAATGCCAAAACATCTGACTGCCCTGAGGGTGTCAAACACAAATTGAGGAGAAGGAAACATCCTCTGAGCAAATTAAAACTAGTGTCATGTGCCTAGTTTTTTGTGTGTAAAAAATCCTTGTCTTTTAATACAGTTTATATTAACAGAAAAATCATGAAGATGGTACAGAGAGTTTCTACCTACTTTCTTCTAGCTTTCGTGGTTTTGGTAAGTCTACTGTAGTTCTTATCCTTGTTCCTCTTGGTAAGGTGTGTAGGTTCTAAGGCTTCCAAAGCCAAGTAGAAAACTTCCCAAGGTCTACCTTTGATTTCTGCAGTCAGAATAACATGCCTTCCTGAAGCTTAGCCTATTTGTTGTGCTTGTGCCTCCTGGATCTACAGATTGATATATGTCATTAATTTTGGAAAATTCTTGGCCATTGTTATTTCAATTATTTCTTCTACTTTATTCTCTCTTTCTTTCCCTTCTGGTGTCAAAATATACACATATGATGCTTTTTGAAATCATCCCATAATTCTTGGATGTTCTGGGCTTTAAAAAAATTTTTATTTTCTTTGCATTTCAGTTTGGAAACTTTCAATTGACTTAAGTTCAAGCTCACTGATGCTTTCTTTTGCCATATATGCTCTACTGATGAATCCATCAAGGACATTCTTCATTTCTCTTTTTTTCTTCCAGATTTATGGAGCTATAACTAACAAAAAAATTGCATACATTCACTATGCACATGATATATGTATACATTGTGAAATAATTACTACAATCAAGCTTATCCATCCCTCAAAAAAATAAAAAGGTAATTATGTGAGTTAAGGGTAACTTGATTGTTAACATATTATATGCTACAATCACCTCATCTAATTAACAGATTTTGTTTGGGGTAGAACATTTATGATATATTCTCTTAGAAAATTTCAAGTATATACTACAGTATTATTAACTATAATCACCATACTGTACAGCAGATTTCTTGAACTTATTCATCCTCCATAGCAGAAAGTTCATACTCTTTGACAAATCTCACTATTCTTCTATCCCTTGCTCAAGATTTATGTGGCTATTTGTGGTCTTCTTTGTGCCTCTATTCTGGTTTCACAGGGGCCAGACTCAAGTCTGCCGATGTCCCAGACTTGATGTCTGGCTCCCTGGTCTTGTGCCTGGGGACCACAGGGTAGATTAGAATCTGAGTCTATATGGACTGGTCTGATCCTGAAAAAACTTTCAGCCTGAGTCTGTGCGGAAGGCCCCTGGGTCCTGGGTTTGTGGGGGCTGACCTGGAGTTTCAGGTACAGGGACTGTCCTGGTACTGGGGTATGCCTGGATCCTGGATCTAACCAACAGCATATTCCCATGGTCCAGGTTTGCTTCCAGGTTCCCAGGCCCCAATGTATGGGGAACATGGGAGCATGGGAGCAGACCTGGACCATGGGAACATGGGAGAAGACCTAGACCATGGAAATATGCTGTTGACCTGGAACCTGTATCTGAACAGGTCTGATACTGAGGTAGGGCATAGGCCCAGTTCATAGGAGTCCACAGGGGCTGGTCTACAACCACAACAGTAGCCCCAAAGCATGGGATTACGGGTGCTGGTTAGAGTCTGTGTTCTCCAGGTGCAACATTGTGCTGGTGTGGGCCTGAAGCCTGAGGAAACAGGGCTTGTCCTAGTCATTTCTACCCTAGTGTGTATCTGCAGCCTGAGTCTGCGTGGGAGCCTAGAGCCTGGTGTGTGGTATGTAGCCTGGAGCATGAGTCTGTGGGAGCACACATGGAAGTTGGGTCTATGAGGCCCATCTAGGCCATGAGCTCAGCTTGTAGTCAGTCTGGGGCAGGCCTGGAGCCTGAGTCCGCAGGGGTGGCCTACAGTCTGGGGTTTCAGGACCAGCTTGATGCTAAGGAGCTTACATTGCTCTCCCTTCCCCGGGGCATCTCTCTCTACCCTGTGCCTCCTAGGCTGGGGTGGTGGTGGTGAAAGGAATGTGAAGCTGACCTTGATGTTCCTTGATGTGTATTTTTAAAATTTATGTGTTTAACTCCTGGAATCCTTAGCTCTTGTGATAGCATTTTCACACGTGGCTGGTTGTTCAAAATGATATTATGTGGGGGGACAAGCGCTGGAAAGTCCTGTTCCACCATCTTGCTGATATCATGGACACGGCCCTTCAAGATATTGTTCATGTCTGCTACGCTTTGTACTTTATGCATTTCATTTTGATTTTTCTCTTGACGCTTTCTTCTTACTACTTACATTACTCACTTGTTTGTGCTAATTGTTTACTTTTTCCATTAAAGGCCTAACAAATTAATCATAGTTATTTCAAATTCTTTATCTAATAATTCCAACATATGTGTCTTATCTGGGTCTTCTCTGCTGCTTGCTTTGTCTCCCAGACTGTGCATTTTCTTGTCTTTTAGCCTGCCTGTAACTCTTTGTTGAAAATCAGATGTGAGATAGCAAAGTATCAGGTATATTGGTAAGTAGACATTTAGTATCAAGTGTATTGGTAAATAGGCATTTAGTGTAAGGGTTTCCATTAATCTGGCTAAGAGTTGGTCTGTGATCATGTTTGGAGTAGGTGTATATGCTAGAAGCTCCAAGTTCCACTGGTGTCCTTGCTTTTTCTCCCTGTTACCTTTGGGCTTCCCTAAATGCTCCTCCTTAGAGAGTGTAGGCCTCTTGTAGGTCTTTCTGCTGCAATCCACTGTTGTGCTATAGCCCTGTTGAGGTGGTAAGGAATGCAGGAGGGCAAGAATTCTATAATCTTATAATTAAATCTTATTCTTTTAGTGAGCCGTGACCTTCGTAAGCATTTTGTCAGTGGTAAAGCTTTCCCCTCAGTCTCCCTATCCATTGTCTGGCTGTATTACTCCTAATCTATTTCCTTGAAGCTCTAACTTCTGTTTCCCCATGAGAGATGATCCTTCTTGGATCTTCACTGTGAGAATCTGATGAGATTCCTGGAAGTAAAACCCACAGAAGTGTGGGCCCCTCTTAAGTCTATGGCCCCCAGGAGCTTCTCACTCTCATGCTAGTCCTCTCGGCCTCCAACAATGTGTCAAAATCACCATGTAAGTGTTCCTACCATTTTAAGGCTCCAGTGGCTGCTGCTTCTAGTACGCAGATTTTACCTGAAATATTGTGGCTCTCCATGTTTGGCTGTCCTTCCAGATTTCTGAGTGGCAATGTACCTTGCAACTTCCATTCTTTGGTGGTTCAAGAAAAAACATCATTTTTAAAGGATGCTCAGCTTTTTCTTATTGTATGAACATGAGTGATGACTTCCAAGCTTTTCAAGTGTCTGAGCTGAGAGATTGGAAGTTACTCATGTGTAATCGAATCCTGACATATACAGTGTCTGTAAGGCTTCAAAAGAGTAACTGTAGAGAAGAACATGAAAGGAGATGAGAAAATTACTTTCTGTCTTAAATATGAAAGTTTATTTAACAATTTGATCTGTGGCCCTAAGTGTACATGAGAGTAGCAAACTAGATGACAATTTGCAGTATCTCCAAAAATTCAGATAAGTGAGATTTCTGGTGTGGCTAATCAATGAAGTTCCCCATTTTACTTCCCATGCATGTAAGACACTGCTTTGATATCCGTTTGATAGGAGAAAGAGTTTTCTTTAAATAAGAAATAGCATAAAATTGAGTGATCCATAAAGTTTGTCATGGGATTATTTTTGTATAGATATCATTATTTTGTATGTAAAATTGTGCTCAAAAGACCCCGATGATCCCAGTTTCACTAAGAAGTCACGTGTTGATGCAAACCTTGTACCCGCACAGTGGCTGCCTTTTAGCACTTCAACCCTTAGTGAACATCATTAGATCACATGACCGTAAAAGGTCTTAAGTGGAATGATTTTGATCTGCTCTGTACATTTCCCACTAGATTTTGTCCACATTACATAATCATTGTACATTTGGCACAGTATGTTGCCTTTGAAAAAGCTTCAAGATTAAGGAAGCGTGAAGACAGAATTGCCCATAAAATCAAAAAGGAGCACTAGGAATATATATGCTGCAAAAACTCAAACCTTCCTTCCCCTTTCAGTGTAAGCTAAAAGCCCATGCCGAGCTAAAGCTTTATGGTTAAGGACTCAACTTAGATAAACGTTAAAGGCTATTTCACGCTGTTTGTCTTCTGATTTGGCTAGGTATCAGTATTAAAAAATCTATTTAATAAAAAAAATCCTAGAATTCTTACCAAAATTGCTTCTGTGTACTCTAGGGTGGTAAACAAAGCCTGGATAAAAAACACTTGTCAATATACATACAGCAGATTACTCTGAGAGCGGATCTTCTGTTAGAAATAAAGTGAAGGAAGATCCCAGCCCCTAGGTGGATAGTTTTAGAGGTAATATTTACAGCTGAACAAATATTAAATATCCTTTTCCCAGGTGAGAAGGTTACTTGCATTTATCTCTTTATACACAGCCTCTCCTTTCCCTACTTCACATCCACTTCTTCAGTGTAATTAGATTTAATTAGGAGTAGTGACATGCACTTCAATAGCTGTGGAATGTGCTCACAGGTCACCTTTGGCATCCCCACAACTGCTCATTTTAGTAAGCAAGACATTTAAACCTGAAGCCTCTTTAACTCAAAGAGAATAAATGTGAAAGAGATGTTTGCGGTGATTCCAGAGGTGACTTCTGAGCATTTCCACAGCCTTTGAAGTTGTCACTGCTCCTACGTCAGCTTCTCCTTCATGTTATTTATTTCTTGTCAAATGAACTTCACGTTTAAATGTCCTTTAAGAAAAAAAAATAGCTATTACAAATGCAGAGTTTTACTGAGAGCCTATTTCCATCTAACCATGATCAATAACATTATTTCCATAAGTAAAAGTGGTTAGAAGGCCCAAGCAACAAAACCAGAATGAATATTCTGGAAAACAAACCTATGTTTTCTGGGAATAGCCTACTGGAAAATTTGAAGGTGTGTTGGAGCCATCTATACCAGCTCATCAGAGCCAATTGTAAATTCTCATTAATTTTGTAAGCCAGTGGTTAAAGGCTATTATTAAAAACTTTCAAAATGGGTGGGGCCTGTGGCTCAGTGAGTAGGGCGCCAGCCCCATATGCCGAGGGTGGCGGGTTCAAACCCAGCCCCGGCCAAACTGCAACAAAAAAATAGCCGGGCATTGTGGCGGGCGCCTGTAGTCCCAGCTGCTCGGGAGGCTGAGGCAAGAGAATCACGTAAGCCCAAGAGTTAGAGGTTGCTATGAGCTGTGTGATGCCACAGCACTCTACCCGAGGGCGGTACAGTGAGACTCTGTCTCTACAAAAAAAAAAAAAAAACTTTCAAAATGCAAACCTACAATTAAATAAATTATATTAAAATAAAAGATAAATCTTAAAACATTGTTTCCTAATTGATTTGCTGTGTTTCTCTATTACCTGTGCTCTTGGGATCATTCGCATCTATCATGTCACATAGTGGAAACGGCGTGTAATGGTGTGTTACCGCACACCTCCTCCTGACTCCCTGTCTGTTGCTATCGGTAGCTTGAGTCAGTTGTAGTGACAGTGCTTACACCATAGATATCACTAAATGCTAGTCATCGAGTATTGAATTATTGATTTATTGATAGTACAAACTTGAGAAAACCATGAAGAAAATGTTAACCATATAGGATGTGTCCATTACCTTATCAATAGCACAAAAATGGAGGAAATGGTCTTCCAATATTTGTAAACTGTTATTTGATTCAGTGAACAAGTTGCTCACACACCATTGACAAATGAGTGCATTCTGATACGTATTTATTATGTCACTTTCATCCTATTCATTATTTATTATTGATAAATTATGTGCTATACTCCCTTTATACTGGTAAACTTTTGTACACTGAAATAAGTACCTTTCTTTCCCAGAGAAGCAGTTGTTATGCTTTTCCCAGTGTGCCAGTTAAGGTGTATAGGAAACCGTGAGGCTGGGGATACATGACTGATTCCACAGCAGTACAGCTGACAGTTATCTTGATGTGTAGGGCAGCAGGACTTTTCAAGCCATCGAGCTAACTGGCAGCCAAATTCTGAACTTTTCTTAAAGCATAAACTTCATTTTGTTAGTATGGTATCTCCATGTTTCTAAAAATTGATGTAGTAAGTTACAGGGGGTTGGCCCCCCTTTTAGACTCCATCCATGAGTGCTGTTTTGGTGAAGAAGTGCATTGGCCCAACATACTGAAACGTTCTTTCTCTCAGGATTCTGTCAGCCTTCTGAGCCACCGTTCAGGACCCTTGTCTTTGATAGATACCATTTATCTGTGTGAAGATACCTATTTGGGCAAAACTTAATAACAATTTTTTGTTTTGTTTTGTTCGTTTTCTGCATCTCTTTCTATTATAAGAATTTTTGTTTGATTTGTTTTCCTAGGTGATTTTCCAAAGTCTACATTCAGTTTTCTTATATCCCTGCTTCATCTAATCTGTGACAGCGTGGTTCAAAACAGCAAAAAGGAAGAAGGCAAAAGGCGGACGTCAGAAGTCATCACATTATGATTCTGCAGCGTTAAGTAACGGCTTTCCCCTGAATTTCCACTACTTTATTCTTTTCATATCTGTGTTGGGCACAGTGTCATGATGGGATGGAAAGAGAAGCTTTATAGTAGGGCATAGGAAAATTACTTTTTTTTTCTCTCTCCCACCCCTGTTTTTTTAACTTGGGTCAAAAAGTATTAATGGAGAGGGATTGCTACAGAGAAGACATTCTCCCTAGAAAGACTGCTGTCTTCACTGTGGGAAACACTTGACTCTCTGCCTACTGTGTCCTAAACTGTAAAATGAAGAGCTATTTTTGAATGGTTATATCCTGCCCTTGGGGGATAGCCCCGTTCTCACATAATATTCTCGAACACTCTGACAGTGATAAGCATTGAAAGAATATTTTCAGTGCTGATTTCCTTTTAAGGTTTGGTTGTAGCATTTGAGTATTTGTGAATATCTAGGTGATTGTTTGCATAGCAGGCCTTGGAATTAGTGTTCCAGGTCCTTCTTTGGTTCAAACTAGACATCTCCACAGCCTCTCTAAACTGGAAATGACTTTCTACATGTCTGAATGTCATGAAACTCAGTGAATTAGGGCGCAAGTTACACTGGTCCCAATTGGAACTTTGTAACAATCTTGTTCTGCTAGGATAAAGAGATGGGGATATTAGGTGATATTGACAGGTAGGCACTTAAAATATACTTTCTGAATAATGAATACAGGGTGACAATAAAATATCACTTATAAAATTATAAATTATATTGAATGTGAACAATTTCAGTGTCATGCTATTTCCCATCCATCTAGCCCATGCCCTTATTGTTTGTGGGTTTATTCCCACTTGTTTGTATGTATATGTGTGTAAGGGTGTTTTAGCACAAATTCAAAAGGATATGAACACATATTACAAAGACATTTATAATTTTACCGAGCAATCACATTTCTAGAAATTTGGCCTATAGATATATTTGTGCACATTAATATGAAGTTTTAAAAGAATATATATGACAGCATTGATTGTAGCATAAGAAAGGAGAAAAATGCTGGGCATGGTGGCCCGTACGTACGTATAATCCCAGCACTTTGGGATTATAAACTTTGGGAGGCTGAGGCGAGAGGATTTCTGGAGGCCTGGAGTTTGAGATGAGACTGCCAATATAGTCATACCCTGTTTCTATAAAAATGGTAACAGATTAAATAAATAAATAATCTAGGTGTGATGGCACATGCCTATAGTCCTAGCTACTTGGGAAGCTGAGGCAGGAGGAAGACTTCAACCCAGGAAATAGAGGTTCAGTAAGCTGTGATCTGGACACTACAT
Source organism: Nycticebus coucang (assembly GCF_027406575.1). Classification (NCBI taxonomy): domain Eukaryota; kingdom Metazoa; phylum Chordata; class Mammalia; order Primates; family Lorisidae; genus Nycticebus; species Nycticebus coucang. The sequence continues at coordinate 119,072,577 of NC_069780.1, read as the reverse complement.
TCCAGCCTGGGCCGCAGAAAGAGACTCTGTCTCAAAAAAAGAAGGAAAAACAATTGTGTCAATAAGACACAGAAGACTCAGGCTAAATAAATGATGATAAATCCATGAATATAATACTCAGCATTTGTGAGGGAGTAAAAGGGGGAGGGTAACATTCCATTTACTGAACTACTGAAATGAAAATATTCCCCAACAGGTGTATATTATGAAGGGGGAAAATGTTGCAAAACAACATGTTTAGATACTAACTGTTGTGTTACAAAAAAAGAAGAAAGACTTTTTAAGTGAAAATCAACTTTTTAAAGATAGATTGTTTCAACACAAAGTCCAAGGCAGAAATGACTCTTTCCTTTAATTTATCTTCCAGGATAGTTCAAAGGAAAATACACACTGTTAAATTTATGGATCCCAAGTGGATAATTTGACTGAATTCCAGTTCCAAATAATGCAATAGTGAAACATTTGGAACAAAACTAGAAAAATGATAAATAAATTATGGTATGTCTACATAATACAATGCAATTCATTAAGATAAAATTTACAGCACTGAAAATGCTTTCTTAAATATATAATTCATATCAGTAAAGAGAAAAATAGGCCAAGAATTGGCTAATGAATTAGTATTATTAATACTTCTGTTAAAAGAGAGCAGAAAATACACAAGAAGTCTAACAGTGAGGATCATCTTGGGATTGGAATTATAGGATATTTTGTTTTCTTAAGTGAATTCTTCTTTATTTTCTGAAATTTCTGTGCTGATTTCATATTGCTGGAAGAGTTGGAAAAATAAGCTTTATTTAAAAAGGTGATTGAAATCTTTCTGGAAGATGGTAATTGAGGAAAATAACTCAAACTTGGGGCCTTTGTTAGTTGGGAAGAGAGGAATATAATTCATTCTTGGCATGAAAGGTGACTCATTCTCCCCCTCCTTTTCCTTCTTTTCTTTCCTAGGTCAAACAATTTGAGTCTAAATATTTAGCTCAGTAGCTCAGTAGACAAGTAGTTGGCTTGTCAGTAATATGGTAGGTAAAATATTCACAATTATTATCCTGCAATAATCATGTTGTTTTATAATATTTTATAATGTGCTTTAAAAGTATAATAAAAATATTGACTTTGATTCTGTTAATATTTATTATTCAAGGATGTGTTAAATCTTCCAGGATATAAAATATTTTGAATTCCTGCTAGGCTGAAATTGGTTGTTTTAGGCAAGAAGATTAATATACCTGAGGGTCAGTTGTTCAAAATTTTTAAGAAAAATATCTGTTATGAAATAAAATAATTTAGTGGCAGAAAGAAGAAAGGAATGATAGTTCAGCTCTATCATAAATCTTTATTCAACCCCCTGCTTAAATGGCTGTTTCTATTTATCTGAATATATTGCTATCAAGTTTACTAAGTTCATCTCAAACACATCTTTTTCGTTTGTATTTGTATAATCCATGTTTTAACTTCTGTAAGAGTCTTAAATGTCCATCCCAAATTAAGCTTATCTTTGTTTCCTATTTTTCACTTCACACACAACACATGAGTAACCAAACACGGTCAGCTTTTCATCCTACACCCGTCTTCCCATCTTCCCATCCAGTTATTTGTGTTTCTGTTACGTACCACACTTCAAACCGTTCCACCATCATCTTCTGGCTAAATTACTTATCCTCACTGGTTACCCGAATTCTAGAGTAAACTTTTCTATGTGAGATTCTGGTCATGTTACTCTCCTGTTTTCTTATGCCGTATGTTAATTCTTTCAGAAGAACCTATAGATTCTTCAAAGTATTTTACAAAAGGCTCCACAATCCAAAACTATGATCATACACATAGTGACTGATACACAGTAATTATTCATATCACAGTCACACACACTTTTTTTTTGTGGACTCTAATCTTTTCCTTATAAACACCCTTTTCATTTAGATAAGTCCTTCATGATTTTCTTGCCAGGTAAGGTAAGGTAAGCTAAGCTAAGCTGTGGGAGGACAGAGACGCACTTCATTCAGTAATACATCCTTGGTTGTGGGTTCGGAGTAAGCATTCAACATATAGCTTTTGAATAAGTGAATTAATGTGGCTGTCACAGAGCTCTTTTTCTTAATAAACCCTGTTTGAGGTTCATCAGGTCTTCTAAATCTCTGCCTGCAATCAGTTTTGGAAAATTTTTGTCCATTATGTCTTGAAATCCATGATCTTCTACTCTATAATCTTCTTATTCTTACGATTCCAGCAAAATAAATGAAAAAAGAATTAGATCATATTGTATTGTTATTTTGTTTTGCTCTTTTTGGTTCTCTGTGCATTTCAGTTTGGATTTTTTTTTTGAGTTCTCTATTTCTGTATTCTGCTGCGTCCAACCTACTTATTAATTTCAAATAATACATCTTTCAGTTCATTGGATTTTAGAAAGATCTCAATTCTGTGTTGAAATTTTCGTCTTTTCTTCCATCATAACCATTTTTCCTATCATTTCTTTAACAAGTTTATGAGTGATATATTATTTTTACTGACTTAAGTTTATGAATCATCTATAGGTCTTTTTCTCTCTCTGTTGTTTAAAAAATTTTCAATCAATTAATTAAGGTTATAAGGCATGTCTCATAATTTTTGTTTGTATACTAGACATTTTAAATGATAAACACTAGAGACTCTAGCAACTATTTTTCTACTAAAGAAATGTGATTTTTGAAGGCTAGCGGGACAAAGTAGCTGATTACATTGATCTTTAAAGGTTGATTTTAGACTTTTTAAAAAAATATCTAATTTTCTAATTAGATATTTTAAAATGAGATATTTTAAAATTAGAAAATATCTTTTTTTAAAAGTTTCAGGTTAATATGAGAATATAAAAAATTAGGTTACCTTGTTTGTGTTTCTTAGGTAAAGTTCAAGTTGTAGTTGAGCCCCTCACCCAGGGGGTGTGCTGATCACCCTTAGTTTGTGCACATTAGGTGAGAGCTACTCTCCACCCACCCTCCACCCTTTCCCCCTTTCCTCATTTGACTTAATTGTGTTTTTCTCTTTCATGTAGGCATGTAGTTGTTTATTGGTTTCATATTAACATTAGTATTGAGTACATTGGATACTTGCTTTTCCATTCTTGTGATACTTAACTGAGAAGAATGTGCTTCAACTCCATCCAGATTAATACAAAAGATGTAAAGTCTCCTTCTTTTTTATGGCTGAACAGTACTCCGTGGGGTACAGGTACCACAGCTTACTAATCCATTCATGTGTTGATGGGCATTTGGGTAGCTTCCATGTCTTAGTGATTATGAATTGAGTTGCAGTGAACATTGCAATGCAAATATCCTTATGGTAAAATGGTTTTTTCCCCCTCTGGTTAGGTACCTAGTAATGGGATTGCAGGATCAAATGGAAGGTCTACTTTTAGCTCTTTGAGGTCTTCTGGGGTTTAAATAACAATATAAATCTTTACACAAGCTCCTCGCTAAATTGATGGGACTTGAATTCTGAACTTTACCTCCCCAGCATCAGGCAGCAATTGAAATCTTTGCTAAGTTCTTTGGCTTCCCAGGTGTTGCTTTCTTCTGGAATGCATGTGCGGTTTTCAGCTCACCTAATGCTTGATAGGAATTTCTGTGCATATTTTGAGTTTGAGGCTACCCCTTTTGTAGTTTCCTCTTCTTTGGCTTTCTCTCCAATTTGTAGCCACTATTGCAGCCCTAAACTATTATTTCTTTTATCTACTTACTCAGAATCCTCTTTCTGCTTGCGCTCTATTACCTGTATGGTGGTATCAAACTGAAAAGTGCTGTCGGAGGAAGAGCCAGATACATGTGGAGCTCACCTGTTGTGTCTGTCTTCTTTTTAGAGTAGTAAATTCTAAATGTATGGTTTCTTTGGATGGTTTCCCATGTAGTTAAGTCACTTTTGCTTTATGTTATTACATATTAGTTTCCTAGGGTCACCACAACAAAGTACAAAAACCAAGGTGACTTAAAACAACAAATTTAGTATCTCACATTTTTAGAGGCTAGAAGTCCAAAACCAAGGTATCAGCAAAGCCATGCTCTTGCTGTGGTTCTGTGCCAGCGTCCTCTCTTGCTGTATGCATCTAGTGTTTGCCGACAATACATAGATTCCCATGGCTTGAAGGTGCGTCATGCCAGTCACACGTCTCCCCGCACGTGGCTTCACATCATCTCCCCTCTGTGTGTGTCTGTTTCTATGCCCAAATCCCATCTTTCCATGAGCACACCTGTCATCACCTTGGATTGGGGCTGCCCTGATGAGCCCATTTTAATTTGGTTATCCTTGTAAAGAACACCATCGGTATGATGTTCAAGAACAGGGAAACCTAATTGATTATGATAAAAGACACAATAGTGGTTACCCAGAGGAGAAGTCTGAGTGAAAATTTATGGGGTGAGAAAATATTTAGCAGTGGTACTTAGTGGTCGTACACGTACACAAATCATTAAATGTAGCACTAACACACTTTATACAAGTATGTAAGGAAGTAAGAGTCCCTTGGTCTCTCAGAGGTCCTCTTCCAGAACAGGAGCTATCTTCAGAGCTCAATTAGCCCTGAACCTCCAGGCTTCTGTCCTATTTCACATCCTGGCCTTGAAAATCTTCACTATTGAGTTAGATTTCTAGGGCTTCAAGCACATTTCTCTTTTCATAAAAGAGTTCAGCATTTTTAGGTCATCAAGAAGATAGTCACTGGGTTTGCCATGATAAGAACTAGACCATTATCCACTTGAAATCCCTATCACCAGAGAGAACCTCAGGAGATAATAAAGTTTGATCTACTATGTCTAATCTTGGAATCTGCTGGTTGATTTTGAAAAGTGGGTGAAAATTAGTGTAAGTTTGAACTCTTTGCTATCTCAAAGCCTTACTAAGATTTCTATTGCCCCCCCTTAAACAGCCCAATTTCTTATTTCTTCTTAAGTTAAATAATCAGATGATTTGTTTTCACATGGCATTCCCAAACTCTTATTCTGGGAAAAATCACACATCTTCATGCTGCTTCAATTTTCTTCATTTGACACTTTAAAAAAATCAATAAATTCATCTTTATAATTTTATTGGCCCCTATTTAAAAATTATTTGTTGGTTTTTCCTACACCTCTGCTAATATATTTGCAACTCTTCATGCATACCAACTCTTCCAAGTGGTATGTGGTTGGGAAATATTTCTAAGAATTGCTCACATTTGTGTGTTTTGTAACAGCAAATGAATTATAAACTGTACCTATAAAGGATATTGTTTCATCTTTTTTTATATTCCACACATGACACACACCCAGCACAAGTTCTTGCCATATAATAGGTATTCTAGAAAGTTTGTTGACTGTATGACATCTAAGACTATTTAAGTTTCTCCTGTCTTGATAAATCCAATGAAATTCTGTTTTAACCATTAGCAAAAATCCTAAATAGTATTCTGTGAGCTAGGCTAATTTTGTGCTTTGCAAAGACTGTGTTAAAGTTAAAACATCTAGCTAGGTGCTTCGATGTATGTACTTAGTTACTGTTGATCTTCAATGTTAATTTATAACGTTTAAGTTTCTAAGTCAGAAATTACTGGAATTATGTAAAAAATATAATAATTTTCAACTATGTCTACATTTACCATATAAAATGAAGAAAACAATATATTATTTAGATAAAACTTAGCTTAAAGGGGGGATGAAAACTTTGATTATGAGATATCCAGATAAAAATCATTGTTTTTTTACAATTAAGGTTGTTGATTTACTCATTAATTTGGCAAATAATCTACTGAATGCCTACCAAGTGCTAGAAACTGTTTTAAGCAATGGTTCCTGCCTTGATAGAGTCTACTATATACCAGTAACAAAGAGAAAAAAAAGCAAATTAACAAATTGTTTAATACAATTTACAGTAGCTGTAAATTAAACAGATTAGTGTAAAGGAATTACACATGAAATGGGAAATATCAAAGATGGATTGGTTGAGGAAAGACTTTCTGAGTTCATGATCTTTGAACATAGACATGAATAAAATAAAGGAGCAAGTTATGGGAAGATCAAGAGCTTGTTTCAGACAAAAAGAATAGCGAGAATGAAGATACTGAGGCAGAAATAAACCTTGATGAATCCCAGGAGGTGAAAGAAGGACACAGTGGATGAATTATAGTGTGTAAGGAAGAACATATGAGGAAATGAGATCAAAAGCTGGATAAAGAGGGTTTTAATTTTTAAGTATGTTGGAAAGCCAAGGGAAGGTTTTCGATAAGTTAGTAATAAAATGTGATCTGATAGGGATGTTAAAAGGTACCACTCGCTACTATGCAGGAGAGAGAGTGGAAACTGAGAGTTAAGTCATGAGGCCAGTGTAGTAGTTTAGACGAGAGAAAAAGATGACTTGGTGGTAACAGAGGAAATGGTTGAGATGTGATTAGGTTCAAGTTACATTTCAATGGTAGAGCTGAACAAGGAAAATCAGAAAAGCAAAGATTCAAGGATGATGTATAGTTTTTTGTTTTGTGCAACTGGACAAATTATGGTGCCATTTGCTGAACTGAGGAACATGGGTGAGAGCAAATTAAGGAGACAGTATAAAAGTTCTGCTTTAGTTGTTACAGTTAAGAGCCTAGGAAATATACAATGGCAATATTGAGGAGGTAATTGATGAAAAAAACCTGGATCACAGTAAAGAGGTTGAGATTGGAGATACGAAACTAAGAGTCATGGTGTTGAATGAGACAAACTAACGAATAATTGCAAATCAAGAAAAAAAATGGTTTGAGGCTTTGGGATATCCCAACATTTAGAGATTGAAAAATAGTGTTACCCAAATGAGATTAGTCTGTCAGCAGGGTAGTAATGTCAAGAAAATTAAACAAAAAGGGTTTCAAAAAGTGAGATTTGATCAGTTGTATTAATTTTTACAAGAAGTAGTGAAGGCTCTGTGCCCATAGCGCAGTGGTTACAGTGTCAGCCACGTGCACCGAGGCTGGCAAGTTCAAGCCCAACCCAAGTCAGCTAAACAATGACAGCTGCAACAAAAGAATAGCTGAGCATTGCTGCGGGTGCCTGTAGTCCCAGTTACTTGGAAGGCTGAGGCAAGAGAACGGATTAAGCCCAAGAGTTGGAGGTTGCTGTGAGTTGTGATGCCACATCACTCTACTGAGGGCTACACAGTGACACTGAAGTAGTGAAAAATAATAAATTACTCAACTATTGGCTTAGCAGTATGGAGGCTCCTGGTAGCCTTAACTAAAAGTTTTCTGTTGGGCATTCATAGATATTTAAATGTAATAAATATCACACAAACACAAACATACCCATGAAGAGATACTCCAGCATGACTGAATGCTGATGGAAATGGTCCAGCAGACAGGGGTAAATAGATGATGCGGGATGCAGAAAAGAGAACTGGGCATGATATGGTGGGACTGAACTTAGCCAGAAGTGGAGATGTGTCATTCATTTTATCAGAGGGTAAAGCAAATATCACAAATTAAAATTTTCAGAAAAGCTGGTAGATTCTTCTCTAAAAGTCTATTTCTTCATTAAAATTGGAGGTCAAATCTTCCACTAGAAGTGAGTAGATAGAGAAGTTAAGTAAAATAGAGTGGAATAGTGAATTGACTAAAGAAATATAATCAGAATGCCTAGTTTGGTGAGGGAAATTTGATATTTGTGGTCATATACTTTCATGAAATTATTCACTGTAGTTCTACATTTGTAATTTTTTTTTTAACATAAAATGCATTTGCATAAGGGATTTAGCCAGGTTTGGAACTTCATCAAGAAAGTGCAACAGAAGGAGGAGATTTGTATGCACAGTGATGGGACCCACTGAAGAGATGGAATCCAATCTGAGTTAGAAAAAAAGTAGAGTCATGAGGGCTACAATGGATGGTAAAAAAAAGATTGTAAGGACAGGGGCTTTTAGTGCGGTCAAGGAATTTGGGATACTTGAAGTTGAGACTTTGGCAGTCACTCAGTTGTGATTTTAGTATAACATGTAGGGTAGGACTGTGAGAGTTTGTGGCTAAGTGGAAGAAAAAATAATTGGTTAAAGGACATAAGGGTCTTGAATAGGTCATTTATATGGATGATAAAATAAACAAAATAATTGTGGGAGTAGAAAGACAGTGAGCCAGATGCTAAGGCCAATTCTACCACTTCTTTTGCATCTATTCAAGGATGTAGCTCCAGAATGGTTCCCCTCCATCTTCTACCTCTCCTTTCTACAGAATAATTTTCACTAGCATACTTATTAGCTTTCAGGAAAATGGAGATTTTGTTGAAGACTGAGGCAAATGGGGATGTAAGCCATGATGGTTTCTTAGGAGGAGGCAAGTTTAAGCTGACTTCAAACTAAAGCTTTCTTTGAGGGATTTATCTTTTAGAGTGTTGATAGTGATGAGGCTGGCAATTATAATGATGATAATCTTGGGGTAGGGACAGGGTCTAATAGTTCTAGTGCATAATAAGGACACGAGAAAACACCAGTCTGTAGGCCTCTAATAAATTCAGTTGAGGGTCACATAAGGGCCAAAGGAAGACTTGATCTAAACAAGAACTATGGAGATCTGGAAGCCTAATTTTTTTATTATTTTTTTTCTTTATTTCAAATGAGTATGAGGGTACAAATTTTTAGATTACATAGTTCTCACTTCCAGAGTAAAAGAGCCCCTCACTCAGGGGCGTGTCATACACCCTCGCAATGTACACCATAGGTGACAGTCCACCATATGCCCTCCCTCCTCCCCAACTCCCCTGCCCTCCTCCCCCTTCCCCTGTATTAGTCTGTATTTATGTTTCATTGTTCATATGAGCATGTAATTGATTATATGTTGGTTTCATATTAGTATTGAGTACATTGGATATTTATTTTTCTATTCATGTGATACTTTACTAAGAACAATATATTTCAGTTCCATCCAGGTAAATGTAAAAGATGTAAAGTCTCCATCTTTTTGATGGAGAATAGTGGCTGAATAGTATTCTACAGTATAATATACCACAATACTTGAGCCATTCATGGGTTGATGGTTGAAGTTGGGTTGCTTCCACAACTTGGCAATTACGAATTGAGCCGCAATAAACATTCTGTTGCAAACATCTTTGTGGTAAAATTATTTTTGTTCTTGTGGGTAGATACCTAGTAATGGGATTGCAGGATGAAATGGGAAGTCTATTTTTAGTTCTGTGAAAGCCTAATTTAAATCCATGGTAAGAGCGAAAGTCATAGATGGTAGTGGGTAGCACATGCAGCTTGGAGGCCATTCTTTAAATCCCTCTGAGGGGTTTGTGTGGTGTGGTGGCTGGAAGCTTCTCCTTGTTCATGTCCAGGCTCTCCACTCATGGATGATGTCAGCCTCTATTTACTCATGCATTCATGGGAATACTAACAGAATGTAACTTGTAAGGTTATTATGAGAATTACACAAATACGTGAAACAGTTAACAGAGGGTCAAACACCCCAGAAATACCAAAAAATATTAGGCAGCTTTTGATCACTGCCCTCTAATTGTGAGTGTGGTGGGATCATTGTCTCTCAGAATCGGAAAGAGCTTCGAGGAAGTTTAGCTCAAGAAAATGTATGTAGTTTCAAAACAATAGGGATTTTTTATTTTATCTTACTCATTTTATCTCTAAGGCATATATTTATTGGGAACACAGTCTACAATATTTATTTAAACCAACATTTAGTATATAATTTGTTGATTTAACCAGTGTATCTGAAATGCAAACTCTGAGAGCACGGGCATTGCCAGTTCCTTGTTCTAGCCCAAAGGCCTTAAATGACATACACAGTCGATCCACAAGTGTAGGGAGTCAAGTGGTAGGTTGGTGGCTGGTCGAAGCAAGGACTGAGGTCACCGGTATCAAATTATTCACCACTCAATCCATCAAAGGAAAACATTTTTTAAATTCTACAAGAAAAATATCAAAAGGATACTACATCAATAGCTAACATAAACTCCTTAATATGTGCCAACCCTGTTAAAAGTAGTTCATTAACTCAATTTTCAAAAAAGCCTGAGGAACATTCCATCATCATGATCATACATCACCACCATCACCAGCATCCTCTTCCTTATCTCCATTTTGTATATGAGTAAATGGAGGTCCAACGAGGATGAGTAGTTTCCTAAGATCCCCCAGGTGATAAGTTGATTTGTAACACAGCCGTGTAAGTCTGGCTTCCTACCCTTTGCACTTGACCACAATACTGAGCTTTCTGGATCACTGTCTAGCACGCAGGAAGGATAACACCACTGTCTTCTTCATCACTTAACAGAGAATGTGGAAATAACAACTGCTCTTTATTGAGTGTTTCTATGTGACAGACACCACTCTGAGTAACTTAACATTATTTTTGGTTCTTACAAAATTTCTTTGAGATGACAATTATTATGTTCTCCTTTACAGATAAGAAACTGAAGCTAAGGAGGTCATAATTTATTTCTTCAAGGTCACAACTTTAATTTACATAGCTCTGAAGTTGGAAATCTATCTGTGATGCCATATCAAAAAGGGTTTATTAGGAGGAAAATTTTTTTCTCTTCGGAATTTGATGTAAATTAAACACATGACTGCTTCATTATGGTTATTTCAATTCAGTCTATACATTTATATCAAACATTTAAAATGTTTGAAGATCCAAAGACAAAAAAGATCCAATCTAATATGGAAATTTAATGAGCACTTGTTATATTTCTTGTGTTCTTATCTCTCAAGTTACTACATATTTCTTTCTTTCACCACTTAGCATCTTTAAAGAACAAGCTATGTTTTCTTTTTCCATTTCTTTCTTATTTTGCTTCTGTTTCTTGTTTTGAAAAATAATATATTGTATAGGAACTGTGAACTCTTAGCTTTTCTCTCTCTTTCTCAAAGTATAACCACTATCCTAAATTTCGTAGTTACCATCTCAATGCATGTGTTCATATTTCTGATATATATAATGTGTATGCATTCATAAATAATATATGCATTTATTATTTGCATGTTTAATAAGTAGAATCACACTATTTGTATAATTTTGCAATTTTCCTTTTTTACTCAATAGATTTTTGAGATATACATTTTCTTATGTAATAATTTAATTCATTCATTTTAACTGTCAAGTATTTTTCCCCTATCTGAAGAAATTACAACCTCAATTTGTTTCGGACTACTCACTTTTCAGTCTTTTGAATATTGGCACCCACTTGCATGTATCAATTAAAACTCCTCCATTAAAAGTCAACAAATCTGCCAAACTTAAAAAAAAAATTCATTGTTTTTAATCCATCCTTATATTTGGTGCTGTTAATCAACCCACTTGTTTGGAGAAATTCCCTCCTCTCTTGATGTTTCTCTGTATCATTTTTTCTCCTCCCTTTCATTGCTTAAATATAGGTGTTCCCCAAAGGCATATCCTTGTTTTCTTTTTTTTTTTTCATTTTGAAGTCTCATTCATGTCATACCTTCATGTCCCAGATAACTCTCAAATCTATATTCTGTTTATTTGCAATTGTCTGTTGGACATCACCAATTTGATGTCATACTTGACCTAAATTTGCATTTTTCTTCTTTCTCCGCTTCCTATTTAAGTAAGTGGCAATAGCACCTTTTTAGCAGTCATTCAGGCTCAAAAACTTGGAATGATTTATAAGTCCCTTGGGCCTCATCAGTTGCCAGGACCTGCAAATTACTGTTCCATTCATTCTGCCAAATTGGTTCCCACTGCCACTACCCTAGTTTAAACCCCATGACTTCTAGGCTTTTCACAATAGCCTAACTTGTTTTCACGCGTTTAAGTGTCTTTCCGCTTCCTAGGCATCCTCTATCCTGCTTGATTAATTTTCCTAACGCACAATTCTGTTCATAATATTTCTCTGTTTGAAAGCTTTTAACAGCTCTCCATTGCCTATAAAATAAGGCCTGAACTCTTTAAGCTGGAATTCATGCTTCTCTGTAAATTGATTTGTTTACTCCTTCAAACTTATTCATTACTTTTCTATTTAATATGCCTCTTATCAAGTGGGACATCTTTCTGTTTCTATACCTGCATGTATGGTCTGGAAGAAAGTATTCCAAAATCTGTGTCTTAAAATAATGAAGGTTTATTTCCCACACAATCTATGTAGTTATTTCAGGTCAGCAGGGATGTTTTCTGCTCATTACAGTCAACCAAGACCTGAGCTAAGAGTCTTAAATGTTGCTGGTCTCCATGGCATGGGGAAGAGCTTTAGAAAGTTTTGCACTAGTACATAAATGTTATAGCACAGAAGTGACAAGTGTCACTTCAACTCACAATTATTCACTGGCCAGAATTAGTCACACAGCCCTAACTCATCATTAGAAAAAGTGAGAAATACAAACCGACCATGTGGATCAAGGAGAGACTATCAGATTTTGAGGAATAGCACCAATGATGACCTCAGTCCCCAATGTACGTTTTCCTTGTTTGTCCTCTGTATACCATTGCTCATAAAACATAAACTAGTTTTTAATTTCCTTCATTCCTTGTTCAGATCTTGCTTATCCTTAATTTTGAGCACAACTATCACTTCTTCTTCAATGAATTTCTTCCTAAACTTCCCAGACAGGTATATTCTCTCTCCATTCTAATTTCCCATCATACTTAAACTTTGAGATAATAATTGTTATCTATGGTTGTATATTTATTCCTAGAGGTCAGGATGCATGTTTTATTCACTCCTGAATACATGTTTTTTTCCCCCACAATGAATACATAAATCATAAATTCAACAAATTAAAACAAAGTATACGCTGACTACTTAGAGATACATTTTTTTAGAGGGTCTGGCTTCTTCTGTTACCTATTCTGGCAGACATCCTTTATTCCTCATTTTATATATAAGGTTGGATACTATACATGCACACATACATATATACACATATATAAATAATTGTCTATCTACATGTATGATATATGTATATTTATATATCTTATGTATATATACATATAGTTAGCAGCTCCTAGTTACAACAGTATAAATATAGAGTAAATTAATTATGAATCTGCCTTCTTCTCACTCTTCTCACTTTGAAATTTCTGGCACTGCGATTATAACTCTTTCCACTCTTCTTTTCTGATAAATGGTTTATTTGACCATTATTCTTTGGTAGCAATAAGAGAGATTGTCTAGAAATATTTTGTATGTAAAATATTTCCAAGAATGTTCATAAAGGAAAACACAACTCACAAGACAAATTTAAAGTAGGGAAATCCTGTCCTTCTGTCCTTCTTCCTTTTTACTTCTTTACCGAAGATTTATTGGACACTTGTTCTGTGTATGGCACTGTGGCAGGATATAGTGTTGAGTTAGGTACCAAACCTACCTTGGGGTAATCTTACTTCTGGGACGAGGAATGACAAAATCCCCTCCAGTAACTGGACTTAAAAATCACTATTTCCCCCACTGTCTACCTGGCTAATGTTATGTCCTCTGGAAAGCCCCTCTTGATTTACCAAGTTTAATTGAGTACTTTTGAGTAGAGCAGTTAATTGTTTTTTAGGAAAGAGCTCAGGGAATTTTTTTTATGGAGAGGATAATTTTTAAAAACCTGAAAAATTAGGGTGGCGCCTGTGGCTCAAAGGAGTGGGGCTCTGGCCCCATATGCCAGAGGCGGGTTCAAGCCCAGCTCCGGCCAAAAACTGCAAAAAAAAAAAAAAAAAACAACCCTGAAAAATTAATAGGCATTCACCAAGAACAACAAGAATGAAGGAAATTTTCCTCATCCAAAGGTGATGATGATGTGTTGGCAAAAGGGATCTGTGATTTTCCTCATCCAAAGGTGATGATGATGTGTTGGCAAAAGGGATTTGTGAGTCAACTAGTATTACTGGAGTTTAGATTGTAAATAAGTGTTATGGGGAAAGAATTTGGGAAGTGTGCAGGATCCCCATTCTGAACAGTTTTGTGTCTTGCTCTAGAGAAGCTGTAAGGATTTCAAGAAGTGAAGTGACAAGATCAGATTTACATCTTAGAAATTACACTCTTGTTGAAGTCTGGAGAATAAACTTGAAGGCAAGAGAAGTATGAGAAGGCATTTCCAAGAAAGAGATAATTAGATTTCAAAGTAACATGATGGAAGGGGGTTCAGAGAAAGAAAATAGACACTTAAGAGAAAAAAATAGAAAATGTATGGTGACAGCCTACGTGTAGTGGGCAAAGGAGAATAAGAAATTGAAGATGTTATTTTGTTCTTTTATGGGGATGGCTGAATGGCTAAAAATCACAAATGGAAAGAATGCCAGGAAAAAAAAGCTGGTTTTGAGGTTGAGTTAGTTAAATTGGAAACCTCGGTTTTATCTCTAAAAAACAGGGATGCTGACATGAGCCAGAGAAAAAGGAATGTTTTATACACTGCTAGCAGGACTGCATATTAGGATGACCCCTATGGAAAACGGTATGGAGATTTCTCAAAGAACGTAAAGTAGGTTTATCATTTGATCCAGCAATCCCACTACTGGATATCTACCCAAAGGAAAACAAGTCATTTTATCAAAAAGACATCTGCACTTGAATGTTTATTGTAGCACAATTCACAGTTGCAAAAATGTGGACTCAAGCCAAGTGTCTATCAGTTCATGCATGGATTAACAAATGTGGTATATGTATCCCGTGGAGTACTACTAAGCCATAAAAAGGATGGATGAATGCTTTTTGCAGCAATTTGAAAGGAAATGTAGACCATTATCCCAAGTCAAGTATCCCAACAATGGAAAAGCAAACACCACATATGCTCTCTAATAAAATGGAAATGACTGATGGGCATGCAAGTATGCAGAGGAAAGTAAAAGGCATTAGAAATCAAGCAGGGAAAGAAAGGAGGAAGGGAAGGGGGAAACCCACCTAACTGGTACAGTGAACACTATTCAGGTGACGGTACACTTACAGCCCTTACTCAACCACGTGTCAAAAACATCTATGCCCCCTTAATATTTTGAAATTAAAAAAGAAGGGATTGAAAAAACTAGAATGAGATATCATCTCCTCCCAGTTAAAATAGCTTTAATCAAAAAGACAGGCAATAACAAACATTAGTGAGGGTGTGGAGAAAGGGGAACCCTTGCACACTGTTGGTGGGAATGTAAATTTGTGCAACTGCTGTGAAGAATAGGATGGAGAGTCCCCAAAGAAAAAAAATAGAATTACTATATGACCCAGCAATACCCCTCATATATCTAAAGGAGGGAAATCAGTATGTCAAAAGATATCTGCATTCCCATGTTTATTGCAGGACTATTCATAATAGCCAAGATTTGGAATCAACCTATGGGTCCATTGGTGGATGAACGGATAAGAAATTGTGGTCCAGGTACACAATGGAATATTATGTAGCCACAAGGAAGAAAGAAACCTTCCATGTCCAACAACAGAACAGAACTGGAGAACAGTATGTTAAGTGAAATAAGCCAAGCACAGAAGGATGTATTTATCATGTTCTCGTATGTGGAGCTATGTATTAAAGACAGTAGAGAGTGGAATGATGGTCACCAGAGACTGGGAGGGGGGAGGATGAAGTGGGGATGGAAATAAAAGAGATTGACATTTACCGTGGAGAATAGAAGCCTAGGAGTTGCTTAGGGGAGTGTGTTTTGAATTACTGCTGAGAGAAATGGAGAGGGAACTAACAGAAGACAGGGAAGCCTTTATTTTTTATTTATTTATTTATTTTTTTTTAGAGACAGAGTCTCACTTTGTCACCCTTGGTAGAGTGCCATGGCGTCACAGCTTACAGCAACCTTCAGCTCTTGGGCTTAGGTGATTCTCTTGCCTCAGCCTCTGGAGCAGCTGGGATTACAGGTGCCCACCACAATGCCTGGCTATTTTTTTGTTGCAGTTTGGCTGGGGCCGGATTTGAACCCCCAACCCTTGGTATATGGGGCCAGCACCCTACTCACTGAGCTACAGGAGCCGCCCCAACAAGGGAAGCCTTTATGAGCAAGGAAGACTGGCAAGCTGAAGTTGAAGGGTATAAAGAGTTAGCAGCCTTAGCCTAAAGAGTTGTATTATTGTCTGCAACAAAAATTAGAACCAGAGTACAGAGAGGCACAATTTATATGAGTGATCCAAGGTCAGAGAGATGTGACCAAACACAGTAGTTGCAGAAGGGTGGAGGGTGTTTGTAAATCTTTGAAGGGAAGGAAATGAAGCAATTGAGGAACAGTGAGGCTCAGCACCCATAGCACAGTGGTTATGGCACCAGCCATGTACACCGAGGTTGGAGGGTTTGAACATGGCCTAGGCCAGCTAAATAACAATGACAACTGCATCAAAAATAGCCAGGCATTGTGGCAGGTGCCTATAGTCCCAGCTACTTGTGAGGCTGAGGCAAGAGAATTGCTTAAGCCCAGGAGTTCGAGGTTGCTGTGAGCTGTGATGCCATGGCACTCTACTGAGGGTTATATACTGAGACTCTATCTCAAAAAAAAAAAAAAGGAACAGTGAGACTCAGGAAGGTTCTACAGACTGCACTGAAGAAGGGCGTGTGCAATGTGAGTGATGCTAGGAAAGCGGTGGAAAGGTAAGGTGTGGCCGGACAGCAAGAGAGCAGAGTCTCTGACAGGAGGGACACGTTTTCATTTCTGAGAAGGCCTAGGATGAAAAATGAAACAGGGCAAAGGGAGAAGAGTGGAGGTCAAGCCTTCAGGAATTGAAAAATTGAAAATGTTACTGATAGATGTTAAAGGGAATCAGAGAGTTCTTCCATATGGACATCAAGATTGTTCAGGACAATAATAGGCATTCAGGCTGAGAGCCCAGTGGCCTTCTCAGCACATGACATATACAACGAGGGTATGTTTTGTGAACAAGTAACCTGGTGTTTAGTGTAGGAAAAGGATATATATATATATTTTTATTTATTTATTTATTTATTTATTTTTTTGACTGGAGTATAAGCTTAAAATGGTCTTGGGAGAAATCTGAACTTCCTTGAATTGAGAGTTAAAATGTGGAGCAGGCGCAGTGGGGTCAGTTCATTACTCTCCCATTCATGTGGTTCTGAGATGTGAGAGAATGAAAGATTTTTCACTTAAGAAAGCTGCAAACAAAGCTCTGCTATGGGGAAAAGCCAAATTTGGATTGGAGCAGGCAGCTGGAGAGGTCAATTTGTATTTTGTAAAGTGGATTTAGGATGGAGTGTTTATGTTCTACGCTTAGTTCAAAAAGGAGAAGATCAAGAAAGAGACAAAAGAACGGAGCGGATGGTGTGTAAACAGCCCACGGTGGCTCCTGTACAGGAGGTCAGGACCACTTGCCCAAACCTGCTAGCACCAAATTCAAATTCTTACACATCTCAGTGTATAAATATAGCCCCAATAAGCCTATTTGTAGCCATTCAGAACTTCCCTGCTTTACAAATCTTGTAAATTTTTATCTGGGTAATAGAATTCAATTGCAAGGATGGTGACATGAATGTAAGTAACTAACCCTGAGCTCCCAAACTTTAAGGCCCGTTATTCTCATAGTAGAAATAGCTGAAATCTTTAGGTACAAATGGGTGGAAATCTACAGGGCATTCTTTCTGGGACTAAGTTTCATAAACTATGAGCACCCAATTCAATTCAATAAGAAAATGCTACTGAGAAATAAGGACATTTTAATTCTACTCCTTAGAGAAATAGAAAATAATCATGGAGGAAGCAGCTGTAATTAACACTACATTTTCATCAAAATTAATATGTTCCTAAGAAATTTCATGTAAATTTATGCATTAAAATACATCAGATTTTATGAGCAATAATTTATGTAGACTTTCATACGCATTGAGGGAAAAGGTATAGTTTGGGGAATCTAACGGTGCATCCTTTTGTAGAAAGGAGCTTATACATTTTATTTGTTTTTGGCTGGGGCTGAGTTTGAACCCACCACCTCTGGCATATGGGACCAGCGCCCTACTCCTTGAGCCATAGGCGCCACCCTATACATTTTCTTTGTTTAAAGCAAGGCCCACATAGAAGTTGTAAGATAATGCTAAGAATCAAGTGCTAATAAAGAGATAATACATGTGCATTCATACATGGATTTAGATAAAATAAATAATGTGATCTTTTGTGCAAAACTTTTTTTTTGCAGTTTTTTTTTTTTTTTTTTGGCTAGGCTGGGTTTGAACCTGCCACCTCTGGTATATGGGGCCAGCACCCTACTCCTTTGAGCCACAGGTGCCGCCCTGTGCAAAACATTTTTTTAAATTATGATTCCTTTGAAACTTTCAACATGTATAATTGTGTATATTTGGAACTCAAGTTTGCATTTTGAAATAGATCCTACAAAATTGTGTTTATTAAGGAATATCGCTTGGAATTTGTGTAGGCACTTGCACGTGTGTATACCTGTATGTGTGTATGTATTGTGTTTATCATGTCAATGTGTGAGTGTTTTGGTGGTGGTTAAATATGTGGGCCAAGGGGGCATTATAAAGATATTTCAAAATCCACTTAAAACAGGAAGAGCTAGAATTCTCAGGGCTGCGATTTACTCTCCAGAGACTTGCAGCCTGATTAGTACTTCTCACACTGCGAGGGTTCTAGTTATTACGTTCTCCTGTGTGCTGGCTGTTTCCTTGAGGTTTGGAACTTCTATTGCATTAGCAGAGAGTAAGCCAGCCTGACTTCACAGCTGGGGTAAGTCAAGCCCTGAATCATGTGGGTTCTTGATAGCCAGCAAGTCATCGTAAGATGGCAGTGAGGGCCGACCAAATTTTTGTGTTTATCAGGTGGAGAAGAATCTAGATGGCGAGAAGGAATGAAGGTGGAGAGCAGCAGTTCAGAGTCAGTAAATGCTGCTCAGCCTCATTTCTATATGTTTTCAAATGCCCACCTGTATGCAAGTTAAATCTCATGAATTTGATAGGGAATTCTACAATATAACATTAGTCGGTTTAAAAAAAATCAGCTATTATCCAAACGGTTCTCAACCTGTGGGTCGCGATTCCTTTGTAACAATGAAAATACATCCTGCATATCAGATATTTACATTACGATTCATAACAGTAGCAAAATTACAGTTATGAAGTAGCAACAAAAATAATTTTATGGTTGGGGGTCACCACAACTTGAGGAACTGTATTAAAGGATCGCGGCATTAGGAAGATTGAGAACCACTGTAAACCTATTGTACAATCCTACTCAACAGCCCCTGGTTCAGTTTAATGAAACAACAGCAAAATTATAAATCCAGTTCTTTGCTTGATTTTTTTTTTTTTTTTTTTGGTTGAGACAGAGTCTCACTCTGTTGCCCCAGGGATAGAGTGCTATGGCTTCATAGCTCATAACAACTTCAGTCTCTTGGGCTCAAGTGATCCTCTTGCCTCAGCCTCCTGAGAAGCTAGGACTACAGGTGCCTGCCACCATACCCAGCTAGTTTTTCTATTTTTTAAGTAGAGACAGGAGTCTCTTTGTCTTGCTCAGGCTGGTCTTGAACTCCTGAACTTGAGCAATCCACTCACCTTGGCCTCCCAGAGGGCTGGGATTACAGGCGTGAACCACTGTGCCCAGACCTTTGCTTTATATTTTAAATTGATACTAGGAAATATGGTCAGGTTATAGTTGCCTGCTTAATTTAAATTTTAAAACTGTGTTAGATCAAATTTTTAATAGGAAAAAATTTTAAAGAAAATCTGTGGATAGGTCAATGTAAAGGATGCTGTCATACTTTCTGAAAATTTAATTCTTTGTCAGTCATGCACCATTCTTCCTAAGAATAGAATACTAATAATTTCTGCCTGCAGAGAATCATGAAGTCTTGGTAGTTAATGAAAACTAACTATGGGAAAGACTAAATCCAATGCTTTTTGCTATCTAATTATCTCAGCATAATTAACTGTTTGCTAGATTTAGTGCCCAAATCCTTTTTTCCAAACTTAAATTTCATAGTCCTTTTGATTACACAAATATGATACTCTATCATATATGTGACCTAGAGGGAGTGCATAAGGAATAATTAGATTCACCTGGATTTCTTCCTTTCTTTTAAACTTCATCTCCACCCGCTCAGCTTCGAATGCAAATTTAAAATATTGCTTCTCCACAATCACACCATCGCTATTTCTTCCTTCTCACTAAAATGCAACCTCTAAAATGTGCCTAAATAAAAACAAAGAAATCACACATTTGAAGATAATTAGGGCTTTTGCTTGACAAAGATTCACCCGCTCTCCAGGCGTGTTCCTATGTCCGTAGCAATCAGCGCCACTCATTTGGGTGTCTCCAAACACTTGACTGGAGGGGAATATTGGTCCCCCAAAGTATTAGTTTGTAATTTATTAACATGTTTCGAAGTCTCAAGGAGCAAGAAAACAAATAGCCCAACGTACTTTTTTCTTGACCACTAATGCGAGCACAATTTAAAGCCATAGAAAAGGCCAGTAAATGAGAAAAATGCAAATGTTCATCATATTCCATTGCTGTTTTGACACAGCAATTAGATTTGTGCAGAACAGCAAGATTGTTCCAATTCTATTCTCCCAAACATAAGTCTTAAAAAAAGAGGTTACATTTGTGACTGTAGCTCGTGGAGCACCCAATCTGGCATCCTGAAAATCCATATGTAAGCCACACTTATATCTTAAACCTGTCAAACAAATAAATGTACAGAAGCAGTAATTTATGTACTTTATAGACTGTTTTGCCCTTTTAGAGCAAAAGCCTAATTTTCAAGTGTTGCTATTTTAACTTCTGGCAGTGCCTGGGAGATAACTGAGGTTCAAAATGTGAGTTTTACAAGTAAAATGTGATTCAAAAATTGATTTACCCTGTTCTCACTACATGTGAGACAGAGAAGAGAAATGCTGGGTGTTTGTGAGCTTTAGGCAAGGGGAAACATATTGCTAAGTACAGAAGCCACGCAAAACTTTGCGGGTTTTCAGTTTAGAAGTGAACTTGAGCCTTTCCCAGTTCAAGTTCTGTTTAGGGCCGGCAAAACATGACCTTCTGATTCAAAGAAATAAGGCTTAAAAAGGCTTATAAAACAGGCTCACAGGCTTCTTGTACATCAAATAGCTCTTACACAATGGCATTTAGATGATTTAAGTGTAAATGAATCAAAGACATATGGATTGCATTTCCCTTGAAATACGCATGGGTTTTAAAATGAAGGGAAAACACACTTGCCAAAATCCTTTTTGGGTTGTGCTGCATCAAAAACATTTGGAAAATGACTTTAAATGTTTGGAAGAACCCCAGACATCGGGTTCAGCCACCCCTGCAGACTAAATCAGTGTCCTTCATCCAGTGATAACTGGGCCCCTGTTTTGCAAAGAAATTTCTTAAAAATTTCAAGTCCCTAACCTGATACTCCTGAAAACTGACTATCTTGATGTTTGAATTGCTAATCCAATGATCAGGTCTTATTATGGAGTCTTCTCCAGAGATCAGAAGTCCATTTTGTGTTAGTTAAGCCACCAGAAGCACATTTCGATTTTACCCAATTTTTCAAGTGTGGTTAAAAATGTAAGTTTTCTCTTTCCTGGAGGTAAAAATTAATACTTCTAAGGAGCCAAAAGGAAATCGGGTTTTCAAGCTGAATGAAAGGACTGAATGACCAGAATATAAAAATAGAAAACTTGTTTATTGTAAATGTATTCAGACATCACATAGCTGTTAGCATACTTTTTAAAGAAAAAGAAAGTAAATGAAGGAAAGAAAGAAAAGACAGAAAATGGGTTGTAATGTGACTTTGGAGTGAAAAAGAGATTGTGAGAAAAATGCAGAAATAAATTAGTTTTAACAGAAATAGACACTTTCATGAAAATAGCCAATCAGCAATGAGAACAAAAACAGCAATTACAACAAATTTGAAAAGGCTGATAACGCATAGGAAGGTGAGGTGTTGAAATGAGGGGAAAATGGCTGGTACCAGTGAGGAACAAGGCCTCAGAAGGGCCTGGAGAAGCGGAGCTATACTGCTTAAAAACAATGTGTGGGATGTTGAAATAAGAAAACAGAAAAAACACAGGTTAATACCTAAACTGAGAGAAAGGCTACAAAGGCACTCAGTAGTCAGGGAAGTGTAAGAAGAGACCGTGTAAAACATGGGAGAGGTTGGCTGTTATTTAAGTCTCTGCAGTCAAACAGCTTCTATTAAACAGGCTAGATCAGATTTTACATGCAGTTATGATGTGAGAGGAAACAGCTTTCAAAATTGTTTAATGACCTCCTGATAGGAAGGTTAACGGGATTATCACACAGTTCACTGGCGGATGGACAGCGGCTCTCAGCGTGTCATGCACTCAGTGTGTAATTCCAATATTCTCCTTTACAGGGAAGTGCAAAATCATTGTGCTACTCAAAGGCATTAGGTGGAAAGTTGGGATGTTTTTAATGAGGGAAGTTCAACACAAAAGGGAAATAAGGACAGGAAGAAAATGGCTACGAAAACCTGAGTTCTTTGAGCCTAATTCTGCCCTACTGAATATGGTGGTGAATATCCTCTGGAGGTTCTGGTTTGCTATGGTCCCCTCTCACTTCTCACCAGGCTAACCAGTGTGGCACTCTCTGCTTCTGACATGTGATTGCTCCTCTGTTTAGCGGTCTGACCATTCTTTTGTTAAAGTAAGGAAATATTCTCCACTTTCCCTTCTGTTGTGCAGAGCACAAAGGAATACAGCTTTGCATTGTCGGTGTCCTGTGGAGACTCTAATGAGAAGAATCTCTGTGACAGCCTTGCCTCTGATAGCTGTGGCATTAGTACCAGCTGGGTGTGGGAGAGCCGTGATACAGAAGGGAAGAAAACAGTGCAAAGAACACTTTGAGCAAGGCTCATCAGTTGTGGAACAACAAATCATACCTTTTCTCCTTTAAGGACCAATTATTTTTGCCATAGGCTTAGATTCTCTGACTCTTAAGAAATTGTATTAGTCAGTGTAATTAGTGACTGGTGCTATAACAAAAGAACCTCAACCTCAGGATCTTAGTGGACTTTACCTACTAAAGATTTTTCTTCTGGCTAATATCACAGTCTGTGTGGTAGGCAATTTCCTATTCCATGATTCTGGAGTCCCAGTTCTTCCATCTTGTGGTGGGGTCATCTTTTAGGGCCTCTTCAGAGTCCACTGGTGTATTATCTATGTTCAGCTGGCTGGCTAGCAAGGAGTGAGGAAGATCATGTGGTACATTTTATGCCCAGGATTGTTGTGACTATAAGTGAACATTGCTCCCACAACACTGCCTCAGCTTTGACTGCAAAGGATCCTGGGAAATGTAGTTTTCTGCATGCCCAGGAAGAAAAAGTATGAATGGTGAGTATTTAGCCATTCTCAGCCACATTCACTAAAGGGCTTTCTTTACCAGTCTAATGGAAACTAACCCTCAGTGGGTCTGTCTTCCCAATCTTTGCCTTATGTTCAGAGACATCTGAGTTCACAAACATTATTTAATGTGGAAACTGAGACAGATTATTTAAATTTACATACCTAATAAGTGACAGAACTGAAATGTAATTCAGATTTATCTGAATCTCAGGTTACGGTCTCCTTCCATATTTTGCACTTTGTGGCACCAGGAATGAGATCAGGTTGGAAGGAACCTGACTTCTTCCTTTGCACTCCTGGAGCCCTCTGAGATATCAGATCTTCAGTGGCATCAAAGGTTTGATTCCTGTGCTATTACAATTAGGGCTAATTAGGGGTACTTCTCCTGGGGTTACGGAGGAAACCTTGAGGTTGATATTGCCTCACAGTGGCAGGGAAATGAAAAAATTGGGATATAGTGAACACCCCCTCCTCCAAATTGGACATAGGAAGATGGTGATGTTAAAGGCCTCAGAAAATATATTTACATTGCTTTTTCACGAGAAGACCAAATAAAAAGTCAAGGGAAGGCCAATGAGGAGGAGAAGCAAGTTTGAGCCTGGATTTCAGGATGGGGCTTCGCATGAAGCTTTGCTTTTCCAGCATCCACACGGGCTAGGATGCGTTCTTCACCTAACAGAGACTCCACTTTTCCATCACTGAAATTAAGACAGTGAAACTTAGCTCCCAAAGTAGTGAGAATTTACCAATTTACACCAGTGCTATACCTAGCAAATAGGAGCCAGTGCAGCTAAAGGTTACTCCATTTCTTCTTTTTATTGATACTCTTTATTTTATATAATAAATGTCATCAAGGCATGGTCGTGGAAAGATAATTCTAAATGCTATGACAGATTGATAAGATAAAAAGGTAAATAAATTAATAAATACATTAATAAATGATTCATCAATTTCTTCATTCATTTAGCCATCAATGATTTAATAATTTATTCATTCCTACATACATTCACCAAATACATACTCTTTAGTGGAAAACTTCATACTGAACATTAGGAAGATTCAAAATAGATAGTATGACACATACTTTTAGAATCTGTGTTCCCCATTAGAGGAGATAGACATATTCAAAAATCAACATGATAAATAACATATTTAAATTAGAGCTGAGGTAGTACAGAAAAGGGAGGTTCTAACAGGGCATGTTTAAAGTTTGAGAGAATCAGCAGCATTTATATTGGAACTTGAGCAATGGCGATTCTGGGATTTTCTGTTACAGGAGGAATTTCAAAGCAGCCGTCTGATTGGCAGGAAGCAAAGACATTTCTTTTGAAGCTGTGCTTGCATACCATGAGCACTGACATTTTTAGAATGTTCATTATAAGTCAATAAAAAGAACTCAAATTTTAAAGATGCTTTTTTTGGTTTTTTTTGAGATAGAGTCTTACTCTGTTGCCCTCAGTGGAGTGCCATGGCACAATCATAATGTTATGCCTGGAGTTCGGGGTACCCAATGACTACTGGAGAGAGCCAGGATCCGATGCAACAACACTAGGGCCTTTATTCAAGCTTGAACCTGGGCTGTCGGCACCCCAGATGCAGCTGGGACCAAGAGCCCTGTGTTCACAGTGCACAGGATTTTTATAGGGTAGGGGAGGAGGAGGGAGGCAGGATGCAGCTGCCGGATTGCTTGCCTCTAGTATCTATGGAGGTGCTTAAAGCTGATTGGGCCCTACTACCTGGCCATCAGTAGGGAGCGGTTTACCTGCCATCTGGCTGAAAGTTGGAGCGGTTTATTCCTGCGAGTGGGATGTGAAGGGGTTTTATCAGAAATGGAGTGGGGGGACTTTCCAGATACCTGGTCTCCAAATGGAGGCAAGGTGACTAAAATGGCATTGCTTTGGTCCTTCAATAACTCACAGCCATTTCAATCTCTTAGGCTCAGCTCTTGCCTCAGCTTCCCCAATAACTGGGACTACATGCACTATTTTTTTCTATTTTTACAGCTAGTTTTTCTATTTTTTTAGAGATGAGGTCTTGCTCTTAACTCAGGCTGGTCTTGAACTCCTGAGTTCCATGGATCCTCCTGCCTTGGCCTCATAGTGCTAGAATTACAGGTGTGAGCCACTGTGCCCAGCCTTTAAAGATGTTTTTATTCACACTCATGAAATTGTAAAAATTTCAAATATTCTTATTAAAATTTTCTTACTTCTTTACAGATATTTACTGAAATGTTATGATATTATTTTTAATTAATTCTCTTGGGAGGCTATATCAGTCAGTTTGTGATGCCATAACAGAATGCCATGGGATGGGTGCTTTAAACAGGAGAAATTTATTTTCTGATAGTTCTGGAAGATAATCATCTGGGATCAGGGTGTTGGCATGGTCAGGTTCTGGTGAGGGCTCTTTTCCTGGCTTGCAAAGGCTGCCTTCTCACTGTGTTCTCACAAGGAAGATAGAAGGGTCTGGTGGCTCTTCCTCTCTTTATAAGGGCACCAGTGCTGTGGGTGGGCTCTACCTTTATGGCCTCGCTCAACTTAATCACCTCCTTAAATGCTCTATCTCCAAATATAGTCACATGGAAAGTGATGGCTTCAACAAATGAATGTGGGGGTGTGAGTGGACATAATTGAGTCCAATGGAGGGGCTGATGGAAGTTCACCCCTTGGTGCTCACTGTGCTTTGGAAACATGGGTATTAGTCCATTTGAGCACAGCTTGGAGAGGTAGCAGAAGCAGAATGATTTGCATTATTTGCATTACCAAGTAAGGCTACAGAGTTGTCACTATTAAAAAGCTCAGATGTATGATTTCAGTGTGATTTGTATACTGGTAAAGCAATATCTGTAGAACTAGTAAACTAATTGATCTTATTCATCCCTTTTAGATAGCCTTATAAAAATTCTCATAAGAATAAAGGTATACATTTTATAATTTTCCATTGCTACATTTCTAGAAAATCCACACAAATTTTTACAGGTTGGCAAACATTTCTACAGCTGTGTTGGGTTTTGTTTCTTTCTTGGAGGTAATATATATATTTTCAGCCTATACAATTTAATCATGACTAATTCTGTATTCTTCAATAAACTAACATTTATTTGTAGCAATAAAAATAATCACTATTTGTTGACCAAGCAGTGTGGAGACAGTCTGAACTTTTGCAAGAAGCTGAATGTTAATTTCAAAGAGATGGCACCTTTCCAAATAAACCACCTCCCGATGGGGCTCCCGATAAAATGTAAAAAGAAGTCCTGGTTCTTTTCATGCTTACCTCTTGCATCATGACCAGAGTTCTGCTCCATAATTCGCATTCAATTCTCCTTCTACTTGTTTTGTATTGTGCTATAAAAGGGGACTTGGACAGGATATCTGTTGGTGTTAGACTGTTCGTTTTTGTGTCCCCTCAGTCAGAACCATCCCTGGGGAAACGTTGGCCCTGGGGAAATCACATGTTCTGCTCTTTTTCCTCTCCTTTGGTATTTTCATGCACTGAAAAGGATGTTCAGCTGAACAGCAATGACTCTGAGGAAGGAAAACAAAAATCACAGACAGGCCAAGTGAACTGTAGGTGTGTGTGTGGAAGGAGGAGCTAAGGCAACCTTTATCCCATAGGTACTTTGTGAGAATTAGAGAAAGGTAGCATTTCCCCTGGGTGGACATGTCCGACCCCATGCTATGGCATATGGTCTGGCAAACAGCAAAGGTTGGATTTCAGCTTCCATTTGCCCCTTCAGGTAGGCAATTATCTGCAGTGGTTTCTGGCATGGCTAAGTTGAGAACTAAATGCAAGGATCAGCTTTTCACAGTACCTACTATTCTAAACTTGGTGGATTGTTTGTAGGTGGGAGACGATGTCTGTGAATGAATAATTTAATCATTATTATATTTGATCCTTTGCACAAGACCGTATTCCAAATGTGTTTACAAGTCTAGATTCTAAAGCTTTCCTATTTATCTTGAAGAAAAGCATTTTATGAGTCACATAGTCAATTTGTAAAATTTTCCTCTTGAGTAAGCGGAATGATAATCTCAAGAAAAACCCTAGAATTGTTGTTACGTAGTCCATTTGCTGTCCAGGTAAATTTAAATTTGGGATCATCTATATTTTTGTGTGAAATAAAATGGTATTTTCCCTTCCTCAGTCATTTCAACACATTTATAGGCCAAGATGATGAGTGCAGGGCCCTCTGGGCTCAGAGTGCACATCCACAGTTACGAGGGGACTTGTAATATACACCCAAAGGAAGACACAATGTCCTCTCTTCAGGTCCAGGACAAGCTATGCAATTTTCAGGGCTCCAGTATAAAATTACAGTTTAGAGACTAGCCTGGTGGATAAGTGGCTCTCCCCTTCCCACTGGCTACCATCCTGCCCTTGGTGCAGGGGTAACCCCCATGGGCCGGTAATTCCTGAGCTGAGACATGCTCAGTACCTGGGTCTGGGGGTGAAAGAAGTCCTTTTCCAATCTCTGCCTGATGCTCAGGACTCTGCAAGGCAGGGGACAGGACAGCCACCCACCTGGGCACTAGTCCCTGCACCCACACTCTGCCCTGGTCTGGGAGAATCGCAACAGAAATGATTGATTATTTATTAATTTATTTCAGGATATTATGAGGACACACATATTTTGGTTACATAATTTGCTTTTGTACAATTTGAGTCGAAGTTATAAGTGTTCCCTTACCCGGGTAGTGTGCATTGCACCCTGAGGTGTGAATTTATCCCTCCCCTCCTTCCTGCTCCCCCCTGCTTGATTTCCATTGAGGTTTACTTTCAGGTGGGTGTGTAAGTATGGATCAATTAGTTTCAGTTTAGTATTGAGTACATGTGGTGTTTATTTTCTGGTTCTTGCACTAATTCACTCCAGTGCCAACCCCACTCAGAGGTTATCTTACCAAAGATTCTAGATCACCATTTCTTTTCTTTCTTTCTTTCTTTGTAGTTGAGTAGTGGCTTTTGTGTTTGACCTTAACATATCTAATTTCAACAATTGTAGAGGGGAACAAAAAGCCCTATGGGCAATATGAGCATTTCTACCTGAGAGAAAAGCACAAATGTGACAATCTAGTCCTGTGCACGGATCGCTGGTCAACCATGGGTTCTGCTGACCAGGAGGCAGCTGGAGGTAAGTTCAGGAGGGGATCCCGGCGTTCAGTCACCGTTTATTAAGGGTCGATGAGGTCTTGGTCCCTATTCTAGGTGCTGCTGGTATAATGTTGCCCAAAGTCAGATGTGCTCTTTACCTTCATGATACTTACAAGAGAATGGAAACATTGAGGACAAGTTGAAAAGGCACTTGAATGTCATTTGCATTCAGGATTTCTACGTCAACCTGAAAATCCTTTCAGTCAGAAAGACTTGTGCTTTGTCTCCCTCAACTTGTGCAGCCTCCTACTCTACATTTAAATTATACATTTTCTATATTGTGTTTTTTTTACTATTTCACCTTCTATCACTAGTGCTACAGCAACACACACACACACATATATATCTACACACCTATATTTGAGACAGAGTCTCGCTCTGCTGCTCCAGGCTAGAGTGCCATGGCCTGTCAGCCTAGCTCACAGCAAACTCCAACTCTTGGGCACTAGCAATCCTCTTACCTTAGCCTCCTGAGTAACCGGGACTATAGGCACCCACCAAAACACCAGCTAATTTTTCTATTTTTAGTAGAGATTGGTCTCACTCTTGCTGAGGCTGTTCTCAAACTCCTGACCTCAAGCTCAGGCTGGTCTTGAATTCCTGGACTCAAGGATCCTCCAGCCTTGGCCTCCCAGAGTGATAAGATTACAGGCATGAGCCACCACACCTATCCTAAGAATAATATGTTTTGTTTTTTAAACTTTTTTTTAAGTCCTTAAGAATCCTTACACTTTAAGTCCTTACACTCTTTATTGTTAGTAATAGTGAAGACAGAAGACAGGCATGTGTTACTAAAGACATCTTTGCCAGAAGATCACTTGTAGTTTGGTTGGTTGGAATTCAAAACATATTACCCACTATTAAATTTTGATAGCCAGCCCCTAGAAACATATTGAGTCCATATGAACCTGCAATAAATACTGCTGAATATAACTACCACATGAGAGATTGTTGCTAAGGGAAAATCCACTCGAGAGATTCTGAGAAAATAAAGTATGTGACCTCCCAGAAACAAGTCTTTCCTACTATAACAATGTGAGGGATTCCCACTGGGTCATTTCCTACAACGTGTCAGGCCTGTTCTCTAAAGTAAAGAATGGAAACTCAGGTTACCCCTGAGGCTCAGGTGTGGGTGGAATGAAGAATGAAAGCAAGGATCTCTCTGTCTTTGTCTCTCTCTTACACAAAAACACACACGCACACACAGTAATGCCGGGGGAAGAGCAGGTGTGATCTGGGTGGCCATGGGGGATAGACAAGTGGGAGAAGGAGGAGTCTGTGGACAACCCGAAGCTAGTGGGCAATTGAATGATGACAAAAGAGAAGACTAAGAAATTGAGAAGAGAGGCAGAAGGGAGAGAGCCAACTTGTTCTTTATTTCCCAACTTTGTAGGAAGTCCTGCCAGTATTTTTCCCAGCTACTACCATCCTGGAACCACCGCTGTTGGAAAATAGGAATGTAAAAGAACATGAGATTAATGGTTTGAAGCCCAGGAGGAAGATGTGAGCTCTCACATGTGCCAGTCCTGTGCCCATGGGTAAGATTCTTCACTTCTCTGAGCTCTAGTACCTTATATAAATATTAGGAGAGATAATAATCCCAGAGGTAGAGGGTCATTTTGAGGAGAGGCTGTACGTGTGATATATAGAATGTATGCTCCGCACAAGTAGAGAATATATCTCGATGGTGGTGATTTTCTAGTGCTTAAAAAATTTCTTGGCAGTCTGTAGGGGGTAAGAAATATATATAGGGTGTCCCCAAAGTTGCCCCTAAAGTTGCCATCATAGTGACATTGGGAAATTGCAGCTAAATGTACCTTTATTTACAAAATATTCATTACAAAATTTTACAAAGAGGCCAACACATACAGAATATTTTATAAATATTTTGTAAAATTTTGAAATGAATATCTTGTAAATAAAGGTGCATTTAGCTACAACTTCCCATTTTCCCTATGTTTGGCAACTTTAGAGGCAACTCTAAACACCTGTATACAAAATTAATGAATAAATACAAAGAGTTTTATTGGTAGGAGTAGAGTTTTAAAAGTTTAATCCATGGACTATTTGCAGCTGACGAAAGTTTCTCTGATGATTATAAGAAGTGACATTTCCAGAAGAATGTGGTTGTCTGTATTTAAGTGTCAACTCTGAAACTCTCCATCTCTGCAACCAGGGGCAAGTTTTGGTGTCAATTTCTTCTTCCATGAAATTTGGGTAGTTATAGTATTTGCTTCATGAGATTATTGTGAAGATGGGAAGAGATCATGGAAAGCACTTAGTGTCCAGTACATAGCAAGTGCTCGGGAAATTTCAGATGTGATGATGAGGGTGATGACAACTTTGCTGGTGAGGTTATCCCAAGGTAAGACCACACTCTGCCCTTGCCCAGTCTGAAGCCGGACGGGGATACTCTCTTTGTGAATCTTCTCTAGCCATCTTGGAAGGATGCGTGTGGCCCCAAGTCTGGCAGGGACAGAGCTGAGTGGAGCTGTTCACAGCAAATCTGTGATGATGATCTTCTCATCTGTCTCCTAAGCTGTAGGCGGCTCCTTCTTTGGGAAGCAAGTTATAATCAGAACTTGGAACAAGCCACCCTCCAAACAATGCTCTCATTGCCTTTTCTGCCATTTAATTAATGCCAGTCTAATTTTATAGAAAGTATATAAATATGATTTATGCATATTTGTACCTATATTTTCCTGTGAGGCTTGCCATGAGGTGCATAGCCATGTAAATCTGATCCTTCTGATAAATGCCTCTGGCCTGAATACTTAACATATCTCTTAAAGCCACATTTGGGGGAACTTAGCAAGTAGAGACATAGGTACTGCTTAACCTAACCTTCAAGTTATCATTGACTAGAACCAAGACGTTACCCTTCTGTTTCTTTCAGATCACATTTTGTGGGGGAATTTAGGTAGATTTCAGCTGATAGCATCCAAGACCCCTTTTGCTAATGCTCTCTTTCCAATTCTTGTCAATCTAACTCCAGAGACAGAAGGTAGCAGTCTGGAGCCGCCACTTGAGGGTTCTGAGGACATGATCCGTGCATCCTGTTTTTAACTTCACTTCTAGGAAATCTAAAATTAAGGTCAGGCCATGATTTAAATGCCCTCAAATCCTGACAGAGTTGCCTCACACTCCTGCAGGTTTTAGCAAGGCCCAGTTGGGGACAGTGGGGTGATCTTCCACGAGTTTCCTACAGTTTCATTTGCACAGTAGCTGTTAGCAAGTGCACCCAGGAGTTATCAGAAGTAACTTGAAAGAATTGATAGCAAACCTTCTTTCTTTTTATCAAACATGGATTTAAACAATTTTACAGAAATCAGCATTGTCAAGTCACACGAAGTGCAGTCATAAGCAGAAGGCTTGAAACCTGTTTTTGCTTAAAGCCTTTATTTGATTTAGCAAAAACAACAGCCATAAATTGTATTCAAAAGCACTTTGATCCCCTCACAATAGTATTATTACAAGCGCTGGGTCTACAAACTATCACCTCTTTTTAATTTGGGTCAACTTTCCATAGGCCTCCCAAATCATCCAAGGCTGTGTTTATAATTCCAGAAACAAAGAATTATTCAAGCTGTAGTGCCTGACACCTGGGACTTGGTATTGTTAGACGATGATTGCAGCGCCGATCTTACATTTTTATTTTCTTGAAATCCTCTGTGGAAATAACAGAATCCAAGCGATTAAAATGCAAAAATGTGTCGTTAAAATATTTAACACAAACATTTCTGTTGTATATTCCTCCTGAAATTGTCAGATCTATTTAATCTTTTCCCTTTCCCCAATAATATTTTGATGTTTTGAAATCCTAGTCAGTATCCACAATCAATACTCAATAGTAATATCAATGGTAACAGATATGGTAACAACAGACCAGGAGTACATCTTTAGCTTAAACAGCACCTGAAGAATAGATTTGGAATGGCTGTCACTAAATTTGATTTTTTTCTTTTGGTGTTGCCCTGTCACATAAGATCTAGTATTTCATTTACTGTTCTTCACCCTTTTGCCAAATCACCACCCCAGAATAGACAATTTTAAATATTCCCCAAATCCTTTGTTTAATGCATAATCATATTTAGGATCTGTATGGCAGAAGAGACATGCAAGTTATAAAACTATCATTCTGCTTTTATCTTTCAACAACCCCTCAAGAAGTCATGGCAAGTAGAAGCATTTCTGTTTTAAGTGAGATCATGTTGAGATGAATGAGGTCACATGGCTTGCTTGGTTACGTCACCAGTGACGTGGAAACTGGAGGGATTCGGGTCTCCTGATCCCTATGTACAAGATGCTTTTTACTACCCTGAACAAAATGTTAATTGTCAGATTCAACAAACTTCTAAGAAGAGGGTCGACAGTTCTGTGATGAGACAGTTACAGGGAGCAAAGGATGCTCATTCCCTCACGTTTATTATGGCATTCCTGGACATCAAGCTCCCTG
Source organism: Nycticebus coucang (assembly GCF_027406575.1). NCBI lineage: Eukaryota > Metazoa > Chordata > Mammalia > Primates > Lorisidae > Nycticebus > Nycticebus coucang. The sequence continues at coordinate 119,039,750 of NC_069780.1, read as the reverse complement.
GTCGCTCTCTTGAATTAGTTGTAAGGTGTAATGGTGATTTCGGGCGTGCCCGGATATAGCACCAGAGACCTGGGGAGGTCCAGGCAGTGGACTGGAATAGCTGCGGCTCTTAGATATCTAGGTCATCCTTTATAGAGGGTGGTAATACATACTCCAGCTTCTGATTTCAGTGCTGACAGAAAGGGAAGAAAAAAATCCATCCTGGGAAAATGTAGTCAGCCAGCCATTTGTCTCTCCCAAACATTATCAGGCGTTATTAGGGAATGTGAGCACCTTTCATTCCTGACAAACAGGAAATGTGTGCTGCGTACTGGAACATCAATCAGAGTGAGAGCATCAATTTTATGGTTTTTAATTCCTCCCCACCTCCTGCCGAGCCTTTTGCTCATCCCAAATTATGAATCTTAAAAGGCACGTAATTAAGAAGAAGAAGAAAAAAAAAACGTGTGTGCCTGTATGAGGGCCTGTGTGTGAGAGTGTGGAGCTGGATGGGAGGAGTAAAGCGTGCCCTGGCCGCTCACTGCCAGGCTGGACAGCAGCTCGCGTCTCCTGCAGTGGCGAGTGCCCCGTGCATTGGCACGGTAGTATTTTGCTGGTAACTCAAGCAAATATCTTTTGCACACATTGCCACGTTTGCATTTGTAAGGAACAGACAGGGAATAACTAATGTATTAACGTGCTATATTTGTCAGTCCATGAGACTTTAGAGTCACATTTTCAATTTCAGTTTTCCACGTCTATGTCTTTAGCTGTGGTGTTTGGTTGCTGTTTTGGTATATATATATGTAAATATAAACCCAGTTCTGGAGCCTAGCTATGAATGAATCAGAACAACGTGTTGCCCAATTCTTTTCTTTCTACCCCTTCATTCTTTTCTTCAACAGATCATAAAGATGAAGAGCACTGTTAGCTGGGTATGAAGTGAGCCTGAAAAATAAATAAATAATGCGCGGATGCTTGCACACACAGACACACAGAGAGAGAGAGACACACACACACACACGTGCAGGGGGTCTGGGAGCCTGGGCTGTCTGAATCTGTCCTCTGTGATCCTCCCTTGTTTCTGGTGACGAGCCATTTTTCTTGTTTTTCCTGTGCAACTCTACCTGGACTCTATTTTCTGCCACAAAGTCTGCAAATATCACAACTTTTCAGATTTAGGAATGTGATCTGATGGTTACTGATGGGAAGGTGAGGCAACAGTTAGCAGTTGGTCAAGGTCAAGTTCTCCTAGCCACGCAGGTTGCAAAGTGAGCCTTTCGTTCACCGGCAGACAGCCCTTTATGTGCTGAAGGCTCATGAGGGCACATTTCATGGATGTCAAGTAAGAACTTCCATGGTGTGGCACCTCCATGTTTAAACCATTCTTGGCCATTTCAGCCATCGCCTTCATGTTTTTAATGCTAGAGTGTTTCAGTGAGCTTTAAAGCAACCCATGTGGGATTTGCTTGGACAGAATTTTCTCCTTTTACTTTTACCACAAATTCTGTATGATTCAGAATTGAAATATGTTGTTCTCTTTCACGCAAGCCAGCAAATATAGAAAACAAGCAAGAACTCTTTTTTTCCCGGTAGGGCACTAGCATAAAATACTGTTTTGAGAGTGATGATAACTAGGCATGTACAAATATAGTTAATGCAGTGGACCCTGCCTTGTAGGGAGGCGACGCCCTGCAGAAAAGCTGCCCTTCCTCCTCCTTGGGAAGGGGGTGGCGGCGAGGATCTGTCCAAGGAGCCATCTGTGAAGGCTTGGTCACGCCCTTTCTTTGTCTATGTGGAGCTCACATTTCCAAAGTGAATTTGCATTCTCAATCTCACTTGATTCCTCAGCTGGGTATTATGCCACCAGGTTATAGAGGTTGAAGTTTACAGATGTCAAACAGCTTGCCTTAAGGTCATGGAGATGGTATGTGCTAGATTTTGAACTTGCGTTTCTGACTATAAATCTAATGGCCTTTGAGCTATCCTATGGCTGCTTCTTATGAGAACCACTTTTTTTTTCCATTTCTTTGCATTAAAATTACAAATTAGATTATTTGACTATGAATTTCTTAATCATAGTAACATGTTTTATAACTAGGATTTGGACACAGTGCATGCAAAATGTGTACTCTGGACTGATTAATAGGTTCACCAGTTTTTCTCATTCTTCCATCTTGTGGTATAGTATTTGATCATATCACAAATACTTGTAGTCATTACAAGGTCTAAGTTCGGCTGCTGAGAACATAAGTTGGTTGCTATGAATTGAAGGTTTACATTCCCTCAAATATTCATACCTTCTAGGTTTAACTCCCAGTGTGGCTGTATTTGGAGATGGGCCTGTAGGGAAGTCATTAAGGCTAAATGAGATCATAAGAATAGGTCCCTGATCTGATGGGATTAATGTCCTTAAAGAGGAGACACCAGATAGTGATATCTTCCCTGCCTGCGCGCGCGCACACCCACACACACACACACACACACACAGGGAAAAACCATGTGAAAACATAGAAAATAGACTTCTAAGAGCTAGGAAGCAAGCCCTCACCAGAGACAGAATCATCTGGTACCTTTAACACAAATTTCTTGCCTCCAGAACTGTGTGAAGATAAAATAAATTACTGTTGCTCAAGCCACCCAGTCCGTGCTACTTTATCATGGCGGCACATTCAGTGATTGAAGTCAAATCTCATCCAAACAGCTCATTATCCTGTGGAGGGGATGGAGAACCCCCCTGCAGATATAGGTGAGTTGGGTAGACCCTCCAATGCTTTATTCCTTTGGTATTATTAAATGTCAAGGTGCTCATTCCAGTGGGGTCACCATACCCTCCAAGTCAAAACAACAGTCAAAATGATTTAAAAAACATTCTGTACTTTATAGAATTGCAAATAGTAGCACCTGAGTCTTCCTGGCTGTGGGGAAAAAGTCAGAATAATGGCAAAGAGCACTTCAAAGAGATGAGTCTGTGTGTGGAAGAATGATTAGTAGTTTCCCAGCAAACAAGGGAGAAGGAAACATGTGCTCCATGGTGAGACTAGGAGTGTAGGCAGACATGCTGGAATTCTGGACAGTGGAGACTCAAACTAGTTGGAATGGCTAGAGGTCAGGATGTGTGTGGAGGAGGCAGGGAAGATGAAATGGGTAACCTAAGAGCCAGTTCTTTGAAAAGCTTTGCATGGTAAGTTTGGAAATCGGATGATCTAAAAGAATTTTAACGTGTATAGTTATTAAGTTAGGCATACAGTTTATAAATTATCTGTCAATGTAGTGTGGAGACTGCACCAGCGCCTAGTCTTGGCTAGAGCTTGGATGGAATTTCAGGGATCAGATCTGAACCGTAAACCCTCTGTGACTCATGGCAGGAGAGCAGTCAGGAACACTGCCTGTCAAAGGGCCTCCTCGGATGAAGCACTCAGCTCAAATTTTCAACCACTTCAGAATTCAGGTAACACTTCCTTCCTTTTAATTATGGCCCCAGTGTAGCTTTTATTTCTATAAAAATAAGTGGCTTTTGTTCTTGTGGATGCCACACATCATGGATGACACCCGTACGCTGGACCTCATCAAAACCAGAGTGGCCCCACGTAAATGAGCTGGTGGCCTGGTGAGAAATCCAGTATTCTCTGCTTCTTTTTCTGAACACTCTTAGGTTTCATTTTTATTAGGTACCACATTTTTCTATGCTTTTAGCTGGACCTACTCGAATTTTCTTGCTCCAGTATTTCAGAGAGCAGTAAAGAGAACAAGTAAACATGTTCCCCGAGCAATTACAAATGCAAGTTCTGAGCCCCATGGGATTCATAAAATATATAAACTCATCCTTGCCTGGTCAGTATGCTTTAGATTCTAAGTAGTTGAAATATGGGAGAAAGTTCATGTTTTTGTGGGGTGAATTGGATTTTTGTGTGTGTGCCTAACACATTTTAAAACTATGGTCAAATCCCCACTCCTAAACTCTCCCAAGGGTAACTCACTTGTGAAGAAGGTGGATAATTTTGTTTTGTGATTAATATGCCTTCCCTCTAAGGGATCTGCTCATTCTTTCCTCTTCAAACAAAATAATAGTTCACTGAAGAGAGACTATTCTCACGTTTGTACATCACGTGAAACCCTTGAAACTGACTTCACTTGTTAGTGCTAACAACGGGGGTGATATGTTATCATGACACTGGCAAATGCCTTTTTTCCTGTGCACTTATTATCAATCTGAGGATCTTGTCACCCCACTCACCCCAGAATATTTCCTTATGACTACTTTCTTCCTAGCTCTAAGTAACTCTTTTACTCAACAGGGAACAAGGGCCAGATGGCAGGCAGACATTTGCTCGAGACTTGGGTGAGTCTCATTTGTTCTCTGTTTCTTGTTACTTACTGTCACTCCTCAGCTAACCACACATAAGGAACCCACCCTGTGGGCTGCGTTGGGCTGTGCATATCTGCCGCATGATTATAGTAATGTGCTTTTTATTAAACGTTATTGTTATTATGGGTTTCTTTTGTTGCAGTCATTTTTTAAAGGTGAGATATAAATAAATTCAATGATGTAAACAGGTCAGCCAGAACACAGATGTGGAAATACAGCCAATGTTGTCTCCTTCTGATATGTGTTATGTTGAACTTATTCCAACAACCATGGAATACAGCTCAAAAATAATTTTATTGGGGAAATTCTTTTTGGAAAATGATTTGAGAGCATTTGCCTATCAATCAAAGGAAATCATCATTGTCTAAGGGTGGGTTTGATCTTTTAAAAAAACTCATTGAACAAATAATTACTGGGTGCCTCGTAAGTGGCAGGCGGTATACCAGGAGCAAGAAGCAAGACAGACACGGTTTCTGCCTTCAGAGACGTTTAAGATGAAATCTGAGATGAGTGTCTGAGCCCCGGATAATACCTTTACTGGTAAGAACAAGATGTGACTATACAGTGACAATCTTAACTGCCTCAAATGACAATTTTAAAGAAGAGATTTAAAACATTTTGAGTAATGGCAGCATCTCCGGAATAACTCTTAAACATGCTACTCAGAAGACAAACACTGATTTTTTTTTTTTTTTTGCATACAGCACAGTGCTATAGCATTTATATAAAAAAATTATATACATTATATCATGCCTTTCTCATAGGAACCCTGGATTATCAACCAAGTTTGAGTACCGATTTTCTCTACTGTAGAGTAGCTGATCTCTAAGAGTCTTACAGGTCTAAAATTCTGTGTTTATGTCTAATTCCAGGCATTTGCTCTGTATCCTAGTTCATTACTTTAGAGGCGTTCCCTGAGATCTCACTGAAGCCCATCCTAGCACAGATAGGTGTTCAAGATCTTCTCCTGGTGGCGGTAGGTACTGGTTGGGCATCTAGAATCTTGGCAAGGGGTGAATGGACTGGGCTCACTCTCAGGGATGGGGTGAGGAGCAGAGGGAAAGTGAAGTCAAACTCCAGGTTAAGAAGCTCCCTGGGAGTGACAGTCTTAAATACCAAATTCACAGGATTGGGTAGAGCAAGAATTAGACTCAAAGGAAAATGTGTGCAAGACAAAGTAATGAATGTGGGGGCCTAACCTAGAAGGCTACCCCAGAGAAACGAGATTTGTCTTTTTACAGAGTGATGGATTTGTCTTTTTACAGAGTGATTGAGGCAGACCCCAAGAACCATAGAACAATGAGCCCAAAGAAGAAAATCACTAAAAAAAAAATGACTTCTTTTTTCTTAATCCCATCAGTGCTTGAACAATGAAAATAAAAATAAATGTAGCCCTACTGCAAACTTCACCTCTTTTAGTTTTCCCAACCAATAGTTTACCCTTTTTTAGAAAATGTGGAGTGTTTAAATAAAAGGAGAATCTTGATTATTGCCGGATAGAGGAACAAGTATTTAGAGATTGAAATTGAGACTGCTCTTTCAGTCTTAGTCTCAACATCTTTGGGCTTTCTTCATCCCTATCCAAAATAAAAGGTTTGTAAGCCCAACTATTAAATAGATCTAAAAATATCTTCTGTCAAAATGTATAGAAGATCTTGGGAGGTTGGTATCAAGGGTTGACTATGCTTTACAGAAAAGTGATTGGGGTGTGGATCTGTCATAGACACAGTGAGAGATGGGGTAGTTCTTAGTGGCTTTGGCTACACACTCTCACAAACACACACTATGCAGTGCAGGGTAAATGCTGAGAGCATTCCTGGGCATTTTGGTGTGGCAGGAACTTTCTGTAGAAACATTTACTCTAGGCCCAGTATTTCTCCTCATTTTCGCCACCATGTCCCAAGTTCATGGCTTTGATCCCCCAATCTGTGGAGGCAGCAGGTTGTTCCAGATGAGATAAAGATACAGTGTATAATCAGGGGTAAAGGAAGCTGCTAATACTCTGTTTCTAGAGTTTTCTGCCTCTATTTTGTGTCTGTTTTGTCCCTAGGTACAATTAGTCGTGATATTTCAATATCATCTAAAAATCAATTCTGCTTATTTTCCTGTTTTTTAGTCCTTTTCTGGCAGGTTTCTAAGTTCTGGGTGTTTTTGAGTCAGCCTTTTTCAGGAATTTAATACCAGTAACTCTGCTTACAGGCCTTTTTTACTTTTCTGTTGTTGTTTTTTCCTTTCACCTGACAAATTTATCACATTAGGTCACACTTTATCCACAGAGTTTTATTTTCCATTTGCTGTCCACTTTTGCTCTGTTATTAGGACACATACCTGGCGTCCCCAGCATTTCTAGGACTCTCGTTGATGGCAGCGGGGAACCGGAGCAGAGCAGAGCCTGGCGCTCAGCTTGGCATCACAGTCCCTTCTGGGAACAGCAGCGGGTCTCCTTGAGACAGGATTTCCATTGGCTGGATGCTTGTTTGTGTCCTACAGACGATAGAGCCTCTGCCCAGGGTTTAATGCAACCACCAGAGCAGGATGATATACTTTACTTTCTACCACCCAAATGTATTGGCTTTCTGTTAAAAGGCTTTTAACATAAATTTTAAGAGATTAGTGAAATACATCACAGGCTATTGCTGAGAATGCAGGGTTTTTAACTGTGTTTCTCCCACATTGATTTTAGTTCATAGATTTTAACCACCCCTTCTGTTACTGTACCTTTTAATTTGTTATTCATTTGTTTAAAACCAGAGCTCTGCTGAGGCGCTCTGGACCCACAGGAACTGAAATAGTTTGCCTTCATTATCTGGTAGACCTGCTCGAGTCTGTAGCCCCTGACAGAAACCACAAGACTGTACAAACTGGCAACTGTGGGTTTGTCTGTTCTCTATTGATTCTATTTCTGGAAAAAAAACATGAACCAATGGGTGAACCATGTGACTGCGCAACTGATCCAAAGCCGCCTCAAAAGGGGGAATGGAGACCTTTGCAGACAGGTCACGATGGGACCACAGCACTTGGTCTGTGCCTCCTCAGACTTTTGATGGCTTTGACTTTGAGATTTAACTCCTTGGGTGCTGGAATATGAAACCATAGGAGAATATCAGGAATCTAGAGTAGGTTTCTCAAATTTCGGAGGCCATGGGCCAAAATGCACATACCTCATCTGATCTCCAGTGAACATGTAAGTTAGCTTATAAAGTACGTGAGTTCTTTCTTCCACCATGAAGACTGCAATGTAACTTCACCATAAGACTTACAAAGAAAAGACACGTGTACTTTCTGGGCTAGGAAACTGCAACTGCTGTGGCCTTTCCTTTTCTTGAGCCGGGTATTGGTACTGAGAAAACAGCAAGCAGGGCCTCCACGTGGCGGGGCCTAGTGGTGGAGTTCTGCCATGGGCTCTAGCAAGCTTGGGCTTCTCCCTTCTTCTCCATTAAATGTCAAATGCCCAAGTGACCCTAATGCCCATTTTTGTTCTAATATTCAAAAATAAATGAAAGACCCCTGATAGCACCAGAGAGATCCAGGTAGTGAAGAGCATGTACTCTTCAATACACACGTGTGTGCATGCACAACAGAGAAACTAAAATAGCTCCCCTCTCTGCCTCCCCCAATAATGACGAGGCAGCCATCTGTTGGACGTTCCATTTCACTGAGCAGCTGCTCTCGGATACACAGAAATCTGCATTCCGCTGGCTGGTGCTGGTATGCGGGAAGCCTGAGTGGCACCCCCACCCAGAGGAATGGCTTTCATTGAATAAAAATGATCACGGAGGTTTTTGTATTCTCCCATCACACAAATGCCTTTTTTCCCCCAATAATAGGCATTTGGAGCTATCTCTATTCCTCTGTGTATTAAAATATACCCTCTGAAAGACAGTCACAACAAACAAGTGTCTAAAATTGAGGAGGACAACCAGGAAAGGCTTCAGTGAAACTCAGTCCTTGCCAGAAGCTTGTGCCTTGAAGGAGCGTGGGCGAGGTCAGAATATCAAGTCCCTTTATGCATTTATTTTGTCTACACCCCCAGCATCACACTTAAGCACTGAGAAATGACTATTGTTCCAAAGGAAACCAGGAGACTTAAAAGCACCATTAATCTGAACTTCCAACTAAATGAAAATATTGAAGAGGACTCTCCAAAGGGGACATAAAAGTGAAGTCCTTTAAACACTCCGTCTCCCTCAGGCTACCCAGCTGAGCCTCTTCTCCAGGCTGAAATTTTGTCTTCTGTGTGGTATAATACAGAAAGTGGTATAGCATCTGAAAAACAAGAGACACTTGGGTTGGGGGTTGGGTGTAGCTGCAATTATAAACAGCAACTAGAAAGGGTCCTACGGGCTCTGTAGATGAGAACTTTGGGTAAAATTGGATCTGCTTTTGAGTACATAATTTAGGACATTTGTTACAAGATTACTGTGGTTTTCTATAAATGTTAGTTTGCTGTATTATTTTCCATGAACTAGTTTTCCAAAATGCAGAATATTTTGCCCCCCAAACATGGAAGCACTGAAGCTGGATGAGGCACTGATTCACGGGGTGTCACCCAGAAACAGCTGGTCAGCCATCTGCAGCCCCAGAGTCCTCTTATTTTTACTTTATTCAGCTAATTCTTTATGTGGAGGGGGAAGAAGACACATAAATCCTGGGAGAAGAGTGTGGCTTATGTAAGAAAACGATGACGAACGCCTGCCCAGGCCCGGTCTGGTGGCCTGATGTGCTGATTCGCTCGGGTCTCTTCCCGAACGTGCACTAGGTTTTCCACACTTTCCTACATGTGCACTATTTTCTTTTGGAAAAGGAAAGACGTGATGATGTGCCATTGATTGTTTCGTGGAAATTGTTCCAGATTAGCGCACCCTCGAGAGCTGTAACTAGTGTTTCCGAGGCCAGCAGAAGAGCCTGCAGGGGTCAAGGACATGGTGGAAGTTAGACGTGCCTGTTCGTTCACTGGTCTCTCCAGTGCCCCTAAACTAGACCCTGCCTGCTGCAGAGTCTGTGGTCAGAGAACGCTGAGGATAAAGGTACTATCTGTTCACAGATTAAAAGGTATATCATGTTTCAATGTCAGAATCATTTTCGACAAAAAACGCTCAGTAAATACTTAGGCGGTGGAGTTTTATTTTAAATGTTAACATTACCGCAGGAAAGCCATGGATAAATTGATCAGAATAGCCTTTTGCTTTGGGGATAGGGACGGGGCCTTGTTACAGAAGACGGATGGGGGTGTTACCCCTTCCTGTGCTACCCAAGGCCACTCAGCCAGATGGCAGTGTGGGATGGAAGACATTCTCCCAGTCCCAGGAAGCGGGCTCTCGGTGTACAGGTGTGTGCTGCTGACGGGCAGGTGTGATTAGAGTGCAATCGGATCCCGGTGGGTCTCCGGAGACCACTCTTGGCACACCTTTAAATAATTTTCTTGAATCATCAGACCCCCCCATTTCCCCCATAAGTGCACGCGTGTCATGAGTACACACACACACACACACCCCCCACACAGACACAACACATTGCTCCCTTGTTTCATTTCTTCATCTTGTTATTATCACTAAGGTTTTTAGTTTTTTTAGTGACTTACATAGCCACGCTATAATCTAAATCTTTATTCTTACAGTTAAAAGGCAGGAAAGATGAACTTTCATTGCTACATTTACCCCACACAGCATTATTGAACTCTGGACATAATTTACTGTTCCTCTCTAATCTCTCTGTTGTGTAGCCATGAAAAGACCTTATGGCAGTTGACTAGAACAAAAGACAAATGCACCTTTAATTGATAAGACAGACAATTTTTAAAAAGAATTGAGTAGCCATCTGTACTGTAAACTTTTGTGTCTCTTATTCATTCCTGTTTACTCTGCTATTCAGTCCAAATAAAGATTGTTTTCACCTCAGCAACATAAAATCACACGGGCGATCCTTCAGGCTGTCAGTCAGAGCAAGATACACATATGCCCGGAGTGTACACTTGTGCTTGTTCACAGTGTTATTTGGGGAAAATATGCTGGATGTTCTCCTGGCTCTCCTAGTTTTACATTTTGAATTAATGCAATTTATTCTAATTTATGACAACTGTTTGAAAGGCTTGCTTTTCATTTTCCCATTTATAAAGAGATTATTTACTTAGAAGGGGAAAAGCAGGAGGGAAGTGCATTGCTTTGCACATTCAGGTGGAAAAAGCGAGTAGACTCTGTTTTGGAGTCAGCACTGTGCCTGAGGCTGATTGCAAGGACGTCTCTGGTAACACCTTTTCCTGCCTCTTTGGAGATAGGAATGAAATTATGGAGAACCTTTCTTGTGTCTCTTACAGAAAGCCTTATACAATTGAGTTAATTACCTCCCCCTCTCCTCTTGTTCTCTCTTCTTGTATTTACATAGCTGCTATCACCATAGTACCTACACACGTTGATAAGCATGCTATTTTAGCAAAAAAAAAAAAAAAAGCCCAAGCTAGGAAAGAAAAAATTATTCTTCATCCAATTACAAGATTCCTCTAAGGCCCCAAACCAGTAAAATGGATTGGCTCCATTAGACCTAGAACCAAGGCAGGTATTGAAGAAATATTTGTTGGTTGGCATCACTAGTATCCATTATTCTCAAATTCCTTCCTTAAAAACAAAACCTCATCCCAGGGTGCCCTCTTATGCCTTCTTTCTTCCCAGCAGAGTTCTGTGCTGAAGGGACCACAGGGTGGAGAAGGAGCCTGAGCAGAAGGAGAGTGACAGGGAGCACCTGTAGATTCCAGGGCCAGTATAGGAACGGATGTCCCTCAAGACTTTCTTGAAATTCTGTTTCCTGTTGACATATGGTACTTATCTTGCTAACCATGTACATGCCCAAGGTGTCACATGAGTATGCATGATGACAGCTATGGACATTCTTAATAGGAGTGACAACTCACAAAAATAAAGACACTGTTATGTGGCAGACGTTTATAATGTGTATTAGCTCATTCAATTCTCATGAGGTCTCTAGGAGATACGTACCACTGTTATCAGCACCATCATATAAATGAAGACGCTGGAAGGTGGAGAGGCTCGTTAGCCCAGGATCGTAGTGATGATTGGGGAAAGTGACGCCCATGTTCTGAACTACCACCCTGTGCTGTCTCTTTCTCAGAGGACTGATCACTTCCACACTGGATCAGAAATCAGAGTTGGGAATAAACCTTGAGGGTAATAGGATTTTGTGGCCTACATCATGCCGGTACAATCCTAACTGGCTGAATGTCAAATCCAAGCTAGCCGCAGGAGAGGCAGCTAAGCACAAGACGCCAAGAAAGTATCTCTCTAACTTATTCTTTCTTTATGTTGTTTTACAATTTTTCATACAATGCGTACTTAAGCTATAAAATGTACGATATTCACTGATCCATCCACTCATTCATGCGAAGTTACTCAGGACACAATGAGACATCCTTTTGCTTTTGTGGATGTATTAGTCTGTTGCTTCAGTGTGACTGGCATGATCTACGAAAAAGTGTTTTTAAATTTTTTTTGTTTAGAGATGGGATTTTGCTATGTTGCCAAGCTGGGCTTGAACTCTGGGGCTCAAATGATTTTCCTCTTTCAGCCTCCTGCGTAGTTGGGAGTACAGGCTCATGTCTGCCCCCACACTCAGGTTTAGAAAAGATTATGGCACCAAAGGAGCAGGCTTTGGGCTTTGGTGTGGGGATGGTGGGGGTTAATGCAGAGTATGGGTTGGGCTGAGCCATGCACATGGAGCAATATGCTCTTGAACTTAGGCATGTGGAAAAGCTGTGAATGTTTATGTAGCTGGAGTGAGATGTCAATGTGATGAGAGGGTGGGGCTAGAGGAGTGGGCAGGGATCAGACCCAAGGATGGCCCGTGTTCCCATCCTGCAGGTAAAGGCCAACTGCGAGGTATAAGAAGCAGAGTTCTGGGGTCATCTGACCTCTGTTGTTGAAAATGAGCTCAGAAATAAAGGCCTGGATGAGGGTAGAACTAAGAGGAAAAACGATTCTGGCTTAGTGATAGGCACTAAACATTACAACCTGAAAACTCAGAACAGTTCTACATCCAAGATATTATCTCCATTTTATAAGCTAAACAAAACGAAATAAAACTGAAAATTGTTGAGTAACTTGCCCAAGATCATATAGCAAGTAAGTGACAACTGTTTTAATTTTGTATCAGTCAGACTCCATTTCTACCCACTTCCTACTGTACCATGCTGTCTCCTATTTTCAGTGTCTTGTCTGCACTCTTAGTTCACACTTGAGATTACTCAGAACTCCGCTGTGGCACCCAGGTTCTCTCCCTGACCCTCTGACACATGCCTGCTTCAGCCGTGCTCGCCGTTGTTCCTGTTTCGGGAGTTCTTTCCTGTGCTTCCTCTTCTCCTTGCCATCACACCCTGCTCTCTCGGACAAGTAATCCCGTCCATCCCACATGTCCCATTCAGGAACGCCGCCCCCTTGACCCTGCGAATGTGCATCATGCTGAATGTCTCTGTGTCTTGTTGTTTCCATTTTCAAGTATCTCTCAAAATGTCTCTTTATTGTGGGTCTGGTTAAGGTGACCATTGCTTCTTGCTTGAGCTGTTGTAACCGCAATTGACCACCTCTGGCTCACCTCTCACCTCTGGCTATCGGACTGATGTTTCTGAGCAGAAATCTGACTACACTACTCCCTGTTTAGAACTTTTCATTGACTCCTTACTAAAAATAAAATACAATAAATTTTCCAAGAAAGGTCTACAAGTACCTCTCAATCGGGCCACTAGTTTTGTCTCAAATCTTATTTGTGTTTCTTTGTCATATCACCTGTAATAAATTCAATAAATATTTGTTAAGTAAATGAATGAGTGAATAAAAGTAATTACTTGAAATGATTTATTGAAAATAATTAATGGTGTATGCAGTCTGACATAATGTCTTCATTTTATTATAATTATTTCAAAATATTATGAGGGGCTCAGTGCCCATAGAGCAGTGGTTACTGTGCCAGCCATATACACTGGGGCTGGCAGGTTCCAACACAGCCCAGGCCTGCTAAACAACAATGACTACTGCAACAAAAATAGCTGGGCGTTGTAGCATGTGGCAGGTGCCTGTAGACCCAGCTACTTGGGAGGCTGAGGCAAGAGAATAGCTTAAGCCCAAGAGTTTGAAGTTGCTATGAGCTGTGACGCCCTAGTACTCCACTGAGGTTGACAAAATAAGACTATCTCAAAAAAAAAAAAAAAAATATATATATATATATAATGAGGATACAAAAATTTTTTTTTACATGAATCAATTGTTTGTGCTTGAGTCAGGGTAAGTGTACCTATCTTCCATGAGTGTTCATTGTACTCATTAGGTAGGTTTTTACCCATCCGCTCCTCTCCCTTAGGTAGGTTTTTACCCATCCGCTCCTCTCCCTCCCCCTACGTGATTTCCACTGAGTTTACTCCCCTCTGTGCACGTGTGTGCTCATCGGTTAGTTCAAATTTAATTGCATTTACATGTGGCATTTGTATTCCATCCTTTGGATACTTTACTTAGTATAATGGTCTTTCATCCAAATTGTTGCAGAAGGCCTTGATTGATCCTTCTCCATGGCAGAAAAAGATTCTGCACAGCTAAGGAAAGAATCACCAAAGCAAATAGACAACCTACAGAACAAGAGAAAATAACTGTAAGATATATGTCTGTTAAAGGGCTAATAACCATAATCTACAAAGAACTCAAGCATACTTGCAAAGAAAAGACAAACATCCCCATTTAAAAAGTGGGCAAAAGACATGAATGGAAACTTTTCAAAAGAAGATAGATGAATGGCCAATAAACATGAAAAAATTCTCAATGTCACTAACTATCAGGGAAATTCAATTTTAAATAATAATGAGACATCACCCTACCCCTTTTAGGATGGCTTTTATTTAAAGTTCCCAAACAACAGATGCTGGCATGGATGCAGAGAGAAAGGAACCCTTCTGCACTGTTAGTGGGACTGCAAATTAGTACAACCTCTATGGAGAAAAGTGTGGAGATTTCTCAGTGAACTAAAGGTAGATTCAAAAGATTGATTCAGCAATCCTTATTAGGTATTATACCCATTTTATCAAATTCACCTGCATGTGAATGTTCATTGCATCACAACTCATAATTGCAAAGATATGTTATCGGCCCAAGAACCCACTGGTTCTAATTCAGGAATAGATTAGCAAAGCTATTATACTACTCCACAGTGTCTTTGTTTTTCATTTTTAGTGTAGCTATCTCAAGGTACCTAGTAATACTAAAAATACAAACAGAGAAAATATCAGCACCGAACAGTGACAGTGGGCATGGGGCTATGAATCACTGCACATATGTCCTATTGATGCAGGCTGGAATTTTCTGTAGTTGTTAGGTTTTACATTAGCTAAAAGGCCCTCAAGTTTAATGCACATTTACTCCAAACTGCTTCTGTACAGTGTGTTCTGACTTTAGACAGCATTCTAGAAGACTCTATTAACCTCTGGCTGTAGTAAGCTGAAGTGGCCAAAGAACCAAGGGAATGGAAGCAAGCTTCACAGATGGGGTCCAATGCTTTAAAAAGAGGCATCCTGGTGCTCCTGGTGGATGCAACTTAGAAAAGAGCACAACCCTCCACATATACCTGGCTCTTCCTTCTAAAGTCCTGTGGAGAGACCTCAAGAGTAGATGGAGGGGCCTCTGCTATTGAGCTGTTAGCTGTCCATAAATTTTTCAGTTCCAGGACCACTATTTTCTTATTCTATTTCTCTCTCAACTTTTGTTACTTTTGAGTATTTTTACCATTCCTAGAACCTGTTACCTTCTTCCTCACTCTTTTGTTTTCCTCAAAAGCCATCCGCATTTCCTTAGCTGAGTGAAATTATACCCTGTCTTGTATATTTAGCATATTCACTAAAAAAATTTTACCACCTAAGAATCAAATGAATATCGCTTTTGTGATTCCTTTATTAAAAATACGTTGCTTCTGTCTTAGATAAAAAAGCTTGCATGTGTCTATTCTTTGTTCCAATAGGGACAGTGGATTTATTATTTAAAAAACAAAACAAAACTCCTATTGTGGTCTGAGTGTTTAAATAAACCAAAAAGGTAAATGCAAAGAAAGGCTGAATATCAGAGGTGAAGAGAGAATGGGTAGAGGAGAGAGAGAAGCAGATTTCACATGTCAAAAGTTAAAAAGGAAGGAAAAAAAGTAAAAAAAAAAAAAAAAAACTGGAAAAATAAACAAGTAGCTTGTAATGACCACAGTTTCTCTCTGGTTCAACAAATTTTTCCATCTGGAAAAAGGTGTGATTCCTCTCTAGTTAAAGGAAGATTAGCCAGAATAGAGGAAATCACTCTAGTTTTATACATTTAACAGATTTTGAAGACTCACTATGTACTAGGTCTTTTTCTAGGCAGTTGAAACTCTTATAAGAATATGGCGGTGATCACCTGTGTTGATTTTCATGCTGAAAGAACTTTCTTTTCAGGAGAGTATTCTTTTACTTTTGTTAGCCTCTCTTTTTGTGAGTTGCTTTGAGTGTCACCCCAAACCAAAAGTAGGTTAAAAAAAAAAAAAGAAGAAGAAGAAAATGATGCATGTAAAATTCTTATAAAGACTTGTATTCAATTTACTGTGGAAAGAAATGTTGAGGCCTTTTCTTATTGTGTGTGTGTCTGCTTCCCTGTCCCCAAAAGGCGTTAGTGGAACAACCCCTATGGTACCTGGTAGATGTAATACACCTGGCAACACCCCTGTGCAACTGGATATTAATGCTAATGTGCAGAAGTTAAATATAGCACAGAGAGAGCTAGTGTGTTAGAAGGAAAAAACAAAGCAATTCACTTCAATCTGCAAGAAGGGCCAGGGGAGACAAGGCGATGGTTATACCCACAGGCATCGGGATAAACTCCAAAAGTGGTGATTAATAAGTGGAGAATGTGGCAAGTACTTGGAATTCTCTCACGCTAACCTGATATCCTCAGTGGCAAAGAAAACCCAAGAAGGAACGGATGTGAATGAGAGGGTCTAGAAAAGTGACAGAAATCTGCAATGATGTTGGTTAATAACTGGGTTCAATAGGAAAGATGGGGCTAAGTGTTTTAGTTTATTTCCACTTGTAACAGGAGACAGTATGAAGAACATAGCCCATTAGATACAGTGAGTTGGGATATAGTATGTGCAAGTCCTATTAACCTACACAGCTCTCATTGCACAATGCTTAGATGCCATTTCAAATAACTCTAGAAGAAATGTTTCATGGGCAACAGCTTAATTGAAGGAGTTTTTTTTTTTTTCTTTTTTGAGAAAGTGACCCAAAGTCATGAGACTTTTGCCTTCTGCATGGAAAATTTTGGTTTCAACATGTGCCATATTTTTCTCCTGGAGACAATGTGATGTATTAGTGAAAACACTGGCTGGGAGTTGGGGTAACTGTCTTTAAGAAGTGGGCCTTTCAGCAGAAATCAATGTAATCTTGAAAAGGTTAAATTCCCAACACATTAGTTTTATTATTTTTCATTTCTAAAATGGGACAGTAAAATGACATGAACTCAATTGTTCTATCTGGTCTGGCATTCTTCATGCTCAGTAGTTTAACTTAAAATGCCCCATTCATGACCAAAGGTAGAAATTGTGATGAGTGCTCCAGCCACAGAGGAGGATAGCCTATGGTGCTGGGGAGATTACTTCTGAGGACCTCACCTCCCTCAGGGCAGGGGACACCTCCTTGTGGTGTAAGACCCTTCTCCTCGTACCAGAACAACTGAGTCTATTCCTCATACCCTCAGCTTGTTCTGAGTGGCCGCCTCCTACCTCATTAGTTAACAGATGTGTTCTTATGGCTTAGGAAAATCATTGCCACTTACTAAGTGCTCAGAAAATCTTTGGTGAGTAAGTAAAGTAATTATCTCCAGGGAAATGGATGCTTAAATGGGACTTGAGGCAAAAAATTATCCAGGGCGTGTAATACTGAGTGTAACAGTGGACAAAACAAGAACTCTGTGTTCAGATATGCACTTCATCACTTACTATCTGGCTGACCACAGACAGATTACTTAGTCTCTCCAAGTCTCCAATGGTTGTCTCCTAATTGAAATACTGTGAGATTTAAACCAGTATTACATTATTAGCACAGCACCTAATAACCAGTGAATTAGTCAGTTTTGGGCTCTGGGAACTCAAACAAGTGGGGGTGGGAGGAACCTCTTCCAAAGTCATAGTGGATGTAGGCATGTTCTGTAAAAGAAAGAGCTAACAAGTTGGCCAACAACAATGAAATAACGCTACTTAAGTTCAGCACTTGTCCTCAAGGCTGCATCAGAAGAATGAAAACAAGTGGTTTGAGAAGGAAAGAGAAGTTTATTCACTTGCCAGCACATGAGGAGATTGGCAGACTCCTGTCTTAAAGTACCAGTGTCCTCTCTCTGAGCAGAAAGACAGAGCTTTTAAAGGGGGGTTTCAGTTTCCTACTATTGCTCATGGTTTGTGATCCTGATTCATCCCATCTTCCACTACAACAATCCTCTGACCTCCAACCAACCAGACAATTCCCTCGGGCCATCTCTCGTGCCACAAAGAACAAAGAAAACTTCCCAGCCCCATTGATCACTGGCCTGAGGCAGGGATACAGGTTTTAGTTCCCAAAAAGAATTTTAAAGAGACAGAAAATATTTTTACTTTATTTCAGGCCCTTCCTCCTGTTAACAGTAGAGATTTTTAAAATAAGTTCCCTACTGGGCTAGATTGTGTTGCATGGTAAAGAGGAGCCAAGGAGAATGTATTTGAGAAGGGATATTAAGAGTCAGGAAGAAATAAACAAGTTTCCAGCAACTATCTAGACAAGTGTTTTTCAACCTTTTTTTTATCTCACGGCACCCTTGAACCTGTAGTTAAACTTCTCCGGCACACTTAAGTTATGTTGATTAAAAAAAAAAAAAGAACATACTGACTGTACTTTGAACTTCTTTAGAAAATAATTTAATTAATTACGTTTAAAATTTTTGGGGGAACATCCAAGATCCTCTCATGGCTCCCCGGTGAGCTCACCAGCTCACTGGTTGAAAATCACTGATCTAGAGAAAAATAAATTAGGTGGGGAGAATACACAAGATGCTGTGGATGCTGTGATCAGACAAAGGTCTTGGCTTGAGACATTAAAACAGGGTCATCTCAGAGCGGGAGCGAGCTTAAACCACAGTTCTCATTCACTAGGTAAAGCTGGGCTGCCTGTTGTCTGGCTAGGGTAAAGACAAAGTACTCAGAGGAAACTGTCCAAACTCCTGTTGGGTCCCAGCAAATATGAAGGCCAGCAGGGATGATGAGCCCCAGAAGTGCTCACAGGGCAGGGTTAGCTGGAGAGTTTTCTGACACAGCTGCTTTTGAATCTGGAGACACCTTCGCATTTAGAGCTGGATTGGAACAGACAAGGGGTAGGAAGTAGGGGAGTAGGTAGAGCATGACCATGAACAAGTGAGTTTGGGGCGTGGGGGTGAGCCCAAGCTGGGTGAAAGTCTCAGGAAAGGCAGAAGGCATCCCGTCCTCGGCAGACCCTGGGGCTTTTCTGTCTGAGATAAAACAGCCAAAGAGAGGGCAGAGGGTTAGGGAGAAGGTACGTTAGAGACTGTACGGCTGCACAAGTTTTACTCTGCTCATAAGTGAAATATCTGGCAGGTGTCAGAAGTTAGTTCCAGGTCTCGCCATGTGAGATTGACGGTACCCATGTGCATTCTGCTCAACACCATCGGCTCAGAACGGTCAGCTGGCCATAGAGACGGCTGATAAGGGAACTTGGCAGGGCCAACTGCAGTGCTGAAGAGAAAAGTAAAGGCAAAGAGAAGAATAAGGAAAGGAAAATGAAGCTAAATAATACTGACTACGGTGGGGAATGGGCCCATCAACTTTAAATCTGAGTAAAAGGTTTATTTCTTAGATCCAATAAGGTTTATTTGAGCAACGCTGGCTGACCCAGTGGCTGTGAAGAATCTTCATGTTTCCAAAGGGGCAAGACCCAGGGCCTGCAAGGGAAGACCAGCCACTTCCCTTTCCCATCTTGGTGACTGAGAGGCTAGAGCGTGCGCCGAGTAAAGCAGGATGGAAGAAGGCTACTGATCTCTAAATACTCAGGTCATAGCTCAAAGAGAGGGCTGGAAGAAAAAGGGCCATCAAGAATTACCTGAAGTGAAACGCTGGAGGCTGAATAGCAGTATCACACATGAAGATGAGAGTAGACAGAGCTGCTGTCAGTGTGAACAGCCCTTAGGCGTATCACGGCCTCATGCAGGCTAAAAGTCTGCTGGGCATTTTCTATAGGACAGATTGGACTGTGCAGGAGGCGGGCGGTGCACACTGCGCAGACCCCACCAGGACCCATAATGAAAGGAAAGACCTTGCCATCTGGGCTGTGGGTTTTGTCGTGGAATCCTCACAAAACATCACGAGAAGGTAAACAGACTGTGAACCCAGCGAGGGTGGTCCTACTATTGTATTTTTTTTTTTTTTTAAATTGAGACCGAGTCTCACTTTGTTACCCTCTGTAGAATGCTATTCAGTCATAGCTCACAGCAACTTCAAACTCTTGGGCTCAAGCAATTCTCTTGCCTCAGCCACAACACTTGGCTATTTTTTTGTTGGTTAGCAGGCCTGGGCTGGGTTTGAACCCACCAACCCTGATACATGTGGCTGGAGCCCTAACCACTGAGCAACGGGTGCTCCACTGAGTTATCTTGTTTTAATACTAACTTTAGCCAATTCCTGAAGTTTTAATTTTTTGATCTGATCTTTATTTTTCCCCACTTGGAAGCTCCACAGACCTTAGATTGTCACTTAGGATTTCGTCACACAGGCCTGTGTTCTTTGTATCATGGCTCTTGCCTTCCTGTGTGACCTTGGGTACTCTCAAAAGCACCACAACGAGGTAATTTGGCAGATGTCAGGGACACGGAAGCCACTCCATGTCACTCCAAAAGTGCCACTGTCTTCCTCATGGTGTCACTTCCCAGGAATTATCATTCATGAGCCCAGCTTATCCCGTGGTTGGCCAAGTCACCTTCTGGGGCTGAGACCCAGGACCGTGGGAGGAAGGCGGGCCTGCATTTCTCTGGTGGGCAAGACTTAGCAGTTATCTAGATAGGTTGCAATAATGTTGGAGTTACTTTACACATGGAAATAATAGATTAAAAATTATAAGACAAATGCATGTGTAATCCTCCTCAAATTGGCTAAATCTGACTCCGTCACTGCTTGTCATATCAGAGGAAATGTCCAAACCCCTTTCCAGTCGGTTCCTTTACTCTGACACTGAAGTCATCGTGGTGGCATTAAACATTCCTTGATTAAATGTTGGGCACAACTTAGTGCAGCCAAATCATCTTTAAGATTTAGAATAATCTAGAAACTGATTAAGACTGGGGAACCATTTTTGTTTTCAATTTGTTTTAAATAGTTCCTTATCCCTTATTTTGTACAGATTTACAAACTTTTATTTATTTACTCACTAAACCATTTAAACAGTTCTATAAGAACATAATTAAAGTAAATAAATAATTGAATCATTTAAAGCCTACCTAATGTACCATTTTGTTAATATCTATTGTAACGAAAGCCTTTTCTAAGCTCCATGGCACATTTGCAGAGCACAGTTGGAAGATAATACTTGACCATGCGAAGGATTGATGTGATTTGAAAGGAGAGCAGAGAATAGAACATTTGTTTGGCTTAAATTGGGCAACTTGATTTAAGAAGCACCAGAACAATACACAGAACTACATATGCCATCCAACCCTGTCAAGAAATACCATTCCAGTTATGCAGGGCTGTGCCAATTCCTTCAGAGTGCCATCTTCAGCCAGCCTCACAGTGCAAGTTAGTGAAGAGTCAGAACCAATTCCAGTTCCCTTTATTCCCTGGGAGATGGATTCAAGGGGCTGGTCTTCCTTTTTCCCGCTGCTGCAAGCACATGTTTCCCTGTTCACTTCTAACTGTACAGTGCTCAGCAGCCATACAGAGCAAGTAATCTAATATCTGCTGATTTTTATTGAGGGGTGCAAATACTCAGACTCTAGTATTTGCAAATACTTTTTTAAAAATTTCAGATTGATATGAGGGTACATTGTTTTCTCTTCCAAGTTCAAGTTGTATTTGAACCCTTCACTGAGGGGATGTGCTGTGTACCCCAACATTGTGCACACTGGGTGAGATCCCACCAATCACCCTTCCTCCCTCTTCCCCCCATCTCCCTCCCTCTTCTGCCTCCCTGGAATATACTTGTGTTTTCCTTTCTTGTGGGCATGCAGTGTTTTATAGATTGGTTTCATATTAGTGTTGACTACATTTACCTTGCTTTTTCATTCTTGTGATATTTTACTAAAAAGAACGTGTTTCAACTCCATCCAGGTAAATGCAAAAGATGTAAAGTCCCCATCCTTTTCTTATGGCGAATAGTACTCCATGGTGTACACTGATTCTGTGTCTTGGCAATGGTGAATTGAACTATAATAAACATTCTAGTACAAATGTCCTTCTGGTAAAAGGACATTTTTTTTTCTTCTGGGTAGAACCTAGTAATGAGATTGCAGGATCAAATGGAAGGTCAACTTTTAGTTCTTTGAGAATTCCCCATACTTCTTTCCATAGAGGTTGTGTTAGTTTGCAATCCCACCAGCAGTGCAAAAGTGTTCCCTTCTCTTCACATCCACACCAGCATCTGCAGTTTCGGAACTGCTTTTTAAAACACAGTGAGATGATCCATAACTTCAGAATAGGCAGAGCTAATTCTATTCTGAGGTTCCAGTAGGTATTTTTTGCTGATGCATAGGTCAGAAAATCATGATTGAAAGGTCACGGTCAGTTCTTGGCAGCTGCTTGCCTATTTCAACAACAGGGATCCTGGAAACTTTATCACAACCACATGGTAGGCTCTCATCCACTGCCTTGAAATGTCCCATCCACGTGTTCCCTGGAGGAATGGCAGTGGAGAGTGCTACTTCCCTCCCTCGGCATGCGCACCAGTGACCAGAGCAAACAATCCTATTAGGCAGCACTGTTCAATTCAGTCTCAAGGCAGAGAGGAGTAACTTTTAAATTTTTGTTAGCACTGACACACATTCAGCCAGAAAGCTTCTTTCTAAACCTCTGAATTTAAATAATCACCAAGCCTCCTCTCCTCTGCTTCCTAAATTGCTCTTTTTCATCTCTCCTCCTCTCCTCATCACCACCATTGTCTTATTTTAAGCTCTCACTATCTTTTCTGGAACACTATATTTGACTCTCCATGCACAGCAATTTAAACCAGCTTACATGTTACCGTGGGTGCTAGTTCTCTAACGTTCCTATCAGGTGGCATTAACCGCCCTGCGTAAGAACAAACAAATAAGCAAAAATGACAACAACCAACCAAAATGCAAACTCTTCTTTTTTTTTTTTATTGTTGGGGATTCATTGAGGGTACAATAAGCCAGGTTACACTGATTGCAATTGTTAGGTAAAGTCCCTCTTGCAATCATGTCTTGCCCCCATAAAGTGTGACACACAAACTCTTAATGGCGTCCTATCGCCTGGCAGACAAAGTCTCATTCTGCACACAACTTTCAAGGCCTCTGCACCCACAGCCCTAGCTATCTTGCCAGCTTTGCCTTTTACATCCCCCCCACCACCACCACCTGTACAGTGCACTAGCCAGACAGAGCTGATTGCAGTCTCTCCACCTGCTGTGGATTCTCTACGCCTCTATACCAAGATGTCCTTCTCCCTCACCACATTGCAGGTTCATCCTCGTGTTGTGCTCAGGATCCAAAGCTTTTTTCTGGGAAGCCCTTATGTCCCAGATGACGCCCTTTCTCTGTGTGTTCCCAGAACACTGCTCTATTCTATGGTGTCGTGTTCTCACACTGAGCTTCGTGTCTATACCACGTGGGGAGGGACCACAGTCCTTGCCTCTTTCCCATCTGTATCAGCAGCAGCTGACTTAGTGCCTGGTACTGCTCCTGAGAAGTATTTGTAGAATTAATGAATATATGGACATCTTTGGGCCCTTTTTTCTAATACAGTGGTTTTCAGACGGTTTCTTAAAGTTTCTAGTGTTCTATGAAAGTTACTTGTATCCTCTTGGGTACAGGGAACAAGTTAAGGAGGCCCAGAGAGAGAGGTTCAGAGGTTCTGAGTTCCCAACCTGGCCTTGGTCAGAGTAGTTCCTCTGTTACTTGCCACATATCTTAGGGGCTGACATAAAACTCTATGTCAAGAAGTTTCTACTTCCAAAATGTTGGAAAACCACCATGAGTAATGTAGCCCTTGTCTGCTCCAAAGTTATTCCTCCCCTCACTGTACCACCACCACCACCACAACAAAAATAGCCATTTCCAGCCAAATGTTAAAGAGCTGTTTAGTAGTTAGGAATTTAGTGCTGGTATTTATGTAGTTTCCAAGTGAAGTCATTGAAAAATACTTGAGAATTCTCCATTAAATTATTTCTGAGATGCATCTTAGAAACAGTTAACAGAAGTTGAAGTTAGAAGATTTGGGTGTACAACTTACAATCCCTGAATATTGTCTTCATCAACTGTCAGAAATTAAAAGTTGGGAGTTATCTCTACCTTCCAGGTAGAGAGAACATTTATAAAGAAAGCTTCTAGACCGTGGGGCAGTATGACCATACGTGTTCATCAAAAATCCATACTTTTTCTCTTCATCTAACTGGATCGTATTTCTTGCTCCTCTTTCAACACTCCCCAGTAAATTATGACTGGAAGTTATGTGTGTCATTTGGGGGCCAGGGCTTTTAGAAAGAAAATATGCATCCTCCATTCTTCTTTTTCTTCTTAATGTTTCCATCTAGATGCAGGTGGAGCATGGGACTTTGGTGGTGGGTAGATGAGCCAAAAGGATCCTACATCCCTGAATTACTGTGTGCCAGAAAGCTTCCAGCCCACCAAGAACATCCTCTTCAGCACATTGTATGAGCAAGAGACAAACTTCATTCGTATTTGAGCAGTTATTTAGTCTTGAATCTATTTCCTAGCCATCCTGTCACAACTAATTAGGCACTTTACAGCCATGAGATGCAGTTGTTTATTTGATCATGTGACATATTTGTTGATCATCACCATCCCCTGTGGTCCCCAGGGTAAAGGAGGCTGCTATGGCAGAGGAGCCCGGGTCCTTGAGGTCTGTATTTTCTATCACAGGCTCCTGAACAACTTTCTGTCCTGAGTTTGTGAGAATGTTGAATTAATTAAACTTAAGGACCTATTAGAAGTGTTCAGGACCATGAATGACTGAAACATCATCTTTATGTGAGTTAAGGAAAAAAAAATAAAACTCCTCCTCCTAAGGTTCAGGTCTCTTCTGTTGAAAGAATGAGGCTCTGCCTCTTGGAAGCCTCTGGCTAGATGGATTAGGAAAAGCCCCTCCTTCTAAGGTGATGCAGCTGGCTCTAAATAGCTTAGCAAGCGGAAGATGGGACAGGAAAGCTTTGCTATTCAGAAAAGGGAGAGCGTAAAACATTCCATGTAGATGGAAGGGTGAGGGCAAAACATATTAAGGTGCCAAAATGACCAGCTAAGTATCTGGGTCACCTTAGGACATGAGGGTGGAGAAAGGTGAAAATAGAAAGATAGATGGGAACTTTATCAGGATGCTATTATTTTTTTTAAGGCAGAGTCTCACTCTCTTGCCCAGCCTAGAGTGCCATGATGGCACCCTAGTTTACAGCAACCTCAAGTTCCTGGGTTCGAGTGATCCTCTTGCCTCAGCCTCCTGAGTAGCTATAACAACCAGCACCCACCACAACACCTGGCTAGTTTTTATATTTTTAGTAGAGATGGGTTTCACTCTTGCTTAAGCTGGTCTTGAACTTCTGAGCTAGAGTGATCCTCCCACATCAGCCTCCCAGAGTGCCAGGATTATAGGTGAGCCACGCCCAGCCATCTCACGAAATTATTAAATGCCATGATGAGTAGTTTAGGTATTATTTTAGACAAGGAAGATCCACAGTAGGATTCTAACAGACTTGTTCTGTAAACAGTATGAAATTATTCTGTAGGGAGTAGCCTGGAGTTACAGAGACATGTCTGAAGAGTTATTGGAATTATTTTAACAAGGAGTAAAGAGTGTCTGAGTTAAGGCAATAATAGTGGGAAGGGAAAAGGAAATGGATTTTGGATCAAGATTTAATACTTTCAGATGTGAGGGAGGAAAGAAGAATTAAAAGTAAGATTTAGAGTCTGGGTGCATAGAAGAGAGTGATATTCTTAAGAAAGATTGAAAAACCATGGAAAGGCATAAGTTGAGTTTTGAACTCCTTGAGTTGAACTGATGTAACTTTTACATTTTGCATCCATCTTTCGGTTGTGAATAGCAAACCCTGAAAAAGTTCTCACTATAACTTGCTCAGTTACCACACTAGGCAATTTAAATATATCAGCTCAATAAATACTCAAGCAACAATTAAGTATTAATTATATTA
Source organism: Nycticebus coucang (assembly GCF_027406575.1). Classification (NCBI taxonomy): domain Eukaryota; kingdom Metazoa; phylum Chordata; class Mammalia; order Primates; family Lorisidae; genus Nycticebus; species Nycticebus coucang. Next base: position 119,013,972 of record NC_069780.1, on the reverse strand, counting down.
TCGTCATTTCACAGATAGTTAATCTGCTTGAAGTTAGTGCTGGTTAGGAAGTGGCAGAGCAAAGGTTTTAACTCACTAAGTCAGACTCAAAAATTATGTGTTGACCATGCTTGGTATCCTGCTTCTCATAATCTCATTTAGGGAAAGAAAGCTTAGAAAGCAACAAAGGCACATAGTGTGGAGTACGGACATTCAGCAATATTTCTACTCATTACAAGTGAGTTTTTATTACAAATCCAAATTATTCTAGGGTTTAGTTTCTCCTTCATGGAGCATTCTGCATCTTTGGAAGCTTCCATACCAAGAAGATACACTTTAGTAGATATACTATAATAAATCTGTACACTTTAATATAGATCAGACAGGAGTATGTTTCAGAAAAAAATTACAAAGTTGTAAGGGAACGAGGAAGAAGGTAGGGTCGGTATTAGTTTCTGTCTCTGACAGAGGAGGTTTTCAGATGTAACAATGTGTTAGTGGCCCATGAAGAAAGCCAAAATACTTTGTCAGCCTGCGCTCTCACACCCAGCCTTGTTCTTCACAGCTGGCGTTTAGCCAGAGCAAATCCTTCCAACTGACAGCTGTCAACTGTCACAGGTTACAGATTAAAGTGACAAACTACTCAGAATGGTGGATAAAAATACTACAAACTCAGAGATTCCAAGCAGAATCTTTTGGAACTAGATTCTGAGCATGAAGAGTAGATTTCCATTTCTTATACCCATTTCTTTGGAATAATTTTGACTTCACAGTAGCACAAACAACTAGAAATAGTTCATTAATGTCGTTTTTCAGTTCATCTGGACACTTTAACTGGAGTTGCTGACCCTCTATACCTAATTCAGAGATACAGTGGTGCTATGGTCAGAACGTTGGTGTTTCTCCAAAATGTATATGTGGAAATCCAATCCCCAATGTGTCTTGTACCAATATGTTGGTACAAGAGGGCAGTAAAAGCAGAGCCCTTGTGAATGGGGTTTGTGCCCTGATGACAGATGTGGGAGGAAGCTTTTGGCCTCTTTGTCCTCGGCCGTGTGAGGACACAGAGAAGTCGCCGTCTGAGAAGCCGGCTCTCGATAGACATTTAGTCTGCTCAGTTCAGACTGGACTGAGATAAATGTGTGTACGTATTCAATCCTGCCGTGCTTTCTTCATATCCTAACACATTTCCAGTGAGAAATGATTGGTAAATTGATACAAGTAAACTGACTTCTGTACAAGGTCAGTACAGAGGATGAGTTGGGTGAGCATATGCCCACCTTTCCCCTGGACAGCCCTGATTCACCCCTGATGTTCCAATGTCATTATTAATAACCTCCCTTCCACACTCCCCAAAGTACTCTAGTTTGGTTCATAGACCACATGGTCACTCTTCGAATGAGGAAAGCATCGATAGCCTTAGGCCGAGATTTTGAACCTTGTTTCTGTATTTATTAGGTAATTCAGGTTTTGAAGGCCATCTGAGAGCTTACCTTACACATAAACAGAGTGTAACACAGGCTAAAGGCTTCCTTTCAACACCCCAAACCTCTTCTCTGCCCATTTTATCATAACTCTATCTATAATTTGATTATGGAATGATGAACCTTTGTATAATTTCATTAAGAAATTTTGAAATATAAACCTGAACAAAAGGTGTGTGATAGCAAGCTATGATATGGTCTAGTGAAACGAAATGGGGGCCGGGAACGGTCCCTCCTAACACCTTCCTTCTTCACAGTATAAGAGCTCTAACTTATCTGGAGTGGCAATGTATGTGTCAAGCTAAAAATGGCATTTCCCAGAGTAATTTTCAGCAAGATTTGAAATAGGACTTAGTTCTGGTCAAAGAAATGTATTTGCAAATACCTGGTATTTCCTGGAAGTCTTGAGAAAGCAGGGACTAGAACTTTCTTTTTCTTGCTATCTAGCATGCATTAGGAAGATAGAACTGAGGAGCCCATCTTTAACCCTAAGCCGGTGCAGGGGGAGGTGAGGCGGCGGGAGGGTGGGAGCCCGGGAGCCCAGACGCCTGAGGATCCCAGGGCGCTCTGTTAGTCCTAGATGCCCTTCCTATGAGAGAAAAGAAACTCTTGTTTGTATCACTATTATTTTGGGATTTGGCCATTTGCAGCCAAGCAGTCCTTACTCACCTAGGAAGAAAACACAAGAATTTCATATACAAAGTTCAGCACGGAACACTGAGGAAAGTGGGAATGTGTGGGGTGGGAAGGGAAGCTTACAGAAAGGGAGTTTCTATAAAGCATTCCTCAAACTTTTAAAGGGGAAACTCTCCATTTGGGAGAAACCCGGCCACTGAGAAGATCAGATGTATCTTCGTGTGGCAGTGGTGATACTCCGAATGTGAACAGTAAAGTGTGTTGAGTGTGTTTGATGTATCCTGAGCTCTTTCTTATCTGAATTAAAAATAATAACGTCTCCAAGTGCTTGCAGTTCAGCCTGGAGTCCTAGAATGTCTGATCAACTTTCGCTAGAGGAAAGCATATTATAAAGTACTATGGTATCAATTGACTACAAAATGCTTTCACCACTTCCCAGAAGAGTTTCAGCTCGTTTCAGCACAATATGACCGGGTATGACTCCCCATTACTATACACTAGCACGTGGATTCATTATGTGCAATCTCTGAGCCCATCAGTGTTGATCTAAGCATTTTGATGGCCAGAGCTCACAGATCCATCTTAATACCAAGTCTAAGGTTTTGGCTTTCAGAAACACATCACGGACGCGTTGCTTTACCTCCCTATGGAATCAGAGGGCTTACACTTGGGTATCTAAGGGCTTGCTAGGAGTGGGAGCAGATGGTAGTTTTTATATGTTCTTTTTATAAATTCATTTTGAGCAGGTTTTTTTTGCATGAATATTTCATTTATGACAGGGTGCTGCTTAGTTATATAAAAAGTAAATACATAATGAGCGAGGTGTAAGTATAGCAGCAATGTCGTGTTGAGGCTAATGGGTGGAGAGGGTTTTAAAAATACAAAGAATTCTCGTTTTCCAAAATACTTTGCAAACTCTAAGAGATAAGCGACTTGTTTCTTTCCTGCTTCCGTTAGCCCCATTTCTCCCCCCACCTATTGTGTTGTGTGCTTGTCCAGGAAAAGAAAAAGGCTTGTATTCATGAAGTCAAACATTAAATTTTCAATCTTTACTAAGGAAATGTATATTTTTATGAGTTTGAGAAAGGACAGGGCAGCCCCCATAAAGTGAAAATAGCAGAGGCAAGCACCACAGACAGCAGCAGCCTGGGGATAAGGAGACCCTGCGTGGCTGGCTGTGTAACCATTAGCAGGATGAAAGGAGGGCGGAAACAACAGGTGCCCTGGCCAAAGTGATGGACCTTGGTCTTCTCCAGGGACAGATGGCCAACATATGCCATCTACTTCTCATTGTGCCACATCATGTCACATTGTTCTGGTTTCAAAAATTGTTTCCAAGCAAATTTTGCCTAGAAAAAATATTTAAGCTGACTTGAGAAAATACATCACATCCCCCTTTCCTATGAAGCTGTTTCAACCTCTAAGTCTATGTTACATATTGCCACAATTTAGAGTATGTTTTCTGATTTTTAGCTTCATTTTAACCTAAGCTATATTAGCTAGCACCTAAAATTAAAATTAAATGAATAGATAAAAATCCTGTGTGCTTTTTTTTAAACATTATCTAAAATCTTATGTGGTGGCATCGATGTGGTGGTGATTTTATGCACTATATTTAGCAAAATACAAATGAAATGAATATCCTGATCCTAAAATGTAATTAAAATGATGTTCACATGTGCAATGACCCAAAGGCAATGTGGACTGTAACAGGACGACCTTAATGAAGCAATTTTGTGTTTTTATAAATGTTTATAAGTTTTTATAAATTTATTATATATGACAGACCCTCAATATTCACTAGGAATAATAGTCCCTAATTTGTGATAACAGTTTAGTGTGTAATGTCTTCACCAAGCTTCTATTTCCTGGATTATAACCAACCCTTTCTTGGATAGTTTTGCCTTTATTTTACTTTTATCACCAGACCTAGCAGCTGACATTATTTGCAGGAAAAGTATTCAGAAAGGAAAGAGTTTTTAAAATCATGTCATGGGAATAACTACATAGTAACTTGACCACAAGCAAAGAATATCTAAACCACCATGAGAAGGTATGCGGGCCAGTCGTGTGGGCTCACTGCAGCTAAGAAATTCCTGCTAGAGACCAGCCTCTTGCCACATGTAATTCAATTTCATGCCTCAGCAAAATTACAAATTACTACATGTCATGAACCCTTGACTATTGCTTGAGGGCAGTCAAAGTAGTGATGTTAAATCCTCTGTCAGTACACATTTCTTTGTATTCTCAAAAATTGTCAACTGTAATGACTAATGTGTAGTAGATTGTCGATGAGCTTTTAGATTGGTTGACCATCTGATTGATGAAGTTAAGTGGTTTAGTGGCCTAGAATGGATAAGACACTGGATAGGACAATGGAACACCCCCCGCCCCCCCTTGAGTTACTCTGTGGCCCCCCTCTAGTGCTTCTGTTGGAGGCAATTCAGTGGTTTTGGTTAAGAATAGTATTAGACTAATGGGCGCTAAGTACTGCTACAGCTGTTGTTAGGTGGGGAAAAGGATTACACAGAAAACAAATGTGGTCTGCATAGAAGGAGTGGATGAAAACGTTAGAATGCCTTCTAAACTTTGCTAACTTTATGCTAAAAATATTTTTAGAGGTTTTTTTGGGAGTTGGCTTTAGCAAATCAACAAGTCAACTTCTTCCTCAAGCCAAAAGTTATTTAGTACAAACCTTAACTACATTCATCATGGAGATTTTTGTTTTTGTTTTTGTTTTGTTTTGGTTGAGCCATAGATCCTTGGGTCACCGTTGAACAATTCATCATTCAGTAAGAGTGATGGAAGATATATACTCAGAACCTATTGTAAAAATGGTAATCTATATCTGGATTTCCATGTCCCCTATCAGAAATTTTGCATATTTGAAAAATTAATAAAGGCATAATATAAACCAACGATTATGCCATGTTTTCTTATTTTCAAAGTGTATTCGGCTGTAAAATTAACCCTTCCCATGTTTAATTTTCTTCTTGGTAATGCACAAATTTGATTTATTCCTATATCTGGGAAGATAACATTTTGCACAAAATAACAATATTTAGAGTTTCATACAATGTGGATTTCCATAAATATCAAACAAACATTTTTAATGAAGAGAAATTTACTACATTTTTTTGTTTCAGTTCCACTTTTTGATTCTCACTAAGTCTTCTTTTATTTCTCTTAGGCCTAGAGCTTGAGAGCTGATTGCTATTTTTATGGTTGATTTACATGTTTTGTGAACTCTCTCTCTCTCTGTCTCTCTCTTTCTCTCCACTCTAAAGAGGAAAGGGGAAATTTTTTTTTGAAGAATATAGAGTGGATTAGTGGAAATGTTCACTGCATTTAAATGTCAGTTACACTAAATTGTTATTTCTTGAGAGCTCTGTGAATTAGGAGGAAGAGAGGATTCTGTATTATACTAGTATGATATTTTTAAGTTAGAATGGAGCCAGGAGTAAGAAAGAAGATTGTAAGGTGGGTAACTTGACTGATAAAAGGACAAAAATGGAAGTGGAGGAAAAAAGAGAAGTAAAATCAGGGCAAGTCAGTGAAGGAACTTGAAACTCAGGGTTAAAATCTTAGTTTTGGTGTTCAGGTCAAATCAAAGATTTTACAAGATACTATTCTGTCCTTACAGTTTAAGGACATCATAATAAAATGGGATTTAAGAACGTTTATGAGACAATTTCCTGGGGTAAGTTTTCCTTCTGTTATTTGGGCAGTGATTTCCAGTGCTCAATGAAACTACTCAGCTCTCCTCGTAAATTGTCACTATTTCAACATCAGCATGAATAATGTATATGAGAGATAGCATAGGAAGGAGAATTCAGATTTGTAAAAGAGGAACAGCAGATGCTGCAAACCCTAATTGTGGTTATTGGGCAATGTTGTCTAGTCCATAGCTCAAGACTTTGACACTTACTGACTCTAACAGGCTTGCGCAATCCATGGACATGGGAATTTAGCTTGGCGGAAAATGAGTGTTTTTTACCTGATAGTTTTCTCAAGAAGGTGATGGTTCCCAAATGTCTAAATTAATATTTTGACTGAATTCAACCCCAGATGCCTCATCTCTATTGAGCACAATGAAGACATGTGTTTGGGGCTGCTTAATGGAGGACACAGGATTAGCGCACAGTAGACTAAATTGTGAATGACTGAAAAGAAACTCATTTGTGTCTATTTATTCATCCTTATTAATAGTTTTGGGCACTTAGAAATGCCTCAAGGAAAGGCAGAACTGCAAGTAAATAAGTTTGTGAATACTACCATTAGACTCTGGGGTATTTGAAATACACAAAAATGGCAAAATTAGTGGATGAAAAAAATTCTCAAGAAATCAGATTTTCTAAGATGCATTAATAATTCCAACCTAAATTATTGCCTTTTGGATACCAAATATTTACCTGTTAGCATGTAGGTCACATAATAGCTCAATAATTATTTGTTCAGGTGTTGATTTCAAAAGCTTTTCAAAAGAGTTTTGTTTATGTGATTTTAAGTGAAATCCTAATGCATTTCAAGTCAATGAATTTTAAAGATCATTACTGAGCAAAGGTTTTCAATTTATTTCGATACAATATATTGGTGTAGCTCGATGAGGACCATAAAAGAAAATAGTGAATCAAATAACTATTAGTGACAGTTCAAAACTTCAATATTTTAAATCATGAAAACCGAAAAATTCTTTCATATTTCTTGGATGTTTTTAGAAAAAAAAAATCCATTAAAGAATAAGGCAGAAAAGACTATTGAGTAGAGGAAATTGTGCTGAATGAGGAATCAGAATACCCATGTTTTGGAGTCCTAGTTCTGTTATAGCTGGGATTTAACTTGGAAATTCACCCAATGATCTCAGCCTCATTTTTCATGCTTGTAAAATTCAGAGATTATAATCCCTATTTTCTTTCTTATATTTTATGGTTTTATTGTTCTGTGATACAGTATGGATGTTTGCAAGCTATTTTATAGAAAGTTTTCCTTAAGCTATATTAATTTGTTTCAGGGATGATATTAGTAGTTTCTCAATTCTTTGGAAAAAAGTAGATATTATTCTTTTCCCAATTCAATGTTCTCTTTCATAATGTTTTTTAAAATATTGGTAGCTGCTACTACTTGTCTATATAACATTAAAATACAATACTAGGTGATTTAACATAAACCTTTAGTCTTAGACATTTTTAGCTTAATACACCACAATGGCTTAGAGCTCTCTGCACCCGAAGTATCAGGAGGCACACTCCCCTCTGCTTTCTCATTCTCTGCGTTAGCTGAGAGCATCTCCAAACCTCTCAGGGACTCATGTCTTCATGATCAATTGGTCCCTTCTAATAATAACATGGCATTTCATATAATAGCACATTCTCAATGTGGAATTAGAACTGGAATTAGAACTCAGGCTGCTAAAAGAACAGGGAAGACCCCAAGGAGCTCCCAAGGTAAAGAGTAGGAGAAAGAGGACAGGGCTTTGTGGCACCTTTTGAAGCATATCAACAAGTTTGTAGCTGATGACTGCCAGACTTGGTAGAAAAAGTAATTTAGGACAGCACTTTTTACTCTAAGTATATAAAAAGAAACTTACATGAACCAATAGCTAAGTGTTTTATGAAAACCTGCATGATCAAATCTTTTGAAGGCAATGCTATATGCTGAGAACAAAGGTTTCTCATTCATGAAAATTTATTTGCTATACTAAGTTAATTTTCTTTTGATAATCACAATTTTCACTAACTTTACACTGTTACTTAACTATTTCCCATGTAAGCAATCGAAAATTCTTAGAAAACAAATATGATCTCTCTGTAATTGCTAACAGATTCCAATACCAGTGCGTAATATATAATTTCACAATGCTTTTATGCATCACAGATGCATTCTGAGTTGAAAAGCTCATTGATATGCTTATGAGTTTTTATACATACCTATTTCAAAATAAACAAGAGTTTAGAATGTTAAAAGTAAAGTTTTATTTTTCTTGGTCTTAAAATACCTATGAACCATCTCAGCAATAATGTGAGGAATTGACAGATGACAGAGTTCTTAGGGTGTAAAGCAAACTGCTTTTCCTCACATCTCAAGACCCAACACTTGTAGTTGACTCTGATTAAAAACTCAGTCCTGTAGATATCCTGACATTGGGGGGATGGGCAGAGAAAAGGTGTCAGAGGAAGCATGGTTGTAGAGACAAGAGGAAAAGAAAGGGTATACCGTGTTACCAATTTCAAAGGAGGAAGAATTCTAAGTTGAAGTGGTGGTAAATCATGTTGAATATTGCAAAGAGAATTTGGAGGCTTCTCTGGGGATTCTCAGATGGGTGATGGTGGAAGCCAGGTTACAAATAACCAAGGGATCATAAAGTGACGACCTTAATGAACCGACCATATGTATGAATTGAAAAATAATTACTGCTGGATTAAAAGAACACAGCTACATCAAATTGCAAAATGAAATCATGTTTAAATATCTCATGTGGTTTGTTTCTTTCTGTAATTCTATTTGAATACCTGTTTTCTTTCTCATACAGTAATTCTTTATCTCCATTTGATCAGTCTTCTGAGTGCCTTGGATTGTAAATGTGACTTATGATGTAATTCGACCACCCATTGCTTCTTTCTCTGCATTTGGTGATGTCCATGGGCTAAGCAATCTTCCATCTCACGTACCCACAAACATCGGTGGTTGTGGCCATTCTGTCACACAGATGCAATAGGACAGGCTCACGTTGACGCCGGTTCTTTCTCTTTGGTGTGGACAGGCTGTGGGCAGGATACTGCTATTTCTCATAAATTTCTTAGCCCCTTGTATGTTTATCATTGAGAAACCACATTCTGTTATTTCAGTACTATAATTCTGCTTGATGAAGACCCTAAACTGCTTTTTGTTTTTGTTTTGTATACTTTGAGGCAGATTCTAATGCAGATAAAAGCCACTAATCTAGTTAATGTTAACTCTTTGACCTGAAAACACGTCCTGCCTGTTCACTAACAGTAGACCTACGTGAGACTTCCTTCTTACTTTCAGAGATGGTTGTGCTATAATTATCTACCTTCCAGTACATATTCAAGGATTGCCTTTGTTTATAATGTCTATTTATTTCCGTGGGTATTCCTTTAAGATGCCTAAAGTAATAGAATGGATTGTTGAACATTTCTCTTAAAACAAGATTTTCTTAAAAACTCATTGCAAGAAATTTCTCTTTCTTCCTTTGTAAAAAAGCATGCTATATATTTTTTTACAGTTATGTAAAAATAACCAGTCAATGTTTTCAAAAAAGCTCTGTGGAAACTTTCTGTGATCTCTTTTCAAGAATATGTTCAAAACATACAGTAATGTTCTTTATTTATTTAGTCTTATTAAAGTTTCTTCATGTTCATGTCATAAGTGTTTTTTCTCAGAGTTTCTTAAGTTGACTTTTTTTTTTTTTTTTTTTTTTTTTAGAGTAAATGCTGGTTATGGTTATCAAGGTGCTTGCCAGCTGTACTTTTCACTGAAATATAGGCAGTAACTGACACTTACACTTGAGTGAAAATGTTTTGCTACTAGTCATTGACTAGTTTCTTAGGCCTCTGACAGTAACATCATCTGTTTTTTTGTAGAAAGTGAACACATGTGCATAGGCAAAATGTTACTCTTTGAACTTCTTCAAGGATGTTCCCTGGGTCTTCTTTGGCTTTGTGAAGTGCATTGTATGGACTTGTCACCTTCTGGCTTGCACACTGTTACAGTGGGAAGTTCTGAATCTTCATCTGCAATTAACTAAGACATTTTCTTGGTGGGGAGCAGCCTGTAATCTTAGCACTCTGGGAGGCTAAGGTGGGTAAATCACTTCAACTCAGGAGCTCAAGGCCAGCCTGAGTAATAGTGAGACTCTATTTCTACTAAAAATAGAAAAACTAGCTGGGCGTTGTAGTAGCACCTGTAGTCCCAGCCCAGCTACTCAGGAGACTGAGGTAGGAGAATCTGATGAGCCTAAGAGTTTGAGGTTGGTGTGCTATGAAGCCATGGCACTCTACCCAGGATAAGAGAGTGAGACTCTGTCTCAAAAAAACAAAAAGAAACAAAACTACAACAAAAAACAAACAAACAAAAAGAAACAGAGAAAGAGAGAGAGAGGAAAGAAAAGAAAATCAAGAAAAACAAAATGTTTCTTGGCGTTCATTGTCATAACATTAAACGAACTTTTTCTATAGCTCATGTTTGTTCATATGTAGTCCATTAGCATAAGGTAGCTTTTGTTTTTGGCAAAAAGAAATTGTATGGTGTGCTATACTGGAAACATAGTAAACAAGCCAGGATCAGTATTAAAACATTTGATGACCAGCATTTTTATTTCCTATATTTTATTTCTTACTGTTGAAGGGGCTTAAACTTTGTTTCTGTCAGGAACATGGCCGAAAACATAATTCCCCAGGTGACACAAATAAAGAGACTGAGAACGGGAGATTAGAGGGGCAAAGGAAGAGGAGAAAGAAGGGTGCGGTGGGGTCCACAAACAAGCAGCAGTGGGAAGTTGTCACCCTTTAGGGTTGAACAGAGGAAGAGTGTTACCAAGCCTGGTGGGTACTGGAAGTGTGGGAGAGGGACTGCCAATGGGAGCCAGGCTGGGATGCAGCTTACTGCCAGGGACGCAGTGCTAAGGCTCAGAGGGACTGGAAAATAAACCATGTCCACTGTCTGTCCCCACATTCCCATCTACCCCAGTGCCTCTCATAGCTTGGGCCTGAGCAGATGCCTTCTAACAAGGGAGTCCAGGGAACCTGGACCGGGTAAGGCAAAGAATAGCCACCAAAAACTTTAAGGGTAAAAGCAGTCTTTTATTACAGTATTAGTTTTATTTCTTTTTACCCTAGTTTCATCAGCAATAGCAGAGATTGAAGAACACGTGTGCTACAATATAAAAAAAACTAATATCACAAACCCATCAAAACTCAGGGTTTTAAACAGTTATTAATTAGCTCTATTGGATTTCTGTAGGATTTAAACAACTTTGAATTAGTGTTTTTTAAAAGAAATATTGTTGTAATTGACTTAACATGACCCCCCCACGCCCAACAGAATCTTATTAAAAAGTACCTGTTTTAAAGAAGAAAATTGGAGATGGCTGTTGAGGCAGCCACCTATGGACCCTCCAGTGCAACTTGCTTTTCCATCCCTCACTCCAGGAAAGCCAGTGAAGATGCTCCTGGGAGTCCCTGGGAATCCACTTTAAGAAACTCTGTTGTATATGAATAAAGTATAAATGGATTTCTATGTTCCTTTTTAAATCTGTAGGAAAAAAATGCCTAAGGTAGACTAGTTGTTTCTTCAGTTTGTAGAAATGTAAAATATATTAGGAAAGTTTCGTTAAGTATTGTTTACACACACACACTAAAATTCCCCAAATAACAAACAAAGGCAACCAAGGAAACTTTTCCAAGTCATGGATACGTCTGTTACCTTGATATTTTGGTGACGGTTTTATGAGTTTATGCAATCAGAAAGTGGTAACTAGACGGCCAAATGGTCAATCTCCAGTGGAAAAATCTAAAGGAGGTTTGATGGCTCCAGATTTCTGTATTGCCAACTCAGAATAAATGTTATCAGTCATTCAACTGTTCATTTCATTCCTTCATTAACAGATATTTAATGAGTACCTGTTCTGCACCAAATACTGTACTCGGCACCTGCAAGACTGAGAACGGGAAAAACTCTCTTACTCTCATGGAGATTACAATTGGGCAGGAAATACAGCTGACATCTAGTAAGCAAACATGTACAAGGAGTAACTAATTACATTTATAATGTGTTTTTTAATGTATAGTGGCTGTGCAAGACTTAAGAATTTCTGCTTGGACGGAGGGAGGGGAGTGGGGCCTTGGTGTGTGTCACACTTTATGGGGGCAAGACATGATTGCAAGAGGGACTTTACCTAACAATTGCAATCAGTGTAACCTGGCTTATTGTACCCTCAATGAATCCCCAACAATAAAAAAAAAATATATGAGGAACATCAAAAAAAAAAAAAAGAATTTCTGCTTGTAATATGCATTTATAGGTATGTCTATAGACAATATAATGTGTATAATTTATAAAATCCTAATCCATAAATATACATATAATGTGAGTGCTCAAGAAATTTGGCCCCAGAGGAGTGCTCTAGGAGACGTGGAGACCCCTGGTCCACAGAGTAAGGTCTGAAGCCCTCAGTGTAACAAATAAGACCTTTTAGTCTGGCTCCGATCCATTTTCTTCCGTCACTCCTCCAATTATGCAAGTTGAATGATTTCCTGGATGCTGCTTATTTGTACCCTGCATTTTAACCCACCCCTATATGGTCTTTTGTTTTGTTTTTCTCTCTGCCTGGGACTTCCTCTTCTATTTCTGCCTGTCAGTCAATCCTCCATTTGAAACTATTGCCTCATTGAAATCCTTATCTGTTCATACAACTCCATGAATTCTTCCCTATTCATTCATTTAAAAGTGATTCCTGCCGGGCGCCCATGGCTCACTCCTGTAATCCCAGCACTCTGGAAGGCTGAGGCAGGTGGAATGCTTGAGCTCAGGAGTTAGCTACAAGCCTGAGCAAGAGCAAGATCCTGTCTCTAAAAACAGCTGGACGTGTCGGTGAGCTCCTGTAATCCCAGCTACTTGGGATCATTTAAGCCCAAGTGTTTGAGGTTGCTGTGAGCTGTGATGCCATAGCACTCTACTGAGGGTGACATAGTAAGACTCTGTCTCAAAAAAAAAAAAAGGATAATAAAAGTGATTCTTCTTTCCATCCTCAGAACTCCCATAGCATTTAATCATGTTCAGGATTTACATCCTTCATTGTTTTAGAATCACTTGATTTCATAATTCATATGCTCATTTAATAAAATCGCAACACGTACCTCTAGTGAGGTGCAGGGAAAAATTATATCTCTGCTTTTAAAAAAGGTTCCATTTTGGGCAGTGCCTGTGGCTCAGGGAGTAGGGCACCAGTCTCATATGTCGGAGGTGGCGGGTTCAAACCCAGCCCCAGCCAAAAACCACACACACACACACACAAACAAACAAACAAAAAAGGTTCCATTTTATCTCTTTGGTGAAATCTTACTCCCAAAGAGTAAGATGGTTGTGTGTATGCACCTTTGCAATTATATTCACTTCAGAACAAAAAATATGCCTGGAATTTGACAGTAATTGAATAAAAATTAGTGAATGTATGAAGTGATTTTATTTGGTCAGTGGTGAATGTATATAGGGATTTCAAATGTCTAGAGTGACTACATAAAAATCTGCCATAGTCTTTATCCTTTTAAGCAGCTATACATCTTTTCACTATTTTCTATGTGTAACAAGTCTAGGTTAAAACAACTGAAGACTTTACCTTCTCAGATACTGAGTTCATCTGCACATAACTGCAAATATCACAAGGAGAAGTATGATAATAAATGAGAGTACAATGAAAGGTACATTTTAAAGGAGGCAGTACTATTGGTAGTATTGTTATTTTACTTTGCTTTACTTATATGAATGAAGAAGGGCAATTTGGGGGTGAAGCTTCAATGTTTCAATAGGTCGGTTCTCCACTTTCTGATACATCTAAATACACTAAGGCTCACAAATTCCTCCATCAAGACTAATTCCCACGAACGCCTTACAGAAAGAAGAAAGAATAGAAAGGAGAAGTAGATACATCAGATTTTGCTTAGGTCTGCTGGCAGATTCCATGATGTCAGCCTAATTTTCTTTTCGTTCCAATGCAAGGTTCACGAGCTCTTCTCTGTTCTTTAAACCACTTCTCAGCCGTGATTCTGAGGATCCTCCAAATACACAGAGTATCAGGTTACTGGGTACCAGTTGTAAAGCACATTTCTGAAAACAGGATCTTATATCTGTATGTTTCCTTGCAGTTCATAGGTGGCTCTAGGTTGCGCTTTGACTGGGCTCCTGAAAACAGTACTGAGAAGCTGTCTATAAATAAGCAGCTTTGTTTACAGGAACTTACTGGGGAACGGGACTCGCACCACCTGTCATTTGGCCACTGTTGAGAAGTGAGAGGAAGGGGTTTCAGATAATTCAAATCAGCCACTCCACCTTTGTGCAGGCCAGCTTCTTTTCTGGTCTCACTGATGAGTTTGAGAGCAGTTCGACAATGCTCTTTGTCTCTCCCCGTTATACCTGGCCTTCTTTCCTTACAAGCTTTCTAAGAACCCATTTCCTTCACTGAATGTGTCAACTGAAAGAAAATTAGGTAGGATGAGAAGAACTATATGGAAATAAACTGCCTAGAATTATGAAAATAAATATCTGCAAGGTTTTACACTTACCCAAAACTCTTAATTTAAGCCAGCAAAGAAAGTTTGATTCTGTGGGCTAGTGGCAAATTGGAGTCCATATGGAGTTTCTCAATTGGTCTTTCAAGTAGGTGGGATATAAATACCACGACAGCATTTCTGTAGCTCCCTTCTGTGGTCAGAGATGCCGTGTTTTCTGCCCAGTTGGCCCAATGAACGGTGTGTCATGACCAAAATTGTTGATGCCTTTTGTTTAATGAGGTGACCGCTCAGGTGATAAGTGACTAAAACCAGACGTGTGTCCTCCTAAGATGTGTCTTGTAAACCTGAAGCTCCCTTACAGGAGGGAGAAAATTCTATTACTAATTTAAGGCTCACGGCTATTAAGGCAAATAGGAAATAAGTAGGCAAAGTTTTCTGTATGTTCCACAAAACATAAAGTAATGTGAGGTAATAGTTCAGAAGATAGTCTGGGTGGGTGGGGGGGAACACATCATTCCATCCAAACTTTTACCCATTGAGCCCACACTTAGCAGTGTCATAGCCCACGCTGACTCTGATGGCTGGGAACATCTGTAAGATGAAGAACCAGGACTGTATTCTGAGTCACATGTTCTATTTTTATTTTAAAGTCCTATTTAGAGCTTGGCTACTATTAGGCTCGTCCTGATTTTCCTCCCTTACTGTGAGTTAGTCAGTTGATTATTTGCAAAATGCATATTGATGGTCAGGGATTGTTTCTAATGGGTGCCCAGGGGAGGAGGAAAGAAGTCAGTAGCTGGCTTGTAGGACACAAGCTGAAAGACCTTTAAAAACTAAGCATATTTACTTAGTTAGGAAAAGATGGTTCTATTGTCTTTGTTCGAAGCTGAAGAGGTTTATTTAGCTACCTTTGGAGGAGCCACCCGTCAACACAAAACGGAAGGGCAGGAGCAGAGCGTACCCAGCCCTGCTCATCGCCCGTCCTGAGCGATTATAAGGAAGTAGGTCTGGACCGCGAGATGCCGGCAACAAGACCCATGTGCAGCCACCAGGACTTTCAGACATCACCACAAAAACATGCACTCAGTATTTCACAACTCTCTTGCCCTGGCAATGTCACAATGCTGCCTCTGGCAAGGCGCTTGTCTCCTTTTTGGGTAAAGTAGGGTTCCTCCCTCCACCCCCACCCCAGTGCCCTGCACGACCATCTCTTATAAATCACTTCTCCTGAAGGGCAAACTAAAGTTTCTTGGTTTCAAAATCCTACTTGTCACAGTGAAGGAAGTCCTGCTCCTGCCATTAGAAAATTGGCTTGGTGTGTGTGTTCAGTTACAGAGAGGGACCAGGAGCACCGTTTCTTGGCAAGCTACTTGCCAATTTAAATTTGGGAAGGCTTAAAGGCACAACCTCAGGTGCTCTACTAATGACGTCATTTACATCACTCTTGTGTATTTACGAAAAAATATATTGCTGTGTAGTTTGAAAAGTGTTTTCAATAGTGGAGCCTGTGATGTTGGCCCTGTGTTCACTGAGGAGAGCAGATGTCATCACATGCAGGTCTCTCCTTGTCCAGAAGCTTCTCCAGCCTTCATCCCTGGGACACTCTCCTGGGATGCCCCCACTCCCCTAGGTTAGCAAATGAGGAGTGAAATGGAGAATTAATACATTTAGCAATTCAATTGAGCATAAATAAAATCCTAAAACATGCTCCAGATTTTCATCTTCAATGTTCAATGGGTCTTGTTTTTTTAACACTCAAGTTAAATCAGTAATAGCCTGCATGCAACCTCAATGAAGTGAAAGACAAGAAAAAAAAAAAAAAAAGATTCTTTTTTGTTCTGGCTGTTAGCGTGGAGATATATATATATATATATATATATAATTACCATTAGCCAAATGCTCATAAAATTAAAAACAATGGGACGTACACAAGTGGCTAGAATCTGGCCTTCTAATTAATCTGCAGTTCTGTGAGGTGGTGGAGGTTGGAATGTCATCATGAGAGGAGGAGGCAGATCCAGAGCTTCTCATCCATTCGGGCAGTGAAGCTGGGCTGGGCGCAGCGGCTCACATCTCAAGAGTGAAATCCCCTCTCTACTAAGAAGAGAAAATTTAGCTACGAACTGTGGCTGGCACCTGTAGTCCCAGCTATTTGGGAGTCTGAGGCATGGGAATTTCTTGAGCCCAAGAGTCTGAGGTGGCTGTGAGCTATGACATCATGGCATTTCTGTCCATGGTGACAGAGTCAGACTCTGACTCTGTCAAAAAACAAACAACAAAAAAAATCAGGCAGTTTGGCCTGAGCAGTGGGTGTGGAAAGTCACTGTCACAGAATCACCATGTTAATTATGTGATTTTAGAAAATTTACCAACTCATGATGAGAGGACACCAGTCTATAGGGGGTGAAGCCTTACCTTATACTCACCAGAAAGCAAACTTGCTGAGTCCTTAAGAGAAGTCTCCTCATCTTCTTATTTTTCCCCATCCTATTTGCAAATTGGTGATAAATATCATCATAAAATTCATCTTAAAATGTTAAGTATCATGTCACAAATGTTACATGTATGGTACTAGAAACACATTTCAAAAAGACATGATTGTAAGAGGGTGTTTACCTAACAAATGCAATCAGTGTAACCTGGGTTCTTGTACCCTCAATGAATCCCCAACAACTACAACAACAACAACAACAACAACAACAACAACAAAGGTCCACTTAAAACAACTATGATTCTCATAATATGTTAAAAAAATAAAAATAAAAAGGTGCTACAAAATTATCCCAGACACATTGCAGTATTAAAGATTTTAAACCGATCAGAATTTTCTATTTGTCTTGCTTTATTACATTCTTTGAGAATCAGTAAAAATGTTGTTTAATTTTATTATGCTTTTAAAAATGGATAATTAATTTCTAGATAAAAGCTAGAAGCAAAGTTTCCAAAGAATGGTATAGCTACTCCAATTTTTGGATTTTTAATGAATTTGTTATGGAGTTAACTGTGTTGGGGAAAGCTATATGGCAGAAGAATAGAAAACACATATAATTATGAGTCACTGCCTTTACTCTTGAAAGAAAAATATGCCTCATGCCTTAGGAGATAGCAGAAAGAAAGCATTTTCTTTGCTCTGGCACCTTTTCTAGGAATGTCACTAATCTATTTGGAGAGGAGATAAACATGGTTGCCACACACAGTCACAAGCCTCTTAGAAAGCTGAGAATTAGATGAAACATGTATGTTCTCTGTGTGTGGCAGGCATGAAAAGAAGTAACAAATATACTTGGCAGGTTATGATAATGTTCTTCTCGGCCTACTTTGTTGATACTGCCTTAAGTTTGCTTTGAGTGATAAATACACTGGGAGAAAATATCATTTGAGGTAATTTAGAGAGACTATTGCCCATGTCAGGGAAGTCTCCTCCAAAAGAGACAGTGTTTGGACGCAAGTCTCAGAGGGATTATCTGTAGTCAAGAGTTAACTACAAATAGTTGCTGTTAAGTGAAGAAACAACTGTTCCTTTCTTCTCAGTCCTGTTCTGCTTTGACTCTGAAGTGCTGAGGGGTAGAAATGGGGGAGAAAGGAGGAAGGGCCAAAGAGCAGTAGCCCTCCCCACCACTCCTCCTCACACAGCCTCTGGCCACTCATCAGGCCTCAATTGCCAAAAGGGACGTATCTAGGTATTGCTCAGGCCTTATGCAATTTGGAGAACACTCCTTAAGAAGTTGAACACACTGGTTGACATGATTTAATTAAAAAAAAAAAAAAAGAAGTTGAACATAAAATAACAACTATACCCTTAAGGAGAGGGTCTGTAAGGGGCCCTAGAAAGTTCATGGCCCTGAAGCTTAAACTTTATTATCTTTACAGGAAATCTAGTTCGTATTGGCATGAGGAAAAGAGCCATGAATTAGATATGAGATTGACACTTACATTTAGTGGAGACTGGACTTTCAAAAGTCCAATATCTCTCATTCCCTCCCTCCTCGTATCTTTCTCCCTTCCTCCCTTTCTCTCTCCCTTTTTTCTTCCTTCCTTCCACTCTCTCCCTTTTTCTCTCTCTCTTTCTTTCTTTTTCACCATAATGCATGTGTTTTTTCCATAAACTGATAGAAAATCTAGGATGTGCCCAAATTTTTATCTAGAAGCGCAGAAAGTAGATCTGATAGTATCTACCAAGGCAATGGCTAGAGAACAGTAATGTAGCTTCCTGATATACCCTTAAGCTATTTAAGATCCTCGGTTCTAATTCTTTGTAAAACAGGAAAGAAAAAGAATATCTTACAATTACCTTAAATTAAACCCATTAATTAGAAGATAATCAATTACAGATAAATAATTGAAGGTTAAAAATATGATTTGGGGGTACAGTAACTTCAGAGTCTCCAAGTGTTGACAAAGTGTCAAATAAACAAGATGCAGAGAGCTGGCACTTTGTAAGAGCTGAAGTCCAAATCCGTTCTATTTTTTATCTCATAGAAGAAATAATGACCACTCTTTTCCCTCAGCTTCCTTGAGTCACTGTCATAACAATTTCAGTTCTGAATGGGAATGTTTACTCCTGAAGGAGTCCTGTGTTTGTTTTAGAATGAAGTAATGAGAGATTGTGATCATCCTCTTCAGTGTAGCAGAAGGTAAAAATCTGCTTCAGATACACCATCGCACCAGCTTTGACTCGTACTTCTGTTATCATTTCCCCTCTGTATTTCAGTGGAAACATGAAAACTCCAGAAACAACGATCTAGGAAGCTGGGTCTAAATTTTGTGGGGATTTTTAAGAGTAACTAAATGAAGCATTAAAAGTTTGGCTAAAGGCGGTCAAAATGTTCAGTTAAGGAATATTCAGAAAATTTGTTCATAAGTTTATGTTAACAAGGTAACCTACATTGTCTTAAGGCTTCATTGAACACCTAGTAAATAAGGTATCTCCTCAAACTGGTGGAAAAATATATTCTTTAAAAAAGGTATGTGTTCCTGTCTCTGTGTCTAAGACAATAAATCATTTGAGGATATAGATGTCTCTATATTACTCCTGAATTCTCGGAGGCTGCCACATTGCTTGGAACACAATAGGTACCCAATTATATTTTTGAATCAATCAATGGAATCATAACATATATTACCAAAGTGGTATGTTGGGAAAATGAACTGTTATAAATAATTAAGATGGATAACAAGAGGGAAGGGAAATTAGGATATAGCTCTCCTTCTGACTACAAATAACTGCCTGAATGGGCATTTTAGTAGTTGTCAAAAATTTAATTTAACTTTCTTGTGCTCCTTTTGTAAGTAGAATCATGCAATATTCGTTTTTCTATTTCTTATTTCATTTCATATGCTGTCCTCCAGTTTCATCCATGCCACTGCCAATGACAAGATTTCATAGAAAAGGAGGTAAAACGGTGGTTACCAGAGGCTGGTGTGGGGGTGGGAGTGGGGGTTTGGAAGATGTCAGTCAAAGGAAATAAAATTCCAGTTGGATGGGATGAATCAGTTCGACAGATCTATTATACTATTGTGACTACAGATAATAGCAATATATTGCATATTTTAAAATTTCTAAGAGAGATTTTAAGTGTCCACCCCCCCAAACTAAGTGTGTGAGATAATTCCTGTGTTCAATAGCTTAATTCTTCCATTCCACAATGTATAAACACATCAAAACATCATGTTTTTACACTGTAAATACAAGTCAGTTTTATTTGTTCATTCAAACAATAAAAAAACAAACAGAATTTCAGAATGCAATCACTATCACTGGCAGAACTGATGAAGCCTAGATTCTGACAGTAAAAATCATTCTACCTCAAATGAAATGAATTTGTAACCACCCAGACGAAAATAGTATTAGAGTCCGAGTCTGTAGGATACAAAATCCCCTGCATTTTCCCACTACACTAAACTAGAATCAAAGTGCAGAACCGAGCAATGTAACTGTCAATCACCCAGAAGTGACAGCAGTAAGTGGCCATGGTGGTCAGCTCCATGGAGGCTGTGGGAAAAGTGGCACAACAGTATGCTGTCCTCTTCCTCTGACCTTAACCTGGAAAGCCATGTGCCTCATCAGCCTTAGCTGTAAGACTCTTCCCCCAGTCAGTGCGAGGGGCCTCAGAACACCCTGCTGGTGTTATCAGGGGAACACTCACACCACAGGAACTATCACTCTCAAGTAAGAACACATCTAAGTAACAATAGTAGCACCTTCAACTTGAAAGGGTGTATTTACCCAAGTAGTGCTTTTATCTTGCACAAAAAACTTGGAGGCTATTTTTAGTAATGGCCCTGGTCGTAGAGAAAGCATGTGCTCTCCTGATTTCAAGCTCCAAATCTACTTTTGTGAATATGCTGAGGGAGTCTGAAAGGCTCTCTCCATAGCCTCAGGCTTATGAAACTGCCCACGCTTGAAGTTAGCCTCCTTTGGTTTTGCACCAAGTCTTTTCCTTGGGCTGTTCCTCCTACCCAGTAAGGCTCGAAAAACTCAAAAGGTTTAACCCAGGTTTA
The DNA here is from genome assembly GCF_027406575.1 of Nycticebus coucang. Classification (NCBI taxonomy): domain Eukaryota; kingdom Metazoa; phylum Chordata; class Mammalia; order Primates; family Lorisidae; genus Nycticebus; species Nycticebus coucang. Next base: position 118,993,127 of record NC_069780.1, on the reverse strand, counting down.
AAATTTAATCAGGTGACAGATTCTACAAACCCACCAATGGTGTCTCTCAAGTCCTTTCTTTCCTGCACCATCGGTTCCCTTGTCTGTCTAGTACCTGTGGTTGTGTCAGGGGCACAGAGCCTTGGAGCGGCCAGGGGGTAGGCTTCTGTTACCTCTGAGTTCCTCTGGCTCATCTGTCTTTGAGTCACTGCCTGATTTACTTGCATAAATGGCCATTGTGATGACACACTACCCTCTTCAAAAGGTCTCTCACCTCATGAAACACAAGCTAACTTGTTTGGCTTCTCCACCTTGACCTTTGAAGGCACTCTCCACTCCTGTTAACTTGTTCTTAGCATGGATGCCATGCTTAATTGTTGGCCTGTGGGTTGCTTCTTTCCTGGGCACCTGCCTTGGTCTACTTCCCTTCATCCCAGAACCCCCTTCCGAGCCCACCGTTCCCCATGCTCCACCCAGAGCGCTTCTCAGATGAATTGCCTACAAGAAACACTTTATTTTTTTTTTTTTTTGGCCGGGGCTGGGTTTGAACCCGCCACCTCTGGCATATGGGACCGGCGCCCTACTCCTTGAGCCACAGGCGCCGCCCAAGAAACACTTTAGAGATGTGGTCATCCCTTCTTCTGAATCCTTCAGATATACAGTTGATTATATCAAGAGTTAATTCTTTTTTTTTTTTTTTTTTGCAGTTTTTGGCCAGGGCAGGGTTTGAACCTGCCACCTCCGGTAAATGGGGCTGGCGCCCTATTCTTTGAGCCATAGGTGCCGCCCAAGGGTTAATTACTTATAAAAGTAACTCATGCAAGTGCATCTCCTATTTTTCTAACTAAGCTGTAAGTCTCTTAAGGTGTGGAACTGTGCCTTATTCACTGTGCAGTGCTTGAAATATTAATAGTCCTCTGGATATAGTAGTTGATCAACATAGTACGGATGACAAACTGCATGTCTTGGTAAACATCTATTTATACATATCAAATAAAATAGATAAAAGAATTGAAGTCATATCAAAAAGAAAATGGACCATGTCTATCTTTATGACACAGATGGTGACAATTTTTCACTGGCTTTCTTTTTCTATTAAAAATGGCCCCCAATCTATAAGGTAAATGGAGGGATTTTTTTAACTAAAAGGTTACAAAACTTGAACATACGATTCAGAAGCCAAAACAGATAATGAAGTCCCTCCTGCAGTGACATGTTTTAAATGGAGTGCTTTCTCTCTGTTACATCTACTCAAAGAATAATATTCAGGGTTTTTCCACCTATGACTTTGTGTCATCACAAACTGTATTGGAAAGTTTTGTATGCTCCGCCTGTTAAATAACATACCAGTATTTCCTTAGGTGGCTTGCTGATTATTTGAGAACATCACTTACAAATTATTTGCCAAGTTATTTTTGTAAACTGGAGTTTCTTCCAGGGGGAAATTACTTTAAATGTTTGGCCGACTTGGGCCTCCAACACATAATGCTTGTCAATAAATATTAAACAATTATATGAATATGCAGTTGAAAATCCGAATTATACCTACACCATGGGATTTATTATCCTCCTCTTGAGACGCCTGGGATATGGAGGCTAAAAGGTCTATTGCAAACCCTGTATTATTCATTAAGAAACATTCACTAAGGACCCTGACTTGAAACTCCTGCAACTGTTAAGGACTTTTATAATAAAGTTAAGTTTCTTATCAGAAGAGAAAAGCTATGGTGATGAAAGTGTTGCCTTCAAAGATATCATCTTCCATGGGGGTAGGTTTTGCATATAAAATGTAGCATCTGAGATATAAATTTGGGGAATTCAGAATGTGACGCTTTATTTTGTTTTTGATGAATAGTTTAAGAAAAAAGAATAGCTAGTTGACCTAAAACAAGCCACATTCAAAGGCATGAATTTTGTCCAGCAGAGTTTGGGCTGGAAGAGGGCTGAAGGACATTTCTCAGCTTTCCCTTGGCAGAGTCTCAGCGGCCTGTCCATGGTGGTCAAGGGTTCAGAAGTGGCCGGACTTCTTGGCTTTGTCATCAGTGGCCTGACCTTAGCAATCATTTCACCAACATTGTTTGTTTGCGTTTACTGATGGGAGCGTGAGAGAGCATAACGATTAGGGGTTCCGGCCAGGGACCAGGCTGCCTGGTGTGAGCCCGGCTGTGCCACCTAACAGCTCCATTGTTGGCTGCACGTCTTTTCACCTCTCTGAGTCAGTTTCCTCACCTGTAAATCTGGCACAGTAGTAACACCCCTCTCCTTAGGTTGCTGTGAGGATGGAATGAGTTAACGTTCTCATTGCCTGACACAGATGAAGTAGGACTAAGTGTGTTCGTTCTTACTTGCTCCATAACCTCAGCACCCTACACAGTGGCTGGCACGAGGTAAACACTCTTGCACTTGGTATATATAGCTATGACATTTCAATTCATTTGGAAACCAGCAAAAAGAACCAATAGTGGTGGGTCAAATGATTTTCAACTTCTGACCCTCATGAATCTAGTTTATTTTGTCTAACTCTATGGTCTAGTGAACATCACTGTGGCTTAGAGCTGCTCTAACCTGTGTCTCTGCCTGTGAATCTTTAGTGATTATGCTAAACCCCAAACTCCTGCACATAGGAATTCAGTTTGCTTCTCAGAAAGCCTGTGAATAGCAGGTACTTTAGAATGCCCGAGTAACGTAAAACATGAAAGAGCACCTGGGCTCCTGTGACTTTCTCAAGAACTGGGGAGGAGGCTCCCAGGCTACATTCTGAGGCTCTGTTGCTGCTGCCACTATAAGTAGAACATGGGGGGATTCCAGGTCTGACTCATCCTAACCCTAACTCACTGGATGTGATCAAACAAGCCAGGGGGCTGGAGAATGAAGGGTGTCGAATTCCCACTGGACTTGTCTGGTTCTGGCTGAAGGCCGGCATGATCTTCAGTGTCCGTCTCCCACCACCTGCCCCTGCAAAGGGGGGCTGGGCCATATTGAAAGTCTACCCAGCTTCTATTTTTCTGCAAGGGCTGATGCTGTTAGCTGAGGTTGATTGTCTAAGAAACAGAGCGGGATCTCTCTCTTCTGCACATTACTGAATAATAGTTTCTGGGAGGCTGGAAAGTCTGCAATATTGGCATAATAGATCAAGACTTTCATCAACATAAAAGGAAAGGAATTACAAAGTACTTGCTGACAGGGAATTGTAGCTTGATAGGGTACTCAGGGGGCAGATCGCTAAAAGCATTTTGGCACACAGAAGTGTGTTTCCTGGACAGATGTGTTCCACTCGTGATGGAAGGGCCCCACACTTCTCACAAGCTCCAACATGCCAGTTACAAACCAGCTGAAGCCATATGCGTCAGCTACTGTTATCACAGGAAGCTCAATGTTGTCACCTCCTTAAGGCGATGTTCCTTTAAGAAAACCAGACCAGGGTAGTCTTCAGAGACAAGGACAGTGATTCCATTTTTGTTTCACGTTTTCTGCTCTCAGCTTGGTGGTGGAGCAGGTTCAAAGCAGCAGTGTTTTGTTTTGTACCTACGCTCATAAAAATCCTAGCCATTTTAGCAGACAGCTTCATTTTGCCCTTTACAATTTCTTCTTATAAATTCCAAGTGTCTTAGTATTACTGACTTTCAGAAGGGCTAACTTACAGAAGTGTTGCTCAGAAAAAAAAAATGGTGACATTTTTCTCATTTTTTTCAAAGAAGAAAGGGAGATAGAATCCTCAGTGAAATAAATGTTAACATTTTAGTGGAATCACAAAATACAGTTTGTATATGAGAAAATCTAGAAAGTAAATGTTCTTTTTCTCCAGTTTTCACACTGCCTGTAATTTTTCAGTTCTTCCTGAGGCCCGTTGTTTTTTTTAGAGCCGAATAAGTAGATTCAGAGTTTCCTGAACGTGGAGGGCCCCTTTCATCAGAAAGTCTAATAAGGAGGCCCCAGCCATAACTACAGTGTCCCCGACTGCCCTTTCACACGAGACGAAAGGTAAAATGAGCCGATCAAGTAACAAAGTACAAATTGATGCAGGCAGTGAGAACAGAAGACTGGTTTTCTGCCCTCGAACATCTGCATGAAAGTAGAGAGTATGGTTAAAAAGGTTGGCGGCAGCCGGTTACCGGAATAGCTAGCACTTCCAGGAACAAATGCATTCCTAATGAATTTGTGGACACTGCATTTACCGCAACAAAGGCAGGTTTTCTGACAGGCGCGCTCCGCAGCACCCTCCTGCCCGGGGCTTATTGACCTTCAGGGAACACTGACAGGAGCGCTGGCTGCCAGAGAGGGAGAGGCAGAGCGCCGTCCAAAACGACTTGGAAAGGACTCTAAGAGAATTTTTTAGTGTTTAGAAGACATACTCTTCTTTTTTTGTGCCAAAAGTCATTTTTGTGTTAAAGGATTCAAACAGTGAAAAAAAAAATTCTATGGGTTTCTAATGATATAGTCAGGCAATCCCTTCCAAGACCCACAGTACCTGCCGAGATTTTGTTTCATTTTAAGGCAGTTCTGGCTTCTTGAGTGTAGCATAAACATACATTCTGAACGACCGGACTGAGAAGGGCTTTTTTGTTTTTCACTGCTCATTTACACAGTTTTGTAATCTTCATGTGTATTAAACAGTAGGTCTAGCATGAAGAAGTATCTTTCCACAGGACACAACTTCATATAAACACTAAATAGTTTGGACGTTGGAACTGATTGGCCAGAGAGTGTAGTTTTTTCCACATCTGGCTAAAACCAGAAAAACCAGCCATTAAAGAATGTTCCAGTTACTTCCATATCACTGGCCAACTTACTATTGGATACTAATGATAAGATGTCAGCATGTCCCAATAAATCTAAAACTACAAGTTTCATATTCCAGTAAATATAATACTACAAGTTTCATATTAGAGGAAAGATTTTAATGAATCAAAACAACTCTTTTCCTAAGAAGTGTTTTACATTCTTATGCTTGACAAAACTGGCTAACGTTAAGAATTTTAGGCCTATTTAATCAAACATTTCCATTTTGTTTTTGTCAATACAAGACCTGACTTTCCTAGAAAATACGCCATTCCATAGAATAATTTAGCTCTGGTAAAACACTACAGGTAAGATTGACACATATTCCCCTCCATTTTTTAGGCTTTGAAATAGAAGTAACAAAGCTCTTCAGCCAAGACCTTCTCCATTTGTGAATGATAAAGGCAAAGGTTTTATGAACTGGCGGACCCAGGTAAATTGTTTACAGCTGCCATCACCACATGCTCTCTTGCCCCCACCTGGAACCAAATCCTGATAGAGACAATCTCCCCAGAACACCCTGCAATCAAACATTCAATCAGGAAGTAGGTTTGTATATGGGTTTGGAATAAAATTATACAACTGCCACAGGCGTATTTATCATTTCATTTTACCCGTGATGCCACTGAGACCACTAAACACCACATCCAGTAAATGCCTGTTGTTTTAAAGAACAGCTCCAGATATGAAATTTATGCTGCTCTGGTTTCTGGAGGTTGGTATTCTAACTATTTAAGAAATGGCGCTTTCTTCAAAAGCTCTGGTTGACCTGCTGATCTGAAACCGCTTCCCTATAGCAGTTACAGTAGCCTCCCAGCTGAGATCAGAGAAGTCAAAACAGGTCTTTATGACAGACACAGAAAAGAAGTTGTCTGCAGACAAGACTTGAGAGAATCCTAGAAGCCTAGCTCTGGGTATTTCGGGAGGCATTAACTGTACGTGTTCTCTGCAAATACCACCAGTTCCTGTGAAGCTGAAGAATGTCTTCTTTTTAACCTGGTACGGACTTTGTGGCCCATTTCTCTGGTTGTTAGCAGTTCAACCAATAGTGATTGACACAAGTGAAAGAAATAGTCAATGTGAGACTTCTTAGTAACTGATCAGATGATCAGCGACTAATTCCTGACTTCAAGATCATGTAGGTGGTGTTTTGATGTTATTTGCACGTTTATGGTATCAGAGACAGCTAAGAAGTATATGACACCTTGAGAGACTCTCCTTTTTACTATATTCCATTATCTCTTAAACAATGCTTTCCAGAAGCCTTTGCCTCAATAATTCCTCCTGACTCAGGTTATTGTCCCACTTGGGGAGCGTTTATTCAGCAAGTAAACAGTGGGTCCACTCTGAATTATATTTATTTATACTTGTTAATATATCTTTCTCATGTTTCTTTAAATTAACCTATTGACAAAAATAATTAAGTAGCCAAGTTTTGTTGTAAAAAAAATTTTTTTTTCCTTCAATATCTGGCTTGGCTGAAAAGATTGGCTGGTATCTTCACATAGCCTTGAACGTCAGTGTTTGGACTTTATAATTTACCAGGAGGAACTTTTGTAAGTTCTACCTGGGTCCCACACGGAGGTTTCAGTTCTAGTGACTGAGAGTGAAGTCTGAGCATTGGTATTTTAAAAGTATCTCTTCTGACATTGTAGTCCCAGCAAGCGACTCAAATGAAGAGACTTTGCTTAAGGGACTAAATGCAAAGGTATGAGCAAGGCTAATGTGACGAAGCTAGTGCTCAGGAGAAGGTGGACAGACATTAGTAACATCTGGAGTCTGTTAGGCCTCCTGGCAGGAGCTATAGTCATAGTGGGACAAAACTACTGCCAGAGATGTGAAAACAGGGAAAGATTCATGAAAAGAAAACACCCTGACCTCTCTCGTCTTGCCCACTCCCACTGGCCAAAGCTTAGGGGAAGCCCAGAGGGTGCACTATATAGAAGTTATCATTCAGGGGCACAGAACAGGGTAGAGAAGAAAAAGAATACCTGGGACGGGGCGGGAGAAGGAATGGAAAATAACAGTATAGCAGGTGATTTAATGTCCAGCAACGACTTCATAGGATCTCACCTTCTGTGACCAGTGTAGTAGACCGAATAACATGTATTTAGCTTAATTTCTGTCAAATTATTAATATTTTAATACAGGATCAGAATTTGTTGGTAAACCACAAAAGATAAGAAGGAACACTTGCATTTTTATACCTTAAACTGGAACCCAGAGATGAGGCTACACACTCAGTGTCGCAACTGTGATAGGAACATGTGAGAGCTGGGCTAATGTAGGAAATATGTATCCAGCCTCAAGAGATCTGTAAAGTTATCAAAATACTTGGAGCTCAGTTTTTAACTCTATTATATTTATCAGTCAGGGAAGTCTGAGAGCCATGTTAAAATATTTACTTGGGGTGGCTCCTGTGGCTCAAAGGAGTAGGGCACCAACCCCATATGCTGGAGGTGGCGGGTTCAAACATAGCCCCGGCCAAAAACTGCCCCCCAAACCCCATTTACTTAGTAGGGAAAAAATATGGGCTGTTCTTTGTCACAGCGCCTAGTGGTCCCTATGGCCCTGGACTCAATCGCTGTAGGAAGGAACCAGATATGACGCAGATTAGAAGTACAAGCTTGCAGGAGGCGGGCTAACCTTGCTTGCAGGATAGCCCCAAGCAACCTCCCCAGTAGCCTTTTATTGACACAACGCAAGACAGGTGAGGGGAATATTAGACAATGACTGCATGCCTAAGGATCACCATGGGCTCGGGCTCTTTCTCCGCAAGGAGCACCTGTGGACACATCGCCCGAGGGTCCGCCCCCACAGCTGCAAATCATCTTGCTCAGAGGTCGTCTGGCTCTTGGCGTCCTTTACAGTTCTCAAATTTTCTCATCACTTGTGTGAATGACTTGCCTGGCCTTTCATAAGTTTCAAGAATATTTTATTCTGGGGCTTCATATTAATAAATTCAGAAATTATAATGAAATCCAAGTGCTTATTTCAGATTCCCCGATAAATACACATTTTATTTTACTTCTTATCTTTTGCTGTTTACCAACAAGTGATGATTCTGTATCAAGGCAGTAGTAATTTGATATAAATTAAGATACATAAATGTTATACTGAATTTGGGCTAAGTTTCTGTCGTCTAGATAAAGGGGTTTCCAAGAAAAGATGGTTATTAGAAGTATTCCTACATTTTTTTGAAAAATGTGCTATTATGAAAGAAATTGTTTTCATCACTCAGTCTCCGGGTGTATTAATGTACCCTGCCACCTGTCCTCCTAGCCACATAGATTCTTTTTGTGTCTCATCCCTGACACTCCATTTCCATCGACTTAAATTGTTTCTCAAAAGTAAGCAGTCATTTTAGGCCAATAAAACTATACCTATTGCTAACTTATGTAACTTTTACACTCCTCTATACAATTATAACTCCTCCCCTATAATTTCCTGCAGTGAGTCCTTAAAAAGAATGTTTATTCTGAAAAAGAAGTAACCTTGTCAAAAGGTGTTTACTAAACAGTAGTCTATATTTCTATTCTTATTCTACCAGGCCACCTATGCTGCCAAAAAAGAATGCAGAAAATTAAATTCTAAAATTCTATCTTTAGTAAAATTATGAATTTAAAGAAATTCACCCAACAGAAAATTAATTTTTTTTTAATTGTTGGGGATTCATTGAGGGTACAATAAGCCAGGTTACACTGATTGCAATTGTTAGGTAAAGTCCCTCTTGCAATCATGTCTTGCCCCCATTAAGTGTGACACACACCAAGGCCCCACTCCTCTCTCTCCATCCCTCTTTCTGCTTCCCCCCCCATAACCTTAATTGTCATTAATTGTCCTCATATCAAAATTGAGTACATAGGATTCATGCTTCTCCATTCTTGTGATGCTTTACTAAGAATTAATTTTTAAAAAGCCATTTGAGTATGGAATGTTAAAAGTACCAATAGGGAAACTATAGGAATTCATTTTAAATAAATCTGATTAAGTTATGGTGCAATAATATTTTGTTTGGGAACCTTAGTATATTTATTTGTAGACTGATAGGGTCATTCTCTTTTCAAAATGTTACCAACTGCTCCTTTCTTTCACTATGAAAATACTCATATTATTTGTCAGATTAAAAAAAAAAACTTAGTAAAAACCAGTGATAAATAAACTAGATGTATTAACTAATTCTGCTTTATAAAAAGTATATTTTATTTTGCCTATTTTACTTAATTGTATCAACTAGAATGGTTTTTGTTGTTGTGAACTAAACATTAATATCTCAAGGCACATACTTCTTTTCAAGGTTGTCAGAACTGATGAATATATCAGAGTCTGAATTGTTATCAGCTTAGTTCAACCTCTATAGACCTCCATAGTCTATTATTATAAAACTACTATTGAGATCTGCAACCCATATAACACCTTGTAATCATGGGAATCAGTTCTGAAATGCCAATAATTGAAGATCCGCCTTATTTTTGGAGGGAATTCTATTATGATTTTTTGGTAGTTCTCAAGGCACTTTGAATGAAGCAAAAAATAACTCAAATTGCACTAATTCACATTCTACTACTCACTACATACTTCGAGACTTTCCTTTCAGTTTCATACCCTGTCCTGCTCCTAGATGAAGTTGACTTCTGAAGAAATGTGCAGATTTTCCGGTCTGCACACTCCTTTAAAGGTAAATCATAAATTAAATCAGGCAGTGTGATATTTCTATTGCCCACTTCTAAAGGTTTCTACAGACTCGAAGTGAAATGCTTTAAGGCACAGTCTTCATTCTTGCTTCATGATATTTATATTTGCATGATGTTATAAATATGCATTCAAATGCATTTTTAAATGAACTGATGAATAATACCATCCAAACATTTACATTTTAGTTTTTAGAAGTGAGATGTCAGAATCTAAGGGTAAACCCAAATCTATTTGGTTGGAGGCAAAGAGTGAAAATAGTGAGATTTTTAAAATTTCAGAATGGACATTCAAAAGGACCCAGCTACTTATTAGCTGTGTTCCTGTTTACAGGTTTTGCTCTCTATACAAGAGAGAAATATAATCAGTGTTTTTGATATATACACCTGTAGTGGTTTATCAAGCATTTCATGGTTGGGTGGTTACCCTATTGCAACACTATGGGTCATTATCAGTGTAGCTGGAAGTGCCAAGTTCCAGTTGGAACATTGTCTTGATGGTCCATCTTCCACATACACAGTTCCTAATTGTTAACCTTAACAGTCAGTGAAAGAAAACAAGAACAATTCATATAATTTACAATTATTTTTTCAGTCCTGGCAATAATTTTGCTATGATTTACTTGTATGTTTCCTTATCCTTCTGATCCCCATTTCCTTTGCAATTATTTTTCCTTCTATGACATGTGTTTCAAACAGTCGCTCATTTGTGTGAAGACCAGTAGTGTATAAGAGAGCTGAAAATCTTATGTCATAATCAAACAGTATGAGTCTGGATATAGAATAAGTTTCTGTAACAGAAAATCCAAAAAAATGCAGAACCTTTAAGAAGGTAAATGTGTATTTCTCTCTCTCCTGAAAATGGCCAATGTGAGAAGTCTTAACAAGGTTACTGGGATTCAAACTGGTGGGTTGACACTATTATCTTTAAATGTGGCTTCTATCTCTGGGTCCAGAAAGATTCCGATTATTTCCTTTTGTTGACCAATGGGAAAAAGAAAAGAAAGAAAGAAGTGACCAACCAAATAATTCTTAAAGACAAGAATGCTGATGTTCCACTGGCAACAATTTAGTTATAAGATGCAGATGGCTTGAAGGGCTGCTGGGTAACAGAGAATATCTGTGGGAGGCCATGCAGGGAGGTTAAATATAAAAGAGAGGAACAGAGAATAGATAATATGGGAAATTATTGATTTCTTCTGCAATAACTGTATCCTAACCAAATACACCAAACTAATATACTACATATATAATATAATTGAATACTATAGGGGACTATTATATGAAATAATTTAATAAAAATCAGGTGAAGTTCTATTGAGAAAATATTGCCCTTTCACTACCATGCATAAAATTTTTCATGGTGCACATTCTCAGAATTCTACTGTATGTGTGAAATAGCCAACACCCATAAATTATGTCAGGGATACTTGTCTAATCCATATTCAATATGTGTCCTAGATTTTTAGTTTTCTGAGCAAATAAGGAAAATTTAGTCAGTTATCTGCATAAATGTTTTTTGAAATTTCAAAAAAAAAGAAATACGCACAATATACTATATATTTCAATATCTCTATGTTCTATTATGCCCTAATAAATCTTTCTAATGTAATAGGTTCATAAAACCCAATTTCTCACTAGTTGAGTTTTCTGTGGTTGAAACCATTTTATTTAAAAATGACAGGCAAATTAAAGGTCTCTCAATGTAAGAACTAGTGAAGTGTTAGTTGTAAGTATACCTTTAGCTAGAATGGGGTAAAGTAGTTCATGACACTTCATCTTAACAATTGCTCATTAATGATGGCAAGGGGACTATGATATTAAAGGAATAAATGCACGAAGGAATAGCTTTCAAGGCAAAAACAAGATGATTTCAAGCAATACCAAGAACGAGCACTCACATCCAGTCTCCTGAGAGAGAAAGCTGGCTATAATCCTTCTTTCCCACCCAGTTTCCCCTCATTTTCTAGCTTCTCAGTAAGTCCTGGTGCACAGCCTCCATAAATATCTTAGATCTACCCCCTGCTCTTCTCGCAGTGTTTCTAGTCCATTTCAATCCAGATTATTGTAAAGCTCCCTCTTCTAGTTTTCCTGTTGCTCATCATGCAATTTTGTAACACAAGCACACTCCTGTCATAGTGCATTCCACAGAAGGGACATCTGTGGGTAACTCACGTTACCCCACCAAAACCAAAAAACAAACCTTTGATGGTCCCATACAATTTTCTTAATAAAATAATACTCTTAGCTCAGTAGAGATGGTTCTTCATCATCCAGCTTTTCCTATAATTTGGTCTCACTTGCTGTAACTTCTAAATATTTTCCCTCCAATAATGAAATGATTTGCTGTTCCCTGGGTGTCCTGTGCTTTCACACAGGAAGGTCTTGAGTCAAATCTCCACCTTCCCTGGCTTTATTCAACTTCAAAATTCAGTTCAGATTTCATTGAAAATTAGTGAAAACAAAGCAACTCTCCTTAGATAACCTTCCACTTCCAGCATCAAGGTTTACAGCTCTTCTTCTGGGCACTGACTGAACCTGGGTCGCGTCTCTATCCAACCCCTTACTGTTGCGTCATGCTGCGTCACGTCACGTCACGCCGTGTCAGGCCACGTCACGGCACGCACCACGTGTGGTCTGCTGTGGTCCGCGCGGTCCTTGAGAACAGACTTTTCCTTTCATCTCCATCATCCTTGCACCTGGAGTGTTTGTAAAAGATAATAGGTATTTTTGAGGGATTTTTCAAGAGAATGAGTTGATATAATAAGGATAGAAAAGTATGGTGATACTTTTAAGCCTTTCAAGCATGTTTCTTAGACTTGGATAGACAGATCTGGTAAACACTCTTGATTAACTGGTGGTATTGAGGAGGTATAGTAGAAAGTTTCACGTCCCAGAAACTCCAGATAAACTGTGTATTCACTTTACAAACCAGCCACCATGTTTACTGCTTCGAATAATTTTTTCTGAAACCAAATTAAAAAGATAGGAAGAATGCTATATTGTTATTCTGTGTTTAAATCAAAGATATTGCATGAGATTGAAACAAAGATGATTCCATTAATACAATTGCCAGAAGATATTATAACTTGAGTTTTGGATCCTTTTAACAGGCTATTAGTGAATCAATTACATGTCAATGATCAAAAATTAATTTTTAAAAATTATTTCTTTTTAATTTACAGATAATAATTGTGTATATGTGGGGTGCAGCATGACGTCTCAATCTCTGTATACTGTGTAGAAAGAGGGCATCAAGTTAATTGACATATCCTTTTTCTCATCCATTTATCTTTTTTTTGTGGTAAGAATGTTAAAAATTCTTTGGTAATTTCTTTCGGTAATTTTGCAATAATATAATACATTGTTTCTAACTACGGTCACCACATTGTGCAATAGACCCCTAAAAAGTTCTCCTCCAATCTAACTGAGAATTTGTGCCCTTTAATCAACATCTTGCTCCTCCTCGTCGCCCCTCTGCCCCCAGACTCTGGTAACCACCTCTCTGCTCTCTGTTTCTGTGAGATGGGGTTTTTCGGATTCCACGTATCAGTGAGATAGTATGTTATTTGTCTTTCAATGCAAATAACTGTAAGGGTTGCCTTTCTTCTCTGTGTTTACATTTGAAAAATAAAAAGGCAAATTAGTAATACATTATGAAGTCATAAAAATTAGAGATTTAGGTCAAGTTCATTTACAAGGAAATTATCACACGTTTTCCATTAAGAAAAGTTATCTCTAAGCACCAAAGTCCTATTTGGAATAATATTTAATACACGCATACTGTTTCACAACTACTCTACAAAAAAATTTATACCCTCCAGAAATGTACTTTAACAAGATTCAGCCACTTTGCACTATTCCTGTCTCTGAGGATTTATTTTTACCTTTTACTCTCTATCCTATCTAGAGTAAAATTTGTTCTTATTAGGGTAAACCAAAGTTATCAGGTTATCTATCAAAGTGAAACTGAATCAACTTCTTTGAGTGAAATTTCTTCTGATTTCACTAGTTTCTTTTTTCTGTTCTGATTATTGGGTAGAATGACTACTTTGTTTTATTCCTGGAATATATGTGAATCATCAGGCGTTTAGGACAAAGCTCATTGTTCTGAAAGCATTTTGCTATAGTTGGCGATCAGTTTTCCTTTTGTTGCTGTCCTTTTCCTTAAGTAACAAATACTGAACAGATCCTAGTCATAGAGCCTTTTTTCCCTAAAGAGAATTTCTATGGATTCAGAAATCAGTCATTTCCAAATTGTACTGCTTTTAACTCCTGTTTTTAAAAAAGGAAATGGAATTCCTAAAATAACAGTATATGCAAAAAAAAAAAAATTCTATTTCGTAGACAAAGGAAACTCATGGGTTGAATCACTTCTTTCCTCTGAATTCTTTAAAAACTTCCTCTCTATGTCACTTTCAATTTGAAATAAACATTTACAATAGATATTGAAATGGTTCTTTGATGTTCTTGAAAACAACCTCCCACCTATTTTCCTCTTCCTCTTTCCTTCCACTTCCTCCTTTATCAGGTCTTCTGTATTCAAATATCTGATTCAAACTTGAAAAATTAATTTAAAAAACTTTACTGAATCTTCATTTATTTCTTTCTTCACATGAAGGCCGTATTATATAAAGTAGCATTAATCCCACTAATTCAGAAAAATCCCAGCTCACCATTGGAATGAAACTAGCTTTTATTCTTAAAAAGATGGTATTGATTCAGACTTATGGACAGTTGAAAGAAAATAACTGTTTAAATTTTCCTCAGAGAGCTTCTGTGTGACTATACTTTTCATGGTTCAGAGTCACGTTGGTTTTAGAAACCTCATACTGATTCAATTAATTCTCTTTTAAAAATCTTACTGTATGATGAAAGCATTTCTTCCTGATTTTAACCCATGAGGTAACAGAGTATTTTGATTAACTCATTTCCATTTAAAACAAAGCCAAAATGATTAAATACATTTTTCATTCATAATCGATGAATCTAAACATGGCGTAACACTGAAGAATTGGATATGTTATTTAATATCAAGACACTTGATGTGAACAAGACACTGTTATGGAAACACCATTTTGGAAATCAGCAAGCTCAGTGCAAATGCCAGTTACCAGTATCAGTCTCAACATTTAACCTGTGAGTGAACGCACCCCTTCAAACTCCATTTTTGTGCCCACCTTTTAATGTAATCTTTCATGTGTTATTTGGCATCACATAGCTGAATAAAAATCGAAAAAGTGAAATTGTAACTCACATTTTCCAGAATCTCTATAATCAGTGTGGTCCCCTTTAAGCAAACCCCATCATGGGTATTTGTCTTCTTTATTTGTTAATGTAACGTCTTCATCTTCTGTTGAAATTTTACCCAGCTATGTGTAGGAGTTGACAGGAATATCTCCCAACAGCTACAGATGATTTTGTTAAGTTCTGCTTGGTTAGCATTGTCCTGTGGACTTAAGTTCTCATGAAGTCACTGGGGCGTGTCCTCTCATTGATGCTAACTGGTGAATAACATTTCATATTTATAAAATGCAAGCTGTGCATAGAAATCAATACGTAGACATATATAAATACATAGACATATATGTATACATACATATTTTGTTTGCTTGTTTATTAACGCATTTGTAACTTGTTTAGTAATATAGAATGTCTCTGTGGTCCCCAACCACTGGGTGCAGACCAGTCCTGGTTGGTGGCAGGTCAGGAACAGGCTGCACAGCAGGAGGTGGACTGCAGCGAGTGAAGCTTCATCTGTATGTATGGCTGCTCCCTGTTGCTCACTTCACTGCCTGAGCTCCTCCTCCTGTTAGAGCAGTGGCAGCATTAGATTCTTAGAGGAGGACAGACCCGACCATAAACTTCACATACAAGGGATCTAGGCTGTGTGTTCCTTATGAGAATCTAATGCCTGATGATCTGAGGTGGAGCTGAGGCCATGACGGGGAACACTGGGGAACAGCTGCAAATACAGATTATCACCCACAGAGGGTTTGACTACACAAGGATCATCATAAATCATGTTATGCTTACAGGCTCATATCAAAACCCTATCAGTGAGTGGCAGGTGACAAATAAGCTGCTTCTGCATTATGGTGAGTTGTATAATTATTTCATTGTATATTACAAGGTGATAAGAATAGAAATAAAGTACACGATAAATATAACACACTTGAATTATCCCCAAACCACCCCCTGGACCCCAATCCATGGAAAAATTGTCTTTCATGAAACTGGTCCATGGTGCCAAAAAGGTTGAGGACTGCTGTTCCATGTATTTAGATGCATATTTACCTTATAGATGCTGTCTGGTTTTTTAATTGCATATTATTCAAGAACATGGCTATCCCATAGCTTGTTTATTCGGTCTTGTTATTAATAGATATTTGATTGTTCCCACAGTTTTGTTATTATAAATACTGCTCTAATGAACATCATTGTTCTATACTTGATTAAGTTCTACAAATAAAATAAACTTATACAAGTGACATGATTGGGTTAGTACATATTCACAATTTATGTTTTACTATACATTGTTAAATTTCCTAAATAAAAGGGAATAAGAGTTTGCTTTTCTGCATCGCCACCAACTAAAACTCTGTCCATCTGTCTACTCTTTCTAGCTCTCTTATTGATGTATCTGTCTCACTACTATTAAAGTGAATCTCTTTGTCTGTCTCTCTCTCTGTTTTTTTCCCCCTGAGACAAAGTCTCACTCTGTTGCACAGGCTAGAGTGCCACAGCATCAACCTAGCTCATAGCAACCTCAAACTCCTGGGCCTAAGTGATCCTCCTGCCTCAGCCTCCCAAGTAGCTGGGACTACAGGCGCCCACCACAAAGCCCAGCTAGTTTTTCTATTTTTAATAGAGAGAAGGGTCTCTCTCTTGCTGAAGCTGGTCTCTAACCCCAGAGCTCAAGGGATCCTTCTGCCTTCGCCTGCAACAGCACCAGGATTACAGGGGGAACCGCTTACCAAGCCTGAAGCAAATCTTTTGACAACTGTTAAAAATGAACAAAAACAACTATTTGTTGCCCTTCAGCCACTAGTATTTAGTTTTTCTGCATATAAAAGAAATTAATTTACTTTTGCAAATCATTACAGCGTTTGGCTCATTATTCTGCAACTGTTTAACTTTAACTATGTTCTGGTTTACTAAAAAACAAAATATTCACCTCCTTGCTCTTCCAAATTGTAGAGACTAAAGGTGTGTGTTCTGCTTTGCTCCTACTTCATAAGCAATTGGGCCTCTGAGGCAGAGGTGATCACAGGGTCAGTGGAATTTTCCCTCATGTGTGTCTGTTTATCACTGGAGCAAGCTAAGTTCCTATTATGTACAAAGCTTGAATAATTCGGAATTTTGCTATGGTTCTGAACTAGGGGTGCTATGAATTGTTCAGTACTAAAGATTACGTTGATGATCAACTTAACAGGCTTGTCGTTTCATCATTCCTAACACTTTTCAAAACTTAGACAAATCCTTCTCCATTCCTAAAGATGAACACCCTCATTACAGCATGTTGTTTGACCTTACTCTGAGTTTCAGACTCCAAAAACAACCTACTCTATTCTCTTCTTACTCATCTACTTTGCTCATTTTGATGACTAAATCTTTTTAGGAAACTTCATTATTCCTAGCAGACGAATAACTATCTAGATATCTTCATACTAGAATTATGCAAACTTTGTTCATCAAACTAATTGAATAGAGATAGTAAATATCTTAGTTGTTGGTAAATTCTTTCTAAGAGGGCAAGGATGACACATTCCTTGATTTTAAACACTTATACCTTCAGTTTCTTTATCGTAAATTTCACTCCATGTACTTGATTAAGGAAGTCCATGCAACTTCCCAGGGCACCATCACTGTACCAATGGCTGTAGAGGTACCCTGTTTCCCCGAAAATAAGACATCCTCCGAAAATAAGACCCACTTACAGGAAAGATAAGACGTCCCCTGAAAATAAGACCTAGTGCATCTTTGAGAGCATACCTTAAAATAAGACACTGTCTTATTTTCGGGGAAACAGGGTAGTTTGGTGCTGGAGTCCTGAACTGGTGTCATCACTCAATCTTCTTTTTTCCTCTTGCTCTGCCTTCCTCCATCCCAACACCCCTCTCTCTGTATCCTTTGACTTTTCCTCCTCTCTACTCCCCTATTTCTCACCTTTAAAATGTGCTCATTGAGTGCTTGCTATGCCCAAGGTTTTTGCTGTTTTACAAGGATTTGGGAACTGATGGTTGGAGACAGCAATTAAAGATTCATACTCGTCTTAAGTTGCAATGCCTGGATTTGAATTGAGTTCCATCACTTAGCAACTGTGCTACTCAAAGAGTGTGGACTAACAGTCACACTGTATAGGTAAGCGCTGAGCTTTCAGGCACTCACAGGGAAAGTGGGGTTTCTTCTTGTTGTTGGGCACATTAAATAAGGCCCTGCAGGCACCTCGTTTAGCACCTGGTCTGACTGCTAACAGGCAGTCAATAAATGGTAGTTGATTATCTCATTGTGGAGCTCCTTCCCTCAGGTAGCACAAACTCAGAAAAATTAAAAAGTAATGGGATGTCATTGCAATGGACTAAAACTCACAGGAGGAGGACGTGGAATTATATACAAAGTGCACCCCAGACAGACTTAGAGAGAAAGGCTGCCTTCCTGGGAGCTTTCCTGGGGTCCTGAAAGGTTAGTAGGGTCTGCTGGTATAGAAGGGATTGGAGGGAGGACAGGAGTAGAAATCTTAGCTGAGACAAAGCTGCGGCACCTTTGCCAGAGTCTACAAGTCACCTGGATGTGCTGGAGTCTGGAGGACAAAAGGAGGAGCCATGGTCTTATTAAGCCCTCCAGGACAGATTGCCCTAAAACCTTGTATGTTTTACTAAAAAGCTTGAGGAACATCAAAAATGTTTAGGTAGAGGACTTAATGTCTGAATTTTTTCTATTAAAAAGCTTTGTGGGTAGAGAGAGGAACAAGATTGGAGGTGGAGAAAAATCAAATAAATTCAAGGGATATTGAAGGGCTAGGATGGCAGGGAATGGTAATTGGTTGGATGAGGAGTAGTTTTCCATTCTTTGCCTTGGGCCAAGAAATCAGAGGATGAGATTTAAGAAGGAAAATAATGATTTTTTAAAATTTGTTGTTTTAGTTGTATGTCAGAGCTCAAAATAGGTAAGAATTCTGTGATCTCAGCATCTCTTCTTAGCAAAGTATCTCAAGAATGAAAGAAAAAGTATCCAATGTACTCAGCCCTACTATGAAACCAATTTATAGTCTTCGTATGAAAGCTATAATCCAGTTATAGCCCCCCCAAAAAAGGGAAAAGGGGAGACGGAAGGGAGGGGAGGGAGGAGAATGGGTGGAAGGATGGTAATTGGTGGGCTCTTAGATGCATCTTACAAGGGTACATGTTAAATTTACTGAGTGTAGAATATAAATGTCTTAACACAATAACTAAGAAAATGCAGTGAAGTTTATGTTAACCAGTTTGATGAAAATATTTCAAATTGTATATAAAACCAGCACATTGTACCCCATGATTGCATTAATGTACACAGCTATGATTTAATAAAAAAAATAAAAGTCTATAATCTGAGGAAAAAAAAAAAACAAAACTTAATACCACTAGTCTGTGAAGCTCTATTTATATTTTCAAACTAGAAGTAGAATATTATCTCTAAAACTGAGTCCTCTTTATTCCCATCTTGGGGTTTTGCTCTAGCTCTCTCTTCAAAGGCCATCACTCTTGTGGACTTGATGAACATCTTCTCGTGCAACATTGCCAATATATTGATCACACACATGTGCACATATATAGAATCTATAGTAGTACTTCAAAAATTATATTTATGTTAGTGTTAAATTACAGCTTTTTTTTTCATTCATCATTTTTGAGATTTATTTACATAGTATAGTTGTAGATCTAATTCATTGTGAATGTCCTATTGTTTTCTGTTATATGAATAAAGAGCTCTGTATTTTTACTTTACCTCTTTGACTATTATACATATTTTCTTCTTATTTTGTAATTTACATTAAAATGCCTAACACATCTAACAAAGCCGGAAGGTGGTGCTAACATTCCTCCTAACAGTAGAAGGAGCAAACGCCGTCATCACGTTATCTCTTCTCTCTCTTCCATGTTTTCGTTTATTGGAATTTTGGCTCAATGTTTTTTAAGCCGCATCATTTTTATCACTATTAGCCGTCATCAGTCAGTGTTTCTCACATCTTATTCCTATTCTCTAGATCTATCCCTTGTTGATGAAGTGTTTCTCTATTCATTTTTAAATTCAAAGTTATAGTTTTCCATATTTGTAACATCTCTGTGATTGAGATGCACCTTAGACTTGACAGCATATCAAAGTTTTATGATAGCATTTTTTATTGGTACATCATACGACTTGTGACATCTTCTATGCAGCAAAGTACGGCTGTTCACTTAGTAAGAGTCTACGAGCAGAACAACTCTCAGATGTTGTACACATAAAATAGCATTATTTCACCTTCACTCATTAATTCTGAGCATGGAAGTTTAATTTGACAATCATTTCCTCCTAGCACTTAACACTATTCCTTTCATTTCTGGTGTCTATTGATGCTGTCGTTTAATTGTCATTTCTTTGGAAGTAATTTATCTATTCTTTTTCATAGCTTTTAAGATTGTTAAGACATGTATGGTTCTGGATTTATCCATAGCATTTTTTTTTATTTTTAAGTTTCTGGATCCTGGAGACTGTCCTGAGAAAGTACCAGATAAAAATCAAAGTTTTCAAAAGTACAGCAGTTCTGAAGGTGATGATGTGTGGACTTAATTATGGTAACGTGGCTGAACTATTGCCGGGTAGTTAAGGGATTTGATCTTCAGGAGGTTAGCAAAAAAAAGAGAAATTGGTGAACAGGCTGTGATTGTCCAGATGAAGTCAGAAATTACCTGGATGATGGCACAGGTGTGCTAAGGATAAATGCAGATATAGGTTGAAATGTTCAACGCATGAAGAGAAAAGTTTGAGAAGCTTGTAAAATCAGAGACAAAATAAAGACAGAAAAAAGTGATATAACTCCCTGGCTGCTTGGCAGGCTGAGGCAAGAGAATCGCCTGAGCCCAGGAGCTGGAGGTTGCTGTGAGCTGTGATGCCACAGCACTCTACCGAGGGGAACAAAGTGAGACTCTGTCTCAAAAAAAAAAAAAGTGATGTAAGTGATAAAACTCTTTGACATAGGCCTCTAAGGGAGAAGGTTTCTGTTGAGAAGGAGGAGCAATGACCTCACACGGCACAGAGGGGGCTATGAGGGTTTGATCTACGCACTAACCTACAAATTTATAGAAAGAATTCCTTAGATGAAACATTTCTTATCAAGATTTTCCTGTCCAAAATATAACTTTTTCTGATTGTACATAATTAAAGCTTCGACTGGTATCTAATTATTCCTAATATTTCCTATGTCTTTAAGTTATCTCTAAAATTGACATGGTTATAGCAGTTAATTTTAATTAGAAAGATTCTACTGGAATAAAGAATTTAGGATATTTCACATTTCATAAGATTTTCATTTTTGTACTTTTAGAAAATTCATATTTTTAATGTTTCTGTTTGGTTTAAGCTAGTCCACTTTAAGCAGGTATTACTTTAATGATCTACTCTGAGATGGATGGCCATGTAGAATACAATAATTTAATTTTCATTTTTATGTATTGCTTTGGGCACATTTACATCAACAATGGGGATCACTGTTCTAAAAAGAGGGATGGCAAAGCAAAACTTATTAATATTGTTGTGTTTCTAAATTTTCTTGTGCCTTTGGCTGTCAGGTTTATATCTATTCATATTGGGGAGAAATACTGCCTCACTGGAAAGAAAATTCTACCCATGACTCCATTCATTCCAAAGTTGCTGGTGACTGAAGGGGTGCAAGCTTGTGCACTGCACGTGCATTTTCTAACAGGAATGTTCCTTTTATTACTGGTGACCAAAATTCTGTTGAGTGCCATTTCCAGAATAAATCACTTTCACCTACTTTGAAAATCTGTTGAAGCTTGATGATCTCAACTCAAATATAAAACTCCTGGCCTGGAAACTCAACTTGGAGCTCATATTCTACAGCACATACAAATTCTAGCTGCATCCTAAGTATATATGGCACATTCACCAGGCCTAGTCGCTGTATTTTTGGACCCACTCCTTCTTATTCCCTGAATTAATATTAAGCTAAGAGTATCAAAAAGGTTGTTTTTTAAAATATCTATATAATCTTTTGATTTCTTTTTATTTTACATCATGCTTCTTACTCTCCCATCAGTTATATTCAGTCATAAGACACAACACTTTATTTTTGTCCTTTACACTCTTATCTTCTCTTTAGCAATGTATTCTGTAAGGATTTATAATTTTCTATCCACTCCCAGCTAAACATATTTCTGCATTTTCCCCATTAATCCTATTTCCTGCAGAGCCTTTTGCCAGCACTTTTGACCTATTTCTGTGCACATCCTGAACATACAGAATAAATCACAAGTCAAAAATAAGCACCAACAGAAAATACAATCTAGATTACAGAAAAAAATGAATAATGGATGAGATTACATGTCCCTACATGAAAGCCAATGCCATTTGTTGGAATTTGGTGGAGTAGGTACTTTTGGACTGGATCACAGTTTGGAAGTTTGAGGATCTTTATAGTTTTAGATGTGTCATCAAAATACAACTGGATACATAGACAAAAATTTCAACCTTTTACTTTTGGCTACACAATGCAAATTAGGTGCATCAAAGAAGCTCTGTGTCTAATACCTCTCTTCTCGGCTTGTTGCTGCTGTTGTGTTGCAACTATTAGTGATTTTGTGTGTGTGTGTGTGTGTGTGTACAAGAATTTCCCTGCAAGTCATTACCCTCAACTCTAAAAATTGATAGATATTATATTGTTTCTCAGAATTAAAAGAATGATACAACTTTAATGTTGCAAAATATTTGCAAAAATAAAACCCCCAAACCAAAAATACAATCCTGGGATAAAGTTATTGAAATATTGATGTATAAATTTGACAATCAGAAGGATATTTTAAAACTGTTTTTCACTATTTTATTACCCTTAAAAATAATATCAAATGTTTCCTCTGTCATTAACTTTTCTTTTAAACTATTTGCTATATACCATGAATACCACATATGATGGGTCATATGTATTTCTTCCCCCCGCCCCCATCAAGAAATTCCAGTGCCATGAAATACAATTGAAGACTCCTAGTAAGGTAAGTTATATAAAACTTCATTTCCAGTTTCCTTTATATGTATATAACCCCCACAAAACTTAGCACAAATTATTTAGTACTATCCCCCATTTTTTTCATGATTATGGTACACTTACATTCTTTATAATACAATGATGAAATAAAACCCTCAACTTTGTTCACATGAAATGTGTCTTTAATTATCTTTGTAAACTTCATGTTAGTGTTGAAACATTAAATGTTCCAAAGACATTTTAAGGTTGGAGATGGCAATCTTAAATAGTTAACTTTTAGTGAGACTTTGACATTCATTTCTTTCAGTAAACTTTAAATAATCTCATCCAAATAATTAAAAGCACTGCTGTCATTAATCATGGGGTAATGGTTTTTGAAAGGCCGTCCATTTTTTTTTTTTTCTGGTAAGTGAGCTTTCCATGATAGGAAGTAAATACTATGATAGCTGAGTGTGGCAGCCGAGGGCGTGTGCCGCTCAGGATAACGCTAAAGAGAGAACCTGCTGCCAGAACTTTGTGATGGTCTCCAGCCACCATTCCCTTGGGCCCACCAAAGCATTCATGGAGGCCTTGTTCTAACTGAGCTTCTGTTAGTCAATGACACAGCATGGGAGGGAAGCTAGAGTCTAGCATTTCGTGCCAGTACAACACCAATGGTCAACTTTTGCTCTGGGGTTCTCCATTGGCCTGACCAAGACGATCCTAGAGCTGAACAGTAGTCCGAGGTTCTTGTTATTTAAGCTTCTTCTTTCTTCCCTCTCTTCTTCCCTAAGTGTTAGACCCGCCTCCTCTTGTGAAAGCCTCTCTAGCCTTCTGCTCTCTCTCCGGTGTATCTTTCACAGGACTTTCCCCAGTAAGTTACTTCCACTTATTCTTAGTGTGTGTTCTAGAAGACCTGCACTGATATCATTTGGATAGACCTGCATGTTTGATCACAATCACAGTACTCTACTTCTGGAAGTGTATGGTCGATGCTATTTAACACATTGCATTTGTTATTCTGCACTCCTTCACAAACAACTGTCTCTACATGCATAAAGCAAACATTAAGGAAAAATTAGTATGATTCAAAGAATGACAAAAGTTAACTTTATCTCATCAATAAAGCCCACTCCAATAGTCAATGAGAAATTCCTTCCAATTGCTAAAAAAAGTTGTAAACAGATGTTCCTTATATTGTAACTTAAAAACTATCAACTTCAGGCTGCTGGATAATGAACAGGAAACATGTTCCAGGCCTGAGGGCTCAGCATCAAGAATTTCTGGTCACCACCCCCACTGCCAAACCCTAAGAAGATACGTTAGGAAATCCCATTTACTATACCCCCAATTCCAAAGTTCTGTGGTCAAGGAACTCCCACTTCCTGTTGACAATATGAGGAGGCTGCATGTTTGGCAACTTAAAATGAGTCTGTCTGCAGCCGGATTACTACTGTTACAGTGCCCGGGGAAGCTAACAATAACTTCAAATGCCTTTCCCATTAAGACACATTTTAAAATACACAAAAGTCCACCAAGAATAGTTTTATTCATATAAATATTTCATTTATTACATTTTTTAAAAAAGAATCTGCATACAATAGACAGATATAAGGAATTGGAAGCAGGAGAAAGATGAACTGTTCACAGTAACTCTTAGTTCAAAGAGAAGGACAAACCAAGGGAAGCTGAACAGGCACAGTGCTTCAAAGTCCGTTTTAAAATCAGCGGTAGAGCAGCAGCAAAAACAGTATCTGGAGAACAAAAGGCAAGCTGGCTTGCACTTGAGACTTTCTCTTCCATTTTAGCGAAGTCTAAATAGTCTCTGTTGAAGCACCTGCCATATTCAGCCTGGATCCTTGTTTCTCACTAAACTTCAGCTCATAACAGAAGCAACCTCATTCCCTCAGTTGTGAAGCTATTGCCCTGTCCCTCCTAATCATGTCATCACCTCTATAAATTTTGGCATAGGATATTTTAGGAAAGGCTCAGAGTGATATTCTCCACTTTGCCTCCATGGACCATGTACATTCTTTAGAATACAGTACACTATAAATATTTATTATGCATTTGTCACTGGAGACCGTTATATCATTAATAACAGGTATCTATATTCTTTTCATTGTGGGTTCTTAATGCCAAGCCTAATACTGGATTGACACTTAATAAATATTTGTGCAATTCGAGTCATCAAATTTTCACTTTTGAACCAGATTCAAGGGTGTCCAACCTTTTGGCTTCTCTGCCCTACATTGGAAGAAGAAGAGTTGTCTTTGGCTGTACATTATGTATACAACACTAACAAAAGTTGATGAGCCAAAAAAAAAAAGTTCATGCATAATGTTCATGATATTTGCCACCACAGATAACCAAAAAAGTTCTCATATAATTCACGTTCAGCCTGCGGCCCCCAGCTTGGACACTTCTGGAAGCTTTCTTACCGCAAAATGTATTTTCAATAAGTAAATATTTTCTAAATAAATTTTGTCCTAATCGTGCTTTGAGATTTGATCTACTGTATTAACTCACTTATTGATTATAGGAATGGAGGCTTACAGGTGCTTTAGTGAGGGTGCCCTTGTGAGTACCTCAGCAAGTATAAAGGCAGCGTTCTGAAGGTGCATGAGCTCACATCAGGTAGGTGGTATATGCCCAAAACAAGTAAGTGATGAGTAATTCTTTAGATAAGCTTTGAGAAAGAGTTGTTCAATACGTACCTTTCACCTGTCTTATGCCCTCAAAGTGGATTCTTATTCATTTTTTCATTCCAAAATTTCTCAAGGAAAATATTTCAAATTAAAAGTTACATTACTTTGTAGAAGAAATCATCTTTTTATCATATGGTTAATATCTGTGAAGTCCCAAAGTATGGACAAAGGAACCTCAGATATCTGGAAAAGTAACTTACTTTGAAAATTTTTGTACTATGGTGCTTTAAATGTTCCAAGATGAGAAATTATGAGAAAGCTCCCTCTTTTAATGATTATATTAAAATCTTATAGCTGTCACCATGGAACAAAAGAACTCTTTAAATAATGTTTCTGAAGAAATCAGTGCCTAAGTTTGATGTTCACTTTCTTGCAGGAATAATATCTTTTGCTAAGTTACAAATCACTTTCAGAAGAGGATATGCTGTTTTAAAAATCTGAATTTATTAAATATTTTGTTTCAATTTCTATGTCAAGTTATTGCATGGAAATAACAATTTTAATAATAACCACAATTATCATGCTTTGAGTGTTCTGGGTATATCTAATTTATAAATCATATATGTTTATGAATTTATATTTTATAAACCTCCTGATAAATCTATAAGGTCAATATTTTTATTCCTATCTGAAAGTTGGAAAACTGAGATTCACATATGTAAATGACTTGAGTATCTCTTAAGTAGTACATACCTAAATTGAGATTTATTTTATTTATAGTAGTACTTCTATAAGTTGACCAACAACTGGTCAACATATGAAGGTTGTCAATATAAGGAACCAGGCCTGCTGTACTGATATGTACATGTGGTGCATGTCCAGTCTATGAAAATTAATCAACTTAAGGAGGTGATCAGTGTGGGAAAGTAGTCAGCTATGGAGGTTCTACTGTTTTCATAATTTTCACAAGTGAATACCCTCACCCATTTGCTTAATAATTTGTGGTTTTAGTGTGTAATGTATAGACTGTGGACAGAAGAGCTTGAATTTCAACCAATAGGAATTGGACATTGAGTAATTTGAATTTTAGAGAAACGTTAATTGTTCAAAGACCAAATATTAGCTTTTGAAAAACAAGAGCAACCTAATACAATCTATATTTACTATTACTGTTTGTGAAGCATATGCCGATTACCATAGACAAACTAATTTTTTTATTTCCTTTTTGTTCATTACATTTTTATCAATTGTTCTTGATAGCTTTGTTAAAACTATATGGCAACTCTAGTTATTCGAATGGAAATATGAAACATTAGACAGGAGAAAACATGGAATGCAGTGTAAACAAGATCTTTTAGGAGCATGGTCACAAAACAATGAATTGGCCCAAAATATAAACAAGGAAAGGTTCATTTAAAAAAATCTGATAAATAATGAATGTGATAGATAATTAAAATGTATTTGTCTCATGCCAGTGAGCATGAATCAGTTAAATATTAATATTATGAGATGTCCATAGTAAAGGTTTTTAATTGTTAAATATGGCTTATGCCTTTTAAACATTTTTAATTGATTCATATTAGGCATGAAACAAACAAATCCCCCCAAATAGAAGAAAATGTAGGAAAGACTCTTCTAGACATAGACCTAGGCAAAGAATTTAGGACTAAGTCCACAAAGGCAAATATAGCAACAAAATAAATAAATAAATAAATAAAGGCTAAATTAAGTTAAAAGTTACTGCATAGCAAAGAAAATAATCAAGTGTAATCAGGCAACCTATAGAATAGGAGAGAATATTTGCTCGCGAATCCACAAAGAATTTAAACAAATCAGTATAAGAAAACAACTCCATCAAAAAGTGGGCAATAGACATGAACGGAATTTTTTCAAAAGACAGACAAATGGCTAACAAACATGAAAAAAATGTTCAACATCACTAATCATCAGGGAAATGCATAGTAAAACCACAGTTAGCGACCACCTCACTGCTGTCAGAATGAGTAAAAGTCAAAAAACAGAAGATGCTGGTATGAATTGAGAGGAAAATAAAAGCCAATACCCTGCTCATACAGTATCAGCAGAACTGCAAACTAGTATAACCACTATGGAAAACAGTACAGAGAATCCCCAAAGAACTAAAAGTAGACCTACCAATCAATTCAGCAGTCCCACTACTGAATATCTAACTGAAGAAAAAGAAATCATTTTATCAAAAAGTTACCTGCACACAAATGTTTCTTGCAGCACAATTTACAATTGAAAAAATATGGGATCAATTCATGTGTGGTTAAAGAAAACATGATGTGTGTGCCATACACACACACACACACACACACACACACACACACCATGGAGTACTACTCAGCCATAAAAAGGAATGAAATATCTTTTGTAGCAACTTGGTGGAATTGGAGTCTACTAAGGTAAGTGAAGTATCTCATGAATGGAAAAACAAACACCATACATTCTCAGTGGTAACTCATGAATACACACGGTCATAGAGACATAAAGGATATTGGAAACTAAAAATGGGGGAGGATGGAAAGGAGTGAAGGATAAAAACATACCTATGGGGTATAATCAACACTGTCTAGGTGGCAGGCACACTGAAACCCCAGCTCAGCATTATACAGTGCATCTATGTAACAAAACATTTGAACCCTACCTTAATATTTTGAAATTAAAAAATAATGAGGGCGGCGCCTGTGGCTCAGTGAGTAGGGCGCCGGCCCCATATGCCGAGGGTGGCAGGTTCAAACCCAGCCCTGGCCAAACTGCAACAACAACAAAAAAAAAAATAGCCGGGCGCTGTGGCGGGCGCCTGTAGTCCCAGCTACTCGGGAGGCTGAGACAAGAGAATCACGTAAGCCCAAGAGTTAGAGGTTGCTGTGAGCTGTGTGACGCCACGGCACTCTACCCGAGGGCGGTACAGTGAGACTCTGTCTCTACAAAAAAAGAAAAAAATAATGAAATAATTTTTTTAAAAAACTGAAATTTTAAATTCATTCATTATTATTATTATTATTACTGTTAAGTTTAGCCATCTATGATTCAGTTTCTGCTCCAACCCCAATTTGGAAGTGCCCTTTTCTGCCAAAAGTAGTGGTTCACAAACATGTTTCATCACTATAATTTAGACAGAACCCAGAGAAGGCTGACCAAATCCCAAAGAGTCCAGCTACAGAGGGCAAACATGATTTAATTGGGAGAAAAAATAATCTCCTCAGCAATATATTTGATTTGAAGAAGCCTTTGAACAGCATTGAAATAGACACTGAACATGCTCTGTAAAGAGAGTGTGTGCCCCGAGACCAGTTACCAATCCTGGGGATAGGAGCTCTGTAAACACACAACTAAATGAGCATAACTGCCACACCCCCTGTGTCTTCACAACTTCCCATTTCATGCTCCAAAACAAAAACATCTTGACAGTGACTACTCAAGAAGGGTAACTCAACCCTGTGGGTTTCCTCTATTCTGAAAATGTATGCCAAGAGTTTGATGCCCAGAGAGATTTGGTCACGTCTCCTTTCTCACCAAGATACTTGCCAAATATATGCAGTTAAAGCATGAAGAAATCCATAAGGCATTATTAAGTCACTCATTTCTTATACGTAAAACTTCTGCTGCTTCTTATTGTTAGTTTGTTTCAGAAACTTCGTGGGAACGGGAAGAAATGGAGCTGAGTGCATTTGCATGGCGTAAGACACTATTTAAAGAAAGAGAGACAAACATGAAACTGAAATTTTCATAACAAAGAAAAAGATAAAAGAAAATAGTTACCCTTTGTTTAGTCTCTGTTAGAGAACAAATACTCATAATTAAACTGTAACTGGAATCAAAATGTAGTTTGGGATAAACAACCTAACTGGCCTCCAAGATAAATTACAGTACTCATTTCCCTAGTGCTGGTTTGTTCTCTCCAGTTTCACCAGAAAGCAGGACTGTGGGGGTTCTGTACTTGTGTGTCATCACTAAGCAGGTTCTCCTATGCCAACAAGCTTAGCAACTTGTTTGAGTCTGGCCACTTGCTCACCATCTGGAACTACTTCATCATCTCATTACCAAAAAAAAAAAAAAAAAAAAAGAGAGAGAAAAAAAGAAAGAATGAAAGAAAGGAAAAAATAAAAGGATGAACAATGCCGTTATGTTGCCTTTATTTGCAGAGTTTGCAGGGCTGGGGAGGTACCATGCCAGCCACAATTTATCTGACATTGGGTTCAGTCACAGACTCACTCCCTAAAGATACATGACTTCTGAATCCCCAATGTCATTACTCCAGATATCCAAGAGAAAAATGTAGTTTTAATTTTTAAAGTTTCACTCTTTTGTGCATGTTAACCTGTATTCCTCAATTTGCTTTGATTCTGATGATGATATGTTCAATTTGTGAGTAAATTTGACCAAGGGAATTTTTTCTAAAGAAGGAACAGCTTACATGGGACCTGCTTTGACTCATAGCTTGCTGTGTGTTGGGGTGGAGCATGGGAGGGGTGGGGGCGGGATTAGGAGAGAAGGGACAATGTGTCTGTAGCAAGACTCAGCTCCATTTTAATCAGGGATATATCACTTTCATCAGAACGTCTGCCCATGCTCCAGCAGAAATGCCATTTAGTCATTTCCTAGGACAGACCAACATGAAGAAATTAATGAGACTCTTATATTAAAGATCCATTTGCTTAAAATTTGTGGGAAACATATCTATTTGTGATTTTATGAAATTCAAAGGTTTCAGTATACTTTCAACATTCTGAGCTATTAACTAACATTGAATACTTTAATGCAGAAAAAGACCTCACAGAGGATACAGTGTGTTCAGTGCAAAGAAACTTCCAGGCTTTATATTTGAAAATTATTGACCTTAACTCTTCTGACAGATTTTATGATTGTTTCATTTTCTTACAGTTTCACAGAAAAGAAGAGAACTTCTTTCTTGTTCACTCCCACAGGGTAGGGGTCAGTAATTAAGGCCCACATGCCAGGCAAGGCCCAAGGACTTACTTTCATTGGCATGCGTGCTAGTAGCCTTCTTGTCAGAGAATAATCACCAGCTGCATTTTGCAACATGTGAGAATGTGTGGGTGGAATAACCACTTCCCCACTTATCTCCTGCTAGTCTCAATATCACTGGGCCCCACCTGGCTCACAGAAGAACAGGTGCTACCAGCTAGGCTCACTGCTTGTTTAAAGGATGTTAACCTTAGCTGGGTCCATAGTCCAGTACTTGGTTGATGGGAGGCGGGAATAAAAAGGATTATAAAGTAAGCAAAATAAAATCAGTATTTACTGAGCACAGCATGCCTGCTAAAACAGTCTTTATAATCCACAGAGAGGTTAAAGAACTTTTCCAGAATGACAGAGTCATAACTGGTTGGAATGGCTTGAACCTATGGCTTCTAACTCCAAAGTCTGTTAGAATTTCACTAGATCTGGTTCTATGTCTTCATGGAAGAAAATGATTATTATTCTTTAGAATAAATCTCTGAAATTGTTACCTTCAGAAAGCACAGCTCCCAAGGTTGAAATTAGTCAGGAAGAAAATATTTTATGACATTCCGGGTATCTGTGAGTTAAAAAATTACCCTCTCCCACATGGGACTTCTTGGATCTTTGCATATATTAGGGTGCATTGTGAATCTGCTAGCCAAGCGTCTGTTAATACCTTCTTAAATCTGTGTTCCACTGAACAGCATGGTCAAATGCTTTGAAATATTGAGGAAGCCCATCACACTTATCAAGGGCAGAGAATAGCTTCCTACACTTTGATAATAATTATAAATGATCTTAAATTATTAGGTTATGAAATGAAAAAATGAGAATAAAGGAAGAGAGTTTATGCAATATAAAGCTTATTAATTGATTTTGAGCTGACCCGTTTGTTTGATACTTGGATGTGACATCTTTAGATTATTTTCTTGACAAAATTTTAATTGGCAAAATGTTCTCATGGCAACAAAACCAAGCACAATTCCAAACAAAGAGTGAATGTTTAAGGGCTAACGAAAGCTTTCTGTGAATACTGTTCCACTCATTGAAAACTGTTGATTTATTCTTGAAAGACAGGTCTTAATACTGACCAGGGCCACACATAATAGTAAATGTAGAGAAAAAGTTTGACTAGCCTTCGAGGGCGTCACTGAAAGGAGAAACAAACTCCCTACAACAATTATTACAAGCTCCTTTGAGGGGGATGGTACCAGGCAAGGCTCCCACTTGACCTCAACTTGGCTGCCTGTGTTGTACGGCCAGTTCAGTACTCGCACCCTGCTAACCAGTCTGCTGAGGATTCAGTGAAATTCAAAATTTACTGTGAGTTTTGTATTTGAGGGCAAAAGTGCTCCTCGTTTCCAGGGTTCTTGGTCACTAACTATTTTTGTACAAAGTTTGGTGAGACAGCTTTCATTTTTTGGCCATTTTATACCCTACCCCTGAAAGGCAGATGTGCCCCTTCATCTGCCTCTGGGACATGGGCGTGGATGAGATGTGGATGTTATACTTGGTAGCTCGCCAAGTATGGTCCCTGGCAATCTTTATTCCTGAACAATGGGTCCCACTCCTGTTTTCTTACAACTTACTTTCCTCTGTTCCCTCATAAATTTGATCTTTTAGACCACCAGTACCTTATTTGGCAAAAATATCAAACAACCGTAATTCTTCTACTGTATCCTTTCTCATATGTCCACAGCATGCTTTGTTTATGGCAGGTGATCTGTGCCACCTGTGTCCCTTATAGGCACAAACCTATATGCAGGAAACAAGGAGAGTATAGATACAGTATAGATTTTTTTGACACAGAGTCTCACTCTAGCACCCTGGTAGAGTGCTGTGACATCAGAACTCACAGTAACCTCAGCCTCTTGGGCTCAAGTGAACCTCTTGCCCCAGCCTCCAGAGGGACTACAAGTGCCACCACAATGCCCGGATAGTTCTTCTACCAGCAAGCAACAGGGTCTTGCTGTTGCTCAGGCTGGTCTCAAACCCCTGAGCTCAGGCAGTCCACCCAACTGGGCCTTCCAGAATGCTAGGATTACAGGTGTGAGCCACTGTGCCCGGCCAAGAGGAAATCTTAAGGAAACTTCAACTCTGTCTAGAGATCAAGAAAATGCTAATGAGATCTCTTTAAGCAGTCTTGGAAATGAATGAGACTTCTGCAGGAAGACTAAGTGAGATATTACAAGAATGGAACCAAAACCCAAACACCTCATGTACTCACTATTAAATTAGAAGTAATTGATCAACACTGTGTGCACATTTAGTAGTAAAACTTAACAGGAAGTTGGTGGGAGGGGGCAGGAAGAGTGAGGTAAATTCCTAACAGGTGCAGTGCACACTAGTTGAGTGATGGTCACACCTATAGCTTTGACTCAAGCTGTACAAAAGCAATTCATGTAACCAAAAATTTGTACCCCTGTAATATTCCAAAATAAATAAAATCATAAAACAAAATAAGAAGAGAAGACATTGAGGATGGTGGTTAGGAGGAGGGAACACTTTCTAGACTCAAGGAATACCTTATGAAAAGAAACACAATTGCAAAAACAAGTCTGGAGGCATCATGTTACCAGACTTTAGGTTATGCTACTAGTCTATAGTGATCAAAACAGCTGGTACTGGCAAAAAAATAGAGATGTAGATCTATAGAACAGAATAGAGAATCCCATCACATATGGCCATCTGATCTTCAATAAACCAGACAAAGCATACACTGGGGAAAAGAATTCCCATTAAATAAATGGTGCTGGAAGAACCGGTACCAGCATGTACACAGGGAACAAGGAGGGTATAGAGACAAAATCCAACATGTAGAGGACTGAAACTGGATGGACACCTCTCACCACGGAAAAAAATTGACTCTCACTAGATAAAATATTTAAATTTAAGACACAAAATGATAAAAATTCTAGAAGTAAATGTGGGAAACATTCTTCACAATATCAGCCTGGGAAAAGATTTTATGAAGAAAAGCCCCTTGGCAACTGTAGTAACACCAAAAATAAACGAATGGGATGTGATTAAACTAAAAAAACTCTGTACAGCCAAGGGTACAACAACTAAAGCAAACAGACAGCCTTCTGAATGGGAGAAGATATTTGCATGTCAGGGATCTGACAAAGGACTAATAACTAGAATCAATAGAGACCTCAAATTAATCATATAGAAAAGTCAACCATCTCATTTATAAGTGGGCAAAGACTTGAACAGAACTTTCTCTGAAGAAGACATATAGATGGCTAACAAACACATGAAAAAATTCTCATAGTCCCTATCTACAGAGAAATGCAAATCAAACCTCCCTGAGATATCAGTTAACCCTACTGAGAATAGCCCACATCACAAAATCTCAAAACTGCAGCTACTGGTGTGGATGTGGGGAGAAAGGAACACTTTTTGCACTGCTGGTGGAATTGAAAACTAATACAACCTCTATGGAAAGAAGTATGGAGAAGTCTCAAAGAGCCAAAAGGAAACCTTCTATTTGATCCTGCAATCCCATTACTAGTCATCCACCCAGAAGAAAAAAAATTCTTTTTATCATAAGGACATTGGCACTAGAATGTTTATCACAGCTCAATTCACAATTGCCATGTGCGGAATCAACCAAAATACACATCAACCCATGAATGGATTAATGAACTGTGGTATGTATACCAAGGAATATTATTCAGCCAGAAAAATGGAAACTTTACATCTTTTGTATTTACCTGGATAGAGTTGAAACACCTTCTTCTTAGTAAAGTATCCCAAGAATAAAAAAGCAAGTATCCAATGTATACAATACTAATATGAAATGAATAGATACACAACTGCATCCCCTCACAATGAAATTCAAGTGGGGAGAAATGGAAAGAGGGAAAGGGGAAAATGGAAGAGATTTTGTAAGCTCTCACCTTATGGGCACAGTGTAAGGGCATATAGCACACTTTCTGGGTGAACAGCTCAGCTACAACTTGAATTTTACCTTAGTAATTCAAACAATGTATGCTAATCATTTGTACCCTCATATTTCATATTAATCTGAAACAAAAAATAAAACACAAAAAATAAAAATAAGAAACATATTTGGAGACGTGAATAGCAAAGATTTTATGATTAGGGAATAGGTTATTCAGGGAGAGATAGGGTTGAACATGCCCCAAACTATACATAAATATATGGACACTGAATATAAAAAAGGAGTTATAGAGGAGTAACAAATCAGATATAAATCTTAATAATTCTACTCTTATAAAAACTAAGAGAGTATGAATTGGAGGTAAGTGTGCTCCTATTTGAGACATTATATGAGTTTGAACTTGTCAGTTGACTGTACCATAATATATTAAAAATGTAAATGTTACAAAATATTTTTTTTCTGCTTTGTTCACAATTGTATCTTCAGTATTTAGAAGAGTACTTAACACATAAATTGAATGATTGGGTAGACAAGTGAGTCCTCATATTTAGCCATCCATCCATCCATCCATCCATCCATCCATCCATCCATCCATCCATCCATTAATCTATTAAACATGGTATCTGCATCAGACTAATCATATCCCAGGCCTGGAAGGAATGTATGAAGTGGGATCAAAGACAGAAACTTATAAACATGAATATTTAACAATGGGGCAAAGAAAAGGATCATTGAGGGGTGCTGCACAAAATAACAGAAAGGGTAAAATTAATTCTTTGTCATTTAGGGAAATAAAGATACATAAGATTTCATGTTTTCAGTTAATGACACCAACTGGTCCTTGTCTATTGGATAACTCCCTTTTTATTTATTTACAAACAATAGAAAGCACAGATCTTCAGAGTTTATAGTTCAGTGAGATTTGGTAAATACATCCAACTATGTGGCCCATACACTTGTTAAAATGTAGACTATTTCTGTCTTTCCCAGAGTTGCTGTATGCACCTCCCTCAGTATTTCCTCCCACATGGAGGTGACCACTGCTCAGATTTTACACCCTAGATTGCTATTGCCATTTCTGGTTTCCTCCTATTATGTGCATCTTGGACCACTTCAAATTATCTATGTTTCAATTTAGACAGTTTTTATTAGCCAGTCTCATAAACTGTCCATGCTGCTGTTAAGCCCATGCATTTGGGATACTTATTTCAATTATATTACTTTTTGTTTTAAGATTTCTATGGGGTTTTTTCATAGTATTTCTCTGTTGAGATTTCTCATTTTTTTTACATCACATATTACCTTTTAATTTAAATCCTTGAAAACATTTTCAATAACTACTTTAAAGTCACTGTATACTAATTCCAACACCTGGGTCATGTCTAGGTTTGTTTCCATCGACTCTAACTCTCCTGGGTATGAGTCATATTTTAAAATTATTCTTTGCAAATCTAATAAATTTTGATTGAATTTTGTGTATTTTGGAAACTACACTATTTACAGTCTAAATGTTGTCTTCTATAAAAAGTGTTGAGATTTGTTCTAACAAGCAGTTAATTTGCTGGCTGCTCAACTTGATCCTATTGAGACTTAGTTTTAGGCTCTGTTGGATTGCTCCACAGCCTTACTGAGGGACAGATCTGCCGTATACATAGTCTTTCTGTGGTCTCAACTGAATGACTGGATTTTTTGGTGGGTGGTCGCTACTCCAGATGGTAGGAATCCAAACATCTTGAAGCTCTAAGGACCTTCTGCATTCTCCATGCATCCCAGTCCCTTGGTAACTGGTTTTTCAGAGCTCCTGGAGTTAGACTGTGTAGACCAGCTTATTCCTTGGGCAGCAGCTGTAAGGGACTGTTATGCAGATATCTGGGGCTCCTCTATGCTGCTCCCACTTTCTGGTAACCCACTCTACAAATCCTGGACACCTCAGGATCCCCAAGCCCCTCTCTCGCGTTCCTCTGAGTGGAAAGACCAGTGCTCTCTGGCTGGAATCTGAAAAAAATGTCCTCAGGTCAAATTCTGGAGTGAACGTCACGCTAACTTTGTAGAGGATGCCAAGAGCCAGAAGACCTCTGAGCAAGATGATTTGCAGCTGGGGGACAGACTCTTCAGTGATTCATCTGCAGGTGCTCCTTGCAGAGAAAGAGCCCGAGCCTATGGCGATCTTTAGGCACGCAGTCATTGTCTAACACTCCCCTCACCTGTCTTGTGCTGTGTCAATAAAAGGCTACTGCGGAGGTTGCTTGGGGCTATCCTGCAAGAAAGGTTAGCCTGCCTCCTGCAAGCTTGTACTTCTAATCCACATCAGGCCTGGTTCCTTTCTGCAGCGATCGAGTCCAGGGCCATAGGGGCCACTAGGGGCTGCGACATAACTTTGTGCGTTTTCTTTTCTTTCTTTCTTTCTTTCTTTTTTTTTTTTTTTTGGAGGTTTTTTTTTGGCCTAGGCCAGGTTTGAACCCACCACCCCCAGTATATGTAGCCAGTGCCCTACTCCTTGAGCCACAGGAACCACCCCTTGTGTGTCTTTTTTTTTTTCTTTTTAGAGGATCAAGTCCCCAGTACTGCCTATTGCACCATATCTCAAACATGTTGATTTTCACTTTTCGCCTGGATTCACAAATGTTTAATACCTAAGAATCCTCATAGCCAAGACCACAAGTCCTACCCATTAGGTTTTACAATTGGAATGTTTTGGTGACCAGAATAGATCCCGCATCATAGGATGGCCTGTGTCTGTCTCTGCCCTTACCTTCCTCCAGGACTCTACTTTCCCTTACAAGGAGCCTCCACAGTCTCTGAGGACCCTATGGAGATTTATGGTACTTCAATCCTATAAAACACAGTACTTATTCATTTGCATTATTTTTACATGGCGATTGATGCCATTTGCACAAATTATATGGCCACCCGTATTACCATATATATATTTCTGTAAGTCACAACTTTCAGTTAATCATATGGTATTCTCGGTTACCTAGAGCAAAGGTGGAAAGAAACAAATAAATAAATACGTCGATGATGGACAGAGGCAGTCAAAGCTAGATCTAAAATTTGGGTCATATTCATGACCATCAAATCATTGGTCCCATTGTTTTTCACTTGCAAATCGCTGGGGGGTTTTCATGAGGACGATCTGTATGCACCAGTTGTTTGGGAGTCACACACACATAGCTTTAAGTTATGCATAACAGTGCACTCTGCCAAATGACTACACAGCTGGGGAGTTCACTGGGGGTAGCAGCTGGGTGAGGATCCTCAAAGGATGGGTGGGTATTGAAGGAGTTCCGTCTTGCTTTTGTACCCAGAAGGCTTCACTATTAGCATCCTGCAAACACAAAGAAGAGATTAGAGTTTATTGTTCATTTCCCCCCATGGGGAAGCCATGTCTGTTTATGCCCTAAAGATTGCACATTTGAAAGAAAAAGCCACTTTCACTGTGGAATTAACCAAATTGACTATCTTCCCAGTTTGAATTCACTGGATAACTGTTAATCCCCACTTCACATTGTACTCTAAAGACTCAGCCAAAGGATTCTGAAGGCCTGAATTTCCAGGTTTTCTCATCTGTAATACAAACACCAGTTAAAGACATAATATCATTTTATGCTGCTCCCAAAGGGCATCTAGCAAAGCTGGCTAGCATTACTGCAACATTTTAATTACTGGTGCTTACCACAATTTGCAATAATTACAGTTCATTTAGTAAGCTGGTTCTTAATTGCAGACACTGCTAAAGTAACAATTGAATAAAAAATAAAGTGCACTTCTATATATATATATATATGATTGAGAAAGATGTGGGCTTATAAAGAAATAAAATAAACCAGTATATTCTGCTAAACCAAATTCTAAAATAGAGGTATTAAGAGCAGTTTTCTAAACCAAAGGCTTAGAACTAAATTTAATTATCAGAACAAGTTATTCCATCACGTATGGTATTTTTTTCTTTCACATAATTCCTAATTCTGTGTTTGCTCGTGTTAAAGAAAGCTCAGTGAGGAAAATCTTCTATTGATTTAAGTCAATTCTTAGCTAACTTCTATTTTTTATAAGGTGATAAATCTCAAAGATAGAGATGATTCCTATATGGAAAGAATTTTGATCGAAAAAAAAGTAAATCAGTTCTGGAAAACCCTGTTCTTGTTTGTTCCTATGTCATGAGATTGTACCCTACTTAAAGGTAGGTGATGTGGGGATAAGAATGGTTGGGGGTGGGGCAGTGAAGCAGATGCTGAGGGAAGCTAAACTGAAGTGAAGAGAATGGGTAACGGGGTCTCTGCTCTGGCTATGAAAGTATGTTAGGTTCTAATTTGCTGAAACGGACTTAAAGATCGTAATTCTCCTTCAAAACACGTGTTCCTCTCCTAACAGGAATTAAATTATAATTACATTTGAAATCTTTAGTAAATTACTAATCCTTAATTTCGGGTATTCTTGAAGAGAACATTTTATCTTATTTTTTTTTTTTTATTATTTTATTTAGCCCCCCGAGGGGGGTGCACCATTCCTGGAAGTACTGCAATACCAGGTCGATGCGTGGAGTGGACGGAGCAAGCTCCTATTCCAACTCCCTGCTCCAAAAATCCATTTAATATATTGTCCTCGGATAGAGGACGTATCAGATATTAAACTGATAAGAACAGATACTACACTTGATCTTAGCCAAGAGGCCGAGAAGCAATTAAAGAGAACATGTTAAATCACAGCAACAAACAAACAAAATAATCTCCCCCTCCCCCCCACTCCACCAAACACAAAAAACCCAAGATCAATATTCTGAGTGGGTGGTGTTGATTAGAGCTGGCAGTAATTTGAAAAGTGATACATCTTTCAAAATAAAAGGCAAACTTAACTAGATTAAAGTAACACTGTGGGCTTTATAAGAAAGAATAACAGGTTGGCCCTCAGAAAGAGAAGAGTGTTCTGTTTACAGTAGAATGTCTTGGCACTTCGTGGAGTTGTATGAAGGAGGGCGACTGGTCCAGTGATGAGGAGTAAGGCCATAAGTCTTGATTAGCTGTTACAGCTGTGCGATCACAGGTTAAGTTTAATATTTCTTAAGTTTAATATTTCTGTTTGTTGGAATGTTACTAATAATACTTACCTCATAGTTTCTTTTCTCTCTTGGGGGTGAGTATTAAATACATTTACATGTATAAAGAACTTAAAACAGTATTGTTCATAGTAAATATATAATAAGTCCAAAGGCAATGGGTAGATATACCACCTAACACAAAAATGAAGCATGTAGTTGGGAGCGATAACATCTTCCTTTTCAGTTTTCACAAACCCTCTCCATTCCTTGGAGTTGACATGGAATCTAACAAAGACCACAATAACTGAACATATTCCTCCTCTGGGGAAGCTGTGTTTCCCATTATGTTCCCTTAACTTTGCTTTGCCAGGAGTCCTGAGTACCTACAGCTCAGTAGTAACCTTTCTGGTTTCGCCTGTTCCCAGTGTTCTTACCTTAAGGTCGGTAACCAGAGGTCCAGTAGATAGTCGACCAGGCTCGGTCCAGCCAAATACCCTGCTCGCTGTGCCAGATGTTGGTTGATGACACAGAGGCAGCACCGCAGTCGAAATGAATGATTTTAAAAGGTAAGGCTGGTGCTCACTCAGGCACATCAGCTATCGCCTGTCTTTATTCACTTTCTTATATATCCAAACTCATCAGATAAAAATAATGCAAGAATAAAGAAGACAAAAGGTAATAAAACTGTCATAAAGATTCCTTATCAGCGTTAATGCAGCAAAATATGTACACACCTTTCCAAATTAAGAATGTCCTGTTTGGAGATAAACCACAAAGGCACTGGGTTGTCTGTTCTGTTTGCCCACTTCCCTATGTGAGTAGCTGAAAGTTATTGTGTAAATTGAGGTAGGGAAAAAAGTGCAACAGCCCACTGCCCCAGGCAGATGATCTGTCCTCAGCTGTGACTTGGCGGGACCCTCCGGCACATTCTTTCCTTTAAGGCGTAACTGCCTGCATTTTTCAGCAGGGCTGCTTCTGTGAGCTGGGGGAGACTATCCCCCCAAACTCACATCTAGCCCAAGTACTGGAAATGTTCCTTCTCAGGGCCTCCTACCTCAAGGAGCACAAATGACACTGATTCCCCTTACAAGGGTGCAGGGGACTGTGCCCCTTCACAATGGGTAGATGTACCACCTAACACAAAAGTGAAGCATGTAGTTGGGAGTGATAACATCTTCCGTTTCAGTTTTCACAAACGCTCTCCATTCCTTAAAGTTAACATACAGGTAAATTTTTCTGAACATCTTGGAGTTGACAAATAGGTAAATTTTTCTGAGCACAATCAGTTTGGATGTTTCCTTCTCCGCTAAGCCATCCTTAATTTCTCCAAGAAGCAGCTCATTAATTACTCCATTTGTATTCTAAAAGCGTCATAGCCATATCTCTCTGATCGTACACATGGCAGTGTGCTACAATTAAATGCGATGTTTTCCTGGTATTATTTAACGTATGTAACTCTAGGGTGAACAAATGCCCTAATCTGTCATGTTTTCCAATTTCTGTGGTGTAAATACTCTAGCATGGCTAATTTTAAGCAACTGGTATAATATCACAAAACATGGAATTGGGAAGAGATGTGCAGTATCATATCATACGAGATTTCCATACATAGAAATAGTAGATGTAAATAAACTCAAAAGCATAAACAATAGTACAGTAATGATAGTGTAGTAAATGTGTAATGTGTAATGTGTAAAATAACAATAAAGTGATGATTTTTGAATATTCATTTCTGTATTTTTAATTTAATTTATTTAATTGTAAGTTTATATAATTTAATTTTTCAGTTATATCAGTGTTTAATAACCTGTTAAAATAAATCCCTGGAATTCTAGTGACTAGTTCTCAGGAACAAACAGAAAAGGGCTCTAGCTTACTGCTGAAATTTTCACGTCAGTGTGTATCTTTCAGCCAAAGACTGAGCACCCTCAGAGACAGAGCTGTGCATTAATCACCTGTTATCCACAATGCCTAGTATGATGCACAGCATTAATGGTAGGATCCATTAATGTCAATTGAAAAAATGGGTAAAGAAAAAGTGAATCATAGAAAATAAACAGGAATGGAGGCAAATGATCTTCAATGGACTGGTATCCCTTCTAATTAAAGGAATTCTGGAAACTTCAGATTTTATACATACCTTACTACATAAGGATAAGGGAAATTAAAAAAATAAAGAAAAACATTTGTACCTCATTAATATTTTGCAATTTAAAAAAATTATTCATTAGATGAAAGAAGAATGAACCAGGCACATATGAGCTAAACAAAAGAAATTAATTTGAAAAATTTAAAACAGCCATGATAAATAAAAGTCAACTATTACCAGGTAGGTGAGTCATAGAGACATTCCCCCCAAGATGTCCTTGATGCTTAAAGAATTAGTTTTACTATCAAGAGAAGATACTGAGCTCTGTTGGATAACTCTTTCAGTGATAATGACTATTTATTGTGTACAACGTGCCAGGCATTTTCTTCTCATATTATTTTATCCTCCTAGCAACGCTATGAAGCAAATTACATTATTATCCCTATTTTAGGGATGAATATACCAAGACTTGGAGAAACTAAGAAACTTGCCCAAAATTTCAAAAGTAGAATGAAACAGAGCCAGAATTTTATTCTGAACCATCTGATTCTAGAGTCTTTTCATTCCTAAGGAGCAGAGTTTGGGAAAAGTTTTACCTTCTCATTTTACAGTCAAAAACATTTGCTGCTTTAACAAACTCCTTAGTTACAGACACTCAAATTTTATTTCTAACGCATGCAGAGACTTTTGTTTTCAAATACTCTGCCATTCTTCCTCTGGGTAGAACCTTGCTTTAGTGATGCTAGACTTACCAATAATACCAGGTTATTGAATATTATTGTAGTTCTCCAGTTCATCAACTACTTTACATCTGTTGATTTCCTGACCATATGAGCCTTTTCATTCAATAAACCAAAAAGTAGTGCTAATTTTAAACATATTGATAATAAAAATCTATGTTGCTTTTATCAAGAATTATTCCTGAAGATTTTGTTTATTTTGTCTAGTTTTTAAGGCTTTGTTAATAAAGTCTGCTCACATATTGAATTCCCCCCCCCAAATAGTAAATAAACCACTTAATAATATTCACAATGGGTCAGGAAAATAATCTTTACTAATATGGCAAAAGATGATGCGGCTGCTTACTCCTTGAGAAGAAAACAGCTGAATAGTATAATTAAATATCAAAATAGAGCTGTTGATCATGGAGGGAAAGTACGGACAATTTTCAAGAATCTGATGAAAAAATAGGCCTAACAGAGTTTTGAAGAAGTAACTTATCAGTCTGCAGAATAATAGTTTTTCCTGGGTATTATAAACATGACTGCCTGCTGAGTTAAGAACACAAGGCTAAAGTTGGTAAATGATAACGGATATGGCTGCATCTTCCCAGGGACACCAAGTGTCACACCAACAATGAGGAGTCTACTATACTTTGGCTTCTCCACTGTCATAGCTGGTTTTGCCCCTAACACCATATGACATAGTTTTATACCTTATAGTGCCTGGTAAATTGCCTTGCTTGAAGTAGCTATTCTATAAATATTTCTTGAATTAAATGATTGCATTGGAATGGGGTATAACTTATATTTTTATAAATATATTTACAGTAAAGAATCTTATATTAAGGATCTTATATTAAAATGAAGAACAGACTTATCGCAGCTTAAATAAAATTCCAATATGGCACATTTTATTATTGAACACTTTCAGAATATAGCAGGTCATAAAGTTTGTTTCAAAACTTCTCTGTGGTTTGATTCAGAATAGGACCCAGTTAAGCATACTCTATC
Source organism: Nycticebus coucang (assembly GCF_027406575.1). NCBI lineage: Eukaryota > Metazoa > Chordata > Mammalia > Primates > Lorisidae > Nycticebus > Nycticebus coucang. The sequence continues at coordinate 118,950,055 of NC_069780.1, read as the reverse complement.
CTTTCCCTGTCCCCGAATGCAGCCGTAGAATTTGAAGGGAAGGCACTGAGCAGCTCCCTGGGGACTCTGGAGAGTAAATAGCAGATCAGAAGAAGAAGACCCAAATTTGAAGTCAACCAAACTGGCCGCAAGCTCATCACGCTTTCTTTTTTTCCCTTCAGTAATCCCCTGGCTTAGATGAAACTCATCCAGCAACTTGGGGGCAGGCATCAGCATGTGTGGATGGACGGAGAAGGCCCCCAAAGCAGCTCCCTCGTTCAGACTTGAGGGGCAGAAAGGCTATGTCCTACTCACTACAGTGTCCTATGAGGGGCCCACAGCTTTATAGCTCTAAGGGAGCATGACCTCTCCAGCCATAGGAACTGTGGTCTCAAGAGGAATGGAAAACCCCCTGTTTCTTTTTTCTGTCTGTCTTGCTGCTTGGCCCCAGGTTGAGGCTCCAGTGATAGAAAGTGCACTGTAGACCGGGATTAACTGAATCTCCAGCTTTCTGGACAGAAATTACTGGGGATATCAATAGGGAGAGAAAAACTTGACAGGATAACACATAAAGGTGTTTATAAACTCTTGACCTCAACCCTGAACTTCGTATCCGTGAACGATCCTAAATATTATACCAGGAATTCTAAAGACTGAAATAAGACATAGACCATCCCCCAAATCTCAGACTGGTCACTGGGCGTAGCAGATATAGGACAAATATAAATAGCATTTCAAAGACTTTGAAAATGGAACTGACACTAAAACCACAACCCTTAAAAGCCTGGTCAGAAGTTAGGGCCTTGAATCCCATTGAGTTGATTTACCCGCTAAGCAAAATGTAAACATTCTTCTTAGGATTTAACCAAGACCCAGACAATCATAATGTTCAAAATATCCAGAACACAATTCAAGATTTCTCAGCATAAGAAGAACCAGGAAAATAGCTAAGGTCAGGAAAAGAGAAAATCCGCCCATACTAACACTCAGATGCCGTCTAGTCAGAATTATTAAATGGCACAACCAAGTGGGAAAAAAGGCAGAATTATTTGACAAGAACTGTAAAGCGGCTGTTATAAAACTAATACAAGAAAAAGACAAACACTCCTTTTAAAATGAACAGAAAGGTAGACCTTCTCCGCACAGTAATAGAAAATCAAAAAGGAACAAAAATATTTTAGAAGTAAAAATTAAAGTAATAGGAATTAAAAAATAAAACCTAATGGGTTCAATATTAGAATACAGATGACAAAGGAAGAGCTCTCTAAATTTGAAGATAGGTCATTGGAGATTATCAACAATAAAGAGAAAATTGATTGGAAAATATATCAGCCTAATCTTAGGGACCTCTGGGGCAATTTCAAAAGTTTTAACATTCATCATTAGAGCCTTAGGAAAAGAAAAGTGTGTGCCAAGGAAAAATATTTCCAAAAATTATGGTTAAAAGCAACTCAAGTTTGGTGAAAAATAGAAACTAAAGATAGCTTTAGTAAACTCAGTAATCCCAACAGGATAAATGTAAAGAAACCCCAAATCCAGACACATCATAACCAAACTGATGAAAATAAACAGCAGAAAAATTTCTTAAAATTAGACTCAAACTGAAAATTTGGCTCTCACTGGATTTAGAGCTTGTCAGCCTTCAAAATGGGGCCACCATTGGTCCTTCTGGTGCTCAGCCCCCCGAGAAAAATAATACATGACTTACGTGTACATGAGAACAATTACTTGAATGATTGCAAAAATCTCATCTGAAGCCAGGGTGGCAGTAACATTTTTAAAGTGCTAAAAATGAACTGCCTACCTAGAACTCTCTGTCCAGTGAAAATTCCCTTCAATAAGGAAGGGGAAATAAAGACATTGTAAAATGGAGGGAAACTAAGGTGATACATTATCTGAAGACCTTCTCTAAAATCATTTTGAAAGGAAATTCTACATAAAGAAGAAACATTTCTCTACATACAATAACTAAGAAAATGCCATGAAGGCTACATTGAACAGTTTGATGAGAATATTTCAGATTGTATATGAAACCAGCACATTGTACTCCTTGATTGCACTAATGTACACAGCTATGATTTAACAATAAAAAAAAAGAAGAAGAAGAAACATTTCATCAGAAGGAGACCCAAAACATTTTAAAAAAGGAAAAAAAAATACAAGTATCAAGCATCTGGATAAATATAATAGACTATAGTTCTTCTCTTCAGTTCTTATAAATATGCTTCATAGTTGAAAGAAAAAATTACAACATTTTCTGGAAAGGTTTTCAATATAGCATAAAGAGAGGAGAGTAAACAGGCTTCTAAGGTGATAAGTTTTCTTCCATTCTGCCTGGAGTGGCAAAAGTTAATTCTAAGTAGACTGTTAAAAGTCAAGCATGTTTACTATAACAACTATAGAAATCACACACACAAAAAAGAATAAACTATATATCCAGAAATGAGAGAGAAAGGATATCAAGATCAAAGAGTACAAAATAAAGAAGGGAAAGAGAATAATAAAAAGCAGAAGAAACACAGAAAAAAATAAAATGCTAATCCTGAGTTTATGTAGAATTACCTTCAAGGTAAATCATCCACACATACCATTTAAAAGGCAGAGATTGTCAGAATAGATTAAAACGACGGACCAGTTGTGATGATTAATTTTATATGTTAACTTTAGCAGACTGCAGGATGCACAGATGTTATTTTGTTTCTGGATGCAATTTACATTGCAGTTGGAGACCCAGTAAAGCAAATCTTGCCCCTCACACTCCCAAGGTGGGTGGGTCTCATCCAAGCAGTAGAAAGTCCGAATAGAACAAAAGGGCCGACTCTTCCGTAAGGAAGAAGAAATATTTCCTCCCTGATTGCTTTTGACCCAGGACATTCTTTTTTTTTTCTTGCCTTCAGACTCAGAGCGAAATATTGGCTCTTCCAAGAGCTTGTCAGCCTTCAAACTGGGGTCACACCATTCTTCTGGTGCCCAGGTCCCCAGCCTTGAACTAGAACCCCACCATCATCAGGCTGCTAGAACAAAATACCACAGACAGGGTGTCTAGACATAGCATTTATTTATCATAGCTCTGGGGGCCAGAAAGCTTAGATCAAGTTGCCTGCTGATTTACTTCCCCAGGGAGGGATCTTTGGCTGGCTGACAGATGGCAGCTGCCTTCTCGTGTGTCCTCACATGGTGCAGAAGGATTAAGGGAGGAGCAGCACACTTCAAGGTGTCTCTGCTTATAAGATTACTGATCCCATCATGTTGGCCCCGCCCCATGACCTTACCTAACTCTAGTTAACTTCCAGAGGCTCATTTCCAAATAGCATAACATTAGGGGTTAGGGCTTCGACACACAAATTTGGGGAGATGCAGTTCAGTCCAGAGAGCTGCATTTCAGTTCTCCTGTTCTCAGACCTTGAGGTTCAGACGAGGTCCACACCACCAGCTCATGGGGACCTCCTGCTTGCTGAGTGCGCATTTTGGGATTTGTCAGCCTCTATAATTACATGAACCAAATCTTTACAATAAATATATTTATATATGGGTGTGTATGTTTGTGTGTATGTATACACCCTACTGGTTCTCTTTCTCCGGAGAACCCTAAGTAATACATCAACCGTGTGTTATCCATAAGAAAGTTAGTTTGTATATACTGAGGTGGTAAGGTTGAAAGCAAAATCATCCACAGGACACAACGTGCATTCCTTTGATTACAGGAAAATTGAGGTGGCTGTTTTAATAGAAGGCATAATAAAATTCAGGCCAGATAAAATTATAAAGGATAAGCATGATCATCACATAACAACAACAACAAAAGAGTTAATTCAATAGGAAAATATACTAATTCTAACTAGGTAGGTATAAACAACATGGGTTCTAAAAGGCATGAAGCAAAAAATAACAAAACTAAAATAAGAAATAGATAAATGCACAATTATAGTTGGACAGTTCTACATTCCTTTTTTCTTGTAATTGATAGAATTGTCAGGCAAAATATCAGCAAAAATTTAGAAAAACTGAGCAGTGCCATCAACCAAGTGGACTTCATAGACGTTTATACTATACTTTACTCAACCTCGGAATCTACATTCTTTCCAAGCACATGTGCAACATTTACCAAAATGAACCATATCTTGTGTTATGAAATAAACCTAACATATTTAAGAATTTGAATCATGCAAAGTGTGTTCTCTGACCTTAATGGAATTAAATTAAGAATCAACAGAAGAAAAAAGAAAAATCATCTTCACACACTTGGAAATGAGTCAAAGATGAAATCTCAAGGAAAATGTGGAAATATTTTGACCCTAATAAAAATGAAAAAAAAATCACATGTCAAAATTTGTACTAGGTAGGTAAATCAGTGCATACACTTTAAAGTAAAAATTGGGTGGATTATATACATCAAAATACAGTTTTGTTCAATAAAAAACAACTTGAATGAAATTAACAGACACATTAGAAATAGGCCCAAATAATTGCACTGTTTAAGACAGTCATGGAACTACTTACTGTCTACCAAAATTTATACAAGGACCTCTAAAATCAAATTTATACAAAGACCTCTAAAAGACAGACACTTTAGAAGAAAATGGGCACAGGACATAAAAGATAATTTATAGAAAAAAGTCTTTAAAAGGTTAAATCATACACATCATGCTTATCTTATTGTCAGAAAAATGGACATTAAATATAAGTCTTTGGCAAAAATTGAAAGCTGGATAATACCAAGTGTTGGTGACTTGGCATTTAGCTGGACATGTATACATACTGGATTTAGAATTTAGGATCCCTGGGTCCATAGACTGGCGGTTATTGTTGGGTGCACACTGACAGCATTTAGTCAAATTAAAAATATAAATATGGTTTGAGCCTGCAAGTACACTTTTGGGCTTATACCCCCAACAAATTCCCCCAGGAACATTTATGAATATGTTGATCACAGCATTATTTTAACGTAAAGTTGAAGACATCTGGGTGTCCATCACAGGGGAACGGGGAGAAGCGAAACGCGGGAGAGTCCTGCACCCTGGACTGCATGCAGCTCTTGCATTGTAAAGGCCGACTAAGCGAGTGATTTGTGAAGTGCAGGTTCTTATCAAACAAAGTTGTCCTTCCAGAATTCTTCTATTAGTGATATAGGTTTATCTTTCACATAGCATTTTGAATCAATATCTCTATATTGCCAGAAAACTACATTTAATGTAAGATAAGATGTATTATATATGTGTTTGTATTGACATTTTGTGATATCTTAACTGTTGCAAATCAAGGTCAACAGCAATTATTTGTATTAGTAGAAAGTTTTTGAACAATTCTGCATCAGTTTTGGGTTACTTTGTAGTCCAATATTCTAATCAGAATTTATTGTAGTTTAAATTAGCATCACCAATCTTTTTTTATAAAAAGCCAAACAGCACATCTTTTAGGCTTTCTAGGCCAGACAATTTCAGGCATTTTCTAACCAGAGTTAGATTTTCCCTTTGCCTATACAGCTTGAATGCTCAGCCCCCTTTTCTAGCCTTGCTTAGCTGTCTTCTCTTAGTGCTGTTCCAGGGGGTGGGTTTTTGTTAAAATAATTCTTAGAAATGTAGTTGGATGTGGAGATGTTCATTCAGTAATTAACCAAATATATAATAATAATTTACTCTGGGCAAGCCACGATTAATTACATAAAACTGTACTGCTTAGGGAAAGAACTTATTCCATGAACTGAGTTGATCACAAATAATGGCCTGAGACACTCTAGACCAGACTTCACAGCTTCCTTGTACTCAAGAATTGCCATGTGATGATGGGTCCCAGGTGAACAGGGTCCAGACCTCTGAAACTTTTATAAAGGTACCATGTAATTAGGTTAGTTTCAGTATGGTAATCTCCCTTAATTAAGGTCAACTGATTAGTAACCTTAATTACTTCTGCATAATCCCATTTGCCACGTAAAAGTTTTTTTTTCATTTTCTGTTTGTTTGTTTGTTTGTTTGCAGTTTTTGGCTGGGGCTGGGTTTGAACCCGCCACTCCTTTGAGCCACAGGTGCTACCCTTTGTTTTTGTTTTCAATTTAAGAGACAGCACAGTACCACAGTGGATTTCTTAGGCCCTTATACATGAGTACTAAGCACGGTTTCATCCTTGGACAGTCACGCTGCAGCTCAGGAGTCTCTGGGGAGCAACCCGGTGCTGCTGTGATTTTTCCCTCTTGCTCTCTTTTTTATGCTGGCTCTCATCCCAAATCCTGACTGTGTTTGTAGCACGATTTGTGTGCACCTGAATGTGCAGTTGAGAGTGTTTAGTGCGATCCATCTGTGCAGATCATCATTTTGTATTCTGTAGTCACATTCACAAATCAACTGCAGATTTGAAATAACAAGGATAAGGCTTAAAACACTCTTTTCAAACTCACTCAGCCTCGAATTTATGTACTTGCCCTTGTAGTGTCTATGGTCACTTAAAACTAATCCTTCACTACATGTATGCACACACAGAGAGAGCCAGGCTCAGCCAGAAGGAACTGAATGCACAGTTTTAGGCAATATGAGTTTCACATAGTGGTTAATCAAGGGCAGTTTATTTCCAAAGGTTCTGGAAAAGTCCTGGAGTTCTACAACTCAAAGTAAGACAGACCTTCAGTAGCACTTTCTAAGAAAGGCCAAGTAGCCCTGGAGTTCAGCACACCTTCTCCTTCTCAGAAAGGGATCTGCTTCACAGCAGAGAACACGGCTGCTGGGTGATGAGCAGACTGGGTTCACTACTTGCACAAAACAGCCTCTAAAATGTCCATTCTTGCTAAGTAGTGATTTTTAGAGTGGTTAGCCTCTAATGCTTTTGGCTCCAGAAAAGTGCCCCAAATGTTTTCCATTTCTGAAGTCAGGTCATCCTTAAAAGAAACCCTGAGCCAAGGGTTCAAGTGCAAGTGATTTATGGGAGACAGGACTCACAGAAGAAATTGATAATGTGGTGTAGAATGGGGAAAGGGAAGACTCCACAAATGGGAAATTTCAGGTGACATCCCAACCTCAGCAAAATTCTAGAAAAAGCTGTGGAGAAAACTACAAGTCATTTTGAAAATTCAAGGCAAAGGAACTGGCTTTGTGTCTTTAGTCATCTTAGGGAGCATCTGTGGGTCACTGCAGGAGACACGAACTCCTAAGCATTTCCAGGTAGCTCTCCCCCAAAACAGAGCAACTCAAAAGGGTTATCCAACATCAGGTTTGTGGGCAGCATGTTGATTTTGTCAGGACTTTGCTCATCTGTAGTGTCAGATATTACAAAAAGCATGCACAGACCTTTCATTTTGCTAATCAACTTTTGTTAATGTTTGTGTATTTAATGTGGGGCCCAGGATCACACTTATTCTTCCAATGTGCATCAGAGAAAAAAGAAAAGGTTGGACATCCCTGCTGGGACAATCCTTTGAGAGCAGGTAGAAGAAAAATTTATAGAGGTAGAGAACACATCATGGGTACAGGTGGTGAGGGATTTGGCTGGAGTGCCAACTGGGGGCCTTTACATCTCCTACTTCTGTATGCCTCTGAGAAATGTTCAACTTTCTCCTGCAATCCTTTCTTCCACCCATGACTCTCCTTACTGTTCCTATGGGACTCATTCTATTGCTTTTGTGGGTTTTTAGGCAGGGAATTGGGGGAAAACATGAGCCAGTGGTACAATGCCATGAGTTATCACTGCTAGTGTGAAGATAAGCAGTTTAAAGAAATTTTGGTTACAAGAACTCTGCACACAGACAATATACCATTAACGAGCTGTTGTGGGTGTTTTCTAAGGAACCCTGAACAAAGAGCTTTGGAAGACAGTGTGGTATGGCAGCTCAAAGCACATGGAGGGCTTTGAAGCTGTTGGGCCTGACGCAGTAGCCACAGTCCTAAACGGCACTCATGCCCTATTTCCCAGTGTTCCTCTTTGGTACGTGTTATGTGTAAAAGAAACTTTTCAGATATAAGTAAGATCACTAACGAGTTGACATTAAGATGGAGAGATGATCCAGGTGGGCCAAACTTATTGGGGAGGACTCCTCCCAGAGCCTTTCGAAAACATCTTAGCAGGGCTAACACATTGATTTCACTTATGAAGCCCTGAGCAAACAATCCCAGTTGAGTGTACCTGAATGTCTGAGCCACAGAACTAGGAGGTAGTAAATGGGTGTTTTTTCTAAGCTGTCACATGTGGTGATTTTTTACACTAGAGTAGAGTCCAGAGATGCCATGATCAAATTCTATGATAACATTGTTACTGGCGCGGTGCTGTCACTATACATTACTTTTCCATGGACACGGTAACAAACCACCACACATTTGGTGGCTTAAAACAACAGAAATTTATTTCCTCATGGTTTTGAAGTCTTAAAGTCTGAAATCATTACTGCTTAGCCAAAATCAATTATACTCCTCCCTCCATACTCCCTCTGGAGCCTCCAGGGGAAAATTAATCTCTTACATCTTACATCTTCTCTTGGCTGATGGAATTGTTGGCTTGTGGCCACATCACTCCAATGTCCCTCTGTCTTCCCATGACTTTCCCCTTCTCTTTCTTCTCCTCCTCCTCCTTCTCCATTTCCTCCTCCTCCTACTTCTTATCCTCCACCTCCTCTTTCTTCTATTTTGTCATCATCATTGTTATCACCATCTCATTCTTCCTCTGCTTTCTTTTTTCTCTTTCCTTCTCCTTCCCTCTTTCTTTCTCTCTATCCCACTCTCTGGTGTGTGTGAAATCTCCTTCTGCACCCCTCTTGTAAAAACACTGAATTGCATTTCTCGCTCATATAGATAATCCTGGTTTATATCCCTATCTCAAGATCCTTAACTTAATCCCCTTAGCAAAGATCCCTTCATTTTTCTCATATAAGGTAACAATTTCAGATTTCAGGGATTTGACACTGAGTGTTTGGGAGAGCACATTTTGCAGTCTACCACACACTGTGAGCAGTCATCCAACATCTCTCTGGATTTTGATTTTCTCATTGAAAAAAAAGGGACTAAATATAATTATTTCAAGGGATTGCCACAGGGATAAGTAATATAATAGAAGGTATAAAACAGGTGATGTCAGTAAGATAGCTTACTGGAGTAAACTGGTGTTCATCTCCCCAAACCAAAAGGGACCAAAACCACAAAAAAGCCACTGAGTTTTGAGTAGAGTGACTGTGGAGGATGCTGGAGGTCACCAGAGAAGTAGCAAATTCCCCGTGGAGCAGGGAAACCCAGGATAGCACTGCAGAGAGGGGAGAAAGTAATCTTGCCCCTGCCACACACCCACCCCCTCCCTGCTGGGATTGGCTTGAAGTCGGGGATATTTCTTACAGGGAAAAGGTGAGCCTGAGATACTCAGTGGTTCCCATCGTTGCCACAAATGCCAGCAATTCTTATTATTGTAGAGTCCCGCCTGAATACAGTTGTGAGAGTAATCGGGAGTTCCTGAAGCTGCATTTCCTCAGAGCAGGAGCCTACAGTGAACATCCTTCACACCAATTATCTAAGATACTATGGTTTGGCACCATGTTTAAACCATATGCACTACTAAAGTGTGTCCTGCCCTACGGGCGACTAGAAGCTGACTCTGTCCATCCTTAAGGTCCTGCCATCATTGCTTAACATTCACTTGGGGCCCTGCAGCACCATGACCTGGGTTCCTAGAGCCTAGGTTAATTAGAATGATTGAGACCTTGGCCTTGGAACTTTCATGGCATACCACTACTCCAGAGCACGGGTGGACCCACACAGTGAAAAGCTGCAAAACAGCTGGCCAGCCTCCCTGACTGTACACACCCACTCTACACAGCTGGCTGGAATGCTGAGACCACATGTACCCACACATGGCCTAATAGCTGGACCTGAAGCCAGTGCTGCCACCCCAACAGACAGCTGACTACAGAGCCACCTGGTTCCACTATATCTGCATGCACCTTCATGCTGACTCAATGTCCAGTCTGCTGGTAACCATTCTTCCTCTGAAAGACAGAGCATAGTCACCTAGCTGTCCCCACTTGAGCCTAGCCCAACAGCCACTTTGGCTGTGGACACCACTTCTCCAGGGAGTCCACTACACAGCTGATAAACACGTCCTTCTTACATGCACCTGCTCCAACAACCACCCTGATGCTCTCATTCCCAGAAAAACCATGACAATGCTATTACAGACTCTCACAGAATAGGCCAATGCGGCAACTCCAGGCATCACTAAGAAGGACTACAGCTGAAGAAACTTCCCAGAAACCATGTTACTGAGTCTATCCAGAATCAGGCAATGTTCCGTACCTGAGTGACACTCCAGAACCCCTGTACAGGAAAAAGTAGATCCCTGTGAAAGATACTCCATAAAATTGGGAAAAGTTAGTATTCCACTTAATGTACAGGTATCAAAGTAAGGATATAAAGTGAATTAAAAACCAAGGGAACAAGACACCCCTATAGAAACACAATAATTCTCTGGTGACAGACCCCAAAGAAAGAATATTTACTAAATGTCTAAAAAACAGTTGAAAATAATGATCTTAATAAAACTCAGTGAGATAAAATGAAGTATTAATACTTCAATGAAATTGAGAAAATATTTATAATGAGAATTCAATGAATGAAATAAAAATATAGCTGGAAGGTCCAGCAATATATTAGATAAAGCATTAAAAATTGTTCTGAACTCAAAGACAGGTTTTTTTTTTGAAATAATTCATGTCACAGGGAAAAGATTAAAAATATATAATAAAGAAAGTCTATAGGATTTATGGGACAAAATTAAATGAAGAAATAGTTATGTTATAATATTTTCTAAAGGAGAAGAGATTGGAGAAAGACACAGAAAACCTATTTAACAAAAATAATAGCTTAAAAACTTCCCCAGTACTAGAAGAGATATGAATATGCCGATTCAAAAGATTGAAAAGTTCCTGATTTCATCCAACACCAAAATATCCTCTCTGAGTCACATTATAGTCAAACTTTCAAAATTTAAAGACAAGGAGAGTATTTGAAAAGCCATAAGAAAGAAGCATCAAATCATGTGTAAGGGAATCTTAATTAGACTATTAGAAGATTTCTCAGCAGAAACCTTATAGCCCAGGAAAACAAGGAATAATATAGTCAATGTTCTGAGAAGGAAACAAACAAACAAACACCCAAGCAAACGAGCAAAGCAAACAAACCAAAAGCCTCTCTTCTAAGAGCACTGTAACCAGCAAAACTATCCTTTAGAAATGGAGGGGAATAAAGACCTCTTCCCAAACAAACTGAAAGTGAAGACATTTATTATCACTAGATGAGCCAGACAATAAATGCTGAAGGGAATGCTACAACTAGAAATAAAAGGATAATTATTACTGCCACAGAAACATGGGAAAGTATAAAACTCACTAGTAAGGTTGAATTCATAAATCAAATTCAGTCATGTAATGGTGTTATGGCATTCTCAGTCATCTGGTATGAAGTCTTATAGTCAAATGGTCAAAGACAACAGCTACAATTAGAACAGTTACAATTAGGGGATAAGCAACATGTAATAGATAAAGAAACAAATGAAACCAACAAAAATATAAATTGGGGGAGGCAAAAAGAGTCTAAAGAATTTTTATTTGATGAAAGCTAGGTTTCTATCAGCTTACAATAGTCTCCTAGTTATATATCTTTATGTTAGCCCCATGGTAATCACAGAGAAATAAGTTACAGTAGATACACAAAAAAAAAAAGAGAAAGGAAACAAAGTACCAGTGAAAACCACTAAAGCACAGAGGTAAAGAAGCGTGGAAGACAGGAATAAAGGATCCAAGAAACAAATGGACAACTATTATTAACAAAATGGCAGAGGTAAACCCTTATCTAGCAGCAGTAACTTTGAAGGTAAATGGAATAAATTCTCATTTGGGTAATGGAAATTTTCAGTTTTCCATTTAATTTTTTTATTGACCAATTGATTATTTAGGAGCATGTCATTTAACTTCCATGTTCTTATAAAGTTTCTGAAGTTTTCCTGTTGTTGATTTCTACTTTTTTATCATTATAGTCAGAAAAGATACTTGATATAATTCATATTTTTCTAAATTTCTTAAAACTTGTTTTGTGACCAAACATATGATACATCCTGGAAAATGCTGTATGTGCAGTTGAGAAGAATATTTACTCTGTAGCTCTTGGGTGGAATGTTCGTAAATGCCTGTGAGTTTCGTTTGGTCTATGGAGTACTTTAAGTTTGATGTTTCTTTGGTGATTTCTTATCTAGATGTTCATTGTTGAAAGTGGGGTATAGACATTCCCAACTCTTATTATCTCTCTTTAGGTGTAGTGATATTTACCTTATTTATGGGTGCTTTGTTGTTGGGTGCATATATGTTTACAACTGTTATAGCTTCTTGCTGAATTGATTCTATTATCATTACAGATAGTCTAATTACCATCTATTACAGCTTTTGACTTCAAGTATATTTTATCTTATGTAAATTTGACTACTACTGTTTCACATTTGGTTTCTATTAATATTTTCATGGAATATATATTTTCCCCTTCTCTTACCTTTAGTTTACTTTGTTTGTAACAGGAAGATGAGTCTTTTGTAGGCCAGTATTACCCTTATTCATTTATTTATCTATTTTTGTTGTTTTGAGACAGAGTCTCACTCTGTCACCCTAGGTATAGTGCCATGAACTCGTTGCACTTAGCAACCCCAAACCTTTGATTACCCTTATTTTAGAACTGGACAAAGACACAGCAAAAAATAAAACTATAGGTCAACATTCCTGATTAACATAGATGGGGAAAAAAAATCTCAACAAGATAATGGAAATGGAATATATAAGGAACTTAAACAACACCAATAAAACAGGTAATCTGACTCAAAAATGGGCAAAAGACATTTAGTAATAGACATTTCTCTAAAGAAGATATACAAATGCTCAACAGGTATAATGAAAAATGCTCCTCATCGCTAATCATCAAGGAAACGCAGATCAAAATCACAATGAGACACCAGCTCCCTCCAGTTAGAAGGACCATTATCAAAAAGATAAAGAGGGGGGAGGCAAGATAGATGACTGGAGCCAGCTTTCCACAGAGGCTCCAATCCAGAAGGAGAGTTAAAGGACAGAAGTTTAGCAAGTAACCTGGTGGATTAGAGCTGAGCCAAGAGGCAAGGTTGTAGAACACACATCAACCCTGCTGAGGCGAGCTGAGATCCCAAGGATACAAACAAAAGGTACAAAATCCATCGCCAAGCAAACGGGTGTCCCCTCCCCCATGAGAATGGCTTGCAGTACTCCATACAAACAAGTGAGCAGAGTTCAAAAGTCCTCCCATTTTATCCCACAGGAGAGACCCTCTAAAAACCGGACCTCCTTCCCCTACTAGGGTGCCTGGGCACTCTCCTGCCAGGCATAAAAATGTATAAAACTGTACATATTCTCTACCTGCAATTCTGAGTTCCCAGCACTCCCTCCACTCTCACTCTGAGGTCTGGAGCTCTGTCCCCAGGAGTGCGGATTCTTGGGTATTTTCTCGAGGGGTGTGGACAGGGCATGGACTGCTGCTGGTCAGGGCTGATTCTGCAGCATGGGAGTAAAGAGAGGATGGTCAGTTGAGAGGGAACTATACAGGAGTGACAGTGCCCCCAGGCTCAGATGAGCAGCCATAGCAGCAACAATAAGGCTTATACCCCTAGACATTTAGGAGCCACACCCCCTGTTTCTCTTGGCAACCAGAGGAGGCCAGGCATCTTCTCTGAGGGCAGCCACTGGCGGAACAGATCTGGGATGGAAATGCAGGCCCTGTGAGTAAAGGGTTTGCCTGAGGCAGTACCAGCCTGGGCAGAGCGCGGGGACTAGAATACAGGCACATGCAGAGACCACAGATTCTCAGGGCGAGGCTGACCCAGAGGATGGCTTTACTGAGCCTAAGACACACCCAGCCCTCAGGGGATCATAGCTGAGACAAGAGAGGGCAGGTAGAGGCTGGAACTGACAGTTGAGTGTGAGCTTAACTGGCCCGCCCCAACAGAAACTGTAGCTGAGAAGGGGCAGCAGCACGAACGGTCGCACTTTCTGTGAACTTGAACAGCATCTGATCTGCAGGGGAATATAGCCAGGACAGAAACAAATTCTGTGAAGTTGTTCTATTCTGTCAGCAAGATCAATCAGGGGTGGGGCTAGAACTGAGTGAACAGCCCCAGCCTCCTTTAAGCACCCCAGGTTATCAAGCCTCACCTCCCCCTGCCAGATAGTGGCAGAGAGCAGTGGCCTGGCTGAGGAGACATAGATCTTCCCATGATTCAGGCAGGTGCAAACCCCTGGAGTATCTGTTCATTGGAGGAACTGGGTCACAGCCTTGCAGGGTTATCAGTGACTGGGTATGACAGAGGTGCAAGGTGGGGAAGGAGGCATTTACCTTCCCAGACTAATGTATTTGCTGGGTGGGTCCTCCTGACCTCATGGAGCACCAGAGCAAGTCCATACTTGAGTTGCCAGCAGACCCCTGTGATCTAGTTGCCGGAGACCTTTCAAACTCTCCCACCTGAGACAGGTTTTGACTGAGACAATTGATTTGGACCTTTTGAACTGAGCCAATCACCCAAGGACTATCCAAGTGATATCCTGGGCGTGTGGTTGTGGGAAGGTTTGATTTTCCTTTTCCAACTGTTGCCTGTGGAGGATGGGGTGAATTAATTGCTGGTATTTTTCCACAGCTGAGACTTCAACCCAGAGCGACTGATTCACTAGGGTAGGGCAGAGACCAGCTGAAAACAAGACAGATCCACTTAGCCCCACCTCACCAAGCAGGTCCTCAGTTTCTCAGGCCATTGCACTGTATGGGTCCTTGACAAAGCTCCAGGGAAAAAGGTACAGACACAAGTCCCAGCTTTTGTGCAAAGGGCTGGTTAAGCAATACTGCTGGAGCCCCCCAACCCAACTTCTCTTTATCTGCTCATCAGGTCAAACAGTGTAAAAAATCATGGGGCAGAATCAGCAGAAAAACTCTGGTAACATGAATAAGCAGAGTAGATCAACCACCCCACCACCACCCCCATGGAAAGATATGGAGGACACAACTGAAGATCCCATTCATAAACAGATGGCTGAGATGTCAGAAGTCAAATTCCGAATTTGGATTGCAAACAAGATTAATAGAATAGAGGAAAAGTTCAAATTAGAAATTCAAGGAGCATTTCAAAAGTTGTCTCAAGAATTCAACAAATTTAAAGACAAAATCACCAAAGATTTTGACACATTGAGACAAGAAATTGCAGGCCTCAAAGATCTGAAAAATACATTAGAATCCTTCAGTAACAGAATGGAGCAAGCAGAAGAAAGGATTTCTGACATTGAAGACAAAACTTTTGAATGCTCCCAAACTCTCAAAGAGGAAGAGAAATGGAGAGCAAAAACGGATCATTCTCTCAGAGAGCTCTGGGATAATTTGAAGTAAACTAATATTCACCTCATAGAAATTCCTGATGGTGATGAAGTGGCTTCAGAAGGCACAGAGGCTCTTCTTCATGAAATTATGAAAGAGAATTTTCCAGACATGCCAAGAGATCCTGAAATTTAGATAGCAGACAGTTTCAGAACACCAGCATGACTCAAGCTGAATAAGACATCCCCCAGGCACATCATAATTAACTTCAGTAGTTAATATGAAGGAAAAAATACTGAAAGCAGCCAGACGTAAGAAAACCATAACCTACACGGGGAAGAATATTAGAATGACTGCAGACCTCTCTGCTGAAACATTTCAAGCTAGAAGAGGGTGATCATCAACTTTTAATCTCCTAAAACAAAATAACTTTCAACCTAGGATCCTGTAACCAGCTAAACTGAGTTTCATTTATGATGGAGAAATTAAATACTTTAATGCATTCACATGTTGAAGAAATTTGCATAACAAAAGCAGCTCTCCAGGATATTCTCAGACCAATCCTCCATAATGACCAGTGCAATCCTCCACCACAAAAGTAAACTCACTCAGAAACTTTTGATCAAACTCCAACTTCCACAGTGGCGAAAGGATTAGAAATATCCACTGGACTTTTAAAAAACTCGATGTCCATAATTCTACTAGGCTCATCAATATTCTCCATTAATGTGAATGGCTTGAATTGTCCTCTAAAGAGGCACAGGTTGGCTGACTGGATACAAAAACTCAGGCCAGATATCTGTTCCATACAAGAATCTCATCTTACCTTAAAAGATAAATATAGACTCAGGATGAGGGATGACATCTATATTTCAGGCAAATGGAAATCAGAAAAAAGCAGGTGTTGCAATTCTATTCGCAGACATAAATAGGCTTTAAACCAACAAAAGTAAGGAAAGATAAGGATGGTCACTTCATATTTGTTAAGGGTAATACTCAATATGATGAGATTTCACTTATTAATATTTATGCACACAACCAGAATGCACCTCAAATTATAAGAGAAACTCAACAGACAAGAACATTTTGATTTCCTCCAGCTCCATAGTTGGAGATTTAACCCTCCTCTGGCAGTGTTGGATAAATCCTCCAATAAGAAGCTGAGCAAAGAAATTTTAGATTTAAACTTAGCCATTCAACATTTGGATTTAACAGACATCTACAGAACATTTCATCCCAACAAAATATGAATACACATTCTTCTCATCAGCCCATGGAACATACTCCAAAATTGATCACATCTTAGGTCACAAGTCTAACCTCAGTAAATTTAAAGGAATAGAAATTATTCCTTGCATCTTCTCAGACCACCGTGGAATAAAAGTTGAACTCAGTAACAATAGGAATGTACATACTCATACAAAAACATGGAAGCTAAATAACCTTTTGCTGAATGATAGATGGGTCAGAGATGAGATTAAGAAGGAAATTACCAAATTTTTGGAACAAAGTGACAATGAAGACATGAATTATCAGAACCTCTGGTATACCACAAAGGCAGTCCTAAGAGGGAAATTTATAGTACTGCAAGCCTTCCTCAAGAAAATGGAAAGAGAGGAAGTTAACAACTTAATGGGATATCTCAAGCAACTGGAAAAGGAAGAACATTCCAACCCCAAACCCAGTAGAAGAAAAGAAATAACCAAAATTAGAGCAGAACTAAATGAAATTGAAAACAAAAGGATTATACAACAGATCAATAAATCAAAAGTAGGTTTTTTGAAAAGGTCACTAAAATAGATAAACCATTGGCTAACCTAACCAGGAAAAAAAGAGTAAAATCTCTAATTTCATCAATCAGAAATAACAAAGACGAAATAACAACAGACTCTTCAGGAATTAAAAAAATCCTTAATGAATATTGAAAGAAACTTTATTCTCAGCAATATGAAAATCTAAAGGAAATTGACCAATATTGGAAGCACGTCACCTCCCAAGACTTAGGTGGAATCAAGTGGAAATGTTGAACAGGCCTATATCAAGTTCTGAAATAGCATCAACCATAAAAAAATCTCCCTAAAAAGAAAAGCCTGGAACCAGATGGCTTCACATCAGAATTCTACCAAACCTTTAAAGAGGAACTAGTACCTATATGATTCAACCTTTTCCAAAATATAGAAAAAGAAGGAATGCTATCCACCACATTCTATGAAGCAAGCATCACCTGATCCCCAAACCAGGAAAAGACCCAACAAGAAAAGAAAATTATAGATCAATATCACTAATGAATATTTATGCAAAAATATTCAATAAGATCCTAACAAACAGAATCTAGCAACACATCAAATTATATGACTAAGTGGGTTTTATCCCAGGGTCTCAAGGCTGGTTCAAAAAAAGTAAATCTATAAATATAGCTCAGCACATAAACAAATTAAAAAACAAAGACCATATGATTCTCTCAATTGATGCAGAAAAAGCTTTTGATAATATCCAGCATCCCTTTGTCATCAGAACACTTAAGAAAATGGGTATAGATGGGACATTTCTTAAACGGATAGAGGCCATCTACAGCAAACCCACAGCCAATATCGTATTGAATGGAGTTAAATTGAAATACACTCAGATCAGGAACCAGCCAAGGTTTCCCATTGCCTCCACTGCTCTGTAACATTGTAATGGAAGTTTTAGCCATTGTAAAGCAATATACAATTGTAATGCAATCCCCATTAAAGCTCCACTGTCATACTTTAAAAATCTCGAAAAAAAAATACTTCATTTTATATGGAATTGGAGCGGTAGATGTATAGGAACAGAATAGAGAACCAAGAGATGAACCCAGCTATTTACCGTTATTTGATCTTCGACAAGCCAATTAAAAACATTCAGTTGGGAAAAGATTCTCTATTTAACAAATGGTGCTGGGTCAACTGGCTGGCAACCTGTAGAAGACTGAAACTGGACCCATACCTTTCACCATTAACTAAGATAGACTCTCACTGGATTAAAGATTTAAACTTAAGACATGAAACTATTAAAACACTAGAAGAAAGTGCAGGGAAAACTCTTGAAGAAATCGGCCTGTGCGAATATTTTATGAGGAGGACGCCCCAGGCAATTGAAACAGCATCAAAAATACACTACTGGGACATGATGAAACTAAAAAGCTTCTGCACAGCCAAGAACACAATAAGTAAAGCAAGCAGACATACCTCAGAATGGGAGAAGATATTTGCAGGTTATGTCTCTGACAAAGGTTTAATAACCAAAATCCACAGAGAACTCAAATGTATTAGCAAGAAAAGAACAAGTGATCCCATCTCAGGGTGGGCAAGGGACTTGAAGAGAAACTTCTCTGAAGAAGACAGGCGTACGGCCTACAGACATATGAAAAAATGCTCATGATCCTTAATTATCAGAGAAATGCAAATCAAAACTACTTTCAGATATCATCTAACTCCACTAAGATTAGCCCATATCACAAAATCCCAAATCCAGAGATGTTGGTGTAGATGTGGAGAAAAGGGAACACTTCTACACTGCTAGTGGGAATGCAAACTAATATGTTCCTTTTGGAAAGACGTTTGGAGTACACTTAGGAATCTAAAAATAGACCTGCCATTCAATCCTACAATTCCTCTACTAAGTATATATCCAGAAGACCAAAAATCACATTATAAGCAAGATATTTGTACCAGAATGTTTATTGCAGCCCAATTCATAATTGCTAAGTCATGAAAGAAACCCACGTGCCCATCGACCTATGAATGGATTAATAAATTGTGGTATATGTACACCATGGAATATTATGCAGCCTTAAAGAAAGATGGAGACTTTGCCTCTTTCATGTTTACATGGATGGAGCTGGAACATATTCTTCTTAGCAAAGCATCTCTAGAATGGAAGAAAAAGTATCCGATGTACTCAGCCCTACTATGAAACTAATTTATAGCTTGCATATGAAAGCTATAACCCAATTATAACCTAAGAATATGGAGAAGGGGGAGAGAGAGAGGTGGGAGGGGGGAGGATGGGCGGAGGGAAGGTGATTGGTGGAATTACACCTGCAGTGCATCTTATAAGGGTACATGTGAAACTTACTAAATGTAGAATATAAATGTCTTAACACAATAACTAAGAAGAAGCCAAGAAGGCTATGTTAACCAGTGTGATAAAAATATGTCAAATTGTATATAAAACCAGTGCATGGCACCCCATGATTGCATTAAAGTACACAGCTATAAGTTAATAAAAAAAAAAGAAAAGACAAAGAGTTGGTGAAAATGTGGAGAACAGGGGACACTTACACTCTGCTGGTGGGATTGCAAACTAGGACAGCCATTATGGAAAACAAAATGGACAGTCCTCAAGAAATTAAAAATAGAACTAGTATATGATCCAGCTATTCCATTACTGGGTATGTATAATAAGATAATGCAATCAGTATGTCAAAGAGATAACTCTACTCCTGTGGTTATATTATGGCTCTATCTACAATCGCCAACATGATGAATCAAAGTAGATGTCCGAGAATGGGTGAATGAGAATAGGTAAAGAAAATGTTGTCTACATACATAGTGGAATATTTTAGCCAGAAAAAAACAATGAAACCCTCTTATGTGGGATGACATGGACGAACCCAGAGCGCATGATGTTAAGGGAGATAAGACAGACAGAAAGACAAATACTGCAGTATCTCCCTTACACGTGTAATCCAGGAAAAAAAAAACGGGTACCACAGAAGCAGAGAGTGGAGCAGGATGAGGGAACAATGGAGAGAGTTTGGTCCAGCAGAACAAAGTTACAATTAAATGAAGGGAATAAATTCTGATGCCCACTAAGTTGACTGTAGTGAACTAGTAACATTGTATATTACAAAATAGCCAGAAGAGAGTCTTTCAAATGTTCTCACCCCAAAGAAATAATAAATGCATGGTGTAATGGATATACTGACCTGACCAGATCCTTTTACAACCTAGATACATATTGATACATGAAATCGCACCCCATAAATATGTACAATTAAAATCTGTCAATTAAATTCCATCAAGATCTTAAGCCATAACCTGATAAGATTTGATACTAGAAATCACCCATTTATCAGCTGTGTCTATTTTAGAGAATTGTCAAATAGCTGCTGCCTTACTACCATTTTAATTCAATTGGATTCCACTTTAACTCTGCAAATGTTCAATCATTCTGTTATGTATGTGCGAGGAACTCTGCTATTCACCAGGACCTGCATATCTAAGCAGGAACAATCTGTGACTTAGTCAGTCTCACAATCCAGCAGGAGAACGAATATTTCCTTAAATATTTGCTTCCTAGAGCACATACTATCAAAAATAAATTGGGTATTATTTCAGTTATTCTCTATTGTATACTGTATGCATTCAAACTTGAAAACAAATGCCATCGACCCCAAAAGTACGAGCATTAGACACCATTGTTAGCTTCATAGTCAATGAAATGAAAAGAAAATATAGCATAAAGCTCATAATTTTTTGGTTTGTGTGTGAATTTTCCATAGCTCTACAATTACACATTATCGTAAGAAAAAACCCGCATGAGTAATATATGGGAATAATCACAATCATTTATTTCGTTTTTCAGCTATCCCAGCCAAGCCTGCATTTCACAGCAAAGCTGCATTTGGGTGACTGGAACTCATGGAGAAGCAGCTGACTCCTGGACCCTTACAGAGTCTTTGGAAATGTTTTATGGAACTCGGGTGCCTTCAGCATCATGAATGGTTCTGAAATATTTTTTCCTTTGCTTTAAATATTTTTGTCATAAAAGTATGCTTGTGGTATTGCTATCTACATTAGCAGGAGTGTTTAAAGTCAACAGAACTTCCTTATAAAACACAAGTGACTCACTAATATGTTTAAAGCAGACAAAACGTTTGATAAAGTAACAGAAATTGTTTTAAAGGTTTTTGTTATTTTCTTTCTGTTTCTTTTCTTTCTTTCCTTTCCATTTCTTTTCCCTCTCACCCTCTCTCCCTCCCTTCCTTCCTTCCTTTATTCCTTTCTTTCTCTCCTCCTACTTTGTCTTCTTCTTCTTCTTCCTTTTTTTTTTTTTTGGTTTCTGGTTTCTGTCCCTTTAGAATTACTTCTGCAGGTGAATTTGCCTCAATAGGCTTTGTGATACATTAAGTTTAATGGTTTCTGTTAACCCTCAAAATATTAAGAAATGCTCCAACATAAGTTTTCCTCTCTCATTATTATTTTATGTTTCATAGATATATCTAATACATATAGCATACAGTGAAATGGAAGAATAATAAAATTAAAATTTATGCAGATATTTTTGGCTATTGTAAAAAGCTTTATCTTTTGCATGGGAAGCCCACTGCCAGCAAAAGCAACTGGCAAAATACTACACACGCTGGAAAGGTGCTGGATGTTAATGTTTGAACCATGATTTTCTGAATCTGGTGGGATGGAAAGACTATCTTCATGAAACAAACCTGAGTAACAGTATATCCAGTGTTCA
This sequence comes from Nycticebus coucang, assembly GCF_027406575.1. Classification (NCBI taxonomy): domain Eukaryota; kingdom Metazoa; phylum Chordata; class Mammalia; order Primates; family Lorisidae; genus Nycticebus; species Nycticebus coucang. The sequence continues at coordinate 118,928,249 of NC_069780.1, read as the reverse complement.
AAAAGACTCTTTATATATTTGTGGGAAATGTGACTTCCAACTATAATATTCATGAAACCATATTGTTAAGCAAACTATTAGATTGGTACAGTAAAGTCATCCTGCTTCAGTAGTGACCTCGCACCACAAGCAATCTATAAGCACGAGAAAACGAAGTTGTAGGAAAAAACCATTTATTTCTAACTTTGATGTGGACAGAGTAAATTATATTTTCCTTTTTGAAAAATGAAAGAAAATGTTAGAAACACTTCATTGCTGCTTTTCGTTCTTATTCTCTGTCAAGACACAAATTCATGATGTCAGGGGAGCGTCTAAGATTTTGTCAAAGAAGCAGTAATTTGGTGGCCTCAAAGCATGTCTCTATGTACTTGTCACTTTAAAGTGCTCCACAAATTTTGCTCACTGCCATTACCAGTTTTGGCTTAATGATGATAAAAGAAGGGCTTATCCTAGGCTATGAACAGAGACCCATTAAAGACCTGGTTCCTATTCAAGAGTGACTTCACAGATTTTATTTTATATAAAAAAAATTCATTTTGAGAAAGAGCCTCTCTCACCCTGAGGTTGAGTGCCCTGGATCATCACAGCTCACAACCACCTCCAAGTCTTGGGCTCAAGCGATCCTCATGCCTTAGCTTCCCAGGTAGCTGGGACAACAGCCATGGGCCACAATGCCCAGCTGTTTTAGTAGAGATGGGGCAGGGAGGGGGTTGGTGGTCTCCTCTTCAGGCTGGTCTCAAATTCCTGAGTTCAACCAATCCACCCGTCTTGGCCTCCCAGAGTGCTGAGACTACAGGCGTGAGCCACGGCGTCCAGCTGACTCCGCAGATTTTAAACTCTCATCCTTTGACCTGCCTTTTGGACCTACCTGCCCCTACCTGTAATGATATAAGTTCAGAGCAGAATTAAAAGAGAACAATTAGAGTTGGCAAAATGACTTTTACTAAACTTTTGTTAATTTTTTAAATTTTCTTAGAGAGGTAAATCATCTTTCAATTCATTCATTTTGTTTCTCATTTATTTGAGCAAAGAGTTGCTTGATGTAACAGTCAAGCATTGAGTGTTTGTTAGTCAATATCACATAATCTTTGATTCGGTTTTAAATGAGCCATAATTTTGCCAGCCACCTAAAAGTGTGCGTGGTATAGATCAAAAAAATTGCAAAGGATCAACTCTTATTGATGCCAACCAGGAGGTAGAATTCGCTTCTATAGGTTGGAGCCTATGAGGTTCACTGACCTGCATTTAACAAGGGCAAGCTTTGAAAGCTTTGAAAATAAGTAAATATTACCCAGTTAGGTTTCAGAAAATCATTCTGATCTGAGGAGTAAACAGAGTTCTGAGTTTTGGCAAAGTCACCTCTGCAGCTTGTTGGAAAAGAAGAACGGGGGCTGGGTGGGGGGGAAGAAAAGCATGGGACTGATCCCCATCTTGCTGTGTGATTCTGCCAGAAGGAAAACAGGTTTGGTGCCACAGGTATGACAGGCCTGTGGAATGTGGCCCATTCCTCCTCTTTGTCTTCTTTAAAACAGGGGTGTCTAAGAACACTTTTAGTCATCATAAAATTTCCCAGGTAAGTTTACAAAGAAAAATGTTCCGACCATAGCTTTGGATTTGGGTATTTGCTTAGCAATGAATTTCAGGTGACAGGTTGCAGTTATGATTGCACCTGGCCCTGGAAGGTTGCCATGCCTTGAAAAGAGAATATCAGCTCACTTGCACTGGTGAACAACAGGGCAGAGCGGCGTTTGACACTTGACGAAGCTGTTCTCGTTAGCAGGAGCATCAGTACAGCTGTATAAGTCACTGTTCATCCTCCCCTATTATCTCAGCATATAGAATGATTTCCTCCGATATCAAGAGTACTTGGGCTTTGCTTATATTTAGACACTCACTTTTCCTTTTTATACGGAGTGATTGTTGAGTGTGAAATGATAGCTGAATTTTAAATGGTTGGGATCCAATTCGAATTGATTTCAGTGTAAATCAATAGCGTTTCTAATCAGACATAGAGAACAGCCTGAAGTTCAATGTTGAATCACTAGTTAAGCTTCTACCCTTTTAACTTGTGCCTAAATCAATAAGTAGCATTATATTTCATTTTGACTGGATCTATTTTGTGTCTGGAATTGAGGCATTTATAGCAGTTTGTTGACAGAGAAATACGTATTATTTTGTAAACCTGTACATTCCAGGCCGCTTAGAAGCACTTCATATGCAAAAATGATAAACAGAAGTGTTCAGGAATATTTTTAAAACTAAGGAACTTTTTTTATAGCAGTGGTAAACAAAAGCTGTAGCTATCGAACATTAGGTGTTCAAATTGCCACTCAGTCATGGGCAAAATAATTTTTTTTTTTTTAAAGTACATAATGTCATGATTACAAAGCATTCCTGCAGGGAGGGTTAGGCTTCAGGAGATAACCAGACAAACCAGTTCTTAAGAGGGTGGCTGATTGGCTGTTTTGCTAAAGATAAATCTTTCCTCTTCCAAATATTCTGAAAAAAAAAAAAAAAAAAAGTAGACTAATAGCAAGAAGTGTAGTGATTTGCACATTATCCAAGCCATTGAGTTATTCCTGCCTGTCCTCATTCTGGTTCTTGATTTGCAGGCCAGCTACGCTCTGCAGCTGGAGCAAATTATATCAGCAGAAGTGCTGATGTGACCACAAGTTGACAAAAGGACATGATTTCTAGTAGCAAAAAAGCAACTAGATTTTATGAAATTGTATCTAATAATGTTGTTTAACTCATGGATCCTGCATCTGACGCCTGCTTTTTATCCAGTCCTTTCAGCGGCCCTTTGTTAACAGTCACTCAGAAGAGGAAATAAAATGTAGCCATTGAAATAAAAATTGCTCTACTCTTTTTAATAGCTCAGCTGCAGGCTCTATTGTTTTATTTAATGGATTGTATAACTGAAGTCTCTCTTCCTGATGATTCCCATTTGGCTTCTGAGTCCCCAAACTCTGTCAGAATCTTGGGGGTTCCAGAAGGAGGGGAGTCTGGTGCTTTGCTTGTTCAAAATACAAGTGGATAGCAAAAGCAATAACAGTCTTTAAAATGTAATTCCTGTGACGGAAACCATAGTATACTATGTGCAAAAATCAAGCTTTCTCCTCAAAAGAAAACCTGATTAGATGGTCCCTAGATTTCAACAATCCTCGTTCAGGAGACAGTAGAAATTTTCATTCCTTAAATGTACAGAAGCAAATAGGCTTGGAGGCAGTAGTAAGGGAAGGGGAAGGAAACGGAGGGACCCGAATAAATAATTGTCTTCTTTCTCGTCAAAATCAATGTATTGTCTTCTAATTGATAGATGTGCTTTGCTCGGAAATCCTGACAATGAGTCTCTCTCTCTCCTCCTGCCTGACTGTCCCTTGCAGACATGGGAAGTGTGACTGTGAGTTAGTTGACTTTGACTTATTATTGTCCTAAACAGTGTCACATGTATATTATGTTTTAAATTGTTTTATAAGTTTCTGTTCTTCAGAGCAGTTAAAATGCATCTGGTTTCTGTGGGGAGGATTGCAGTGATTTAAAATATATATATTTTGCTTCTGCTGTTCTAAGATGAACTGTATTATGTGTATATTCGAAAGATCAAAGTTAAAAAACAAAGTGCCTCCTACATAAGAAAGGTGGTGTGAAATACCGAAAGAAAGGATCAACCCCTGCTGTATACTTATTATTTCAAATGTGAATGAATTGGAGAGCATTTACCTGACTAAAATAAACTATCTGCTATGGTTCTCGGGGCGGGGGAGGGGGAGGGATCCTGCAAAAAGATGTTGCAATTCATTTTTGTCCTACCTTGATCTGTTCCCTCATAGCAGATTCATTGTTTTAGGAAGAGGAGGACAAAGATTTCTCAAAGCATGAAGTAATAAGAAGCCTTTTATCTGCGAAAGATACACAAACACAACGTCCTTAAGAAAATCATACCGTGGAACCTGTTAAGGATGTAATTGAGATATACGCAATCATTAACCTTGGAACAGACTGGGAATCTGTTAATGAATCAAATCAATACCCTCTCCACTGATCCATAATAATTTGAAAGAAATGAAAAATTTAACAGTTACTGTATGTGAGGTTATAGTGAGCTGCAATTAGCTAGCCTCCAGGAGATTATGTTACCTAGTTACCAGAAGGTAAGTATAATTTCTGTAGCGCTTCTGGAAAGACTGTCATAAAGACAGGCTCCAGACGTGGAAATAGGTCAGCAAAAGATGTTTGGTGCAGCCGCCAAAACCTAGGTCATCTTTCCATCATTTAAGCCTGCATATCTTTCTTATGACATTTCATACTCCCAGTTCAAATGATTGTATTGCTTTGAAAAAACATTACAATTCAATTTTGTCAGTTAAAAAAGTGATTATCCCTTTTTTTATATCTTACTGCACAGCTAGATCTCACATGAGAAGGCAAAGAGGTCAAGGCAAAAATGCTGCATTTGGGAGCAGAACAGCAAACAAGCTTCCCACTGCAGGCAAGAGACTTGTATTTATAAAAGTACTTTATGTTCAGACTTAGTACAAGCCCCTCATCTTCACCATTCCCAGTATGGCCATCATTGCTGGTGAAATTATATAGAAGGATAGTGAAAAGCAAGGAATGTCTTGCCTCTAGTGCACCCCCAAGCACTTAATACACCCCCATTTTTCAAGTAGTATGTAGACGCTTACAAAATAGTTTAGGGACAAGAAATCTGATCCCCGAGGCTGTTGCTTTAATATATTGCTTTGATGTAAATCTTAGAGGGAATGATCTTGGTATATGAAGTTCCATAGGAAAATCTCAATTTGGGGGAGATATAAAAAGAGATATTGCTATACTTTCGGGAATCAGTAAATAAAATGGAGAACATAATTAAAAAAATGCATGTAAAATATATGCGTATGGAAATGTTAAGAGCCTTATTTTATAATGCCAAGGAGGGCACAAGATAAAAACTGTTGTCATTTGTTTCCAGGGAAAGCAGTCGGTGAGACCAGGCACAGTAGGAGAGTTAGTTAGCTACCACGTGTAAAGCTGAGAGCAGATGGCACCGTTGATATAGAGCGCAGGAATGTGCGTGTTTATGCGTGTGCGCGTCTGTGCGTGTGCGTGTGGAAACCAGCAAGGAGTTTGACACTGATGTACTCCATCAAGTCCAGTTATAAAGAACAAGTAGATAGAACAACATTCTGTGCATCTGGCAGCCTAACTAGCTCTGTCAATCTGTGGATACTGCTGACATTGTACTATAAGCTTCGATTCCATCTGTGTTGTTTATTTTGAGCTGGATTTACTGCACACTATGTGAATTGATGATGGCTAGAAGGTCCAAAAGATTCTGAGTCTGTTTAAAGATCCAAGGTGTCAAATTACACAGGATTGTGTCACGAACATCATGAAAGGGTAAGTGGAGAGGCAAACTGATTTCAGTATTTGTTAGACGTCCAAGAAAAATCGCTGAAAATATAGATGAAGAAGGTTTATGAAAACATCTAAAGAGTACATATGAACTCCTGCAATCAAATGTTTCCTTTTCAAGTTGTATTGTGTCATTTTAAAAAATTCAAAATATGTACAAACAAATAGACAAGTCAAATCAGCTCTCCACTCCGAGGTTGTGACATGCATATTATTCAAAACTTTCTGATCAATGCTATATTAAATACTATATTAAATTGCTATATTAAATTGCCATTAAAGAATGGACTTGATGGGTGTGGGTTGCCCTACCTTCTTTCTGAATAGCTAGAAGCAAGGAAAAGTCATATTTCTACACATATTAAGCTTTTCTGAGGCATTTCTTCATTGCTTCAGTTTCTTTCTGGTTAATCATACATTTATAAATCTTTCTACCATACAGTGTAGGAAGACTTTGCTATCTTTGTCAAGAAATCACTGAATAAGATAAGAAGGGCATTTTTAATGAAAATTATACACATTTATATGGGAAAATGACTATTTGATATAGGTCATCTATATTAAGGCTTTTGTTTATTTTAACTTGGAACACACCGTATAACTGAACGCTATGTCTGCATGATTCTGGGACATTCTTAGGAACAGGGAGAAAAGAGAGTTAATGATTATATCTACATGTGTATAGTTGATGCTATTTAAGTTTTGTGTCTGCTGTTGCCTGCTTGTAGGGTAAGTAGCCCAGATCAGAATTTTCCTATACCACAAAAGATACAGGCTAAACTATATTCAGTGTAGCTTGCAGTCATTGAGCGAAAGAAACATTTTGCTTCTGTTACAAAAACTTCAATTCACACTTTCAACCCCTGTTCAGTCAGTGGTTGGCTATGGTTGAATTGTGTCAGTGAATGGAAATGTATTTATATGCAGCTCTGTCCTTCATTAAAGAAGAAAAATTTGAATCTTCCTGCCTTATTTGTTTCAGAGCTAACACATAAAACAGAATTTTGGAATCTTCAAACACAGTTTTTTTAATTGGTAACGTTTAATGTACATTTGTTGAATATCCATATTCATAATATATGCTAGGTAATGTTAGATACGTGAGCCAATGCAGTATCCAATCCTTATCCTCAAGAAACTTTAATATTTAGTTGATTATGTAAGACAGTCTCATAAAAAATGTCAAATAGCAATACATATATTAAATATCAATTAAAAAATATAAGGACAGCACAAAGTGGGCTAAAATTGGAAACATTCATTACAGTCTTCTCCTGCCAGACACTGAACTGGTGCTTCCTGTCACTATGTGCCCCACCTAACTCCTCAGCAACCCTGGGAGTGGTCATCCCCAACTCCCGGGCACAGTGTTGGACATCGGGATAAATAACATGTAAAACCTGTTTCAAGAAGTAGATAGGCTTGTGAGAAATAAAATATAAAAAGTCTAGTGTGACTATAATTCAGTAAGAGCTGAAAGAGACGTATGCATTAGAAGATAAGAACACAGACATGGTGCCCAGCTCAAAAAGCTCAGAGCACTGGCTGGAGAGCAAGGAGGTGACAGACCTGCAAGTTGGGGACAAGCATGAACAGCAGTACTGGGACACAGACCACAGAGATGGTGGGAAATGCAGCTGGTGGTGCTCACCATGGCCACTCATGTGGGTCAGTGAGAGAAACACATTGGATGCTATGCATTCATGGTAGGAAGGAATGAGTGAGCCTGGTGAGCTGAGGTAATGAGGAAAGGCTTGAATTAGGTAGTTCTTCCACTCATTCATGATATTTGGGTATATTTTGAATGCACCAATAAAGAATAATTCGATATTGTAGGTGAAGTGAAGGTAGATGGGACTGACAAATCTGTGGAGACAGAGATGTGTGACCCAGGGTGTGCAGGCCGAGGTACAAATCTGTGGAGACAGAGATGTGTGACCAGTGTGTGCAGCCTGAGGTGCACATCCGTGGAGACAGAGACATGTGACCAGTGTGTGCAGGCCCAGGTGCAAATCCATGGAGACAGAGACATGTGACCCAGTGTGTGCAGGCCGAGGTGCAAATCCGTGGAGACAGAGATGTGTGACCAGTGTGTGCAGGCCGAGGTGCAAATCCGTGGAGACAGTGTGTGACCAGTGTGTGCAGGCTGAGGTGCAAATCCGTGGAGACAGAGTGTGTGACCCAGTGTGTGCAGGCCGAGGTGCAAATCCGTGGAGACAGAGTGTGTGACCAGTGTGTGCAGGCCGAGGTGCAAATCCGTGGAGACAGAGTGTGTGACCCAGTGTGTGCAGGCCGAGGTGCAAATCCGTGGAGACAGAGTGTGTGACGCAGGGTGTGCAGGTCGAGGTGCAAATCCGTGGAGACAGAGATGTGTGACCCAGTGTGTGCAGCCTGAGGTGCACATCCGTGGAGACAGAGTGTGTGACCCAGGGTGTGCAGGCCAAGGTGGTCAATGCATTAACTTACATTTGGCCACCACTTGCCATGTACGGACTTGAAGCTTGTTATCTCCTTGAACTAATCCATCTCTAAAATTTTAAGTTCTACTTCTTAACTTTCCAGGTTTATTCAGTCATTGTTTTTCTCTATACGGATCAAAATCTTTACTCCTTTAATCCTTCAGTGCATTTGCCTCTTTCGGCCGTGATCTATTCTGTTTCATTCCTGTGACCTGGACTCCCTGACCCACCACTTCAGAGTTTCTCCTCTTGCCAAAGATTTCTGGTCTAATTTTTCTTCCCTGGCATACCGTCCTGGAAAAACGTCAAGACTGGAGCATTTCATTCCATTTCATTCTATTTCTTCAGCCCCCTTTCCCATTATTCAGAGAAATTGTTTTCATGTTCATTTCTCCCCATGTAACTACCTGTCTCTCAGCTATTTCTTCATAAAGATAACAGAGGCTGCCGTCCAAGCGTCCCGGGAAGTGGACCTCAGCACCTCAGCACCTCAGCACCCCTGCTTCCGAGCTTCCAGCCGCAGGTGTGGAGGCATTACTCTCTCAGCAAGAGACCGACACTTCCATTCGCACTCTGGACTCTCTCTCTCCCTTTCTCTCCTTAGGTTTCCAAAGACCTTATCTCCATGAAAATCATTTCTTGCTTCCTTTTTCCAGATCCCCGTGTTTTTATTGCCTTAATCTCAAGCATATTGTCTGAACTTACCAAAGTATCTCCAATCGTAAGAACAAACCAACCTCCTTATTTATCCTCAAGTCACGCTTAGCTCCCATCTATTCCTTGCATAGGCAAACTTGTTAAAAAACGGCCAAGAGTTCTACCCTTCCTTCACTTTCTATACATTCTTCAACCCATTCAAATCTGGAAAACATCTCCAAGAATTTCCTGAAACTGTTCTTGCTCAAGTCCTTGTTGAATGCTTTGTCCTTAAACCCCTCATGAGCGCTGATCCTATTTTACTAGGAGGACTGGATGTCGCTGACAAATTCCTCCTCTTTGAACATGGTTTCTTTGGTTTAATGACACTACTGTCTTTCATTTTCTCTGTAGACTTCTCGTCCCCTGTCATTTCCCTAAATATTAGTGATGTCAGGACTATCTCTTAGGTTCTGATGAATATCATTTAAAGCTTCAATTTCCATTTATACTCATCTAGCTTCATTTACCATCTATGTGTGGAAGAATCAGATCCACAGAATAAACCCTCCACGAATGCCTTTTTGATGAGTTTTAGTCAGTCCTATACGTTTAAATAATTGCACAATTTCTCCGCTTGGATGTCTCACAGCCATCTGAAAGGCCGCATGTCCAAAACTGAATACATCAACTCCCTCCCTCCTTCTTCCAGCCAAATTTCCTAAATATTCTCAAATCCATGCATTTTTTTTTCTTTTTAGTCACTTACTAGAATAATGTTACATTTAGTAATGTAAACTAAGGGACCCAATCATCTAAAGACATCTATAATTGAGTTAGAAACTTATAATCCATATGGATGTAGCAAACAATTAAAATTAAATGAACTGACAATGTATCTCTTTTAATTAAATTGAAACAGTTGAATGAACTACATCAAAAATACTCAATTTTGAAAACCTAACTCATAAGAAACAAATAGTTTAAGTAATGTAAGGACAAAGTATATCCTTTCTGTATTTATAATTTAGCTTCCAGTGTTGGGAACTACAACAAAGTTGCTGGTCAGTTAGTATTTATGTAATGAATTAATCTGATGTTATTCACCACTACAGAAAAGGGAAAGCTTTACAAGATTCTCAACCAAATCATTCTTACGTGGTTACCAGTCTTAATTTATGCCAGGTACTGAATGGCTGATAAAATAAGAATGTCAAAACTGTCTCAATTTATGTCTGATGGAAGTATAGATTTACTTTGAACACGGTAATAAAAAAGGAATACTAGGCATTAACATGAGTAGCCACGTTAGTTTTGTATTTGAAAAAAAAAAAAAAAAAAACAAAGAAAACCCTCTATTCTCAGTCTTAGTTTTATTGCAAAACTAACCACCATTCACAGGAAAATAAATTTGGCTCAACACAGCCTATTACCATAAATGGAAAATTTATATTTCATACATCCTGCTAATGAAGAATGTTGACTCTTCTTTAGCCAAAGCAAACTTTCTTCTCTTTTTTTCTCAATTAAGTCTTTTCCTCTCTGAGCGGTAAGCATGGGATAACATGCTGATAGTAAGTCTAGTTCATCTTGCAATTATTCTCTAGACTGAAAGCAAATGGGAATGAAATTTTACCATGGTCCCATCAAATTTTTAGTGGGAAATATACACAGAAGCAGGCTTAGAAAATGTAAATGTAGAATTTAACGAATTATAATAAAATAAACATTCATATAGTCATCACCAGGTTATAAATAGAACTTTGCCAATAGCCCTACCCAATTATAACATTTTCCCTCCCACTCAGAGAAACCACTGAACTGATACTTATGTTAATAATTTTCTTTCTGTTCTTTAAAGTTTTACCACCTGAAAATGTATTACTAAATAATGCAATTAAGTTGGCCTGTTTTGAACTTTATATAAATGGAATTATATGGTATATATTTCTTTTGAGTGACTCCTTTGACTCAATGTTTAGGGTTTTTGATTTATTCATGTGGGTAGTTAGAGTTACAGTTCCTTCATTTTAATTGCTGGTTAGTAACCCGTTGTATGAATACATCTTAATTTACTTTCCTATTCTATTGTTGATGAAAAATTTACTCACAGCTTTTGGCTATTGTGAATAAGGATACTTTGGCATTGGAGCATATGTATCTGAGTACCGCCAAGCCTGCCTTTTTGAAGGGTATATCATTAGGAGACAATTCCTGGTCTGAGAATATAGATACCCTTAACTTCACTAGAATGAAAAACAATAAAAATAAAAAAGAATTTTGAAAATTTGTTGTATCAGTTTAATTGGTTGTATTTAAGAAAAAAACATTTCTTTAAATTCTGTTAGTAAATTCTTTCTAGCATTGATTATTGTATAAGGAAATAAGTAAATAGCTTGAACAAAATTTCAAAATACAAATGAATGTGCATGTTTGTGCTTTAAGTTAAAATAAAATGTTTATAGTGTGTAAAAAATTCAAATAAAATTCTAAAGAAGTATTAATGCCTGAAACAGATTAACGAATACTTGTATTACTTTCCCTAATGAAAAAATACATATTTTCTCATGAAAGTGGCAGGAATGCATCAGTCACGTTCATTTAAATTCTAAAGTAACAATACAAACTGAAAAAGACAGATCCTGAACCTGCCGAGACTCAAGAATTAAATAAGATGCTCAGATTTTCGTTTATGGAATTCACATTTCTAAAATAATTTCACAAAGTTTGAAAGTCCTGCCCATCAGGCAATTAAACACATATCATACGGGCTTATTTAACATATCATACTGGCCCTTGAAATAAAACTTCCATTTTCTCCTATTTATAAAAGTTTGAGCCTGGGAAGCTTTGCACTAAACACAGTAAATCAAATCAGTGCTCTCGGACCTGGGAACTAGTGACTGGTTCTCCTGAAATGGGAAAGAAAAAAGTGCCCGTGCTCTGATTTATCATGAAACAAAATGTTTTCTTAAATTGCTTCAGAATTTTTGGAACCAGTGTATGAGAGATTTATAAGCATGTGGATGAAAAGAAGGGAGGAGGTAGGTAAAAACCAACTCTTCATTGTGCAGGTTTCCTTGGGGCCTGGGATTTTAGAATGTATGTGTCATAAAACAAAAGACGCCCCTGAAAACGAAGCCGATTTTTTTTCTCTTACATCACACAGCTTACAGTCTACAAGGAGACGCAGAAGAAAGAAGAAACAGAGATGTTAGAACAGAATAAAAAGGAACAAAAAATGGCACTTGATCAAATAGAATCTGAATGTTTAAAAAGTTATGATGATGAGGGAAGGATATGATATTTTCTGGGAAGAAGAACAAGAGCCCAGAACAGAGACGAGAACTGCAGGAGGGTCAGTAATTAATGGAATGGTCTTTGAAGTCAGTCAGACATAGGATGAAACGCAAGTATTACTACTACTAGCTCTGTGACTTTGGTTGAGTCACTCACCCTCTCTGTTTTCCGCCCTGTAAAATAGGGATAATAATACTTAACAAATACAATTTTTGAAAGGTTCAACTAAGATAATGCTTATAAATAAAGCATACATACAAATTTCTCCACAAAGGTAGGCAGCGACTTTTACAGCAGCATCAAACACTTTGGTGGTGAGTGGAAGTTCAAGAGAGATAAGCAGTTTTTAAGTTATTAAGAGCATTTGGCCCATAAGAAAGAATTCACTATTTATGCTAAGAAGAGTGGTGAGGGCCACTCACAGATCTCTGTTTAGGCTACAGGAGAATTGGTTGGAAGGGAAAAGGAGCAGGAAAACGAATGAGGATTTGGAGGTGAGTAGTGGCAGGGGAGATGGCATGAAATGAGTGTATTTAAAAGATGATTGAAAAAAATAATTAAAGATGATTGAAGGCAGGTCACCCATTTGTGGCAGGCTGGCAGACAAAAGGACTAAAATGCTTTCTCTATGTACCTACAGAATTGTATATGTGGATATGTATGTATGTATCTATCTAAATACTTATACCAATATTGGAAAATAAATAAGGTAGTTACGAAGCAAGAGAGGGAAGTGCAAAAGCCAGCATTGAGGCACAGAGTGAGTGGAGGGGAGTCGGTACACTCTGAGGCCAATCATCAGGGAGTGTATCCATCTCCACCCTACCAGGTGGCCGAGAGCTCAGGTTTCAATGACTGGCACCAAAAACAAAGCTGGTTCTCTTCCCTCTCTTCCCCAACTCTGCATGGATCCTGAGCTTCTAAAGAGTTAGTCTCAAAGAAAGGGTAGTCTAGAAAACAATGCTGTGCTGTATTAATGTCAGAAAAGTGATGATACAAAAATCCTCTCCTTAGCAATGAAGAAGGTAATAATATAACGGCAACCGTTTCATCAGGAATATACAATGATTCTAAATTTATAAACATCAAATAATATAACTTCAAAATATAGAAAGTGATATTTCATATCAGTTCTGTACAAATAGATTTATACTTTCAACACAAATTTAATCACAGCATCAACAGAATGATTTTGTAGATTATGGCAAGTATTTTAAAGATTAATTTATTTGAAGTTAACTGAAGTATTTCAACACAGACCTCTTAATTCTTAGAACAAATAGATGACATAATAGACAGGGCATGAATGATTTTAACAACACAACAAACACATTAGATTTTGTCTCATAAATAAAATACATGTTTAAATAAATAAATAACTGTGTACTCAGCTTTTGTAGTATATGTATTCTTTTTAAGCATAGGTTAAATGTATTGTTTTATAAAGAAAGTCTTGAAAAATTCCGAAGATTCAACACCACACAAACCAAAATTGCTTAACCCTAGATAACATCTAAGTTGCTAAAATTTAGATACCAAGAAAAACAAAAACATGTTAAAAAATTTTAAGTCATAAAATTCATGGGTCAAAGCATATTTCATAATGAAAAAATTAGAAAATCTTTAGACCCAAATGATAAAAGAAATATTTCAAATCATATGGGATGCAATAATCATAACAACAGAAATTATTCAAAGGGAAATTAAAATATTAAATATTAAAATTTTCTTTTAATATATCTCAGAGAATAGAAGAAAGTTTGAAAAGTAATTATCCAACTTAAGATCTTAGCAGAAAGCATAAAAAACCTGAAAATACATAAAGGAAGCAAAACTGATGAAATAATAAAGTTAAGATTAGGAAATAATGAAATAGAAAGTATAGTTACTGTATTAACAAAATCAAAAGTTAAATAATTGGAAGGGTGGATGACCACTTGCTAGTAAGTTATCACAGCTTCCATTTCCTTTTTGGTAGATGTCCTGGAGCTCTCCTTAAAACAAGAAAAATAAGCGTTTTAAGGATTAGAATGGAAGAAACCAATCTTTCATAGTTAGCAGATGATATGATTATCTCTGTGAAAAACTCAAAACACCAATTTCTAGGATTAATAAGAGAGTTTAATGAGTTGTTACACATAGAAGTAAAGTACACCATGCTCAAAGACACAGAGATGTGATACCGTAAAGTTGTCAATTCTGTACAAATAGATTTATACTTTCAATACAAATTTAATCACAACCACAACAGAATGATTTTGTAGATTATGGCAAGTATTTTAAAGATTAATGTATTTGAAAAATAAAAGAGGAAAATATAGTCAGGGAATTCTTAATGCAAAGCAAAATGGGAGAAATTACTCTATTGGATGTTCAGACTTTAACATAAACTGTAATATTTAAGCTTATACTAAGAGAGGCCCACCCATAAAGAGAAATACGATATAAAGTAGGAAAACTGACACATTCTGCAATCAATGGTAACCAGTTTTCAATTGTAAAAAAGGACTTTATTCTTTGTATCATACCTAACACAAAGATCAATTCCAGATGGGTTAAAATCTTAGATGCTAAGACAGCTTTTTATTTATTATAATAAATTGTAAGATATTTTATTGTCTTTTATGGAGTGAAAGAATTTCTTAAACATAAAACCGCTTCAAATATTGTTTACTTAATTTACATTCAATTCTAGAAGTTCTGTTGCTCAAAAACAAGAAAACATTTTTTGTTGATTATAAATAAATACAAGTGGCCAGCAACTGGAAGGCTAGAATTTGCACACATATAACTGAAAAATGATGTCAATCTACATATATAAAGAACTTCTAAAATTCACTAAGAAAAGGCAAGCAACCTAATAGAAAAATGGGACAAAAATACAAACACATATATTTCATAAAAGATAAAACAGATGGTCAGCAATAAATAAAAAATGTATCCACCTACATTCAATTTCAGACAAATTAAAATTAAACCACAACAAAATACTATTTTGTACTCACTATACTGACAAAAATAAATGTCTTCAAAAATCAAGTATTGGCCTGGATGAAGCAATGAGTACTCTCTTAAACAGTACAAGAGACGGTTTTTATTTTTATGTATACATAGAAAGTAACTTAGTTTTAGCTAGCAAAGTTAGAAATATGCATGCATAGCAATCAAGAAATTCTGCTTCTAGATTTAAACTTTAATAAGACTCCTATTCATATAGATTGAGGACATTACAATAGTTTTATGGAAAGTTATAATTATAAAAAAATTAAAAATAAACAATCGTGGAAATTTAAAAATAAGTTGTATATTCATAAAAATGTTTTACTCTATGTTAACTCTGCTTATAGGCAACAGTATGGATAAATATTGAAGCATAGTGTTGAGTGAGAAGAATAAAGTTGTTGAAAAAAGCATGTGTTAGATTTCCATTTTCGTAGATTCAAATGCAGGCAAAGATAAACATTGTACCATTTCGGAACACTATAAAGAAGGCAATGATTAGCACAAAACGCAGAATCATAGTAACTTTGGAGGCGTGAAGAGGCACTGAGATGCTTAGATAAGATCAAAGTGAAACTAAAAGAAAGGGACAGTGTATTTCTTAATTTGAACAGTGGGTTTGTGCACATTAATTTTATGATTATTCTTTACATAATGTTACCTGTGCTACAAATATGCAATGTTCCTAATTAAAATCTTAAATGTTAGGAAGTTGAATTGCTGTTACTTGATAATTTGTCAATAGTGGGGACTCAGTTCCATTTTGGTGACTTGAGATATTGAACCGATGGTGCTGCTATTTAATGAGAGGAAAGAGAGGGGTGAGAGCGGGTGTGGGCAGAGGAGAGGGCAGGAGTGCGATGGATTGTTTCCTCCTGTTCTGATTCACACAACTGCAGTTACAGTTCAGTAAAATGTTGGGGAATCAATTGTGATGGGAGTGAACATGGTCAAAGAGCTCTGGGCCTCAGATAGGCAGTTCCAGAACTCACTGGGATATAAATTGTCTTAAAGGCCTTTGGAATAGATGAAATTACCTGAGGGTGCAGACAGAGGTTGAGTAGGAAAGCAAAAGGAATGAGTTTGTACACACCCTTACTGAGGCTCTGCGTTGGAAGTCTCAGGGACCTTTTTTCTCAGGAAGTAAAGGACCCGTAGATGCAAGCCCTTGAATGGTAATGTATGTTCAGTAAATTAGTCTGGTCCTTCTTTGAGATCCAGAACATAGAGTCAAGAGATACAGAGAGAGAGTGTGGGAGTATTCACAATTCCTTGTTTCAGATGAGCTGCAAGAAAACTCGTGGTGGCAAATGGTCATCTTTCGGTCGCTTCCTAAGATCAGAGCCCAGAAAACTCTGAGGTACCCCCCTTTTACACTCTGCTGGCCTTAATGAAGTAGTCAGTTTGAGAACCACCTCTGGAGAGGCCTGTGTGGCAGAGAACTGCAGGCAGCCTGTATGAGCCTTGGGCCTCAGACATTCGCCACAAGGAAATGAGCTCTGTCATCACCTGAATGGCAATGGAAGCCTATTCCTCCCCAGCTGACATCCCAGGTGAGCCCTCCAGACTTGAAGACACTTTGATTGAAACCTTATGAGCAGAAGAGCAAGCTAGGCTTGACATAAACCCCTGTCCCATAGAAACTGTGAGGTAATCAATAATGTGTTGTTTTAAGGTATAAAGGTCAAGGTAATTTATGATGCTGCAATAGAAAACAAATACTCTGTGTGTGTATATATATTATGTATATGTATATATTTAGATATATGCTATGTTCATCAAGATGTATGTAGACAGTGAGGAGGACAGAGGAAACTAAGGCAGTATATTTCTCTAGGGAGATTTTCCCCAGAAATTTAGTGGTTAGGAAGAACCATCTATCTCTCCAAAGAGTACTTAACATATTGAAGTTGGAAGCCATCATCCAGGTCAGTGATTATATGAAAATGTAAGTTTCTTGATCATCAAAGGAAAAGCACTAGAACTTTGCTGGCAGAACTTTGTGGACAGCTCAGACTTTATACACTGAGCTTTACATTTGATCATTTTGAAGTTTTAGCCCTAACCTAATGTGTCTTTCTTCCAAGATATGCAATTACAGTTTGTATTAGCCACAGACAATGGCTGTGCTCTTCTGGTTGAAGCCTAACTTATTAATGAGTAACATTTCTTGCCAGTCTAAAATTCTACAAAGTCCAAATATGGCCAATTAGAGAAAACAATTAGCTCACCTTTTCTGTACCTGTGGCATTATTGATTTCTTTCTTTTAAAAATTAGTTTAAATTTGAAACTGAATAATAAAACTCTGGAAGCCTTGGGGAAGTAGGTAGGCAAATGAAATTATTTGATAATATTATGAATTCTTTAACATCACATTGTGTCCAATAATAATAAGAGAGAACTATTCATATCTGACACAAAAGAATATACACGGAGACCTCACAAATTCTTAGTAAAAAGAAATCCTCTGAATGAAATCTTGGGCCTCCTAAATGGCTCTCTTTTTCATGTGTTCCATTGATGCTACAAAGATCTCACTGAAGGTCAGCCATTCCTTTTAAGGTCTCCATAGCACCTGTGATCTTAGCCATGTCTTTGATTTAGAACATCAAAATGTCATAATTGATATCAAACTCATGAACACCAGATCCAGGCATTGGCACAATATTTCATGCCACATCAAAGGTACTTCCTTATTTGTTCTTTTTGTGTTCTTATTGTTCATGGCTCTTTGTATTTTTAAACACTTTCCTCATAAGGAATCACACTTGGTGAAATCTTCACATATTGACAATGGAGAATCCATCTAAAGGCTGAAATACACCGGACAGGTAGAGAAGGAGCTGATGTTATCCTAGAGGAAACCACCAGTGCTGAAATTTCCAAGGCTGGAGCAGCTCATTGGTTGAACCATTAGAGGAGAAACATTAAAATTAGGGAAGCATAATGCAATCCTGAAAAAAAAGTTTAATTAGAGAGGTTAAGTCAGATCAGTGATTTTTAACTGGTATGCCAAGGCACACTGGTGTGAAAAGATCTTAGCTGGGCAGTGAAAATATGAAGATCCTTAATTATTTTTGAAAGAAGTTCAAAGTACAGTATATATATTCTTTTTCACTTTTTATTTTTTATTTTTTTTGATCAACAGAAGTGTGCCAGGGAAGTTCAACTATAGGTTCAAGTGCACTGTGAGATTTTAAAAAAGGCTGTAAAACACCAAGTTAGATGAATAATGAATAGACAAGGGAATGAGAATAGTCACTGGAAAAAAAAAACAGAAGGAAAAACAACAACCCCGAGAAATAAATGTAGACGGGTTACATTAGCAAGGGAAGTTGGGAACTGCCCTGAGCATGTAACAGGTGGGGAAAACGTCAGGGCTTGCAGGGAGCAGAATCCCTTTGAACTACTTATAGCTGGTGACCTCAAAGCCTGGCAAAGTCGGGAGACGGCCTCAGCTTTAACACAGCTGCTCCCTGGCTTTATTAATGGCATAAGAATAGATCTGGGAATTGGCAAAATAGTAACAGCTAAACCAACAGCCCCAAAATAGAAGACTTCAAGTCTTCAAGCGTATCCATCAATTCTACACAAGGGTTACCTTCTTGGTGGAAATAAAAACGTGGCTGCGGACCCTGAGTCCAGTCAACTCAACAACGCTGTCTTTAACCTCAGTTAACGCCTTTAAACGTTTTTAAAGATATTTCCAGCTTTAATTGAGTTTTGATTGACAAACAAAACTCATGTATATGTGATATTTGGATATACAGAGTGAAATTATTACTGCAATCAAGCTAATTAGCATACCCATCACCTCAAAGATATTTTGTGTGTGTGTGGTCAGGGTGTTGCTCCTCTGAACCATTTCCAAGTATAGGATACAGTATGATTAACCACAGTCGCCACGCTGTGCACCAGGTCCCCAGAACGCGTGATTTAAACCTGAGCAGCCCGGGCGTCTAACTTCATTCAGGTGTAGACCCACTTCGGGAGGTAGCTCAGTTCTCCCTGGTTCTTCCTCCCCAGCAGCATAAGAGAACCTCCGGGAAGATGAGAAAAATTGTATCATGGGGCTTTCCATTATCCAAGCACTGAGACAAACACACAGACGAGCAGAGGAAGCGAACCTCTCTCTCCCCAGACGTCGCTTCGTGCGACTATGTGCCGAAAGGAAACAAAGACCCAGCCCAGCGCTGCGCGCTCACTGCTGAAGCTCAACCAGCCCACAGCTGTCTGGATTCTTCCAAAGAGGTGTGACGGGCTCCTGCAAGGCCGGGAGAATTCGGTCAGATACCCGCACTCCTGAGGCCCCAGTGTGGGAAACCGTCACTGAAGGGCCTGTAAGGACGCAGACCCGCGCCCGCAGTGGGAGCGGCCCACACCTCCATCCGGGGGACTTGGCCGTGACAGCGGCGTGCAGGGCCCGGAGGCGACACGCGCACGCCCCCTCCGTCAGGGAGGCCTGGTGGCGCCCGCAGTGCGCGGTTGACACTCCTCGCTGGCAGAGGTGGCCTAGCTCTGAGCCCGGCTGCCGAGAGCGGTGCACGTGGGTCCCGCGGCTCCGGCTCTTTCCAAACACGCCCGGCCCGGCAGGCCTGGCTTCTTGTTGCTTTCAGCACTTTCCTAGCCGGAGAGTCCAAACTGCTTTCCTTCAAAATCTCCCCACATTTCCGAGGGAGCAGAAAGGGGTGCTGATATTTACACATGCCTGGCGTCATTCTGCGCCTTGGTGAAGTTATCTCACTTAATCCTCACAGTAGCGTTTATGAAATAGCTATTGTCATCCTCTAACTAAGATACAGAGAGATTAAGGCACTTCATAAAATTGCCTGGCTCAAAGCAAATAAACGGAGATTGAATCTCATTTCTCACTATTTTGCTACATAATTTCTCCCATTTTCTGAATTGCTTTAAATTGTAAATTACCCCAGGGTCATTATGGTTATACTTCTAACATCTTTTCAATCTTAAAAAGTAAGAAATCTCCCACTTTATATTAAATAATCATTTTATCCTTTCCTAAACCCAGAGCCTGAAGAAGCCAGTATTGCCTTTCTTTTTCTCTTATTGCCAATCTAGATAAATGACAGGTGAAAAAGTCGATTCTCCGGAAGGGCGGGTTAACAGTTCGTTTATTCTATGCCTAGAGTTATCACTACTTAATTTATTTAAAATATCCCCTAAAAATAAATAATAAGAACTTTCTAAGACACTGCTTCATGTGTTAATGTCAGATTTATTTTGTTTAAGAAAAAAATTTTCTTTTAAAATGTTTCATAAAAATTGGGCATCTTTAGACCATAATACAGTTGTAAAAGAGAAATATGTCCTCCCCCCCCTCCCTTTTAAAGATTGGTTATTTTCATCACCATCATAAAGTAGCAAGGCCTTTTAAGAAAACAGGCTGGCACCTTTCATATTTTCAGATGTTTTCAGTTTCTTCTATTCACATATTCAATAAAGTTCTGTTGACCTCCTAGTGTGTGCTCGAGGTAGCTGGTGAACAAGAGTGATCAAATGTTACCTCTACTTTCAGAAACTTGAAGGCACATGACTGTCAGTCTAGTCTTCTAAGTTTCTGTATTACTTGTAGTCATAAAAAAAGCTAAAGCAATCTTATGAAAGTTTTTAATTTAAATAGAAATGTTAATAAGGCCAATGCACTGATCCATAACAATATTGCCTTTTTAGCATCATAAATTTATATG
Source organism: Nycticebus coucang (assembly GCF_027406575.1). Taxonomy (NCBI): domain Eukaryota; kingdom Metazoa; phylum Chordata; class Mammalia; order Primates; family Lorisidae; genus Nycticebus; species Nycticebus coucang. The sequence goes on along the minus strand of NC_069780.1, from coordinate 118,907,727 downwards.
TTAATTATGCAATTCAACCACAGAACCAAGTTTTTCATGGCATTTTCCTTTCCTCTGGAGTGGAGTTTCAAGCGCCACATAATAGTAATAATACTGAATCTAGTAACATTAATAGGAAAAATGAAGCGTTAGGCATTTTGCATAGTGCAATGTCTACTTTTGGCTTACTGATTAGGACAAATCTTTAGAAATCAAGATAAATATTATCATAATGCCCTATCTTTATGTATTTTCAAGTACAGTAACTGTTTACAAGAGTTTTGATTATTACTTTAAAGTTAATTATCTTCCTACTCAAACGTTTTGGTAGTTTTGTCTCTGGGTTTCAGATAGTAACCTGCTTTTGCTCACAATATACCAGTGGCTTTCACCCTGCTGATAGGAAAAAAAAACAAAAACAAAAACATCAGTCTGGTGGCTATTAATCAGAATGTCAACTCTCTGTCTTGAAGACTCTGGAAAGATGCATTTAAGGTTATTTGTAGTGATTTTTCTAATCAGAATAAATAGAATAAAGCAAGGCAGTGAGGTTAAAAGCAGAACAGTCCACATGTGCATCAAATATTATATGAAACATGAAGATTGATTAAAAAAAGTTCATTAAAATACCTATTGGGAATATAAATTAAACAAGAACTATAAACAGACACATGAAGATCCTTCTGGTTCTAAAAGAGTAGGTGAAAATCATTCATTTCCTTAAGTCAGAACCTTACTTTGGTAGAGCAATGAAAAGAAAGAAAAAAAGCCTGAAATTGAACATTTTATAGCTACAGATTTGACCCCATTTTCCATAACACTTCACTGATCTCTAGTATCGGGCTGAATATGGAGATTTTGAATACACAGAAGGTGAGGGAAACATCCTTACTCCTTACTGTCTGTGAAATAGGGATGCGTAACACACTTCTCCAGTTTTCAAAGAGAAAGCACATTTCTGCTTCACTTTCCAAGGAGAAGAAGTACATGAAGAGTGCCTTCATTGTATCTCCTTGTTGTCTTTCTTCCCTCCTTATTAGAAGTGGAGGGATCTATCTGAGGGATAAATTTGGTAGAAAAAGATGAGTATGTTCGACTCGGGCCCTGGTGGCGTTCCTCCGGGTCAGCCCGTCTGCTGGAGGCATCCTTGTCTGCTCTCCACTGTGGTGAAGCCTGAGAGAGCAACCTGTATTCTAGTGAAGGTGTCTGCTGTTCTCCATCCACATCTGATTTGTTTAGAAGACTAATAACTGAATCATTTGGTCAAGGGTCAAAAGACACTCCCTGCAATATATTTTGTCAGAAATAAAGTTAAAAGGTTGAGCTCTACTTGTCAATTTTCAGTAAGTTAAAACCTCAGAGGGAAGGGGACAAGAATGGGCATCATTTATTGGGCCCCTAAAATGCTTATTACTTAAATACTCAATATCTGAGCATTAGGAAAGTCTATCCCTTTACAAATTCTGAGCAGTTTTCAGACAACATCAAGCATAGAATTCAATAAATGGGCTGAGTTTGAGGGAAGGATGCCAGAAAGAACTGGATTTCTATAAAAATGTAACTAGTATAAATATCAAGAATATATAAGCACTGCAGATATAAATACAGAGAATAAGAAATGAAAGTTTTTTCAATGTTATTGTCAATACTAACCTAAGTTATCAAGAATTAACACATTACCCTTATCATGCCAAATTAGTTAAATTTTTGAAAACTCACATTATTACAGGAGAAACACTACAAGTTTTTTTTTTTGCAAGTTTTTTTTTTTTTTATTGTTGGGGATTCATTGAGGGTACAATAAGCCAGTTACACTGATTGCAATTGTTAGGTAAAGTCCCTCTTGCAATCATGTCTTGCCCCCATAAAGTGTGACACACACTAAGGCCCCACCCCCCTCCCTCCATCCCTCTTTCTGCTCCCCCCCATAACCTTAATTGTCATTAATTGTCCTCATATCAAAATTGAGTACATAGGATTCATGCTTCTCCATTCTTGTGATGCTTTACTAAGAATAATGTCTTCCACGTCCATCCAGGTTAATACGAAGGATGTAAAGTGTCCATTTTTTTTAATGGCTGAATAGTATTCCATGGTATACATATACCACAGCTTGTTAATCCATTCCTGGGTTGGTGGGCATTTAGGCTGTTTCCACATTTTGGCGATTGTAAATTGAGCTGCAATAAACAGTCTAGTACAAGTGTCCTTATGATAAAAGGATTTCTTTCCTTCTGGGTAGATGCCCAGTAATGGGATTGCAGGATCAAATGGGAGGTCTAGCTTGAGTGCTTTGAGGTTTCTCCATACTTCCTTCCAGAAAGGTTGTACTAGTTTGCAGTCCCACCAGCAGTGTAAAAGTGTTCCCTTCTCTCCACATCCACGCCAGCATCTGCAGTTTTGAGATTTTGTGATGTGGGCCATTCTCACTGGGGTTAGATGATATCTCAGGGTTGTTTTGATTTGCATTTCTCTAATATATAGAGATGATGAACATTGAAACACTACAAGTTTTAAGTGGATCATTTTACCATAATTTATTTATTGTAGTTTTAGATTATTGTTGTCTACCCGTTTAACTATCATCATCATACTCTTGTTTTCTTCCTATCAACTAAAACGTATGTGCAGTGTGTGTGTGTGTAAAATGTGTGTGTTTGTGCATATATACATAAGTGTGTAAAAACACATGTATATGAACTAGAATTTATAATTAAGTTATTTAAGAATTATTTGCTAGTTCGAAGACCTTTCCCTGGAGAAGCATGTTTTCTAACCTCTATATTTTTAATAGGATTTCTTGGGTGGCTTTAACTTCAGCTTTACACAGACTAGAAGCAGAACTATAAGCAAAGTAATCACAGCCACTTTACAAACATTTCCTTCCTCATCCTCCAAAAATTAGTGTTCCTCTTAGCCCTTAAGAACAAATTTTTAATATTTCTTCATGTACTGGTATGTTTATTCACAAGGATTTTATATGCGCATACACCCCTGCACGGATGCAGTATTTGCTTGCTCTGTGCTCACCTGTGTGTGCATACAGGAATACGTTGCTCCTCTTTCTCTAATAAATAAGCATCTCAGTGTACAAACGACTACAAAGGAACGTACCCATTAAATGCTAATTGTTTGCATACAATAACTTTTTTTCCAAACAAGTTTTATGTATAAATATAAGGACTGTCCTTAGTCTATGGATCTTCTTTCAAATATAGTTTAAAATTTTAAACACGCTCAACTTAAAATATGCTGCCTGGGCTTCTTCTCTGTGGTCTTCCGACAACCATCCTAAGTGTGTACGTACCCACTGAGCCCTGACATGTATCTCCAGAACTGGATATCTGGCTGCCTGCTGGGTGTCTTCAGCGTGTCTAAAATTGAATATCCAAAATCATCCTGTCTCAAAATGAATTTGGCATTTTTCTCCTTGTAAACACTCACTTTCTTATTTTCCCCGTATCAGAAAGGGCAACTCCAACCAAACCAGAAACCTTGCTTTTACCCCAGCTGCCTTCCTCCCTCCGCTGCAGTGCTTCCCCGTACCTGTCAGTCTTCCAATGTTAACCCCTCAAATACATTTGTCTTCTTATAGACCGTTGGTTCTTACTGCTCTTCTCACAGCCCGTACCAATCCACCTCCATCCTAGTGTCAAAATTGTCTTTCCAACATGAAATCTGATCATCTTGACTGATGTGCCTGCAGCTTGGAGAGATTAGCTGATTTAGTGACTTCAGGATATGTCAATCCTTACCTGCCTATCTCTCATTAGATTGTACCATATTGTGAAGTTCCAAAACAAAAGAGGAGGCATCAGTATGACGGGCCTTCCTACCGTGTGTGTTTTGGTTTAAGGATGAAATCTTGCTGCTTTTCGTATTTAGTGGAAGGAAATAGATGAGGCCTTCCTGAGTCAGCAGTTGTGCAATAAGGTGCTGAAAGTTTCAGGCCCGAGTTTCTACAACTTGATAAGTAGTTTCATGCTGCAGTTTGCAAATCCTCACTAATAAACTGCCAGTTCCCTTAGCTTCACATACTTTCATCATTCTAGTGCAATTCCTCAAGGAAAAAGGTGTAGGGTCTCTTTCATCTAACATGCTCTATTTTCCCTGCAGAGCTCAGCATGGAGAAGGCCCGAGTGCTAAGGGACAGCCCTCCGACAGCTGCTCCTCCAACCTGACGCTGGGAGCAGTAGCAGCAGCCAGCAGAGGAAGCGAGTTCACCAGATCACATCAAACTCCCAGTCCCCAGTCAGCCCCTGGTGGTTTCAAAAGGCTGCAGACTGTGCCAACAGCAGAGGCTACATATCCTGTTCCTGTTTTACCAAGGCCTTGTAGTTTATTCTCCAACTTCAGTATCTGTCCATCTTTTCTCCTCTGACCACCAAATGTGATATCAAATCTTATCTGCTTTACCCTCTGATATGTTAATTTCTACCTAACTCACATTTAATTCCTGAGATACATGTCAACCTGGATGCTCTTTTATTCTCATCCTTTCCCCTGCCTTAGATTTCATTTTTCTAAACCATCAGACATTTTTTAACTAACCTGTCTTTATTGGAACTTGGCTGTTTGCTTTGATTTAATCGTTTCTGTCACAGCTCTTTACCACACAGCTCATAGGAAAAGAGGAACAGCCAGTACACACTTTTCTTCTTATTGACCATTTAACACTACCGTTCCATTCCTGAGTCTGCCATTTCTTGTGTTCATCATTCGCCTTTTTGTTTCACTCACCACCTATCACCTGAGAGCCAGTAACCAGTTGTGTGTCATGTTTTGAGTAACGCTGTAGATTCCCAAGGATACATAACATACTGGGCTATTTTAATCTGTAAATATTTTGATGTCTATATATGTTTCATATTTCTAAAATAAAGCCTACAGTATGCAGCCTAAGATTGCTTTTATAAAAAGGAGCATGAGCAACAGGTAACCTTCATCAACTTTGGTGATGCTTTACTTCATCTCCAAGTATCACCCCCCTGCTCACCTTCACCTCTGAACTCTGAGCCTACAGCTCACTCTGTACCTAACGTTTATCTTCTCCTTGGAGTGAGACCCAGATGTTGGCAGTGAGGCCTGAGAACAGAATCTTAGAGATTGGATAGAGATCAAAAACAAGGTGGCTATCAGAATTAGTATGAGGCTTATGTATTTATTGGAAGTCAAAGATGAAGTTAACCTCATGGAAGAACTTAGGTTCAGTGAAGGGGTAAATATCTGAGAAGAAACGTTGATCTCACAACTCAATAACACAAAGCTATGAAAGTTCTTTTTGCATTTTCTGGTTATTAAATGCCCATTATCTTTAAATGGTCTCCTTAAACCTTTCTACTTTAAATACTTCACTATTATATTTCTAGAATGCCAGAATTTCAGTCTCCCTGTTGTTTTTTAAACAGCTTTATTGAGTTGTAGGTGATACAGGAAACAACTGCACGTGTGTAATGTATGTTTGCTGAGTTGGGACATAATTATATATCTGTCATACTGCAACCATAGTTAAGATAATAAACCTATCTATCACCTCAAAAAGTTTCTTTCTGCTCCCCTCTGTTTTTGTGATAGGAATGCTTAAACTGGGCTAGACCTAGTCTCTTAATTTTTTTTAGTGTTAACTGTAAGCATTATATTGTTCAGATCTTAGAACTTATTTGTATTGCATAACTGAAATTTTATCCCCATTTTACCCATAGGAACTCCCCTATTCACAGTCCTCTACGCCCCGTCAGCCACCACTCTTTCTCTGCTTCAGGTCTATTTTAGGAATCTCATGTAAGAGGAGTCACATGGTGTTTGTTTCCATGAGGCTGGCTCATTCACTGTGCATAATATCTTCCAGGTTTATTCATGTTGTTGCAAATGGTAGGCTTTCCTTCTTTTTTAAGGCATAATAATATTCTACTGCATGTGTATAACACATTTTTTCCATGCATTCATTTGCTAATGGACATTTGTGTTGTTTCCATATTTTTGCTACTGTGAATAATGCTGCATGAAGTATGGAAGTGCAAATATCTATTTGAGATTTCACTTTCTGTTCTTTTTGATAAATACCCAGAAGTAGGCTTGTTGGATCATATAGTAGATCTACTTTTAACTTTTTGAGGAACCTCCATACTATTTATTACAGTGGCTGCCCCATTTTACACTCCCACAGTGGTGTGTAAGTGTTCTGATTTCTCCACAGCCTCACTGACACGTCTTTTGCTTTAAATGTAATAGCCACCATCCTAACAGGTGTAAGGTGGCACTGCAGTCTGATTCTGATTTGCATTCCCTGACAATTAGTAACACTGACCACCTCTTCATGCACCCAGGAGCCATTAGTATACCTTCTTTGGAGATAAGTTTATTTAAGTCCTTCAATGTCCCTTGTCTTGAATAAAATTCCACTAACCAATTTCTTAAACTTGATTTTCAACCTGCTGGACATTGTTGAAGAAAATATCTAATCTAAAATTAACTAGGCATGTCTAGTAAATATCTACATATCCTAACCCACTTCAATGGAGCCTTCCCTGTTGGTCATAAAAGCTCGAAGGTAATTTGTATGAATATTCCTTGCCACATTGCTATTCAATGTATTTCTCCAATGTTTTCTAACACCCTCAAGCCCCAAAGCTATGCCCTACCTTCTCTTTGTTCTACAGAACCAGAATCACTTCTTTATTTTTAATTAGTTTCTGTGATTCCTTCAACTTTCATTCTAAGTCAGAGTATTTGATTCACCAGCAAGAACTTAAATATGCAAATAAATTTAAATCATGCATGTATGTGTATGAATGCATAAATGAATGTCTTTCCTGCCCCTTGGCTACCATTTCTTTATGGACCAGACCTATTTTATAAACACCACAGAAGCTTGTCCTAGCTCCAGCTAGCTGTTGCCCTTCTATTGGAAGTTCCCAACTGGAAAGTGTGGGCATCAGTCTCCTGGTTTTTGGCTTCCAGCCTTACAACTTACTCCTAGGTCATATTTCTGAGCTAGATACTGGGGTCAAACACTAAAGTTAAGGGCTAGCTTGAGAAATGTTGCCTCCATTTCAGAAGTTCAAAGGTTATGGATTTTTCTGAGGATTAAGCAGCATCCAAGGTAAGTCATTTCCAGTTCCTAGGCCAAAGTTTAATTTTTAAGGATGTTGGGTTAGCGTTGGTGGATTTTTTTTAAACCAACATATAGTGTAAATCAATGTGGCTATGTTACCTCTATTAGTTGAGATTTTTCTCTAAAGTGTGCTAAAGAAACCGTAATTTGTAATAGTTTTTCATAAGTAGGAATACATAAATCAATGTTAAGAAGAAAAGATATAAATAAATCAAGAAACGCAAGAACTTCAGTAATATTTTATATGTATATGACATCTATTTTGCAGTTTAAATCTTAGGAAGGATAGGTATTGTGTTTCATATGTATTTAATTTAAGCACTCATAAAGTTGAAATTATCTATGATGCTGATTTATATTCTAACTCTGGAAATAAAACAAGATTATTTTTCTTTCTTGCACAAAGAGCAAAGGGTTTCAGAATCAAGTTTGTCTTCAAGCAGCAGCAAAGGCTTGCTGACAAGATATTTTGGAACAACTTGCTATTAGGAAGGAAGTATGAGTGGGAGGATGAGAAATAGCTCATGCCCATATGACACATACAAGTTGTGAATGTGTGAGAAGTCCATGATGTAGAACATAAAAGGGTGTAACAATTTATCTCAGGGACAGAAAAGACCCTATTCTAACCTTTCGTTGTTACCACTCTGTCTCAAAATAGCTTTTCTCTCTCTCTCTATTTTGCTCTCATTTACCTCAATCAGGTCATATGATGGTGATTATAAACATTGCAATTTATAACATCATGAGAAAATGCTTGAACTTGTCAAAATATCTTGAACAAACTTCATGGACTTTCATGTTAAACCCATTTGCCCTTGCTACTCTCAGAAAACATGGCAAAGTCCTTGTTACAGGAGAAATATCTGTGAATTTTGCCCTCTTTCTATCTAATTTTAATTCATGCTTTTAGAGTTACTTTGTCTAAAAGTACCATGATGACTTTATATGCAAGCTTCTCTACATCCCACAGAAATTGGTAGTAAAAAAAGACACTGTCAAATTATTATCCTAGAAAAAATATAATAAATATAATCAAGTAATTCTTTTCCAACAATATAGTACAGAGAAATTGGAAATACATCCAATAATTTGTTTAACAAACAATTATTGAACTTCTATAATTTTCAAAACTCTTTGACAGGTGCTTGAGCAATTCAGAGATTGTGATATCTCTGCTCTTGAAGATTTGGAGTCTACTTTGGGCCAAATGCATCTATAACCCCACTTTTGTCTCAGCTATAAGTCCTACAAACACACTTTGCTATAACCTCTGGCAAATAAAATTTATCCATTATTTAAACCCTCATAATAGTCTGAATTTTCCTGATGGAACAAAGGTTTATCAATTATATAGTATAACAATCACATATTTATTTATAAAAGTAATCTAAATAGTATGTAGGATTATGGGTTTTTTTGAGGACAAAAATAATATCTTATATGTTTTTGAATCTTCCACAATATATTGCATTGATCATTGAAATGTTATATGAAATTGCCAATATTAAAATAGCCAGGAAGTTTTTAGGGAATGATAGATGAATGATACATTTAATTAAGAAGTAAGAGTAGCAAACCAAATTCAACAGTACATTAAACATATTATACATCATGATCCAATGAGATTCATCCCAGGGATGCAAGGATGGTTAAACACATACAAATCAATCTATGTGACACAACGTATCAACAGAACAAAGGACAAAAAACATGTGATCACTTCAGTTGATGCTGTAAGAGTATTGAATAAAACTCAAACCTCAAGACAATACCAGCAACACATGACAGACACACAGCTAGTACCACACTGAACAGAGAGAATTAGAGCCTCTCCACTAAAGTTGGGAACAAGACGAGGATGCTAGTTTTCACCACTGCTATTCAATATAGAACTGGAGCAATCAGACAAGACAAATAATTCCAAGATGGAAAGGAAGTTAGCAAATTATCCTTGTTTGCAGAAAATATAATCAGAGAAACCTAAAGACTCCACAAACCCCCCCCCACAAAAAAAACAACTAATCAACCAACCAACCAACCCCCCACATCCACCCCCCACCCCCCAAATCCAACCAGCCCAAAGTGTCATCCATTCACGAGCAGATTAACAAAATGTATTGTATGTATATTATGAAATACTACTCAGCCATGAATAAGGATGAATTAAGTCCTTCTGCAACAATTTGGATGGAACTGGAGATGATTATCCTAAGTGAAGTATCTGTAGAATGGAAAAGAAGTTCCGTTGAACTGGAACTAACTGAACAGCACATGTGTGCACAGAAGGAAGTGAAGCTCAATGGGAATCCAAGCGGGAGGAGGACAGAGGTGGGTACAATGAACACCATCTGGGTGATGGGCACACTTATGACAAGCATAATGGATTTGCTGCATGTACCCCAAAACATTTGTACCCCTGTAATATTTTGCAATTAAACAAAATGTATAGAACTTATAAACAAATTAAGTAACGTTGCAGGATATGAAATCAATAAAAAGAAATCAGTAGCACATTCATAGCCCCAAAGCACAGCAATCAAAATAAAAATAGACAAATGGGGTCAAAAAAGCTAAGAAGCTTCACAGCAAGGGAAGCAATCAATAAAACAAAGAAACCACTCACAGAATGGAAGAAAATGTTTGTAAACTACTCATCTGACGAGATTAATAAAACACATGCATAAGGAGATCAAATAATTCAGTAAGAAAAAGTCAAATCATCTGAATAAAAAAATGGATAAAAAAGCTGAATAGACATTTCTAAAAAGAGAAAAGAAGTGCCACATAGCGCATAGCTGAATATGACTATGGTTACCAAATGGCCAAGGATAGTACTTTGAAGGTTACAATAGTGATATTCAGCAATGAGTATGTAGCACTTTTTCCAGGATGAGTTCACCAACTTAATTGTAAGACCTCATATATCTAAAAGAAAGGAAATCAGTATATCAAAAGTATACCTGCACTCCCATGTTTATTGTAGCACATTCACAGAAGCCAGGATATGAAATCAACGTTAAGTGTCCATCAAGAGTTGAATGAACAAAGAACTATGGGACATAAACACAATGGAATATTATTCAGCCATGAAAAAGAGGGAAATCCAGCCATTGGCAACGACATGGATGGAACTGGAGAAGATTATGTTAGGTGAAAAGAGACACAAATTTTGCATGCTGCGGCTGATATGTGGAAGGTAAAAATTAAAATGATCAATTTTAGGGAGACATAAAGTAGAATAATAGTTACCAGAGGCTGAGAAAGGCAGTGGCTGAGGGGAAGAGTACATAACTCTTGGGAATGGTTAATGGGTGCAAAAATATAGTTAGAAAGTTAGAATGAGCAGCATTTGGTGGCACAATAAAGTGACTTAACTGTAGTTAATGATAAGTTGTTACACTTTAAAAATAACTAAAACAGTGGACTTGGAATGCTCCTAACATAAAGAAATGATAAATGCATGAGGTGATGGAAAAATAAATTACCCTAATTTGTTTATTGCACGTTGTATGCCAGTATCAAAATATCTAATGTATACCACAAATATATACAATTATTATGTACCTATAATAATCATAATAAAAATAAAATTTAAACAGAGTTATCAGGGGCAGGGGAGAGGAAGGTTACTTCCAGCTTGAAACGACACAGAAATGCTTATTAGGAAGTGTTGGCATTTGGGTTCTAGACAGACTGCCGCCTTTAACTACAAGTGATGCTCTTTGGCTGGGCCTGGTCTATCATGCCTGTAATCCTAGTGCTTTTGTAGGCCAAGGCAGGAGGACTGTTTGAGGCTGGCAGCTCCAGACTAATCCACCTCTACAAATAAATAAATTAGGCATGGTAACGCATGTCTGTCTGAAGTCTTAGCTGCTCCAGAAGCTGAGGCAGTGGGAAGCTTGAGCCCAGGAGTCTGAGACTGCAGTGGATTATGACCAAGCCACTGTACTCCAGCCTGGGCAACAGAATGAGACCCCGTCTCTAATAAATAAATACATAAATAAAATATCAATTTTTAAAAAGGTGATTACTCCATTACATTTAAATATCAAATCTGAAATTAGCCAATGTAAAAAGGAGACATTCACAATCTATTTTTAAAAATTACTTCATATAGAATAAAATGAGTACATATTTTTAAAAGTTATACTTTGTATATTATTTCAGTTATATACTTGTTCCCTCCACCCCCCCCCCAAAAAAAAAAAACTTGGGGGAATGAAACATTCACCATTTTATTCTGTTCATAGTTTGGTGGGTCAACGGTTCAGGCAGTGAACTGCCGCGGTGGGTCCCTCTTCCCCGGGAGGCCTGCGTCTCCGCTGGAACCGGGTGGGCTGCTGTGCGCGGGGCCTCTGGGCTGCGGGTCAGCTGGAGTCTGCGCTGGTCCTCCCTGCTGTCTGTGGGCTGGCATGCCGGGCCCGCTGGAGGCTTGCTTATCCCCCCAGCCTCCCTCAACCTCTCCACGTGGACAGGGGCTTCCTCACAGTGAGACAGTCTTAGGGTAGGTGTGGTATCAGGAGAATTGCAGCCAGCTTTCCCATTCAAACATGAGGAATGCAGACTGAGCAGTAATCAGGAGTCCACAGATCATATTGAGTCAGTGCAACAGTGCATTTCCTCCACGGGGCCCAGTAGTGCACCCCGGGAGGGAGCCCCGCGATTCTCCACGCTCCAGCCACCAGACTGCACGGTCTGATCCTTCCTTCTCTGTAGGAAATGGAGTCTGCAGTTGACAAACTTTCTCAGCCTGATTTTCTGAAAGCAGGATGGAAAGTTGGGGAAGCCTGTGATGTCTTTATTTTGAACTGACCACCTCTGGTTTTAGACAATCTGCAGGTACACCCAGCAGTGCAAATGTCTGGAAGCACTGTGGCTTTCTCAGAATACCTACACTGATGGACACACCAGAGCCAAATGCAAACGCAAAGTTCTCTGAAACCGGTCACTCTCTGAGTAGCCTAACCGGTCTCTTTGAAACTGGTCACTCTCTCAACTGGTCTGAGGTTTAGGGTACTGTGATGTAACACCCTTAAAATTCATAGAAATCCTTTAGCAGAGAAGGCCTAAGAGGCTAACTAGCAAACTTTTGTTGCTGTTGTTTACTGGAGAGGGTCTGGGTGACACGGCATTACGTATACCTGTAGTCACAGTGAAGGGTTAAAACTGCATTCTTTATTTCATCTTTAAGCTGAAATGATATGTGGTTACTACTAGGTTCCTGGATTTTGATCATTACCCTGAGGCCATTTCTTACTTTGAGAGCTTAATTCTCCATGGAACAACTAACTGTCTTTGACCCTCTACAGCCTCTCCGAATTCTGCTAAAAAATGGAACACTTCCTTCCTAAGTTTACCTCTCTTATCTCAGGCTTTATTATATGTAATTAGAAGAAACCAGTTAGTACTTCCAACATACTCCTTACGCGGATTAATGAGTTTCTTTGGTGCATTTCCTATTTTCCATTTTCTACAGATAAGGCTGATACTGCTGCTAATATGTAAGTCGAGCCCTCTCTCTTCCAGCTTCCAGTAATAATTTTTATATTGTCCTTCAGATCATCCATAATAGATTCCTTAGTGTCCTCCAAGCTTGTTCCTAACACCAGTTGCAAAGTGAATGTCATGCCTTGTAGGTGTTCATGACAGGATCAAAGGAGCTCTGGTTCCAATAACTGTATCAGTCACAATTCAATCAGGAATGCAGAAACAGTGTGTGTGTTCGGAAAAAGACATTTATTATAGGAATTAGGATTTAAATAATTGTGAGAGAGGTGAGGAGTGTAAAAGCCCCCTAAAGGAGTGGAAATACCAGAGAAAAGTAACTAGTTAGCCCTTATGCAGAAGAGCTAAGCCGTTCTTCGGTGGAAATCTGGAAGCTCTGCCCACCCAGGTGCAGAACTGGGGTCACACAGGAAGGTGTGTCTAGAATTCTCTCTACAGGAGGTTATTGGCTTTTTATGACTTGTTTCTGTGAGTTTGTAGCAGAGCAAACTGCAGCACACCTGTCTGAAACTGCCTGCAGCCTGCCTCGCTCTCTCCCAGCTTCTGAGTAAGGTCACCGTTAGCAGGTAATGGCTGCGCTTTGCTTCCACCTTCCAGAACACGTGCAGCATGACTTTTGGTTACTTGGAAACTAGACTCACACAGGGAAGGGGCTTTCAGGAGACCCAGCCTAAATAATATGACAACAGAACAATTTATAATCATGTTCATTGAAGAAAATGTGGAAATTGATAAAAGCATATAAAGAGACTGAATAAATGTTACCCATGAACTCATTACCAAGGGCCATGTGAGTACTGTTAACATTTTGGCAGATTCTTACCTTCTTTTCTCTGAAAACTCTTCTATCAGGGTTTTCTCTGAAAACTCTTTGCTATCAGGGATTTAGCATCACTAATTTGTTTATGAAACACTGCAACGGAGTAATTACAAGTCCAAGTCTGAGATTGCTTAGCTAGATTTGAATACAAGATTTGTCACCAAATGCATGACCTTATTTTACGTTACATGAGAATAAAAATTGACTGCCTGTGGTAGCTGTGGCGTGGACATCCAAAGATGGCACATCTTAACCCCCAGGATCTAGGACTATGTGAGGTTTCTTGGTAAAGGAGAATTCAGATTAAAGGTAGAATTAAGGCTGCTAATAGTTGAGTGCAGCCTAGGGAGACCCATGTTGGACTTCTGGCCTCTAGAATTAAAAGAAAAGAGAGTTGTGTTGCACAAAATCAGTAAAGGTGTGGAGATTTGTTACAATAGGACTAGAAAATTAATATACTACATCATGAGATTGTCGTAAGGATTAAACAAAATTATACATGTAAAATAAGTGCTGACATATATCGTATCAATATATATGATAGTTTGTTATTTCCCTATGTATCAAAACACCATACAGTATTGTATGTATTGTAAGCTTTAAATTCATACAATAAATATCATAATTATGAACCCTCTGTTGTTGGGTACTTATAATGTATTCAAATTCTCTTCATTAGACTGAATCTATGGGGACCTTTTCTGCCATAATGTCTGTTGTAGACTCCGTGGCTAATCCATTTCAGACTGACAGTAAAGGCTCTATAATTATTCAATAAATAGATAAATGAATAAATGGTCAACATATTTGTGACTATATATTTTCACATTTGTCTTTTGTCTCTAGGCTAGATTCCCAGAAATGGAATTACTAGATCAAAATGAGTGGAACATTTTCATGCTCTTTATACTTACTGCCAAATGGATTTTCGGAAAGGTTATGCCAATTTACACTCCCACATCATTGTATGAATGTGACTTTGTCATCCTACCCATGTTAACGCTGAGTATCCTACATTTTTAAAATATGGTAGCTTTTTTGCTGGTTTTTCTCATCTCTTTAGTCGCATGTTTTTGATTACTTATAATGTTGATAAACTCTTCAATGGTTATTTTATTTCCATTCGCTATTTTTAACATTTATTTTGTAAATTCCTTCATGATTATTTTCAAATTACAGTACAAATTATTTTAAACATAAGGGACAAAAGAAAGGAATAGAAGACAAATTCTTTATAACCCACTAGCAAAATTTGACAAATATAGCAATTTTATAATATTAGCTTTATTTATTGGTTTATTTGTTTTGAAGTAGAATATTCTAGCTGTGTTTAAAATGTCTCCTATTCTCCTTCCCTCCTCTTTTTCTCTTCTGCATATCTTCTCATGTATGTTTTATAAAAAGATACAACACACACGTACCCACAATTAGTATGCACGATTCTTCTTTTTTCAAATTATCTATTCACTTTTCCAAGATGTTAGCATTTTTCATATGAATCTATGAGTTCTTCGTGTCATGAGGCTTTTAACTCTTTGCTTGACATATTTATTATCGTTATTTTTCCAGTTCTTCATTTTAATTATCTTGTAAAATTAAATTTCAGCTGAGTAAATTTATTTGAAAGTCAACTAGTTCCATTGATTATTTTATATTGTGTAGAATTAATACTAACCTTATAAGATTTTCATTCATATATTTGATTTAATAGCAAAGTACCATAATCATGAACATGTGCTGAATTTTAATTTCTAATCCTTTCTTAGAATGAACTGCCCTAAATGTACACTGATGGCAGCTATTAAAATCTGTTATCATCTGATTATCTTAGGGTCAGATTCAAAAGATCTCTAAAGATCTTGTAGCTTAATTAAGTTTCTCTTTTCATAATGTTAGCTTATAGTGTAGACTGAAACAAAAAAAGGTTTTGTTAATTAAAATTTATCAAAACAAAAAAATTCATACATAATCTGATATTCATCAAATTTCAAGTAATACTGGGAGAATACATTTATTGGAGCTGTTCAAAGCATGGAGTATGGCATGTGCCTGTCATTGGTATGCTTCATAGAAAGGTGTTATGTTTATCAACGTGGATTAAGGGTGTGATACTTTCATAAAAACCAAAAGTGCATTTAATCAAAAAAATAGCTTCCTCCTAATACAGGCAAGAGATTAAGAAAATAAAATGTATTCAGAACTTGTCACTAACAAATAAAAGGCAAAAAAATCAGGTGAAATTATTATATAATCTGTTAGTACTCCCACTGAGCCTGTAAGTCTAAACAATGTGTAAAAATCTAAGAACTACCTTCTGCTATGTTCTACTAATATACAAACTACCACAAAAGAAAACTAGAAATGAACAATTACTTTGTTGTGGATATTTGTGAAGAAAGATATGATTTTTTCCTTTCACAAAAGTATAAAAATGTGGCCATTTGTTGGCCTAATAGAATAAATTATAATTTAAAAATCTCTTATAGGAAACTGTGTGCAGTGTACTGTAGCTGTGTTTATATATGATTAGAAATTGGCAGAAATGTATGAGGAATACATTTCCACATTCTAAAATAGCACTTACCTAATATAAAAGTATTTAAAAATTTTGAATGCGCACACACATACAGAACAAAACGATAAAAATGGATGCTTCCATTGTTATCTCAATGACTAGAGGTAATATAAAAGTGAAATAAAAATTAAAGAATATATACCTAAAAAATTAGGTTTGGCTAGAAGTATTATTTAAACATAAGTGAACTTACACATTTCAACCAGGCACAATTAAAAACTTAGGATCTCTCAAGTTTTTAATTAAGTCTGCCGTTGTTAAGTAAATGACAAATACAAGAAATCAAAATGTGTTTTTGGTAAACTCTGTTGAGTACGGCACCAGCTTATTCTATCCACTCTGATTTTAAATCAGTGCCCTTCAGCTTTCTCTCAGCCAACTCTGCTGGAAAGTAGCAAAATGCACAAGCGAAAACTAGACTTAAATTCTATTGCTTTCCTTCAAAACGACTCGTCAATTTAAAGTACTTGGGCAAATAAAACTGACAAGGAAGGGGCTTTCTGGATGGAAGACGCCTAACAGCTATGAAATGATAATTTGCCTCTTATCCCTCTAGTCAAGTAAATAAGAAAGGCCACAGTTTCAAAAGAGATAGAGCTCTATTTTGAGAAACAGTTCTGGGAATGAAAACATTAGAAGATAGATTATTTATAAGCTATAGCTTCACATAATCTGATATACATATGTATTGGCATTGGGATAGCCAGACTTGAATCTGAAAACCTCATAAACCCGAAAGCATTCTGTTATTTCCTTACGATGTTTTTGTTTTTATGTCCCCCCCCCCCCCCGCAGGATTAAACTATCCGGCAGGCTATCTTTAGCAACCTGACCTAATGGTCTGTCACCCGCTCCTTCCCAAAAGCCCACCCTAATGGAAGGAACCTTTTCTAAGTGCCCTGGGAAGAAATCTCCTTGGGAAATTCTTCGGAAGGCTATTTAGAGAACAGGGGTGACTGAAATAGCTCCTGAGGAGATGCATTGGCTTTTCTTTAGGGAGGGACTGTCTGGGTCTCCCTCGCCAGATTCTTCTGCGGGGAGTTCTTTGCTCTCTCTGGGTGTCAGCCTGCTGTAACTTGGTTTCATTAGATTTATCTAATCTGTGTAGAGAAAATGCACATTAAATGCTTATTTACAATAAGAAATTGGGGAAAGAAATAAAAAGAAAAAAGTGAAAAGAAAGAATAGGGGGATGTGATTGGAAATCAAAAGGAGTCTAAAGCCTGGGAAGTGTGGAGTCCGGGGTGCCCACCAGCGGCGTAACGCAGACACCATAGAAGGGCTCTGTGCTGCCACTCGTTAGCAGCTCTTGAATTGCAGACAGATGAAAACGTTTTCATTTTAATAATAAATATTTTGAGTGGTATCTATTCTGTCTGGCAGAGATTTATAATAAGAAATCTAAATTTTTAATCACTCTTGTGATACATCTCTTTTTTATTTCGAATTTTCTTTACTTTTCTTCCCTTTTTTTTGGTGTCTAAGTCATTAGCAAATTAATGCCCCTAAAAGCAACACAGTTCTAAAGATACATGGGCTTAATTCTAAGGATGAGGTATTTTCGTTTCCTTCTTTTTTTTTATGTCCACAGGTGGCATGCCTAGCTATGGCTAGTCATTGGTGCTGCTATAGCCATGATATTTTAAAAATAAACTTACTACTTTTTAAAAATAAACTTTTAAATTGTATTTCTCTTACTGCTCTCAGTTGTCCAGACCTTGCAACGAATCATGAAAATAACACATAAAAAATGTGTAAAGTGCATAGACGAATCTGGAAACTTTGACTGCCCATCCATCCCACTCTTGCCTCAGTTTCAGAACTGCTGATGAGAAAGACACTGTTGATTCAGACTGATAATGTCCAATTCAGGTGTTTCCATCAGAGACACAAAGATCGTCCAAGTCACATATTATCCACATAAAGAAAGGGAGGAGCCACTCAAACGACAGGCTCAGCTCCTGACTAATTGCCACAATAGCACAATGTGCAGCTTTGCTGCTGGAGAGCCAAATTGGCACACTGTACCATCTTGTTGGAATTAAAAGATGGCTGGGGGGAAATACAAGAATACTCTTATAAAAAAAAGTTATGAGGTAATCTCGTTATAAGTTTTCCAAACTTCCCTACTGAATGTTTGTTCCAAACTTTATTTAAATAGCATGTTACAGTGATACCTCATTTACATGGTGTGTCAAAGTGTTATAATTTCCACATTTCTAGAGTCCCAGGTCCAAGACAGCATTGCATAATGAAGGGAAGGGATACAAGATTTCTAGGAATGCATTTCAGTATAAATAATAATCAGTTATTCTAACCTTCGAAGGGCAATGAGGATACTCTGATGTATTGTTTATTATGTACTCAGTGTTTTTACTCTCTGTGGATTTAAGCATTTTCAATAAATAGGGAAAGGGGATTCATTATACTGTAGAGTATTTTCTGAAAATTCTGTTACTTTTTTTTTTTTTTCATTTGCGTTCTATCACAAAATTCATCTAAGCATAGAAATGGTTGTTCCTCATTGGGGAGTTTATCTGCCAAAATGTTATTGCTATAGGAAATGTATGTCACGTTGGATTATCACTTGGCACTGTTCAAGCCAGAACTCTGTACGCTTTAAACTTGGTTTTAAAAAATCTAATTAGTATCAACTGAAAAAGAAGATCCCTGAAAAATTCTTTCTTCCTTCTCTTATTACAAAAGGTGACTTGTGATAAAATTGTTTATCTGTAATCAGTTTTGCTATACAAAATCAAATTTGACACGTCCAGAACATATTCTTAGTAATAGGCAAATTTCCTTAAAACATATTTTAAAGACAGGGAAAAGAAAGTGAATAGAAAATATTATTCCTATTGAAAAGCAGCTGTGTGGGCATTAATGAATGAAAAAGTACAAGAAAGTAAGACATTTGTAACTCCATTCAGTTAGCTCTCCAAGAAAATTAAGAGATGTTTTTGTTATTCAATCAATAATAACTTACTGAGCAACTACTATCTGCCAATTACCGTGTTAATAAAGGAAATGCAAAGACTCTATGTTGACTCGGCAAAGACTAGGAATAAGACTCCCTCGTTGCATCTAACCACTTTATAATCCAATCTGCAGGCAGATACAAAAACACTAGCTGCAATCTTCAACAAATTCAGTAGAAATATGAGGTCAGACAATTAAGTTTCCAAACTCATCCTAGAAAAAGTGCCACATTGCCCATTGCTGAACATCACTATGGTCACCTTCCAAGTGCTCCTCTTGGCCACCTGGTCACTGTAGTCATTGTCAGCAATGAGGGAAGCAGCACTTTTTCTAGGATGAATTCGCGAACTTAATTATCAGACCTGGTACATACATTCTTCCATATATACTACATATCTGCCCAAATGTGTACAAACACACACACATATACACACGTATGTATGTATTCCATACATCCGCATGCATACAATTTGTATATACTCAAGGAAAAGGATGAGTAAAAAACACATGAAGAGCACACTGCTTTGGGGGATGTTACATGGATCATGCTGAATCTCAATTTCCTCATCAGCAAATGGGGTTGACAATATTTCTCCTAGAAGATTTCTGAGACTGGTAAAGCAGATAGTAGATGTAAAGCCCTTGATCCAGTGCATGCCATATGAACACAGGGAAAGAGCTGTAATAGTTATTACCATTTTTTTATTTCTGGAGTCTTGGAGGAGGAAGCACAGGATCAGCAGACCCAGAGATGAAAATATAAAAGAGTATTATTAGAAAAAGAACATAACATGAGAATAGTATATTGTAAGTAAAGAAGAAATAAGTGATTCAAGAACAGTTGTCAACTTCCATCATCACCAAATAGTGTATGGCCATTTACTACTGCATCTTATAAAAAAAGACAATTATTAGAACAAATCAAACATTTAGAAAAACAGAATTAAATTGTTTACCTTGAGATGAAAATATCAGCTTGTACCTGCTTAAGAGACCATAGAGAAATAAAATGTAATGTGAAAAATATTTATTCAAAAAAATCTATTGAAGCTGAGGAAAAATAGGAATTTAAGACACTAGTCATAATATAAATTCAAATTAATGTTTTTGTGATTAAAATGTTGAAAGTGTTTTGATTTGAACAGAATGAAGAAATTTAACTATTTACACACATATTTTCTCTTTCTGTTTTACTAATATCTCACATTTATGCTCATTTATCTTTTTTCTTTTTATTTGTTTTCTCCATAACACAAGTCTTACCCTTTTTATTTCAGATAATTAGAGTGATAAAAATTTAAATCTAAGTTTTAGAGTCTTAGTGGCATAGAATTTCACCTATATGTTAAATATGAGGGTTTAGGCAAGATCATTTTGAAAAATTCCTATGAAAGTATTTCACAGAATGAATTTTGAGGGACTATAAATTCTTTGTTTATGATATAAAGGGGTGATATTTGAACAGCAGACACAGTGCGTGTGTGCATATGTGTGTGTGTGTAAATGTAACTGTTCTGTCATTGACAAAATTTGGTAGGAGCTATTTCAGACATATGTATTAACCAAAAAAAATGAGAATAGATAGATAAAAAATAGGTCATAGATTATAGGTAGAGCTAGAAATGAAAATCCATTTTTCACAAGCTGCTCACAGATGAGCCCTGGCTACTTAGCTCCTTCCTTGCCTTTTTTTTTTTCTTATTGAGTCAAATAGAGCTAATGACTTTATTCACTTTTATTATAGGCAATTTTATGAGAATAGACTTTTATAGGCTTTCACTCTCAAATGATGTCCCCTTTATAGCTCTCCACACTGAATTATTGCCCTTTATAACAGTACTATCTCAAAGTTATTTGTATTTTTTGAATATGTGATTCTCCATATCTTTAAAAAATGTTTTGGATGTGTTTCTTTTTTACTCCTTATCTCCCTAGAAACTCTTTAAAGAAAAAATTGCACATAGCAGGTTCTTAATAACGCTCGTTGAGTCGAATTAAAATGAATTGAATTTGTAGACAATTTGCAAGTGTAGTTATTTAACAGAAATTTTCTAAAAGTATACCCATTGTTCTGTTGATTTTTTTATATATTATTAGGAAGATTCCTGATTGTAGTTTTATAAACATGTATATATGTAAACTTATGTCTTATTTCTTTATGTATTAGAAATACTAATTTTTCATTAAAAATTTTTGAGGATATATATGTCATTCATCAAAAAAATTATGATAAAGTGTTCATACTAGCAAGTGACTAGTACTATTCAGTTGTACTGTACGACCATTATATTTTAAATAGTGTAATGATAAAAAGGAACAAATCTTTCAGGTATTTTTTTATCAGCCTGTTTATCAGTATTCTTATTTGCTTTGAGGCAGAAACACTAAATAATATATATTAATATATGGACAATGTAAATGTTACCATCATTGTTGGGAGCAAACACAGTAGGCAGCACTTTGAACATAATAGCGACATACTGAAGAGTTAAGACAATTTTATTGATTTTTATTTCTAACCCTTAATGCATCATTGGTCTTCTTCCTTTCATGAGTCGATTGCCTTCACTGCTTTTGCTCATTCGGGAGAAATGTTTCCTATCCTAGTTCTATTACCATCACTAATAATTAAAATATATGTGAGTATCCTGATGCTTAGCTGCAATGCTATCTCTAGAGTCAATGTTCATGGAGCTACCATTTGTGGGAAACTGTTAAGGCAGTTTTGCTTTCCAAAAGTCATTTTTGGTACCATCCTCTGATTGAGAGTCCATGCTTCGCTCAAACAGAAGTCTATCCTGAAATTCTGGTCCATTACATAATTTTCAGAAGCTGGGAGAAAGGCATTTGCATCATTTCTGTTCCCAGATCTGTTCAATATATACTTCCAGTCTGTCATGCCTGAAATTAATTTTTTTACAATCTGGATCTTTACTATATGCTAAAAATTCAGTACAAAAAAGGACCTCCTTCTGCAGAGAATATGTAAGCCAGAACATTGCGTTCCATCTTTATAATGAAACACATAGTTCCAATCAAAAGGCAAATTTGTTTCAAAATGTTTGAAAAGAATAATGCTTTAAAGGATTTCAAATAGTTGCTTTATAAAAGTGAATAGGTTCCTGTCCTGTGATATATTTTGACCCAAATCACATAGCTGGTGTGTAAACTGCACACCTTTTTATTTCTTTCAAGCTCTCTCCCTCTGTGTGCTGCTTCTGAGGTTGGAAAACAGACGTGAATAATTTTAGAAACAATTTATCTCAAAACACATTCAATTGTATGACTATTAAAAATGTAAACTAATTGTTAGAATATATCAAGGAGTTTTATGCACATGATACCCATATATGCAATTTTGACTCTCAGTCAAGAAGTTTATCATAATTACACTTCAAAATTTGTTTCCCCAAATTAGAAGATGATTCCTCCTGACTTTTCAAACTTTTCAAAGTAAAATAGTCCTACAAAATAACATTAAGATATATAAAAAAAGAAAATATGACAACACCAAAAATAATATAAACAAAAACTCTTTGTGTGCTTTTGGGTAAATTGCTTACCTCTGAAATTATGTTTGTTGTTTTGTGAAATACCAATAGGCATACATGAGGGCTATGAATAATGCACACAACAGCCACAACACAAGCCCTGAGGCAGATCCCTCTCCTCCTCTTCCTGCTCTGCTTCTCTTCTTTCCCGCCACCTCCCATTCTCCTTCCTCCATCTCTTTCTCTCATTTACCTTCTCCTAGATCTCCTTCCTCTGTAATTCCACAGAGAGGAATTTTTGAGCCTTCAGAAGTATATAGTATTTGACTTGGATCCAAGCTTCAAACTGATCACATCAAAACCACACTCTTCCTGACTTACTAATTTTTTCCAGTGGTTCTATTGATTTTTGCATAATGGATCTGTCACAGACTGATAATGAGAATAACACACTTTCTACATTTTTTAAAAACAAATAATATATTTTTAAAACTGTTTGCCTTTTTGGGTATATATTGTTTGGTGCACGAATGTTTATTAGTGTTTGGCCTTTCTCACTTTTTAGCATGAAATAGTATATAATATTGTAGAATAGTTTATTTATTCGGTATTTCAATTCACATTTATATAAGGTTTTTTTTCTTTCTCATCTAATACATACTTTTATTAGTTAGGCTTAACTGAAAGTTTCTTTTCTGTGATGGCTTTAATTATGTCAACTAATTTAAAAGGCATTGCACAATTATTTTTATTCCGCAAATTTATATATGCACACACACATAAGTAAATTGTATGCATGTAAGAGTACCATGCTTCTACATAACCACTCTTTGTGCTCTTCCATTTTTTTCACTAATTTTTCTGCACTTTTGACACTTTTCTTTTTGTGTGTTGATTACTATTGCTGTCCTCATTGTTGTTGCAGATAAGTCTCCTTGGAGTCCATAATCAGTCAAAATCCACTTCTCTGTTATAGGTGGGCATCACAAACTGATCACAGAATGGCACTGTCCAAGTCATTTGGCTGTACATGGTTGAAAATTCCAACACAGTGGCTTAACTAGACACTGTCACATCACGAAATTCTGGAGGAAAGAAGTCCAAGGCTCTTGTGGAGGCTTTCTATTCCATTGAAGACCTGATCTTGGCTCTTCACTTAGCTGGCTTTGACATGAACTTTTGTTATGGGGCTTACTAGTCCATGCTTGTAAGATGGTTATAGCTGCCACCAGCATTGTGTCTGAGTTCTGGAGAAAAAAAATATTAAAACCACTGACAAAGGCATGTTTCTTCTATGTCTTTCCTTTTAAAAAGCGTTCTCCAATGATTAAAGGTGATGAACATTTTTTCCTGTGTTTTTTGGCCATTCATTTGTCAACCTTGGAGAAGTTTCTGTTCAAGTCTCTTGCCCACTTATAGAGGGGGTTCTTTCAGCCATTAAAAGAAAAAAAAAAAGATGGAGACTTTATGTCTTTTTTTTTTTGGCGAGGCCAGGTTTGAACCCACCACCTCTGGTATATGGGGCCAGCACCCTACTCCTTTGAGCCACAGGTACCGCCCAAGACTTTATGTCTTTTATGTTTACCTGGATAGAGTTGAAACACATTCTTCTTAGTAAAGTATCTCAAGAATGGAAAAATCAGTATCTAATGCACTCAATACTAATATGAAACAAATATATAAGCAATTACATGCTCATATGAAAAATAAAACACAAATATAGTCTAGTACAGGGGCCAGGGGGGGAGGGAAAAGGGGAGGAGGGAAGGGGGAAGGGAGCGAGTGGAGGATGATCAACAGGAGGGAAGACATTTGGTGGGATCTCACCTAATGAGCACAATGCATGGGTGCATACCATACCCCCTTGCTGAGGGACTCTTTTACAACTAGAACTTTACCTTGGAAGTGAGAAGAATGCAATCTAAAAATTTGTACCCTCATATTAATTTGAAATAAAATAAAATAAAATGCTTTCTCCAAAGACTTATCTGGAATATCCCCGTTGTATTTGTGCCTGAATCTTGTCAATGGTTGTTTTTATCCACAGGAGAGGATAAGGGATCTTGTATTTCAAATAGGAACATTGTTGCCCCTTACAATATTAGGATTCAGTCATAATGACAAAGTTGTAGAGAACAGGCATTACACACACAAATAACAAAGCCTGTCAGGAGATCCCCCATGGTAGTGTCTCGATTCTAATGCCCACCCTGACCCATCCCTGGCTATTGGTGCCTGATTTTGTGCTGGACCTTCAGCTTTAAGGCCAAACAAATTTTTGTGTGTGTTTCAATCAGGAATTATAATCCAAAGACATAATCTGTGTTGGATGTTGAAATTCAAAACCAACACCGGGGGCATTTATTATCTACCGTCCACATACTGAAACAAGGTAATCTACAGAGAGAAAAGAAACTAATTGCTGTGCAGAAAGTTTCAGAGCTAAAATATCATGTCATCTTCAGTAAGACAAAGAACAACTCCTCATTCTATTTCTTCAAAACATTTCACTTCTTGTTAAGTTAGTTTGATAGTATTTCTATATCTCAAATTAGACACAAAATAATATAGTGTCTTCTTTGGTAGTTTTTTTCATTACTATTTTCTTATTTCTGTTTAGCTAGAATTTATACTCTATTGGAGCAGGTACCCTGTTCAATGTCTGTTTAGCATTGTATTTGCTCTATCATGGCATATAATCAATAAGTAATAAATGATGTTTTATATAAACTAAGTATCCCTAATTCTTTTTCTTTTTTTGGTAATTTAGTTTTTTTCAGATTAAAGTGAGGGTACCTGTAATTAGGTTTTGTAGTTTGCTTTTGTAAGTCCTAGTTGTAGTTGTGTTCTGTATCCAGAAAGTGTGCCATATACCCATGCAACATACCCCCTGGGTGGGAACATACCCAACCCCTTCTCCCACTTGAAATTAATTGAGTTTTTCTCCTATGTGAGCATGTGAACACATAGTTGTTGATTTACTAGTTTCAATTTAGTACAGAGTACATTTGATGCTTGTTTTTTCCATTCTTTTTGTGTGGTTTTTGGCCGGGGTTGGGTTTGAACCCGCCATCTCCAGCATATGGGACTGGCGCCCTACTCTGTGAGCCACAGGTGCCACCTGTTTTTCCATTCTTATGCTACTTCAATTAGAAGAATGTTCTCCAAATCCATCCAAGTTGTTACAAAAGATAAACAAATCTATATCATTTTTATGGCTGAATAGTATTCCATGGTATACATATACTGCAATTTATTAATTCATTCATGTACTGAAGGGCCCTTGGGTTGTTTCCACATCTTTGTGATTGTGAATTATGTTGTTATAATCACAAGTGCAAATGCTGTTATGGTAAATGTCTTTTTTTCTTTTGGGTGGATATCTAGCAACAGCACTGGAGGATCAAAGATCTTTTTTTTAGTTATTTGATGCATCTCCATACATCTTTCCATGGAGGCTGCACTAGCTTACAATCCCACCAAAAGTGCAGGAGTGTTCTCTTCTCTTTATAGCCGTCACTTGCTTTGGGACCTTGTGATATGGGTCATTCTCACAGGGATTAGGTGATATCTCAAAGTAGCTGTGATTTACATTTCTCTGAAGTTTAGGGATGGTGAGCCTTTTTATCATGTGTTTGTTGGCCATTCATTTGTTCTCTGTTTAGTTTCCATGACTTTGTATGGGAATAAGTTGTCTGTTGAAATTGAGTACTACTTTTATTTTATTGTAGTCTATATAAAGATTCAAGGTATAATTTCTACTTAACTTTTTTTTGAGGCTTGATTTGTGTCTTAAGGTATGATCTATCTTGGAGAACAATTCATGAGTTGATGAGAAAAGCATACATTCAGTAGTATTAGGGTGAAATGTTCTGTATATATCTATTAAACCCATTTGTTCTAGAGTCCTGTTAGGTCCAATGTTTCTTTGTTTAGTTTCTGCTGAGAGTATCTGTCCAATTGTGTCAGTGGGATATTGAAGTCCCTGACTATCACCATATTGTTTATGCTTTTGTTCAGACCAAGTAAGGCTTCCTTTTTAAATCTGAAGGGTTTAAGTTGGGTGCATAATATTTAGGATCAAAAGGTCTTCTTGTTGAATTGTGCTTTTGACCAGTACATAGTGTCCATCTCTGTCTTTCTACACTTATCTGCAATATGAATCCTAAGTCTTGTCTTCTTTTGTTTCCATTTGCATGAAATCTGTTTTCCTACCCTTCACCCTGAGTCTCAATTTGTCCTTGGGGGTCAGAAGCATTTCTGAAAGAAAGCTTACACTTGACTTGTGTTTCTTTTTTCCTAGCCAGGCTGTGTCTCTTCAGTGGGGAATTCAAGCCATTCACATTTACTGAGAGAATTGACAAGTAGGATGGAGTTCTGTTCCCATTTTTGTGGGGTCCTGTTGCCTTATTTCGTACTTGTATAATTGTGGCAGCTAGGCTTTGTCCTTTGGTTTCCAGGTGTATTTACTTTGCTGGGGGCCCATTGTGTTGGTCTGTGTATAGTACAGGTCTGAGGGCTTCCTGCAGAGTAGGTCTGGTGTGGCAAATTTCCTCAACGTTTGCTTGTCAGTGAAATATTTGATTTCTCTATTGACAATGAAACTTAGCCTTGCAGGACGCAGAATCCTAGGCTGGCAGTTGTTTTACTTGAGAAGATTGAAGGTAGGAAAATACTCTCTTCTGGCTTGCAAAATGTCTGCTAAGAACCCAGCTTTTAACCTGATGTGTTTGCTCCTATAGATCAGATGCTGCTTACACTTGGCTGCTTGTAGAATTTTATCTTTCTTTTCGACTTTGGACAGGTTAATTATAATGTATCTAGGAGATTATCTGTTTTAATTGAGTCAATTTGAATTGATACTCAACTAGTAAGTGCATGCCTGCATCTTTGGCTATACTTGGGAATTTTTCAGCTACAATATCATCCAGAAGTTTCCATGTTTCTGGGATCATTTTATTCTCTTTTGGGAATACCTGTAATTTGTATATTTGTATGCTTCCCATAGCCCCATAATTCTCTTGAGAGATTTCTCTGCTTTTACTTTCTTATTTTCTGCCTCTTTAAGTCACTAGGTTAGCTCAACAGACTTATCTTCAAGCTCTGACATTCTTTCTTCTCCATGGTTTAATCTATTGTTGAATTTTTTACTGTATTTTGAAAGTCCTTGAACGCCCCCTTCAATTCTTAAAGTTCTGTTATATACCGACCTATTATGCTATAATGGGAATGAGACCGATAAAGACCTTGTAGGTGGGTTGTTTTCAAGACATTACAGGAGGGTTGTTTTGAAAAAAGAGTTAAATAAGACACTGGGAGATGTCAAAGAAACACCTGATGCTCCTCAAAGTTGTGTATAAAAATCAAAACTGTACTTTCCACAAAACCTGCAGTCACTAGGATGGGGCCCAGCTTGCTGTACAAGTTGTTAATAAACATTTTCTTGTTAAAACTTTATTTGCTCTTTTAAATTATTTCAGTGACTAACTCAAGACACTGTGCTCTAACATAATCCTCTTTTTATTTTTTTCTTATTTATGACTGTTTTCATTGGTTTCACTGGTGATTACTGGTTCTTTTTTTTTTTTTTCTTTTCTTTTTTTTTTTTTTTATTGTTGGGGATTCATTGAGGGTACAATAAGCCAGGTTACACTGATTGCAATTGTTAGGTAAAGTCCCTCTTGCAATCATGTCTTGCCCCCATAAAGTGTGACACACACCAAGGCACCACCCACCTCCCTCCTTCCCTCTTTCTGTTTCCCCCCCCATAACCATAATTGTCATTAATTGTCCTCATATCAAAATTGAGTACATAGGATTCATGCTTCTCCATTCTTGTGATGCTTTACTAAGAATAATATCTTCCACGTCCATCCAGGTTAATACGAAGGATGTAAAGTCTCCATTTTTTTTAATGGCTGAATAGTATTCCATGGTATACATATACTAAAGCTTGTTAATCCATTCCTGGGTTGGTGGGCATTTAGGCTGTTTCCACATTTTGGCGACTGTAAATTGAGCTGCAATAAACAGTCTAGTACAAGTGTCCTTGTGATAAAAGGATTTCTTTCCTTCTGGGTAGATGCCCAGTAATGGGATTGCAGGATCAAATGGGAGGTCTAGCTTGAGTGCTTTGAGGTTTCTCCATACTTCCTTCCAGAAAGGTTGTACTAGTTTGCAGTCCCACCAGCAGTGTAAAAGTGTTCCCTTCTCTCCACATCCACGCCAGCATCTGCAGTTTTGAGATTTTGTGATGTGGGCCATTCTCACTGGGGTTAGATGATATCTCAGGGTTGTTTTGATTTGCATTTCTCTAATATATAGAGATGATGAACATTTTTTCATGTGTTTGTTAGCCATTCGTCTGTCGTCTTTAGAGAAAGTTCTATTCATGTCTCTTGCCCATTGATATAAGGGATTGTTGGCTTTTTTCATGTGGATTAATTTGAGTTCTCTATAGATCCTAGTTATCAAGCTTTTGTCTGATTGAAAATATGCAAATATCCTTTCCCATTGTGTAGGTT
Organism: Nycticebus coucang; assembly: GCF_027406575.1. Classification (NCBI taxonomy): domain Eukaryota; kingdom Metazoa; phylum Chordata; class Mammalia; order Primates; family Lorisidae; genus Nycticebus; species Nycticebus coucang. The sequence continues at coordinate 118,878,737 of NC_069780.1, read as the reverse complement.
GTCTCTTTGCTTTGGTTATTGTCTCCTTAGCTGTACAGAAGCTTTTCAGTTTAATGAAGTCCCATTTGTTTATTTTTGTTGTTGTTGCAATTGCCATGGCAGTCTTCTTCATGAAGTCTTCCCCCAGGCCAATATCTTCCAGTGTTTTTCCTATGCTTTCTTGGAGGGTTTTTATTGTTTCATGCCTTAAGTTTAAGTCCTTTATCCATCTTGAATCAATTTTTGTGAGTGGGGAAAGGTGTGGGTCCAGTTTCAGTCTTTTACATGTAGACATCCAGTTCTCCCAACACCATTTATTGAATAGGGAGTCTTTCCCCCAAGGTATGTTCTTGTTTGGTTTATCAAAGATTAGGTGGTTGTAAGATGTTAGTTTCATTTCTTGGTTTTCCATTCGATTCCAAGTGTCTATGTCTCTGTTTTTGTGCCAGTACCATGCTGTCTTGAGCACTATGGCTTTGTAGTACAGACTAAAATCTGGTATGCTGATGCCCCCAGCTTTATTTTTATTACAGAGAACTGCCTTAGCTATACGGGGTTTTTTCCACTTCCATACAAAACGCAGAATCATTTTTTCCAAATCTTGAAAGTATGATGTTGGTATTTTGATAGGAATGGCATTGAATAGGTAGATTGCTTTGGGAAGTATGGACATTTTAACAATGTTGATTCTTCCCATCCATGAGCATGGTATGTTCTTCCATTTGTTAATATCCTCTGCTATTTCCTTTCTGAGGATTTCATAGTTTTCTTTATAGAGGTCCTTCACCTCCTTCGTTAGGTATATTCCTAGGTATTTGATTTTCTTTGAGACTATGGTGAAGGGAGTTGTGTCCTTAATTAGCTTCTCATCTTGACTGTTATTGGTGTACACAAAGGCTACTGACTTGTGGACATTGATTTTATATCCTGAAACATTACTGTATTTTTTGATGACTTCTAGGAGTCTTGTGGTTGAGTCTTTGGGGTTCTCTAAGTATAAGATCATGTCGTCAGCAAAGAGGGAGAGTTTGACCTCCTCTGCTCCCATTTGGATTCCCTTTATTTCCTTGTCTTGCCTAATTGTATTGGCTAGAACTTCCAGCACTATGTTGAATAGTAAAGGTGACAGAGGACAACCTTGTCTGGTTCCAGTTCTAAGAGGAAAAGCTTTGAGTTTTACTCCATTCAGTAAAATATTGGCTGTGGGTTTGTCATAGATAGCTTCAATCAGTTTTAGAAATGTGCCACCTATGCCTAAACTCTTCAGAGTTCTAATTAGAAAAGGATGCTGGATTTTATCAAATGCTTTTTCTGCATCTATTGAGAGGATCATGTGATCTTTATTTTTGCCTCTGTTAATATGGTGGATAACGTTTATAGACTTGCGTATGTTAAACCAGCCTTGCATCCCTGGGATGAAGCCTACTTGATCATGATGAATGACTTTTTTGATGATAAGCTGTAATCTATTGGCTAGGATTTTGTTGAGAATTTTTGCGTCTATGTTCATGAGTGAGATTGGTCTGAAATTCTCCTTTTTGTTTGGGTCTTTTCCTGGTTTTGGTATCAGGGTGATGTTTGCTTCATAGAATGTGTTGGGGAAGATTCCTTCTTCCTCAATTTTTTGGAATAATTTCTGCAGTACAGGAATAAGCTCTTCCTTGAAGGTTTGATAGAATTCTGGAGTGAAGCCATCTGGACCAGGGCATTTTTTGGTTGGAAGCTTTTTTATTGTTTCTTTGATCTCAGTGCTTGAAATTGGTCTGTTCAGGAGCTCTATTTCTTCCTGGCTGAGTCTAGGGAGAGGGTGTGATTCCAAATATTGATCCATTTCTTTCACATTGTCAAATTTCTGGGCATAGAGTTTCTGGTAGTATTCAGAGATGATCTCTTGTATCTCTGTGGGATCAGTTGTTATTTCCCCTTTATCATTTCTGATTGAGGTTACTAGAGATTTTACTTTTCTATTCCTCGTTAGTCTGGCCAATGGTTTATCTATTTTATTTATTTTTTCAAAAAACCAACTCCTTGTTTCATTAATTTTCTGAATGATTCTTTTGTTTTCAATTTCATTCATCTCTGATTTGATTTTGGATATTTCTTTTCTTCTACTGAGTTTAGGCTTAGATTGTTCTTCTTTTTCCAATTCCATAAGATCTCTTGTGAGATTGTTGATGTGCTCTCTTTCAGTTTTTCGAATGTAGGCATCTAAAGCGATGAATTTTCCTCTCAAAACTGCTTTTGCAGTATCCCACAGGTTTTGGTAGCTTGTGTCTTCATTGTTGTTATGCTCAAGGAAGTTAATGATTTCCTGTTTTATTTCTTCCTGCACCCATCTGTTATTCAACAGAAGATTGTTTAGTTTCCATGCCTTTGGGTGGGGTCGAGCATTTTTGTTAGAGTTGAGTTCCACCTTTAGTGCCTTATGGTCTGAGAAGATACAAGGTAAAATTTCAATTCTTTTGATTCTGTTGATATTTGTTTTGTGTCCCAGGATATGATCAATTTTGGAGAATGTTCCATGGGGTGATGAGAAGAATGTATATTCCTTATCTTTGGGGTGGAGTGTTCTATATGCGTCTATCAAGCACAGTTGTTCTAGAGTCTCATTTAAGTCTCTTATATCCTTGTTTAATTTCTGTTTAGAGGATCTGTCCAGCTCTGTAAGAGGAGTGTTAAAGTCCCCTGTTATGATGGTATTATCAGATATCATATTGCTCAGACTGAGTAAGGTCTGCTTCAAGAATCTGGGAGCATTTAAATTGGGTGCATAAATATTTAGAATTGAAATGTCTTCTTGTTGTATTTTTCCCTTGACCAATATAAAGTGACCATCTTTGTCTTTTTTGACTTTAGTTGCTTTAAATCCACATGTGTCTGAAAATAAGATTGCAACTCCTCTTTTCTTCTGAATTCCATTTGCCTGAAAAATTGTCTTCCAACCCTTGACTCGGAGCTTTAATTTGTCTTTTGAAGCCAGGTGTGTTTCTTGCAGACAGCAAATGGATGGCTTGTGTTTTTTAATCCAGTCAACCAATCTATGTCTCTTCAGTGGGGAATTCAAGCCATTAACATTTATTGAGATAATTGACAAGTGTGGTAGTATTCTATTCGTCTTATTTTGTGAGAGTCCATTGCTTAGTTTTATCTTTTGCATCAGTGTGGAGGTTAGGTTCTGTCCTTTCATTTCTGAGTTCTTATTTTGCTGCTGATCCATTGTGGTGGTCAGTGTGCAGAACAGGTTGAAGTATTTCCTGTAGAGCTGGTCTTGTTGTGGCGAATTTCCTCAATGTTTGTATATCCGTAAATGATTTGATTTCTCCGTCAATTTTGAAGCTTAGCTTAGCAGGGTACAGAATTCTGGGCTGAAAATTGTTCTGTTTAAGTAGATTAAAGGTAGATGACCATTGTCTTCTTGCTTGGAAAGTTTCATTAGAGAAGTCTGCGGTCACTCTGATGGATTTGCCCCTGTAGGTCAACTGGCGCTTACTCCTGGCAGCTTGCAGAATCTTTTCTTTGGTCTTGATTTTGGACAGGTTCATCACAATGTGTCTTGGAGAAGCTCGGTTAGAGTTGAGGCGACCTGGGGTCCGATATCCCTCTGAAAGCAGTGTGTCAGAATCTTTGGTGATATTTGGGAAATTTTCTTTTATAATATTCTCTAGTATGGCTTCCATTCCTCTGGGGCATTCTTCTTCCCCTTCTGGAATTCCTATAACTCGTATGTTGGAACGCTTCATAAAGTCCCATAATTCTGACAGTGAACGTTCTGCTTTCTCTCTCTTCTTTTCTGCCTCTTTTACTATCTGAGTTATCTCAAAAACTTTGTCTTCTATCTCTGAAATTCTTTCTTCTGCATGGTCTAACCTGTTGCTGATACTTTCCATTGCATCTTTAAGTTCCCTGATTGACTGTTTCATTTCCTTCAGCTCTGCTATATCCTTTTTATATTCTTCATATCATTCATCTCTTATTTGGTTCTGTTTTTGAATTTCCTTTTGGTTATTTTCCACTTTATTAACAGTTTCCTTCATTGTTTCCATCATTTCCTTCATTGTTTTCAACATGTGTATTCTAAATTCCCTTTCTGTCATTCCTAACATTTCTGTATAGGTGGAATCCTCTGCAGTAGCTACCTCATGGTCCCTTGGCGGGGTAGTTCTGGACTGGTTCTTCATGTTGCCTGGAGTTTTCTGCTGATTCTTCCTCATGGGTGATTTCTTTTATCTGTTTACTTGCCCTAATTTTCCTTTCAATTCCTCTTGCTCTTTAAGTTCTTGTGCCTGTGGACTAAGGGTTACAGGACCAGAAGGGTGAGAAGGTTTAAGAGCAAAAAAGCGATGAAAGAAATGAGGACCGAGTGATAAGAAAAAAAAAAAATGAAAAAAAAGAAAAATAGAGAAAGGAGAGTGGTTGGGTGAAAGGAATATTGACAAAAAGAAGAGAGGCACAGAAAGAGGGAGACAGAGCAATATAGGTGTACAGTAGGGTACTTTGATACAACCTTAAAAAAAAAAAAAACACCTTCTGGGTGTGCCAAGTGGGGTGCTTCCCTTGAGGTCAGCAGCTCTTTGCTAACCTGATCAGACACAGTACCCCACCTCCACCAAGTAGAGAGGAAAGACAAAAATGCTGTAAATCAAAACCAAAACAACCAAAACAAGCAAACAGAAAACTTTACGGGATAAAATTGGCTGGAAAAACCAAATAATAGTGGTAGAAACACTAACAAAAATGAAGTTCTGATTATTGAAATAGGCAGCAATGGGAAATTATAATTAAACTAGAAAAATTGAGAAAGAAAAAGGATCTGTATGGAAAAGGTTGAACTTAAAAAACAAAACAACAATCTAGAACGTCAAAATAAACAAAAAAAACAACCAAACCAAAAAAAAAACCAAACAAACAAACAAAAAAAAAACACACACGCAACCAAAAACAAAGCAGTATGTATATGGAATTGAATATTGTCTGGGCAACACGTGGTCTTCTGGGGTATGAGATGTTAATCACAGTTCTGATACGACTGGAGGCTGCTAGTTTCTCGAACCCCAGCAGGTAGACACCCTAAATCTCTCTTCAGCCCACTTAAAAGGCACTTTGAACTTGTTCACTTACTGAGCAGAAGCTTTCTCAGGGAAGTGCTTGTTGCTGGAATCACTGCTGAAGTGGCTATCCACTTACCCTGTGTGTCAAAACTGGTCTCCCTCTGCCCCCGAGGGTTAGGGCTGCAAGGCGGCTCAGACCCCGCCCTTAGGCTACTTGGTCGCTGGGTTACCAGCTCCCACCCAATTCCAGCTCTGCGACCCTGAGGGCGGAGCTTGCCAGGGCAGATCGCTCACAATGTCTGCCTGTGACCCTGAGCCAAACTCTATTAGCTCCGTCTGGCTCAGCGGCTCAGACTGGGGCCCTAGACAAAGGCCAAAGTTCTCCGCACTCCCGCTCAGGCTCTCCCCAAGGCAGTTCAGCTGAGTGCCAAGTCCAAAGACACCAAAACAGTTCACAGGTAAGGCCTTTCTGGTTTGCAGTCTCGCTGCTACTGAACTTACAGTTGCGGGCGGGTTTAGGCGGATTGAACACACGCGACCACTTGCCGGTTTTCCACTGTTTTAGTCCTCCTCTTGGGGTCCAGAAGTCTCTCGCTGACTCCCTGTATCCTCTCAGGGGTGATGATAGGCAGATCCCACCAGCCAGAGATGCCTGGAGTCCTATATCCCCAGACTCAGGGTGCCCAGATGCAAGGAAGCTGTTACTCGGCTGCCATCTTGCTCCTCCTCTACTGGTTCTTTTTTATAGAAGCATTTCATCTTCAGTTACTTTGTTGAATAATTTCTGGACAATGCCTTTCATATTCCTGTAGTAATGGTTTATTTTTGTGTGGCAAATTTTCTGAAAGTGTATTTAAATTAAAAACTCTTTCTTTGTGCTTACATAGGCTAGGGTTTGATGAGATTAGTAATTAGCATCTCTCTCCCTACCATGAATTAAGAAATAATATAAGGAGAAAAATAGAGATGACAACCAAAATATAATGTTGATGGGAAATCTTTATGGAAGAATTGGCTTGTAAGTGTATCCTAGTGTGCTTCCTAATGCTGAAGCTCAGAGACAGGCATGCTCACAGACCTGGTAGTTTTGGAACAAGAAAAAAAGTGTGAATTAAGTTATGTTATGCTTGCTTAAGTTAAAGTTCAAAGAAATTAAACTAAACAATCTAAGTTGGAAGGGTTCTCTCAACAAAAGGTTAATTTTGACACTAAGCATTCAGCATGTGGCAAAGCTTGTAATCCATCTATGCAAAATGCCTCCTTTCTCAAAGAGCTCCATTTGAGCCATCATCGAATTCTTTCATATGTTTATAAATTTGCCTCTGTGGTCACTACAAAAGTTTTGAGACAGACTGTGTTATGGTCCATTATTTCACTTCCAAGAAACACAGTCAATGGTATCTTTTCTGATTCACCCATGCAAGTTTCAACTTGCTTGGCTTATCAGTATTGCTGGGAGGGCTTCATTTGTTGCCATCCATGCAGATTTTACAGTTCTTGATTTTTCTGTATCTCAAAACTTTCATAATTATCCATGTATATATAGCATATTCCAAACACTTAAATTCTCATTTTCTCTCTGGTTTTGTGAATTCTGAGTACTAAAGCACACACTCTTTATGAGAAGCCATTTCCAGATATCTGGGGCTGTGACCATTTTCACTGCCTCTTATTATAAAATTGCCTAGGTCTAAGAAATATACCTATGAAGCAAGTTTTTTGCTTCATATATAACTAGTCAATCAGGAGCCAATGTGTAAACTTGTAGCAGAAGAAATTTCTTGAACCTTATGCAAAAGATGCATTAATTTTAGATTACTCCTCCCATCTTTTCTTTCCTGGTACTAAATGTAGTATGATTTTGGGTTAGCTGATCTCGCACTGTCTAGGGATGAAGCTCACAATTTAAATTAGAATCTTGCTAGAGTTAACAAAAAACTAATTTGTTGTTCAGTTTAAAAGTGGTGACATTGTTCTTATCCCACTCCCACGAAGACTTCTGGGTCACCCTCCATGACCCCTGTTCTTCTCAAATTACATCTTTGCCTCAGCTGCTTCTGCTTGGGTGAAAATGAAGAAATGGTACTTTAGATAAATAGAACTCAACCCTGCAGAATGGAAAAGATGCTTTCTCCTGCCCTCTCCTTAGCAACACAGGAATGAAGGTTTGGCTTTGCCTGGTGTTTATTTATTCCTCTTTTTCTTTAACCATTTTGAGCCTAGCCCTACATTATATTCTGGCATTGATTTTATATCTGGCATTGATTTTATATCACCTTTAGATTTAGATTTAATAAGCCTGTCAAGTCCTTTCTAATCTACTCTCTAGTCCTCTTTCCCCCACCTGCAATTCTCCTGTGGGAGAACTGAACTAGTTCTCTTGCAGAACTTCATGTAATCAGGACTTCCCTGCTGCATCCTTATGGTATATGCACACTGGAAATTAGATCATGACGGCCTGGACCAGATTAAGCTGTGGGAAGAACTTTTCATAGTTGGTGCTGTATACTTCACAAGGCATACAGTTTCTGGGTGTCTCAATGTGTGATATTAATCAACTCTGGTAATCATTGCTCACTAACGTGATGTCATTAGGCATATATAAAATTGGTGATGTTCTTCCACTGTCTTCCATATTTGCTATTTGCTCTCTTCTTTACCTCAAAAAAATCAATGATTTTAACATTCTGCATGTTTCTCGATTTTATTTTGTTTCATTAACTGTGTAAATCACTGATTTTTACTACTTAATTGTTTTTAATGATGACTTGAATTTTTCTTTGACAAGAAAAATTGGTTCAGTTTTTATTTTCCAGTTACTGTGCTTTCTTTTCTTCCTACAAAACAGTAGCTGTTTATAAAATCTACTTCTGTGTGGATATTCATTACCAAGAATGGGCATTATATATTTCTTCCCAACTTTTTCTCCAAAATTTTACTAACTGAAACAATTACTATTGTTATCTGTCTTTTATTGTGGTTATTTGTCTAATACCAAGATATCTAGTCTAATGTTAGACAGGTGTGAAGTTTTTGTGGCAAGTGCTCTGTTTGGTGTTGGGAAAAGTTCTACCATTGTCGTTACTAAAGGGAAAATCCCAAGATCTGGCTGTAAACTCAGGAAATGGCTAAGTGTGGAGACAAAGGAAAGATTCTTTTATATTTCGGTGATGCTGTAATTTGGTTTCTATGTGTGGGTTTTATTTACATAGCAGAATTTTAAGATTATGTATCATGTGGATTTACCATTGGATAGTACACTATGTTGGAGAGATGCTTCCATTACTCTTTCCATAATCTGCATAGTACAGAATGCTCTATTTAAAAGGAGACTACATCTTCCGTATTTTACAATGAATAATATGTCAGCTGGAGATGAGCCTTTCACTCCTACCCTTTTCCTTAAGCCTTCAGAGCTGGGCTTACAGTTCAGGCTGCTTTTTGCATTTGCTCTTTTTTCCTTTCAATCTTGACATTATTGACCATGTTAGGGTTTGGGATGTAGAGTCCATCTTCAATATAGTGTTCCTTATGCTGCATGCATTGGATTGACTGATGGAGTGAACCCCTGTAAATTCAACTATAGCTGCAATTGTGCCTCCCCTTGTTCAAACACCCTGATATTTGGCATCTGCATCTCCAGAAAGACCGCCGAGGGCTGCTTGACAGAAACACCACTCCTGGATTTTAGCTCATTAGGTGACAGACAGCGGAAGTTCTCATCAGAATTAAGAGGTTAAATTCAATTTGGTTAAACAACAATTGAGGACTATTTTTCTCTTTAGGCTAACTTTTAATAGCCATATTAAAGAGAAATAAGAAAAGAAAGATGTTATTATATTTGTCCATTCTAAAAAGACCACTGTATTTATTTATAAAAATCCATTCATTTCTTAATACCTACCCATTATAACTATCTTACTTTTACATAGTGTATAGAATATCTAGTAGTTCATCATTAATTTTTGTATTCCATTCCCTAGTTTGATAAAAGTGACTCCTTTTGAGTCAAAAAATGATTTTGTCTTGCATCAATGCAAGCTGCTTCTTTGAGAATTCTCAAAGAACAGCAGGGGTTTCATAATATCAGGGCACTTCTTTCAATGGTAAATTTCACCTCTTTTGTTCAGGGCATGCATCAGAATTATCAACAAATAATTAATTGGAGATGGTGCCTAGAATTCAATTCTGAATATCATCCTTGTTTTGTGTGAAATACTGTTCTCTCATTTCCTACCCAGATAAACTTGATATTTTCATTTCGATTTTGAGAAACAGAAAATTTCAGCAGTGAAGTGAAGAAAGGGCCATCTTCAGCATAAAACATTTAATGCTGGGACTACTATCTTTACAATATAACTGTGCAAGTAAAAGTTTTCTTTTTCTCTGTTTTTTCTACCTTTCTTTTTTTTTATAAGACAGGAGTTTTAACTCTACATTTTGTATTCGTTCCTCACTTAGGAAAAAATGG